>NC_067123.1:28465089-29079323 GCF_021347895.1 Acanthochromis polyacanthus | reverse complement strand
TCAGAATCTCTCCATCTGTCATCATCTGGTGTTTTTTTTTTTTCTTTAATTGGCAGCCAGTGAGAGGTGACGGGCAGCAACAATTGGTATCACAGGCTCTGTTTCTGTGAAGGTTTCTAGAGGGAATCAAACCCACAACTCCATCAGTGGTGCTGCCTCACTGACTAAGCCCACAGACTAGTTGCACTCCTATTGCAGAAGCTTCTCATCTGGCTGTTTTTAATGAACGCTGGGAACGTGATCGTCATCCCAATGCAACTCTACTGTTTATATTTTTTATTTGGGAAGTATTACCACAGTTTTTTCCAAGCAGAAAGAAGCGTCTGATATTTTCTCACCCAATACCCACTGATGTTGATGCTGTGTTGTCACACACTTTATATTTTTTGTCACTGATCAACAGAAAAGGTATTCTTTAATGTTAAAGTTGCAAGCAAATCTCCATGAAGTGTCTTTGGCAGCAGCTTTTATTTATTGTCTGAATGGATCTCTATTTTATTAATTGTTAATTTACATTCTTCACTATGCCACTGCTAAAGATGGGACATATTGGTTAAACAGTAAATTTCAAGCCCTGCATTAAGTGGTCCACTCAGTGTTGCTCTGATAAGAATGAATTACTGTGTGTACTGTAAGTTAACTCAGCCTTACTTAAATTTCATCAAATTCAACATTCTGTTGCAAACAGCATGTTTTTCTCCAGGATTGTTCTGTTCTTTATTTTTCTGCAATCTTTTCCATGAGTTCCCTCAGCATGACATTCAGTAAAATAGTGAAGAAGCTACATTTATTTATCATCACACCATCGAACATCCTTTTTCATTGTTTAAAAATTCTTTCCCTTTCAGCCATAGCTCAGTAAGATTATCTATACGCCTCTTCATGGCCTCCCATGCTGCTATTTGTGCCTGGACATTTGATTTTTGGCATTGGTTGCACCAACGACAGCCCTTAATGCACTTTGCACCCTCTGTCTCTTAGTGTTCTATTCTGCTGATAATAGAAATGGATCAGACAATTTGACATGTGCATGCTGGCTCGCTGTCACACTGTCGTGACTTACTGAGACACTCAAATATAATGGAGTCATCATTATTTGTGGCACCATCTTTGCTTTTTTATAATGATGAGTCATAATGCTGTTGTTTGGAAAAAACAGTTTTAGATAACGCATTTACAAGCCAATACTTGACCTAGCAGGTAGAAGCAACCTAAAGTCACTTACCACACCTTGATTACACACACGGGATCTTTATTCCTTCCTGGATGCATTTAACTCAACCTCCAAAAATCCTTGGCTAAACCAATGATGATTTAGGTGTGTCAGTATTTGGGGGGTTAATATTTATGCAAACAGTAATTCTGTGCTTTACCTTTGTTCTTATTTGAATTCTTCTCTTTGACATCAGTCTTTTTCAGTTAGTCACTGTGACTGAGACCTTTGTTGTCTCGTGATTAAGTGTTGTAAAACAGTAAAAGATATAAAAATCTGAGGGAGGACAAAACGTGCATACAAAGGGTAAACACTTTTCATGTGTGGGTTGGAGTAACTAATTGACAGAATGTAGATAACTGAACAAGTTGTTTTTTTTTGTTTTAAATCACTGTAAGTATTTGTTTTTGCAAAAATACTATTTTATTATAGACTACTGGCTACATATGAGCAATGGAAATTATATTAGACCAATGAGTCAAGAGGTTTATATCTGGTATCCCAAGTTTAATGTACTAAAAATCTAATGTTCCCTTATATACCTTGTGAAATGCTGTAAAAAGAAATCATCCATTTATTGTGTTAGAAAAAGTCACTAAACCGGTAAAGATCCATTATCTTCAAAAAACATTTTCTAATTGTTGTCAGTGAGAGTTTGAAAATGAAGCAGCAACAGAGCAAGCAAGACAAGTTGCTCATAAATGACATCACACTGCAATACTCTGCAGTGGCACAAAAACAGATGTCTGCATGTAGTGCCATTTCTGCTCCACTTGATCTGACACTTAGTATCATTTTTAATCTATTTTATGACTTGTGTCCCGCCACATCCCTGTCATCTTGCTCCTCTGGCACCATAATAATCCATAAAGATTAAGAGCTTATTTCCTGATAGAGGAAGTAGTGGTAGAGTGGATACACCTAGGGCAAAGGCTGCAGCATGGCGGCATGAAGCTAGTAACCATGAGGAGATTTATCATGGCCTTGCTGTTGTGATATGATAGTTGGGCTGGCATTTGTATTTTATTGATGACGAATTGTACCAATAAATGTATTTTTCCTGGTGTCATGTTAATGAGTGCTTGACTAAAAATGTTCTTACTTCACTGATTTAGGTCAGATAATGGATCATATTCTCCAAGTCAAAATGAATTACCAAACTCTTTAAATTTGACACTTTGACAGTAGCAGGTGTCATGAAAGCATTACATGCAACTGCAAAGTATGTGTATAGGAAATGGTTATTGCTGATCTAAGTTCAAGCCAAACGTAATGTTTTTTGAATGGTGAAGCTGATCTTTCCCATTTCAGACTCATGTTTGTTCAGTGTATTTACTCTGTGTCATTTTGTGTGTGTTGGCTCTGACGACTTTTGTGTGTTTTTGTTTCAACAGCAATCACCTGACACAATCCCCGGACCGAGCACTGGACCTGCACTACACAAGGTAACACACACACACACACACACACACACACACACACTCTGACACACATAAAAAAGGTGATGTCATCCCTTAAGTTTTGCTGTGAAGCTTGTGTTTGTTTAACCCCAATACAGATGATGTCAGTGGTGATATTACCTTGGGCTTTTTCCAAGCTAGTTTTCCCAACTAAACACACACAAACACACATAGAGTCAGAGATTTTTAATTTGACATGCATCACTTTAATGCAGTTTGACAAATATTTAGTATTGCACTCTCAAAAAGGCCTTAGGGCTTAAATATCTTACAGAAGTTGTTTACTTTCAGCCCAGAAGATTTTAGCTATTGAAATAAAAAGTACAGAAATCAACATCAGATGCGAAGATACTCTTTAGTTTCACCCTTAGTTTTATCACTGTTATGTATTTTTATTGGTTGTATTTCAGTAGATCTTCTTTTATATCTTGGCTCAGTAAAAATGGCTGTATATAGCATTGTCCAAAAGCAGTGCAGAACCACAAACCTGCCCATGAGCAGCTACGAAGCAAGATACTCGGGGAAAGAAGCCTAAACTTGTTCTTTGCTAAGCTAGTTTAAATCTCACAACCTCAGTTTGTTTACAAGACACAAGTCTGAGAAATATTGACTGAAAACTGAGTTGCTAAATACTGAATCAATCACTAAACTGCGCAAATTTGTTGGGATCATGGTGACAATGTGTTTTTGGTTCCGATTAGTATCTCATGACTCTTGTAATTCAACAATTCCAAAATTAAACAGAATTTTCCCCTTACCTCTGATTTTCAAAGATTCACTTAGGCAGATAATAGTTAATGTGACATCTGACAGTTTTTGGAACTGCTTGAAAATCAGACAAAAAGCTTGTTTCAGTGGGGTAAAGTTGTAAATTCTTTGTCTTTGCTTATTCTAGCCTTGATCCAGTTGCCAACCAGGTAATTTTGTTTTATTGGCAACACACTCAAGAAGAAAATGCCTATCAAGGCAGACCACACTGTGTGAAGTCAAATTTGAGGGCTGTTTTTACGAGCCTGGTTGAACACAGGCTCTTTGTTTGAAGACACTGATATGGCATCATCCTGCTGCCCCAATAATGTAAAGTAATTCTGTTCAAAGGTTGGAGAGAACAAGTCTCAAAGACGAAATGAGTATTTTGTGTATGTCAATTACTGAAGCGCACAAAAACTGCAGTATTCTGATGGACGATAGCCAGACAGTATCTCAGGGTTAAGTTTTACTAATAAGTAAAATCCAAAATAAGCAGGTTGTGATGAGTAACCCAAAAAGCGAGTTTAGCAGTGTAATCAGAACCGTGTCTGTCTGAGCATGTGCAGTGACTTCTTCTTTGCTGGAACTACTTTCCAAACTTTTGAAATTTTCCCCATTATTAGTTGGTGGAACTGTTTCTAAATAAACTACAGAGCCCATACTTTTAAATGAAGAAACATGTCTACCAGTGCCACGTTGTAGCTCAGTGATGTATTTTTAATAGTTTTTGGAAAGAAATGGAGCTGTGTGGCACAAAGGAATGAGCTAAATCAGGCAAAAAATAACTTAATTAGATGCTGATTCATTGATTGGTTTTGGTTCTTTTACTGAATTTGTTCACAATAAGTAAAAAAAAAATCAGGTTTTTTAAAATCTAATTCATATGCGAGACTGTTAAGTTTACACATGTTTGACCTTGTGTGGAAAAAAGGCATACATATCAGCCAGAGAGCTGCACTACAGACAGAACTGAATATGAATTTGAAGCGTCTTTCATGTATGATGTATATAGAGCCTCAGAGACTGTTAAGTAGACTTTGCTCTATTGTACGTAAAGGAAAACATGAATGGAACAAAACAAGCAGCACATGTAAACAGCTTAATTGAAATACGGTTTTATTTACGATAGTGTCAGTAGCAGGACTTGTGCAGAGCGCATAGACACAGTCAATGTTTCATTCCTCAGGGGGAGGGAAATTGAGCTGTCCTTGCGAGTCGGTCAATGACAGTGGCATGTAGCCACATTAGCTCTCTGCAGTCTTGCATTCATACCATAACCACTGCTGAGATTTTAGTTGCATTCATATTTTTTTTTTAGCACTGTAATTTTAAAATATTAGCAGGTACTAATTTTTATGCGTTTGTGTGTTTCAGTCTTGCTCCCAGAGTTTTCCATGTGCCGGTCGGGCAGTGAGGAATGCCTTCCTCTCTCATGGGCCATATCCAGCTAAAGACAAGATACACCTGGCCAGAATCATACGGTACACTTGTTTCTGTCCGTTTGTGCGTCCATGTGCAGGGCTGAATCGATAAGTCCAGTGGAGCATATGCACTGACTCACCAGTCACTGTTGAACCCCGTCCCAATTGGCCAGTCGAGTTGTTCACGTAGCAAGACGAACAGAGTGGGACGTAGATATTACCTAGCAGAGCACAAGACGGTCTGGGAATACATGCACTTTAATGCAGTATTCTATACATACAGCACATCCAGATGCATGCAAAAACCATCTGGACTCAAATATAAATAGATACTCTTATCCGTCTTTGCACATGCACCCACACAAACCCACACCACACACATGCAGAAGGAGTTTATCCTGGGGGAAACCAGATGGAAAGTATTCAGTGTTCCAGAGGAAAAGGCTTACAGAGAACTAATGAATAATCAATGGATATTGATTAAATAAAAAAGACAAGCTTTGTGCCAGGGAAAGAAGTGTGTATGTGCATGTGTGTTATTATGCTGTGTGGCTACACTTGTGCTGAAAAATGTGTGTGTTTTAACAGGCGAAGCTATGTGGGAGTGGAGCTGGTGCAGTGGCTGTGTGAACAGTGTGTGTACGTGCGCTGTCGGACGACTGCTGTGCGTGTCTGGCAGGTGCTGCTGGAGCTGGGAGTCCTGCTGTCGGGTAAAACACACACACACACACACACACACACACACACACACACACACACACACACACACACACACACACGCCCTGGGTTTGGACTGTGCTTCAAAATTTATTGTCACCTTCCAGCGACATCAGCAACAATCTACACTTCTCTAAAGATACAAGCAATTCACTAAGTAATTTCCAACAGAACAGAGGTCCATTTACTGCCTCATTCAGCTGCTCAGCACATGAACCAGATCTTAACAGAGATCCCGTCAAGCAGAGATATTGACATTACCTTTCTGAGGTTAACTTTCCATGAAGTGAAATTACACTAAAAGTGGGAATCAGCAGACTGTGTGTCCAAGACCATCCTCTCAATGATCTGTTATTCTGCCCAAAGCATCCTCCTTCATTATTCATCTACAACCATGTCAACAACAATTTTCGACACACTGAGCAGCATGAGAGCTGTTAAGCTAAAATCAGCACACTGACAGTGCTTAGGTATGAAAAATAATGTGGAGGTTGCGTTACATTATTCATTTTTGTAAAGACAGTATTTAAATGCAGTTAATGTTTCTTTAAAGGCTGAACAGTCCTGCCCAGGTGCAGTTCATCGGTCTGACTAATCCCCAATACCTAATACAGAGTTTATCCGGGTTTCAGTGTTGGCACCATGTCTCTGCTCTTTTTCTAGAGCTAAGAAGTGTTCGTTTCTTTTTGTCAGTGTTATTAGAAGGATTCATTCCAGGCATTGACTCATATCAGCACTTTTCCAGACTCAAATCCTCATGGGCTCCAGTGGGCTTCTAATCAAACAACAACACATTTGACTAAATTATTTATCACAGTGTAAACAACATTCATTTAAATGACAGCTAGACAAATCAAAGTGCTTTACTGGAAGATATTAGCTCTCATATTCCACTATGGTGTGTTTGTGTTTCTGTCTCTTCCTCCTCTAGTGGACCAGCGGGTTGTGTTTTCCGACTCCAACTCTTATTACCAGTTCAGCTTCGAGGAGTGTGACTCTGCCTCCTGTGAGTTTCGCTCCAATGAGGGGGAGTGGCCAGAGGCTGTGAAGCTCCTCGTACAACTCGCCCCATATGTCCAGTTTCGCTCTGGAGGTGGGGCCAACAGCCCGTAAGTGTTCAAAAAAAATCTGATAACGTAAATGCTTAGAAGGATGGATACAAGGTGCGATGAAAAAGTTCAAATAAAAAGCAAAAAATCAATTATTTCAATTTGGCCGCCACTATCTCCTTCAAAGCCGTGTTCTTGTGCACCGATACACAACTTTCAACGCTTCTTCCATGCTTGGAAATCTCACTAGAAGTCCTGTTCTGTAAAAATGTAAAGGACCATCTGCGACTTGCACTCTCTTTCACCATAATCAAACCATTACCCTTCAACTTGAAATAAATTTTTCGGGAAGAGAAAGACATCACAGAGACCCAAATCTGGCAAGAAATATCTGTGGGCTCTCTGACTGAACTGAGCTGTAAACATAGAACTATTTCTCATCACTAGTGATGATCCTCAAATGAAGGTTGGATGAATTTGGAACAGGATATCATGTCTGCCGTCTTCCTTAGTTTGTGGTCTAAGTTGAAATCACAATGGCACACCTGCAAGTGGTTAGAAAAAAGACTTGCAGTGAGCGTTACAATGTGGCAGAAGAGAATTATGTATTGTTGCACAAGTAACATCCTTTGAAGGTGACAGTGGGAAACTTTAAATCAGGTCAGTTTTTTAAATTTTTTAGCTGCAGTCTCTGAACTTTTTGATCACGATGGATGGATGGATGGATGGATGGATGGATGGAATGGTGGACATGGATGGAATGGTGGACTGGCTTTCCCTTACTGAATGAGAATTAGCACATTTTCAATATTAATTCTAATGTGTATGAATTATTTAAAAAATCTGTATGAATTATCAAAACAGATCACCTCTACAGTTTTTAAATTCCTTTACTGAAGCATGAAGCATTCATTCATTTTATTTAGTAAGTTTCTATTTATATTTAAGCTTGAATGGTATATTATATCTTAAAATGAAAGACTTCAATCTTAATTCATGATTATATAGGTGGATATAATGAGTCATCTTTATCTGTTGTAATCATAACTTGTGATAAATTCGTTGTTTTCACTGGATTTCTGTCGTTTTATGTTTTTAAAAAAAACTGTTGCAAAATGTTGATCATAGTTGAATGTGACTCAGTTGAGAGGCGTTAGATTATCTCCACTGACCTGAAGAGGAAGCTCATTGCTCGAATAAAATATCAAAGCTGAAGTGACAGGCTTCCAGTTTAGATTTATGATTGAGGTCATTTGTCAGTCTGATGATTTACTGTGAAAAGGGACAAGTGGCTGCATTTGATTAGGTGGAAGTGTAGCACTTCTGCAAGTACACGTCTGCGCTGGCAACATGAATACACACACCGTCTAAGATCTTCCTGAAATCCCAGCTAGGAACCTAATCTCTTTTCAGTGTTTTAAATCCACAGTCTGCTTACGTGAGAGACACATTTATTTGCAGGCACGTCCACATCCACAGACAAAATGCAGTGATACACAAAAACTGTCACATGATGTGATCACTCGCATACATGAGATGGGCTCTGACGCACACTCTCACGTGCACACACTAGCATGCAGAGTGGTGTCAGCCAGAGTTCCCTGCTTTGCTGTTCCTGTGTGCGGGGTTCCTGCTGAGGCTGCTACTGAACTCAATCTGTCACTCAGAGATAGAGAGAGAGTGAGCCCAATGTAGTCATGAGGGCATGGTGGTGGGGGGGAAGAGTTTAACGAAAAATAGAGTATATATGGAGAGTGAAGGAACAAGAGCACACGTCGTCAACACATTTTTCAGTCTGTCAACTTCAGCGGGTGTATTTGCAGACACCAGGAAGCAAACATGACAGCGAGAGGAATACAATGTCATACTTACTAATGTAAATGTATCATACTGTACACACTTATATGTTCTCCATCAGTATAATGGGTGACGTGTATTCAGAAGCACTTCACCAGAGGGTTTCTCTTGGTTGGCAGAGAAATGATTGGAAGGGTATTGATAATTTATCTGATAATCACATTTTAGCACATATAAAAGCTGTTTCATTTGAGAACCTTTTCATCTCTGGGGACTTTTATCATTTAGCCCTTTTGTAACAGCAGAATTTACATGGCAAGGTCTGCTTATACTTGCCATGGTGTATTTAGTGTATCTGTTATCCAAGAATTCACATTTATGTAGTTTATATGTAAAACTCTCTTGGGGCTCTGATATTTTGTGGGATTTTGCTGGGCCATACATCTGAGAGATGAAGTTGTTTCACTTTTACAAATGAGACCCAAATTAGATTTTGCATTCAGCTTTGTCGCCTCAGCTCTGCTGCTTTCTTTGAAATGCTTCTTTGAATGTCGCGCCACGTTTCTGCAGGCGTCCTCTCTTCTTCTTTCATCTCACAACCTCCCTCCTTCTTTGCCTTTCTTTGTAAAGGAGAAAAGTTGCAACTGTGTGAGAAAATACCAGCTAATGCTCACCTAGCTACTTCTGAGAGGCTTGATGCATTGGTTAACATACTGTATGAATTTATCACCTAATCTGCAGCCAGGTGCTGCTGCTCCTCATGAATTATGGTTCCCCCATTCCTACTGTTGTTTTATCTAATGAGGCAAGCATTAAAGATACTGATGACTTAATACGCATAAGGTTTCATTGCCTGATTATTAAGCTCACCATGTAGTGATTGCCGCTTCAGTGAAGCCAAAGAAGAACATGCTACTAATCTAATTAAAGGGTACCTCTGCTGCATCACATGTAGAAAATGTTTAATACTTTCATTGTTATTCACTTCATGTCAGCAGTGCTAGCATGTCTTAAAAGAGCTCTGTGTCTTATCAATAAAGTCATTTTCAGACATGGGCGATGCAACATTGCTGGCTTTATTAACCTGTTGAACTGATGGTATTTTGTCATTCAGACATACACACCAGTGACAGACAGAGCCACAGTATGAACATGACAGTTGAGTGAGACTGGACTGTATAGCAAGTGATGCACTCATAAACAAAAGACTAAATCTAAGCTGAGCTTACCAACCTATCCACATAACTAACAGCCTAGTTTATTAATGATATGCCTAATCACTGAAACTTCTTAAGTTAACAGAAAGGACTGCATGTCTGAAAGGGGGTTAAGATTTGCTGCCTGACAATTAAAGTTTAGCAGTTCATTATTTTCTCTGCAACATTTGCCAAAAAATTGGAAAATTAATTAACAAGAATCTCATAGTTTGAAGTAGGTTTCACAATTCAGCTTCGTGCATTCTTCCACCTTGAGTGAGTCAAACATACAAGAAATGTTTTGTCCTTACTTCCGTCTGAATTCGGTGCATTTCCAAAGAAAAAAGGTTTACTGGGAAAAAGTCTCTCTGTGTCTCATTGCCTCTCTTTCACATTACCTCACATTAGAGTAAGAGCAGGACTTGCATAAAGTATATTGTACTTTTCAGAAGAACTGTGTAACAAGAAGCCATTAAAGTTTAACTGTGAGAAAATGCCCTGCCAACTGCAGCAGAAGTCACTTTTTTTGTTCATTTGAAGTGTAGTTCCTGTCAAGTTTATCATTGCCAGAGTGTGAACTGATTATGTAGTAAGTAATGTTTAGGTATGAATTTCTCCACATCCAGCACACTAAACTGAGGCACTGATTCCAGTCCTTCACTGTGTATCAGCTTCACATGTCTTCATATATACAGAAAACACAAAGCAGAGGCACAATAACATCAACTCCTTCACAGTATAATGTAATCCAGTATAGTAAGCTCTGCAACAAATGCAGTTAAGATTCTAAACGAAATATTACCGTTTGTTATTAAGCAATGCACTATAAGAGTTGCTCAGCCTTCAGTGCTGGCTTCATAAAGACAAATATTCTAGCAGGACTATTGTTGTGTATTTGATTACATGGTATTAGGTTGACTGCCTCTATATCACAAGTTAAAGTGATTATTGAACATTAACATTTTACTTCATGACAACTGGGAAAGAAACAATGAAAATTTCAAAGTACAATTTATTGCTTACTCTTGTTTTTCCCACATTATACTAAACATTATATGTACAGAGCACATTGTCTATGTACATACTTTATTGTTTGGTGTAGTAGGAGGTGAGTCAGTCAATAACTATTAAGTTGTCAGTTGTCCTTTCTTTGAAATACAGTATAATAATGCATTGTGCAGTAGAAGCAGAATTCCCGGGAGCTAAAATATGACACCTTAGCTTGGGAGGAGAAAACACACTTGCTTGCTTTGCATAGTTCTCTGGTCGTAGACAATCCACATCCGTTGTATTTCAAAAGAAATGCATTGGAAGCCAGAAAGTCAAACTCTGCTAGATACTGAGGTAGTATTTTAGCTACAGAGGAATGCATCGTGGCACAAAATTTTAATGCTTTCTCAGACTAGGAACATTCGGATAACATTGCATATGTAGTTGGTGTACTAAGTTGTGTGATTCTATTTTATTTCTTAATGAATCTGTATGAAGGATCTGTTCTGGTTAACCATAAAATATCACAGGACATGAACACTCTGCACCTTTGATGTGGTTGGAACAAGGAGGAATAGCAGGCACCAGGCCTGTTAATCCTCTATTGATGCTGGTGTGTGCTGCTTAATGATTGGTGACACACCTCCTACTGTGCCTCTCTTCCAGCTCTGGTTCATACAGGCTCATGGTGAGTCACCAAATTACCAACTGACTAAAAAAACCTTAATGACCTTGATGAGAATAAACTTAGCCTGGTGGCTTAGAATAGACTATATGTTGATTTCCGTATTTCTTAGGCAACAGCTCGATAATTTGTTGTTGTTTGACCAGTTTTGTTGAAATTTTGAGTCATAATTTTATTTTAAAGGAGAGTAGAGACGAGTCATTTTGACCATATTTACCAACAGGAAAACAAAATCACTTTTTTATCACTGTAGGATAAGACTGACAGTAAAAATATCATATTTTTAGATTCCTTCCAGGCATCTGATTGTCTACCTGCCTGTGTCTCTCTCTCTCTCTCTGTCTGTGCCAGAGCTGATAGCTGGAGTGTCAGGCTGAGGGCTATGTGTTATCACCATCCCTCCTGCTTCTGCATCTATCATTCCCTTATCAGATTACAGCGCACATGCACACACTCACACACACAGTCACACAGAGCTTCATCTTCTTTCCTCTACAACTATTACAAGTGCCACTGGGATCTCTTGATAAAATCCAAATTGTATGCAAATGTCTCTGTGTGTGAGAGTGTGCGTGTGAGCGCACATGCTTGAGGGAAAAGTGTGTGTGTGTGTGTGTGTGTTGTATGTTGAGCAGGAGGGGGGAGGCAGTGTGTAGGAGACCAATCCAAACAGTGGTTTAGTAAGAACATATTAGATGAGGGGCCCTCGGGTGAAGTCTGCCACCACCGAAGACAAACTCTACAACCTTGTATTATTGCTGTGGGAATAATGCAGAGTTTACCCCCAAAACAGCCACCTGTTTACACAGCACACACACACTTACACGCAAGCCAAGGCAAATACAAATATATTTGCAGATGCACTCAGGCTTGGAAAAAAAAAATCCTTGATAAGAGTTACACATCTATATACATTCCGAGCACATGTGCACACAGCCACTGCATTGCTGCACACAAATAGCTTCACCAACATCAATAGAAGGGAGTGTCTGGGAGCTATTTTACATGAAACCACATGAAAGAGAGGAGGAGGGTGCTGAGAGAGATGCTTGATGCAAAGCCTGCAAGCAGTGAAGAACTAGAGAGACAGATGGGAGGGAAAATCAAACAGGCACAACTTTGCTGAATATAAAATATTCACAACGAAAACATATTTATCTACTGTATGTTTATTATGATTGCTTGAGTCGTGTGTTGGTTGTTTTCAGCTAATTAGTTATATTGCCATATGTAGTGAAAAATGCCATTCATTAATTCCTGATAACTAAAGTCACATCCTTAAAAAGCATCTTCTGCCTGATCAAAGGTACAGTGCAAAAACCCAATCAATTTTACAATCATGTAAATTATAGAAAACAACAGATGCTGACATTCTGTGAAGCATTTAAGTATAGGGTTGTTTTTTTTAAATGGTGTGCAAATATGCAAAGTATTAGCAATATAAATATAAACTTTCAGGGAAGCAGTAGGAGTCAAAGAGTACAAATTCAAAGTCACTAAAGCAAGTTTACACTTCTCAGAAAAAAAAAAGCAAGTTTCCAAATGACCTTTGGTGTCTTTGACTGTAGTAACAGAATCAAATTCCACATAGACCACGAAACTTAATACTTAAGCAAATGTTTCTCTCTGTTTTGCATTATTTCCAGGCAGTGGCATTTCTCCCTAGGTGGAGCTCTGAGATACTGTTGTTGCTGATGTTCCTCCTCTTCAAAGTCCCTGTAAAACAACCCTAACCAAGCAAGGCCCCTGAAAGTTTATTTAATTTAATAAATGGGAAAGTAGGGGCGTAGAAAAGTACCTGCTATTCAGTAATAGGAATGCAAGCATCATATTGGGATTTGGAGTATGTTTGAAAGCTGTAGTTCTTTTCCTATTTTACCAGGGGGCAGTGTAGAGAGAACCACAGCTCTACAGGGAACTTGTATCTCCGTAGAGTTTGATTAGAGCAATGTGCACTCGTCAGTTACAAATAAACCTGTCTGTTTCTTCAAGGTCAGAGGAAGACTCTGAAGGCAACAGGGACATCTGCAGTGAGATTCTTCAGATGAAAGCTCTTGAGAGACTCACTTCTACGGTCAGTGTGTGAATCTGAATCTGACAACATAATCCTAAGAGATAAGTGCTAAAACAGACACATTTGAAATCACGATATGTTTTGTTTCGTCATTTATGTTTTTGGACAAAATTAGGTACAAAGTGAGCTGGCGGCTGCTCTCGCCCGGAAGACTCGCAAAGCTTGTAAGTTTACCTGTTGTTCTGAGTGTGTAAGTTTTCGTGTGGAGCTTTTCTGTTGGTAAATGTTTAACTTTTCTGTTATGAGAGAGGAAGACTAACGTGTTGCTGTTTGGTTGCAGTATCAGAGCAGGACTCTGAGACCACGGAGACGAGCCATCAGGAGCCTTCAACGCCCAGCGAGGAGAGCAGTCCGGTAATACTCACAGAGCTAGGAAGACACACTCTATAGAAATCGATTTTCTTCCCCCCAACTCCAGATCCTTTAATTAATTTTCACTATCTGCCAATGGAGTCCAATTAATTATTTATATTTTCCTGAGGCAGTTCACACTTGCCTTGAAGTAGTCCCACAACAGAAATTAGTGAAGCCATTCTGGTTAATGACAAAATATTCTGAACATCTGAACAGAACAATCATTGTGCTAAATAACATTTATATTTTAATCTAATATCTTTGAAGAGGGTCACACTAATTAAAAGATCTCTTATGTTCAGCATAAACAAAACACTAGATGTCAGATACAGTTTTATAACCAGCGGCAGCATTTGCTATTTGAATTATTTTAAGACTGAACAAAATGCTGTTTGTTTGTCCATGTTGCTCAGGAGTTTGCTTACTTGTAGTAGTATAAGGAGGACTGTGTGCATAGGACAGAGTAAATGCTTTTTGATAGCTAGTTTTACCAAGAATACAATTTGGGCAGCACTGTTTAATTCAGTTCTAACTCACTTGACCCAATAGCAGATTGCTTGCATCATCCAGCAAAATAGATGATAGTTGTTATGTTCTGACTGCCTTGCTCTCTTTTTAAGGTCACTGAGTGCAAGTTGTATGTATGTGGAGGTACACACGTGGTTAAATGTAGAAAATAGGGTCAGAACAGAGAGCAGGGGGAGGTCTGTTTGCTTTCTCATCCCATCTCTGTACAGTCAAAACCTCTTTATAACTATCAATTATTCATTCTCTGATTACACCAGAGACATGAAGAGAGAGAGGGACAGCAGTGAAAAGAGAATCTTTTAAACACAATTACACATATGGTAGGATATATACTATTTGTGGTTCACGTGTTTTTGGCTTGCAACTCGTTAATACAAAGGAGAGGCTTCTCGTGAGCCTTCGTCACGCCTTGGATTTGTGTAACTGCAGTGCTGTAGTATTTGGATAATTTTTGAGGCCTGAGCTTGTTTTCTTTACTAGAAATAGTCAAAGATTATGCAGATTTTTTTAACTTCTGATTCTAGTATTGCTTTTATGGCTCTTTATGTCCCCTGGATTGAGTTAAAATACATTTTGGTTGAGCCACAGCTCAGTCATTGCTCTACAGTGGAATCCCCTGGAAACATCTCCAAAGAGCGGTATCTATTGAAGTTCATGGACTGTTGGAAATTTTAAAAAACAATGATGCTTCCTGTTGTTTTTTGTTGTTTTTGCTCAGACAGATGGTGTCATTTTGGTTGGTTGTCAGACCTGGTTGCTGGTGTTTGAGGTTTGGAGGGTTACACTAGTTTTGCTTTTAATGTACTAAGACAAGTCAGTAACAAACGAGCTGCATCATTAAAATGAATTTCAAACCAGCTGCCAGTGAATATAGACATTTAAGTACATTTCCAAGTAAACATTGCATGACCTGCACTTCTCAGCGAGGTACTCCAGGCCTGAATGCTGCTAATTGCTTCACCTCCTACTTAACACAGCTGGATTCAATGGGCGTTGGCCATTAGACTGATACTACCGTTCCTTAGGGGGATTGATGATCACTGAAAACTACATAGTAGAGAGTCTTTTTATGGATTCAAAAAACATTGCAGATAGGTCACTCGGTCCAAACTCCAAAATTAACTACAGTCTAATTTACCTTTAGTTATTCTTTAGACTGCTGAGGCTCGTCAGAGAGCACAAACACGAAAGAATCAAAGAAAAAATACGAGTACAATGCGAGATTAAAGGAGATGGATGGAGACAGCCGCACAATGGAAGCACGCACAGACGACAGAAAGGTTTATCTTGGTGTGTTCTGTGTCCAGATTGGGAAGCAGAAAACAGGTTTTTGCAGGAAGCAGCAAGAGACACGGGACGGTGGTTGTGATATAATATCTGTGTACGTGGCTATTCTACCAGATAAGAGTTGTCACCAGGGGGATTTCCTAGTAAACAAAATGAGAGATGTTCTGCATGGGTGTGTGTGTTACCCTCTGCTAGAGCCTGGTACCGTGGGATAGTTGAGCTCACAGGAAGGGTTACTAAACTTCGAGCCAAATGAAACATCCCTCTTTCTCTCTCTTCCAAGGAAAATAAACAGACCAGACGACCCGCCACTGGTGATAACCATCACACTAGCAGCACTCCAGGGAACACTCACACAAAGTAATGTTTTCTGTCGTCAGGTCTGTCTGATGACTAAGCCATTAGTTTCTCCAGTATCCTCCAGCTCTTTGGGTAAAAGCTATTGTATGCCTCTTTAAGAATCTCTTTCTTTTTTAAGACATCACTGTTTGATATTCCTATTCACAGACTTTTTATCTACCTCAGATGAATTACCAGGATGGTAGCACTTTTTTTAAGTCATAACTATAAAGGGGAGGGAACAGAGAGACACAACACACACCCCCTAACACACTCTCCTCTCACACAGACACCCACTCCCGCCCACTTATACTACTAATCACACACTCACTATTTCTCCGCCAGATTGTCTGACACATAGCAGTCAGACTGAGACAAAGAGAGAAGTGCAACAGATAAAAGGAATGTCTGACTGTTTTACACAGAAAGAATAAGAGATGATGAAGAGCAACAGGGATAACAAGATAACATAGAGAGACCCAGGATTACAATTTCTTCTCATTCTCCTCACATGGACATAAAGGAGCAACTGAAAACTTGTCACTGCACGTTTCTGGATTATGCACAAACTGGTTAAATCCTCCTTTGGACAAGAACATTAACCCCGGTTCCACCAACATACTTTGAGTGTTTCTGCCATGTCTTGGGACTGCGGGTTGAGATACGTCTTCATGCCTCCTGTGTTGCAGCTGGGCGGGGTGTGTGCATTGCGGGACGGCGGTGGCAGCGGCGGCGGAGGGATGGGGAGCGTGTGCGGCCGTGAGGAGCTAACCAGCCGGTTGGGCCTGGAAGCCGTTCAGAGGCTCGCCAAGGATGGCTGTCGGCTGCTGCAGAACCACAACTACCGTCTACCTGACAGGAACCAAGCGGTTAGTAAAGTGTGTGATGCAGTGGCTTTCATATTGTCAAATGTCAATAATGTCAGGCAGTGTATCTTCAGGACTGATGATGTTGTTCTGTGAACTCTTACCATGTAATCTGAGTTGTGGCTATATGGTTAGTGTGAGTAGAGAGTAATGGACGTCAGGTGGTAAATGTGGTCATTACTTTCGTCACTTTTAAGCGCACACACACTTCAGGCCTGAGTTGCTCATGGTTTCAGGTGAGGGATCGTATGAGTAAACCCTCATCATGACCACCATGATTGGCATTTCTGTCAGTCTGAAGGATAGACACACATTTGCACATTTTCAGTATGTCTGCTTGTTTTTTTCTAATCATCTGAGTAAATGAGGAGGCATCTGTGCACCCACAGATACAAACCCACTAACTTAACATTGGAGGTGCACAGAGCTCGGCTTCACTGAGACCCCTTTAAATTAAAAAAAAAAAACAACCCACCAGTTCTCTGGTTCGTCTAATGTGGCTGTTAATAATGGCTTAGTGCAACGTGAGCTCATGCATTTTTTGCAGTCTGTCAAGTACTGTGCGTGTAAGTCTATGTTCACTTGTGTGTGTGTGTGTGTTTCAGTTTGCTGGATTGAGCTTATAATCATTTGTGGGAGTTCGTATGTGTGTGCTCATGCACTGCCAGCACTGTGGCAGGCTGAGTCAGTGTGTGCTCATAATGAGCAGGGTGTTAGTGAAGCGTTGTACTGTATAATCCTGCTCTTCAGTACACCTGAGGGCAGGAAACGAAGTAAATGCAGTCTGATTTCATCCTGCATCCCGACGTGTGTGTGTTTGCGAGCTTGGTGAGTTTGACTGAAGCCCAGCCTTGGGGATTTTCCAGAGTGTGCATAATTTCACTTTCATTCCTTGCAAACACGAAAAACTACTGCTCTGTATTCGACAACAGCTTTAGCACCATGTGAAATTAGTGAAAACATACATGCAGTGTTGTTGAAGTACGGATGCTGCAGCGGAAGGACTTAACTGGACTCCTACCAACTCACTTATACACTAAATATTTGGTTTATTAAGCACTTTATCTACATTTAAGCTGACTTAAATCTTATGTATCTTATATAGTATGTAGTAACTATATTCCAGAATCATCTTATGTGATTTCAGTTATGTATGGATAAAACATTCAAGAGTAAGACCTTTCCTAAACCTAGTGGTGATCACTAAACCTACATTTTATTTGCTCCGAAATCATCATGAACATTGAGTAAACCTGTGAATTTTCATGCATAGTTTCCGTTCTTAAATTGTAGTTGCGCCAGTAACAAATTACTTTACAGAGGAATAAAGAACCATTTTCCCCTCATAATTATTTAAATGCCTAAGTACTAGTATAGATCTTAAAGATTCCAAATATACATGTTTAGGGCTTAATTGCAGACAAATTAACATACAAAACGAAGTATGTCATCTGTGGTTGGTGTATAATAATCATATTGCTTCTTAGAATCCTCTCAATGAAACGCCTGCTTTTTTTTCAAACTCTCCTTACAACATTTCAATCTAAGGCTTTTTTTCCTTTCCAAAATCCTTTTAGAAAGAGTGAGAAGCACACACTGCCAGAACTCTGACTAGCTGTGTAAAACAGCGACATTTCAGACTTGTTTTGGAATTATACAGTTACAAGCTAGAGAAAGCAAAAATTGTTTGTTTGATTTGAGAATGCTTGCAAATGTGACTAAAATGAAAGTATGACATGAAATCATCAGGTGGTGAGTTGTCATCACTGTGATCACTGACTCTATTGTGCGTCTCTGTAGTGTGAACAATGAAAAGTGCATGTGAACAAGAGACAAGTATACAATATATCAGCCTAGGTATATAAGCAGCGTCAACAAATAAGTCAAACTATCCTTCAAATGTGATTACTTTACTGCTGCTCCATTCTCCTGGTCTTATTCTTGTAACCTGTTAGATTTTCATATAATTTAAAGTTTCTCTCTTTAAAGTCTCATGTAAATAATAGAAATGGGAAGTACACTTTGATCTGTAATCACTTCCTTGATTATCTGTCCACACCACAAATAGACAAATATCTGTAACAAGTTTCACCTGTTATTTTTGTCAAATCATTGTCCATCATAGGCAGCAGGATTTAGCAGAACCCAAAACCAAGCAACACTTTCAATTCACCACAGAGACCATTCTCCTTTTACTGGGTTGTCATGGTGATATATATTTTTTTAGTTTTCTTTTTTCCATGACAGATAAGCTCTGACAAACCAGTGTGGGCTGTTTCCATAGTAATCTAACTCGTGTCAGACGAGTGCATTGGATGCTTCTCTGCCTTCTAGTCACTTCTGACTTGCATTTGTACTCTCTACATTTAATTCAGCCATCAGAGTTGACCTTAGGTCAGCCTACACAAGAGGTTATACCAGGTCACAGTATGCATGACACACATGAGTTTTGGGCAGCCTGTATTACTTTCTAATAGTTGTGGTAATTACACTGTGAGTATGTTTAGTTTCACTTATGTGCTGCTGACCTAAAACCACAATGTTTTCATATTCTTATCCATTATTTCCAGGAATTAAGCCCAGAGCTATCACAACACAGATATGGCTTGGTCACTATCAGCACAGACCCCAACTCACATACACACTGGTAGGAAGAGGAAAGGAACAGAGAGTGCTTCCTTTAGGCTTTCCATGAGGCCCACCTTTCCTCTGAACAACATTATGTCAGAGTGTGTATGTGAGGAAATAGGACAGACTGAATGAGTGACAGGATATAAAAGCCTTCCTGGCACGCAAATTGTGATCTCGTACAAAGCTGAATATATGCTGCATCCTTTGTTTATAATTTTTCACACTTAAACTGATGATTTAAAGCCATGTGTATGAGGTTTGACCAATGACAGGTGCACAAAATGTATGTCCTCTTGACTCTTCTCTCTGTTCTGAAATCTCAAACCTCTAGAGCATGAAGTACGACCATTCAAACAGAGAGAGACAGAAAGAGGGGAAACAGAAAAAAGTGTCAAGGGAGGAAAGCTGGTAATGCAGATGGCTGAATTGAAGGAAGGGATGACAGAAACCGGAGGGAACTGCCCAACACACCTGTCAGCTAAGAACAAGTGACTTTGATAAAGACAGTTTTGACTCTAAACCTCTTGCTGCAACACACCCAACTTCAACAAATGCATGTGTTGGCTTTTGCCTTCATATCAAAACTCTAAATATTGCAAAATTCTCCTCAAAGATATATTTATTCACTGTCCATTCATTATAAAGAGCATTTTGAGAGTGTGGATAAAATTCATAACATTTGGATCCAAAAGTGTGCGTATGTTTTCAGTCACTACTTCTTGTATTTCTCACTTTCTTCACCACTCCTCCTCCGTGTCTCTCACTCTCCTTCCCAGTCTCCAGCCTTTCATCTTGCTTTCTTTACTTATTCTCTCACTCTTTCTCTGTTGCATAACTATGTGACCCCTCCTCACCGCAATGTTCAACTGCCTTCTTTGTATGTTTTTCCATTTTTTTTATGCTTTAAGGTCTCTCTGAGGACAAATTCATGTTTTTCTTGCAAATCGCTGTTTACACTTAATTCTGTTTTTTTTTTTATGTGAATGTATGTGATGTGTATGCATAATTAGCAACACATGCGTAATGTTAATGTTTTTCTTTGGGTGTGTTTTTTTGAAGGCTTTTGATCTTGAGTGAGTGTGTATGTGTGTCAGAACACTGCCTTCCTCCTTTCTTAGCTCGAAGTTGTTTTTCTTGGCATCCGTGTAAAGACTACAAGGGTTGTCGGAAAGATCAACAGTCAGTTACTGTATCGGGAACAACATTTTCTTCTCCTTTGTTTTCACAGTAGTCATAATTTGTTACATAATGCTTCCCTTTCCTTTTCCCCTGTAATTCTGGGGCATTTTATTAGATATCTGATAGTGTTGAGAGACAGGAAAGGTCAGCAGAGATAAACGGGGGAGACTTGTGATAAAGCTGTTCCTGGTCTGCATTTGAACCTTAGACGACGTGGTCTAATGGCGTTCCCCCTTTAGACCACTTAGCCACCAAACTTATTATCTTGACAGCACATCTTGGCTGCTGGGCGCAGTCTTGGTGCCAGTCCAAGATGTAATTAATGGCATGCTGTGTCAGATCTCTTTACATCAGCTGTCAGTGCTTTAGCTTATCTGCTGGTTGCATCTTTGTGTTACTACATTAAGCACTGATAATAATTCTTTAAAAGCACACAACCTCCACAAGTGGGTTGTATGTTCGTGCTCAGTTCATTGTGATGTTGTAATGCAGTGAAAGCGAGCAAAGTTTGTCAAATCAGATCAGTTAAGTGTAATGTACTTTAGAATTTAGGCACGTTGTCTTTGTGCTACATGTGGACTGATGTTATTTCAATACAGGTGATTAATAATCAAGGGAGGCAAGAACAGCTATGTGAAACCGATGGAAATATGAAGTAAATAGGAAAACCTTTGTCTCAACATGTAGAATTGCACAAACTCCAGAGAAAAACTTTAAAATAACTGATTTACATATGTTTAGTTGCAAGAAATTGTTGAACATTTATCTCCAGTGTTGATGGGTTATTACTTGTGACCAGCTGGTGCTGTGGGCAGGACATTACTTAAGACTACAAAACAACCACAGATAAAGTGGCAGCTGCATCAGAGTGAAAATAGCGTTTTGTTTTTTAATTCATTCATTTGAAAAGAAATCGATTTTTAAAAATGATGATACAGATAATCGCAACAGTGCAGAGCAGCTAGACCAATAATGGTCGACCTCTACTTTTGTGCAGCGTAAAATTTAGTCCCACTGGAGTCCTGGATTGTATTTTGTGCTGTTTTGACATGAAGACCACAGTCATGCAAAGTTTGTGGGGGGGTACATTGTTATCTTCTGCTTTAATGTTTGATGCTAAAATTGTTTTTTGTAGGACTGAGCAGGAAACTAAAGAAAATCTAAAATGGCAGATTAAAGCACTGAAATATCCAATTTCAAATTTTGTTTGTTGAAGTGCTCAGCCAAGATAGAGACTCTCCAAACCTCTTTGCAGTAGTGGATATGTTTTTTTTCTGTCTGATTGCCTCTAAAATCAATCAATTTATATTTATACATGGAAAACCTTTGGCAGGAGAAAAGCTGTACAAAGTTGAGTAACGTTAAATTTACATTGCACTGTTCAACACCTCGCAAAGTAAGGTCAGAAAGTAATTTAAGTAATTTAACTTCATATAAAATACTTAAACTGTGCAATTTGTTAAATAGGAGTGAATGAGCTCAAATGGCTCTAACACAGCAACACACCTGAGGGGGAGGATATGGTGGCTGCTGAACATCTGTGTCATACTTCAGTAGAATATGAGTCATAGAGCATGTCTGCACGCACACACACACACACACACACACACACACACACACACACACACACACACACACACACACACACACACACACAAAGAGACAGAGAGCACTTCGGGCATATTGTTTTGTCTAACCCAAGTCAGATCCCACCTGCTGTCTTTCAGGATCAGACAGCTCCTTTCATCAGACAATCACAAAGATAGTGTGTTTTTGCGTGTATTTGCCGGTTAGTTTCTGCCTTTCTATTGACTTTTTTTGGTTTTATAGTGGTATCCTTGACAGGGTTTGCAAGTGAAAACCCAGATTTTAGAAGTTGTGATGACAGACTGTTTTTTTTTTTTTTTAATTATTACTATTATTAAAAAAATAGTACTGCTTATGCCTGTCACAGTTATTATATAATCTCCTGATCTCAGTTATTTTTTTTGGCCTTTGTGGCTTTATTTGATAAGTCAGTGAAGAAACAGGCAGGAAAATGGGGAGAAGACATGCAGTAAAGGACCATTAAGCAGAAATCGAACCCAGGCCACAGCGTCGGGAACTACAGCCCCTATTCATGGGTCACCCGCTCAACCAGTTGAGCTATCCAGTCGCCCCCTGATCTCAGTTATTTGAGCTGACTGCTATTATATTGCACAGAATAATTTCCATATCTCTGTATATAAACACCTGGATGACACTAACAGAAATTTCATATTTCAGTCACTATTTCCACAACTGTTACCTCAACATGCTTAATTTCTAATATTCAAACGACTGCATTTGGATGAGCAGCTATTGACCTTAGGATTTAGTTTTAAAGCAGCGCCAATGTAGGAACGTTTTAGGTTTAAGCTAAATGACTCCAATGACTTGGAGAAAGTGATTTGTTGGATTAGCAGCAACAAGGTGACTGTAAAAGGCACAAACATCACTAATCTAAAACCAATAGTCGTAAAATGAACAGAAAAATTGAATTGTTAATCACAGTCATTTTTCTGACAATTGATCATCAATGTGTGACATTATGTAATTGTGCTGTCTAATATGTTTATATATTAATAAACTCTAGAGGAAGACAGCCTTGCACAGAGAGCTCTCTGTATCGGTAGTGATTGCTGCTCAGTCCCTGTGGCTGCGACAGAGATGGCAGCGAGCAGCTGGAGGAGAAACGTTGCTTCTTTATCTCTGCCTGCTCCTGTCCTACGCCTTTGATGTCTCCTCTCCTCTCCTCTCCTCTCCTCTCCTCTCCTCTCCTCTCCTCTCCTCACTCTGTTTCTTATTGTGCTTCTTTGTTCATCTGGAGCTCTGTTCCTGTTACACTGAACTGTCACAGCAGGTGTGTGTGTATTTGTTAGAGTCACGGATCAAGTTCCTGTTCATTTTTGGAGCAGGAGATCATTTCAGGAACTAGCCCACATTCTTAGTCGTCCACGTTCTCTTTTATTACACAATTCCATTCCTTGTAAAGGCAGGAAATGCAATACCTCCTTTGTTGGTGCCAACAGACTGTGTGTGTACATGTATGCCTGTGTGTTTGCTTTAAGTGTTAAAGAAACATTTATCTGAAATGGAAGAATCTGGATATTAAAGCCTATTAAAGCCCATAACAATACCACTGTTTGAGAGTAAAAACTGATGACGATGCCTTAGCTGATACTTGTTTTTGTTTTTTAATAAACAGTCTGGATGCAAAGATTGGATAAATAAACCTGAATTATAGGAGAAAAGGGCATAGCAATATCAGAAGCAGTCACGTGGAATGTTTTACATTTGTTTTTTGCTCCCTGCTGTGGCTGAAATCCTCTACTGCTGAAAAAAACTCTTCTCTGCTTTAATCGCCATCCGACAGCTTTGTCCTTGCTTCACTTTTTGACACGTCTGTGTTTTTTTTCTTCTGTTTTTGCTGTTCAGGAGGCAGTGGGGAGGGTTTGTCTGAAGGAGAGAGGACGGGACGTATTGGTGTTGCAGAGAGTGACATCATCAGTGACGTCGCCATCGGACCGGCCCTCACCCACCTCGTCAGGAGGCGGGTCCAGAGAGGAGGATTGCGACAAGAGGTCCGTACCTGCTACATAATAAGGGGCCTCTAAACTAACAGTAGCAACAAAAGCATAATCACAGTACTCCTCCCTCTCTTTTTCAGTTTTCTTTTTGGGATCTCAAGTTACAGCCACACGCTCTTGCATGCACTTGCAAAAGATCAGTAGTGCCGCTGACTGTGTGTGTGTGTGTGTGTGTGTGTGTGCGTGTGCGCGTGCGCGTGTGCGTAAGATAATGTATGCTTTAGCTTCTGGCAGACAGGAAAAGAGAGAGAATGGCTTTTTGTTTTCAGCTGAAAGGGAACAAAGATCACAGCAAGACTGGTTACGTCTTTCACACATAACTCTTTTGCGTTAAGGATCATATATGTGTGTTTACGTGTGTTTTCTTGACATGTGCATTTCTTCCTCCATGTTGATTTCTTTGCGCAATATTTAAGTCCGTGTGTGCCAAGACCTAAGGCACAAAGCAGGGAGTGTCAGTGACAGGCAGGTTAAGTGGGTGTGCGTATGCTTGTATACAACTTCCTAGTGCTACTGTAGTAGCTGTCAGTCGGAGGGTTTTATCTCTGGAGCTCTTAGCTGACAGGAGCAGACGACAAGACAGTTTGCCCCATGGAAGAGGACCCCGAGTATGCAAAGCTTATAAAAGGACTAATCATTGGGAAGTGCTAGATATGAAGATGACATCTGAGCTCGCTACACTTGCAGAGGCGGAAGAGGACATAGACGATGATAATGATGACGACAGTGATGATAGTAGCAGTCATGATGAAGACGGTACCACCTCAGAAATCTCTACCTTTGATGTTCCTCATTTTCGCTACATCGATGATGACGATGCGGAGAATATAGAGGTCGAGAGGGAGACAGGATGGAGGAATGGAATCGACCGTTCTTGGTACTCTTGCTCTAGTGAGGAAGATTGTTGTGACTCTTCATCTTACAGGTACGTGGTGGTGTCGGGAACGCCGCTTAAGATCTTGGAGCACCTGCTGAGCGACCTGCGACTGGATGACCAAAGAGGGGCACCAGAGAACAGAGAGAGCGGTGAGTTTGGAGAAGCACACACACGTTTTGTTTCGCTTTGTGCACAGATACGAATCTGTTTGAGGGCATACATACACACAAGTGTGGCTGTGTGTCTGTTAAACGACAGAAACATACATAGGTGGTATTAGAATTAGAATAAACCTAAGGTTGGGCAAAAAAAATCGTTTTTACATGTACAGATAACAGTCTTATAAATAAATTACCTGAAATGTTTGTCTCAGCTTTTCACTCAGTGGTGTTTTTCAAACTAAGCTCCACACCTCCTCCTAAGAAATTATTTTGCAAATGCCACACAACAAGTTCCAACAATTCCAACTTCTTTCTGCTGTCGTCCCAGGTGGTATGCACTTCCTGTGTGTGTGTGTGTGTGTGTGTGTGTGTGTGTGTGTGTGTGTGTGTGTGTGTGTGTGTGTGTGTGTGTGTGTGTGTGTGTGTGTGTGTGTGTGTGTGTGTGTGTGTGTGTGTGTGTGTGTGTGTGTGTGCATTCCTTCAGCCATATCATTGGCTGTAAATATGAGGAGAGTTTAAATGCTCTAATGACTTTGTAAAATGATTGCCTCAGGGAGCTGAAGGCATTCCTGCTGCAAACCGTTTTAGTGGGCTGCTAACTGTCAAGTCTCATTTTCACAATCCTTGGGTCTACCTTACGGGCGCAAAGCTCTTTGATCATAAAGCAGTTACAGAAACACTATACAGCTTTTCCCTGGGAATCGTTTTGTCATTTGTTTTACAGAAATCAAGTAAGCACCACACTGAAAGTAGTAGAGTTTAATCAGTTAATTGTCTAGTATGTTTAATGTTACAAAGCACTAAAAAGTATTGAAAAATTGACCAGTGTAAATATGTGTCTGGGTCTGAACCAAGAGTCAGGGATTGATGATTATTACAGTAGTTGTTAATCAATTAATCAACAGTTGTTTTAGCTGTATCATGAACATTACATGAATATGAGGTTACTGAGATTATAATATGACCAATGGTAGCCCACATGCTTCTTTTATCTTAAAATATTAATTTGACAAACCTACATAGATCAAAAGAAAGATACATGCTGGTAAAAATAGAAGCTAATTCGTCATTGTCCATTGCTCTTGACTTGTTTTCTACATAAATTCAGTGCCATCTCTGAGCCCAGGTCCACTAAAATAGCACTTTTATCGCACAGGAACATCTGCTTCCCAACTTAGATTTTATAAAACCGTTCTCCTGCCTCTTAGCACAGTTTCAAGACAAGGCGCCTTTATGCATCAACTCCTCAGCACCACCAGTTCCCAGCAGTCCACAGGGAGCCATCTCACTGAATTGCAGGAAGCAAATGAAGAAAGAGGGAGAGATAAATGTGGGAGAGAGAGAGAGAAGGAGAAAGAGAACTGAGATGGTCTTTGTGGAGGAGGTCTGCCTGATATTTATTCACTGAAAACAGAAAAGACAGGCGGGAGAGGCAGAAGTAGGGATGTAGAGTTTATGTGCGTGTTTGGATATCTGTCTCTGCATTTATGTGTGTATCTGTCTTTTGGCTCTTGGTTTATTTGTCCTGTATAAGCATAGACATTTATGGTGTGTGTGTGTGTGTGTGTACCCTCTGGGGTGGTGCTGAGCATCAGTGTGTCGTTTTAGCGGGCTTAGCTGTGCAGCATGTTGAACAGGCTCAAACACACTTCCATGGAGAGAGAGCAATTACCCCAACCACCCCTCTACACGTACACATAAAAACACACACACAACAAAAAAGACAGCAGCAGATTACCGCGATTAGTTCAGCACACACACATTTTCCCTCTTTTTTTCTGTCTTTCTCACAGGAGATAAAGTCCCCAAGGTCAGAACTGAATGAGTTATTCATCAGGGTGCTGTGTGTGTGTGTGTGTGTGTGTGTGTGTGTGTGTGTGTGTGTGTGTGTGTGTGTGTGTGTGTGTGTGTGTGTGTGTGTGTGTGTGTGTGTGTGTGTGTGTGTGTGTGTGTGTGTGTGTGTGTGTGTGTGTGTTTGACTTTGTGTGTGCCAGCGGGCAAACGCAGAGGGCATATGTTGAAGATGAAAATGGATATTTATCATCACAGAGAGCTGAGAGAGGGTGAGCGTAGGAGGAGAGAAGTAGCGGGGGGGAAATGTAATCGCCAAGAAGGAGAAAATGAAAAACGGGGGTGTAGGGAAGGGGAGGTGGATGAGGGTAGTTTAGGATGGACAGAGTGAGAGAGGGAAGTGAAAAGAAGGAATCAGGCTGATAGCTGGTCAAGAAAAGCCTCTATATCTACCGATTGATGAGAAAAGGCCTCAAAAAATAGAATATGACAGGAAAGTGAGTCAACAAGGTTTTGAAAAAGTGATAAGGTCAGTCAGACCTGCCTAAAAATATTTCCCGCAAAAGTTGTGTTTTTTTATTTTTAAAGAGAAGACAGTTGATCAAATATTTATGCCACGGCCTATGCTCAGTGTTCTATAATTGATTTCTTTGCTCTCTGCCTGACAGAGCCATATTTGGGTCACACATTTTCCCAGGGAAAGAGTTTGACGCTACACACACACACACACACACACACACACACACACACACACACACACACACACACCACCGCTCCCTCACCACCAACAATGGCTCATTACCCATCTGCCACAGGGGCTGTTTATATTTGGTTCTTACTATTGATCACCTGCTTCGTCTCACACATACTCACAACCTCTCACCTTTCATTTGCACATAAGCTTGCTTTACTATAAATTTATCATGTTTAAAAGTTGCTCGGAAAATGAGAAAGAAAGGCCTGTTTTCCTCTTTGCAATGTGAATATTTGTTTCGCTTTTCTTTAGGCTAATAAAAATATAGTTTCTTGATTTCTCGCATTCTTGACAAAATATCTGTTGAATACACCTTCATTTTGAATAATTTATTGAAATATTAACACTCAGGATAACCTGCTTCATCAGGACTATGTAGATGTAACTTTAGATTTGATTGATGGCACCTCTCCATATAAGCAAACAATCCTTAACCTTAAATCTCTTCAACTTCAAATTTATACTTTGAAACTGAACTCACAGAACTTTGTTTTAACTTTTTATAGAGATCCCAAAGCTGCCAAAATTGCTGAATACTTATCATATTTTACAGTGAAGAGTGAACATATTTGTGTCATAATAGACACAGAACAACATTTTTATGATAATACTGGTCACCTGATGAAGCAAAGTCACTTAAGTTTTAGCTTTTGTTTTTGCTCTCTGTCAACTCCTGAAGTATACATTTTTAGCTGCAAAATATTCCACTACGTATTCCACCTACTCCCTAGTTTGTCTGTCTACTGTTTGATTCTGAGCAGGTAGTGTGCTGAGGGGGTTTTAGAACTTTTATTGCTGAGAACAGCTGCCTGAAAATAATGCCACAAGAGACAAACTCACAACAATAAATTTGCAAGCCATAAAATCAAACCAGCGCACTGAATGACCCTGAAAAGCTCTGTTGGATGTAGAGTGTGTCGGTTGGGTGTGGGTTTATCAAAACAAGTGACACCTTTCAGATTTTACATGACTGTAATAATGACTTTAAAGCTATTCATGTGCAAATAAAAGAGGAAAACAGGACCTTAAGTATAAGCCTAAAGGTTAATTGACAAACCCTTTATTTTCCCTCAAGTGGCCATAATTAATAAATCTGGTGAATTTCTAACTTTCTGTCATCAGTGAATTAATGAAAGTGTGTCATTTGTGGATTTGTAAAGTAGATTGAAGAAATCGAGAGTGAATTAAAAGACAAAGGGAGAAGCTAAAAGGCATTCCAAACCTTAATTTCCCAAATGAGTGGAAAACTTAGAACATTTTTCCTGAATATTGATGTTTTTTATGTTTCAGAAATGCTGCTGGATGACTTCTTGCTGACGTACCTGGTGTTCATGTCCACTCATGACCTTTGTCAGGCTCTGCTGGGACAATATCCTTTCTGGCAAACCCACACATGGACTCAAACACACAGAAATCCTTTCAGACTCCATGCTCTCCTCTGTTGTATCCTTGACCACAGTCACCTATAGCAGCGTCCGCTGCAGGGGCCAGGAGGAGGGGAAAGACGCCCTCTTCAGGAAGCGTAAAGTACTGCAGCTGGTCTCCCACTGGAGCAGGCTATACAAGGACTTCCTCAAGGAAGAGGAGCATGTTAGGAGCTTCATGAAGGTATTACAGTGCTGGCTGTCTTCACCACTTTTCATTGTTTTAATCCGTCCTCTCTCTCACTGTCTTATTCAGTAATTTAATGAGTTTGATCCTCTGGTGTCCTTTCACACGTATCACTGAAGAACATCAGAGGACTCGTTCATCTTCATTTGTCTCTCTGTCTTGTTCTAAAATGGGGTTGTCCTCCTTGAGTTCTGTGCACCAGGACATCAAACATTTTGTACAGAAAGACAAGAAGCTGAAAAGTGTGTGTATGCGTTTGTGCTCTGAGCTTTCGATTTGCTGCTTCCCATGTTAAACTGAATTGTGGTTCAGCTTTCTCCCTCAGGGGAACCTTGTTGATGTTTTTATCCTCTCTCTCTGACAGAGAAACAGAAAACATGCAGGCGCTTTCACAGTGTATCATTTGAGGAATGAGTGGGTATAAT
The DNA here is from genome assembly GCF_021347895.1 of Acanthochromis polyacanthus. Lineage (NCBI taxonomy): Eukaryota > Metazoa > Chordata > Actinopteri > Pomacentridae > Acanthochromis > Acanthochromis polyacanthus. The sequence continues at coordinate 29,049,560 of NC_067123.1, read as the reverse complement.
CGATGTGTAGTTGTATGGTTTTATTTCAGAGAATAATGAACAATAACCAGGAGAATTTTTGCTGTGTATACTGTATTTAATGAGCTGCAGCTTGAAATTGGGGTAATCGAAAAACACACACATACAGACTCTAAATGTCATATAACTGTCACAATTTTCACTACAAATGCTCCTTGTAACTGCGTTCCTGCTATTATCACACGGTAGCCTGAATCGGATTGGGATGCCTGTGACGACGAAGAGAAACAGACACGTGCACACAAACACAGAACGCAATCACGCGTGTGCACATAAACACGCTAGCAGGCACACACACACGCTCACCAATCACTTGTCCCTCCATAACCTGACAGCTCCATTGCTCGGTGCCGGGTTGCCATGGAAACCAAAGTGGTAGGGTTGGCATGGGTATAATCTCATATGGAGTGCGTAACCCAGGTGATAGTTGCCTAGTAACAGAGGAACGAGAGGGGAATTGGGATTGGAGGCTATGGTGGGTCAATGACAGCGATAAGGAGGTGTGTGGAGATGTGTGTGTGTGTGTCTGTGTATATGTGGATGCTTGCAGGTTCTTAGTGTTACTGCCTCCTGAGTTTTCATTCTAGTTACTAATTATCTGCCATACACACACACAGATGCTGCAGAACATGCCTAGTCACCCATTTAAGTTCAAAGTACAGAACATGTCTGAGGTTTTTTTTTTTAATGTAATCTACCTGCGCAGCATGATTTGCACTTGATGGTGCTCAGTAAATTAACTGCACAGAATGTAATGTTTGTGCAATGTATTGTATGTAAGTTGTCTTTTCCTCTTGTCTTCCCTCCTGTTTTTTTTACTGAAAAGCACAAAAATGTTAATAAAAATAGAAGCAGTTTATTAAAATGTCAGAATGTGGACCTCCACTAATTGGTTAATGTTAATTGAATCAATTGATGAGGTAATATGACAAAATAATCGGTATGTATTTCTGATATGTACTTGCCAGTGTTTGTGTTCTGCTCTATAGCTGGGTGTTGATCACTGTAGTGAGCAGGAAGTGAAACAGCTGCTTGGTATGCACTCAGTGTCCAAGAGGCAGAGCCTGGAGGTTATATGTTGTACTGAGGTCTTGGTATACCTGTGAAATGTTGCTGACACTGCCAGCTGAGCCTTGGTATCATGGCTGCCATGCAGTAAAGTGCGGTTAGCAGTGCAGTGCTGTTCAGCTGCCAGTGACCACCTTTTACAAAGGGTCAAACTAATGCTTCAAGTATTTAATATGAACTGTGGATGTTATTATCTTTTTGTCTCTGCCTGTCAGACGCTGTACAGATGTGTTTTAGAAGATCTGTATGAATTTCCCACACTGGAAAAAGACCTGAAGGAGTTTCAGAAGCTACTGCGTCGCAGGCAGTAAGTGCATTTGTCTCTATGTGAAGACTTTGTTAAATGTGATTGCCATAAGATGGTGTGAAAATGTTCATCTACCTGTTATACTGTGTTTTTTATATTTCTCCTATATCCCTCATCAGTGCTATGTGTGCTTTGTTTTTGTAGCACAGTGGATGACTGCCCTCCAAACCAAAAGGTATGCCTGAAAGAGTGTTTACAAATCTGCCTTTCTTTCTGTAAGGTGTAAGTTAGTAATCATTGTATCCAGTGCTAAAAGTGCACTTAACTACGTTTAATCATGCAACAAGCTAAAAAATTCATACAGTAACATAGCTGCTGCCACAGATATTATCACTAACTAATGATATCTTGTGCAGTGTAAGTAAAGTATTTCAAGTCCTTATATTTCTTCTCCTTCCCCGTCAGAGCAAACAAATGTATCAGCAGCTGAGTTTGAAGGAAAACTGTTTACAACTCCGCAGTCCACAGAACGAGACGAGAGAGGGTGAGTAACAGACAAAATGTACGTACACACATTTACTGCACACAACACACTGCCCAAAACTGTATGCAATTATGCATAATGACAGTCTGTGCACATGCAAATTTTTTAAATACAGTGTATTCAGTATTTTTTCTCTGCTCAAGTACTTGACAAAAATTAACTCAAGTCTATCTTTTTAGAGAGTTTTTTTTCCCCTGCATTTGCGTCATTCAGATTTTACAATATTTCAATATTTGGTTTTCATCGTTCACTGGGAACATTTTTAATGTATTTTTCAGTTATTTGTTGCCTGTATGTGAGTGCCGACTCCTACCTGAGTGTGCACACGCACCCTTCACTGGAGGCCCACGAGCTTCTGCGAATTGTGGGTGTGAAAATGGACAGAGCAGAAGAAGACATGGTGCTCGCTGTGGTGTCGAACACTGGAGGTACAAACACACAAAGAAGTGCCTGCACAACATGTGGTCAAAACAGTAATATAAGAAATGTTTATACACCATTGCTTTTTTGTCTGAAGTGCATCGAAAAACCTGTCATATAAAAGTACTCTCTCATCAATACTTATCATTTTCCTGATATGTTTGTGAAAGGAGTAGAAACTGGATGCCATTTTAAAGAAATAATGGCATAAAAATTTATATTGTAACACTATTTTTGTAGGTTTGATTAGTTTGGTCAGGTTTGCCTTTAAGCTAAATTAAGTTTATCTTTTCAGCTGTTTATCCATAATGTTTAGCCGATTATTACTTAAAGCTACCTATTTGAACTATTTGCTCATAACCTTCGTTGTCTTTCAGGCAATTTTAGATTTTTTAATTATTGCTGCAAAATGCTTTATATTAAGGTATACATATTCACCACTAACTAGCTGCTAAACAGCATGAATATTACTAATGTAATGACCATTTATTAGTCTTATAAAATACTTATTAATGCATTTTTCTGCATGGTCATATTCTACAACTACAAGACAGAAGAATAGTTGTCAAATGTGGTCATGCAGAATAAAGCATTAATTAGTGCTCTATCAAGATGACTGAAACGTTAGTATGCTACTAATATGCATGCTATTAAGAAACTAGTTAATGGTGATTATGTGTGCCTTAATTTAAACTATCCAGTGAGCTACTACTCAAACCTTCTACATACCCCTTGGCAACTGCAGAATCACAACCCGCTCCTCACTGGTTGGAAATCACTGCTGCACACTCTTGCCTCGATATTATCATTATCATCAGCAGCTCTGCCTCCTTCTCTCTCCTTTGTGTCTGCAGAGCGAAGGGTGTTACAGCCCAGTGACTGTGTATACTCAGAGTCTCTGACCCCACAAGGAAAGCTCGTGGCCTGTCGCAGGGATCTCACTGAGATCTTGGTATGTAAATGTCCTCTTCTGTTTGTGTTTATGCCATTCACCTTTTTTTTTCCACGAATACCAACGGAAGCAAAAGATACAACTTCCAAGTCCAAAGCGAACCACAATTTCTTGAAGTTTTTTATTTAGGCCCTTGATCCCACTAATATTGCTGGTAGCTTCTGTATCCTCTTTTGGATAAATCAGGAATTAAAAGTAGTAAAACAACCTGGATGACTGAGAATCTTCAAGACATTGAAATTAATATTGTAATTCCCCAACCAACATATTTCCTCAGTGTTATTGTGAGTCATGCATCATAAGCGAGCTGGAGAGACTCAGGCCAGGTGATTGTCATTAACTCAATAGGAGAGAAAAGATGTGAGCCACAATTATTGTGCTGTTGCTCATCTGTGACGACAGGATTGGAAAGTGCTGTATCAGGGCAATGTGTGGTTCTGTAATGGCATGTTTTTCACAGTGGAGCTTCAGTTGTGAATCCTTAAATAACATTGCACTATTGGGCATTTTAGAAAATGCAGTTTTAGGGGTTCTTGGTTCTTTCTGGATTTGAAATATTTAGCAAACCAGTAAGTCCTCCATGTCAAAGCACTTTAACATATCTATTGTCTAAGAATCAGGCTGGTAGGAATATTATGTTAAGGTTTGTTTGGCCTTTTCTCTGCTGACTTCACTTCAGTTGCCACACACAGAAATGCAGAGTTGTAGTTGATATAGTGATCTGTATCTAGTCAGACAAAGCAATTATAGAAATATTGTAAAAATCACCTCACAGCTTTCAGTCCTGCTTGTATATAGACAGGAAACACTTGATCTAATGGCTCTGTGCAGTATTGTTTCTTTTTACTGACATGTTTAAATCCTTGCTGGCCTCATTATCCTGTAGTCTATAGTGAAGGTGAGGTATTGTTTTGCTTATTTAGAGAAAGCCCTATTCCTATCCACACACTGTATCTGTGAGTATACACTGGATTATTTGTGTGCATTGTCATTCCGTGCACTGTGTTAAGTTTCGTGTGTTTGCATGTGCAGCCTCCTTTAACAGACAGTGCTGAGCTAAGCAGAAGGCCGGTTCGACTTTTAGGCATCAACACCTGGGATGTTGCAGCTGCTCTCACACACCTGGACTGGAGCCTCTTTAAGTCCATCCACGAGGTATGCGCTCACATATACGCAATTATATGCATGTGCTGGGTGCACACAGTTTATAATAAATTCATATTTATGACAGAGATTGCTTGAACATAAAGCATTAAAGATGCAAATGCTCTACAAGACTTGCTGGATCAGGAGTACAGCTGAGCTTGCAGCTGAGCAGCTTTCAGGAAGAGCTGAATATTTCTTGTTAAAATGGTTAAGCTCAGCTCAGAGGAACACACGTAGGCTGCATCTTAAGCCCTTTACAGACACGGGATATGTACCATTGCTGGCTTTATCCATCTGTTAAAGTGATGGCATTTTGTCATTTGTCATACATGTGTGATTAGACAGTACAACATGAAGTGATGTATAATGTGTAAGAATGCTCAAAAAGACAAACGAGCAAGTCTAAACAATTGCGAGCTTGTCAAACTGCCCCACAAACTAATGGCCTACTTTGAAGATTGTGTGTAATGGTAATTTATCTACAGCGATTTTAAAATGTGTTTTCATTGTGACTTGGGTAGTTTCCATATTTTGGTAGATTTGCTCACATCCTGTATGTGGTTACAGAAAACATGTCAAAACCTGCATAGCATTCATTATTGATGAGTGTTGTTAATTCAGCCTTTTACAAAGTCTGTATTTAGCACAATTACATTTTTTATTGGATATTTCAGTTTGTAATGCATGTGAAATTGTAGAACAATGATTTTGGCATGCAAACTGTGTCTTTTTGGACCAATATTGGTGCTGAAACGTGTAAAAAGGTGGAGTCGCACAGCTCAAAATTGACTACGTTCTAATATTGTCTTCTATCTGTTTATGTGACTGAATGCAGTTCAATCTTGTGCCATGCTGAAAATTAAATGCAAATGCTACCTACTAAGATGGTGACTGGGGTGTTCGTTCAAACATGAAGCTCACACTTTCAGATGTAGTGAGATTAATGGAAAAAAGCGCTTGTCTGAAATCGGCTTTCTGCTGTTACATAGATGTAATTATGTTTTGAGAACTGGTCTGGATTTGATTTTCATTCTAAAATATGAGCATTATCTGCTTTCCTCTGTTTTATATGACTGCAAATTAATTTGGGGGGGTTAATTGGAGCAAAGCTTAAATGGACTATGAAAAATATTAATTGGGAGATTAAATCATTAGTCCAAAAAACTCCAAAAGGAATGGTAGCGAAAATGATAGCGAGGTACTAAAGATCTCTGAGGTAATACATATTTTGTGCATTTTTATGAAAAGCTTTATGTATCTCACACACACTCTGCCCTCCATCCACATGCAGCAGGAGCTGGTGTACTACACCCTGAGCCGTGCTCCTGGCACTGGCCACACAGCAGCGCTCTCAGTCCTGCTCCAGCGTTGTAATGAGGTCCAGCAGTGGGTCATGTCCGAGGTGCTCATGTGCGTATCGCTTAATAAGAGAGTGCAGCTGCTCAAGAAGTTCATCAAGATCGCAGCTCAGTAAGAACAGATTATGACATCTCAAACAAACATGGATTTATCACACCTTCGTTTTCAATTTAATGTGTCACCTTTTTTGTCTGTTTTGCATTTAGCTGTAAAGCTCAAAGAAATCTGAATTCTGCATTTGCCATCATCATGGGTCTTAACACGGCTGCTGTCAGCCGTCTCAACCAAACTTGGGAGGTGAGTGTGTGTGTGTGTGTGTGTTGTGCATTTAGTTTATTTAAGCATATGCTTTGTATTTTAAATCCAGCTCTGACCAAACACCCTCCTCTCCTTCAGAAATGTCCGGGGAAGTTCAAGAAGCTTTTCTCAGAGTTGGAGCTCATCACGGTGAGACTTGGTGAACAGAGATAGAGAAACATGCAGAGCGAGAAGCGTGCTCTTCTTTTGATTTCATGATCAAAACTTTAAATCGCTCCTCCTCTCCCAATTCTTTTCTTCTATTCTGCTTTCTCTCTTCCTCTGTCTCTCTGCAGGATCCATCTCTGAACCACAAAGCCTATAGAGAAGCCTTCAAGAGGATGAAACCTCCTAAGATCCCTTTTATGCCTCTTCTCCTGAAAGGTATCCTCTCTAAACCCTCCACACACACTCACATATAAAAACACTGAATGAAAACTCACCATGCCTGTCTACTCCTCTTAGATATCACTTTTATCCACGAGGGAAATAAGACTTTCCATGACAACCTGGTCAACTTTGAGAAGCTGGTGAGTCGAGGCAGTTCCGAAATGTCTTCCAGTGTTTGAGTTTGTGCCTCAACTGAAATGTGACATGCAAGGATTTTTCCTGGCCGTCTTGTTATTAGTGTATTATAGTGGAGACGTGTAGTATTGATGATACTGAGGTCATGATATGTGGATGTTTATTTTATCTTAAAGGCTGTAGTGTTTGGTTTTGTGCGATATACAGAGTTGTTGTAGTATATGGTAGTAGAGGAAATCTTCCTCTGCCATGTGAATTCACTATATTGCAGGCTAGCTAATCTTGAATGGCTGTGGCGCAGGTGGTAGAGCAGGTTGTTCACTAATTGCAAGGTTGGAGGTTCAGTCTCCTGCTCCTCCACATGGGCAAGGTGGTAAGCCCGAAGCTCAGACTGCTGATTGGATGGCAGCTCCATACCATTGGTGGGGGTGAATGAGTGATACCAAGTAAATAGATAGATAGATAGATAACAAACTATCTAATAAAAGCTGGACATGCTTTCTTTTTGACTGCTTTTCTTTTTAACCTCAGTCCACCATTACTAAAAATAAAACTAGCATGTTTACTGTAATTCAGCCATTAAAAAGAAAAGGTCAGGACTGATTAGGTGAGAGCTGATGTCACAGTGTTGCCTCAGCTGCAGTTGCATTGCAGTGCGATCTGCCCCAAAATATCACATCTGGACAATTTCATATTGTACTAATGCGTCATGTCTTCTTGAACACTAACAGCATATGATCGCAGACACAGTGAGAATGATTCGTCACTGTCAAAGCGACCAACCAGGTGAGTCTTCTCTTAATTGGTGCAAATGATTCGATCGTCACAAATTAGAGAACAGTCTAGGACTCTTTTGGCTCATTGTCTGACCTCATGTAACAGCCTGTTCATGTTGAGGACATGTTGATGTTTGGATCAAGACTCTACTGCCGTCTGCAGTTGAGTTAGTGTACTACACCTGCACCTGATTCTCCCACTCAGTTTTCTCTCTCAGTTTCTAAGCAACCATTTCCAGACAGTCTTTTATTTTCTTCATGTGGCCATAATACAGTCTGTTTATATAAAATGTGTGTTAGTGTGTGTGTATGTGTGTTCTTGAGTCCACCAGAAAACTCTTGTGTTTGTCTAATGCACGTGTTTTGCGTCTGCCTCTCAGGCAACGAGGTAATTGGGGTCGACAGTGCCGAGGTGAGGGCGAGCGTTCACTACCTGCACATCATCGACAATCAGCAGACGCTTTTTGAACTGTCACACAAACTGGAGCCACGCGCCTAAACACAAGAATACACTCAGAAGGAAAGACACAAAAACACACTGGATGCAGCGCCGTGGAAATGAGGCCACTGTGTGACACGGAGGACGCTTTGTACAGCAAAATGTCAAGCAGCAGTGATGCCAAATGGACGATGAGGTGTGCTTTGATAAAACCCATGAAGACACAGCTGTTCTCTAAAGGCTCACTTGCACTGAACATGTGCTTATAAAGGATTTATATGCTCGCCCTGTGAACTTTCTACAAGAACTGAATCTGTGCAGCAAGACGGAGAATTGCCAAATGGAAACAGACAGTTGAGGAGGCTGTAATTAGTTTGTACAGTATCTATTGGACTGAGTATGCCCTTGTTTTGTTCTTGTGATTTGGTTATTTATGAGCCTGTTCAGCAGGTGGAATGTTCCTTTATTTTTGTCAATCTTGTCTCACCTCCTGAAGGTCAACAAGGACTTGATAGCCTCCTCATCATTTCAGTTACAAATGCTAAAACATCTGTAGAGAAATTGGATTTGTTCATAACCTTTTGGGAAAAATCCACACCATGGATGGTCTGATGGGATTTCATCGACATAGTACATATTTGCCCAGTGATACATGTATATCTGGAATACATGCTATAGTTATTTATGTGTATGATGCTGAGCTACTTTTGGTTTTTGTGTTAACTAGCACTTCACATACCGTTTTACCTTTTCTCACACAGACCTTTTCTTTCAGGTGAAACTATACAGCCCCAGTGCGTCCAACATTAACAGTGTTTTGTACCTAGCATGTGAAGGAAGCATTGTGAGAGGGTTTCACTGACTGACTGCGGCATTTGAAACGCTAAAGCTCTCCTGAACATGTCGGAGTTTGATAAATAATGAACAGTTATTGGGTTTTCTTTTCATTTTAAAGTCCTGGTTGACTTTTAGCCTGACACTTCTCATGCACTCCTCTCTATGACGTGTTTGTGTGAATAGATACTGCTAATTTTACACTGTATATGATATGGACCTATACAGTTTTCAGTGCCAAATGTCACGTTGAGTCTTGCAGCACAGATGTACTGTTGAGCTCTTGGTTTGTTTAGGAATCGGTGTCTTTTTGTCACAGAGTTTGATTTCCTAGAACAAGCAGTGGTATGACGTCTAGTCCTTGATCATGTAAAGCCGATCTGACTCCTCACAGACGTGAGACATCATGATGACTGAGTTCAGGCTGTGTAATTGTATCCCATGTCGGGTTGCTATGGTAACACAGCCCCACTTATTATAGTTTTTTTTTTTTGTATTTTTTTTGTTAGTTTTTTAGTCCTTGAGGTTTAGAAGTACTGCACCACAGAAGTTGAAATAACGGCTTTATTTCATTGAATTCTGCTCATGAGGAGACTTGGACGTGGATGATTGATTCTTAGTGAAAAGATCATTCAGAGGTGGTCTTGTGGATACTGTCTGTAAGATCCAACACAGAGTAATGGAAGCACAAAGACGCAAACTTCCTCCGGAATAATAACTTTTCTTACTAGGAATTAAATTCAGAAATTATTTCTCACTTTAACTATGGTTCTCTTCAAAGAAATCCTTTCTGAATCCAATCATTTCTCAGATTGTGGCAGCATGTTCTTGTTGACACAGCCATAAGATGCCAAAGCGTCTATTTGTAATTCAAATTATGGAGGGCCATCAGAAAATTAACAGTGTGGCTCACTCTGTAGTCACAGGACAGACATGCAGTCTGGCATGAAGGGAATTAATCAGGAATTATCAAAGTGATTACGATGAATACAAATTAAGGCAAGAACCATGCCTGGCAGACCTTACTGGTGTTTTTTCTTTTGGTCCTCTCTCCGTTCATTCCTAGCCGGTCACTTCAGGTGTGCATTTCTCATATCCAGCAGTAGTATTCCTAAATGTAACATAGTAATGCATGTGTTGCATTGTTTGGATGGCTGTAAAGCATCCATCATTCATCATTCCAACACTTTGCCTTTCAAAGCACAGCAGATCACAACCAGTTAAATGGACGAGGGATGACACAAATGTCCCAAATTGTTGTAGTGCCAAAAGCAGCATTGGTTCATTGAAAGAAAAAATTCAAAGATGGCAAAGTGATGAGTCACTTGAAATATCATTTTTGTGTTATGAGCAGCTTCTAACTGAATAAAACTACTGGAACTACTCACCTACACTTCCTATAGATGCTTTGTCCCCGGAACATACCAATTCAAATTGAGCTCTTATTTGAACCATTTACACATTATGTAGATGTAAAATCGAAACATTACTGTTTAGCATTTGGCTGAAAGTCTACAATATATTACTGTAACAACAGCACAAGTGGCACCTAAAGTTTGCCAACATTAGTCATGGTTTGCTGCTGGTCACACCAAGTGATGCTATAGAGCAGCTTCTGAATGAATGAAGAAACACTGTTTTGTTGCTTTTACAAAGAGGAACTCTTATTTCTTCTCTTCAAAACTCCATTTCAAGGTATGCTTTATGTGAAACCAAGCCAGTGATTCTTTCACTACTAGAGCTGATGATCTGTTCATATTCAGTGTCAGATGAAGGCCTTGTGGTCGTCATTTTTCCTATCAACCTGTACATGATACACACACCTCTGCTTATTGTGTTGAAAGGACAGAATAATTGTTATATTAGTTATTTATTGTAATATATTGTTTATTTAAGACAATAAATGTTTTGGTTTCTGTGCCATGTTCAGAGATTCAACAAGTGGAAGTGCACACGTGAGAAGAAAGGATGTTTTGTGGTTTGAAGCCGCAGCACTGGAATTTAAAAGCACTTGTGTTTTGTGGCCACTTGAGGGCAGCACGAGAGCAGCTCAGTGTGACGACTCAAATATTTTTGCTGTTGTCGAAGGCTGTAATTGAGAGGAAACCATCAGGAGGCTGCATTCAGCATTCAGACCTTTGTCATGAGTGTGTAAAGTTAAATTTTTTAAAGCAATGTTGTTTAAAACCTGTCTGCATGATGAAACAAAAGAAAAAAAAAAAAGTTCACAATTCGAGAGAGGACATGTTGAAGGCTTTGTACTATTGTTGATGTGTAAATATATGCCTATGTTTGGTATGTTATTATTTATCTGTTGTAAATGAAAAAAAAACATCAGCCACAAAGCAATACGTCTCCCATCGTGTCCCCTCACCCTGCGGACAGCTGAAGTCACTCGTCTTTTCTAAAGCTGCGTTTTACTATATCAAAATTTTACTGAAAAATAAATAAATTATAGGTTTTATGTGACATCTGCAGGTGAGTTGATGATCTTTCCTGGCTGACATTCAGACACTGTGATGTTGCAAACAGCTGCCAATAATATGACACCCGGTTCAGACACCCTCTCTGAAGGATTTATAATCCTAGAAAAAATTATTAGACCACCCTTGTTTTCTTCAATTTCTTGTTCACTTCAATACCTGGTACAATTAAGAGTAAATTACCTGAACAATACAGTGAACCCGACAAACAAATGCAGCTGATCACATAATACTTTATGGGGGGAGGCACAGGGGGGTACAACAGATATTTTGGGGGCGCCACCGAAAAGTTATAAGAAAAAATGAAAGCTGCAACTGACCTCTCACTTTTACAAAGTATTTTTCATGTGTTTTTTTTTTTTTGGCTCTTTAACCCAACAGGAAAGCTGTATATGACCTTTTCATTCTGGACTGTTAACATTCAAATTTTGAAGGACTTGTTTCCTTGTTTATGTGAATTACAGCATCATTAGTTGCAGAATCTGCCTGTTATGTAGAACTAGTAAGCTCAATGACAGAATCCTGAGGGCAATTCAGTGACAATATATATACAATCCTGTTAATTTCCACTTCTTAGAATGTTTACTGACAATTATCACACCTAAAATAAGAAATAATATTCTGTACTTTTAGCAACTAGTTCTCAGCTGTAAACCAGAAACATCATAGAGTTCTGTATGCTAATCAGTATAAATCAAAATGAGTACTACCCAATACACAGTGAACAACAACAATCTGTACCTTTGATCTGTGGTAAAGTAATCTGAAATGTTCTGTGCAGTAATGTAAATTTTAAAATACAGTAAGAAACACTATATACATTTAACAGTAAACCTGAGAACAATAATAAACAGTAGCAATATTCCATATTCTTAAGTCATTTAATGGTGCACAGCTCAGCAAACATCATAGTGTTCTGCACAGAAATACCAAAAAGCTGCTCTCAATAATCTTTCACAGTGAGCAGATGTTCTTGTGCTGCAGGTCCATGGTCCAGACGTGACCATGGAACAGGCTGAGGGGGTCTGGCACCGTGGACTTCCTAGAACACCTCCTCTTTTTGCATTCTTCATATGGGATGGAAATAAAGTAACTTTGGTTTAGCACGTCGATCAAAGGCCTGTAGGTGTAAAGCAGGAAGCCCTCCACAATGAGCATGTGAGTCTCCTCCTCCTCCTTGTGGTCGGACTTCGGAACGATCTCTGTTATTAACGCCATGAGACTTCTCAAACTTCACCGGGTTCTCCAGCCACGCGTAGATCCTACTCGTCATGGCGTCCATGTCCAGAGCAGTGATGGCATCGTACTGCTTAAAGAATCAGTGAACAGAATTTAGCGGCATCTAGTGGTGAGGTTATAGATTGCAAATTCTGAATTCCCCTTTCCTCATCTCTCCTTCCAAGTGTGAATGAGAACCTTTGGTGACCACTAAAATGCAAAAGCTCAATGCCAGCCAGTTAGACATAACCTGGTGGACATGGCTTGAAGGATCCTTTGTTGTGACTGGCTAGGGTGAAGGCAGGTTGGGGTTTTCATGGCAGGTTGGGTCAGACAAAGTTAATCCAGTGTAATGATCCTCTCTACAGCCTGTAGAAGATGAGAGAAATGATGGTGCAACTCAGTGTACTCTATTGAGGAGGACCGCCCCAGCTGTTTGTATAAAGGACTCATTCTGAACTGCTAAAAACAAAAGTCTTATATTCAAATCAGTATTTACTGAATAATACTGAAGCAGATCTTCCAAAATTCTCCACATTGCACCTTAAAACAATAAAATTGTGTCTATTAGGACAAAAACACCATGGCTTAATAAGGAAAGTGCATTAGGAATGTTTAGTTAAACATCAACCAGGAAGAAATATGGAAATACAGAGAAATTTAAAGACATAATAAAGGTTACCAATTCATTAACAGGAGTTGAACTCCTGATCATTTTCAGGAGAGTTTTACTGTCTGTGAAATTATATTTTTATTCTATCATAAATCTTCCTCCCATTCTACTCTTTGAAACCACAAATAAACCTGCAGTCTGTTAGGATAATATGCTGCAATGAAGGTCTAAGACACAATGGAGTCTGATCATTTACAGCTTTAAATGGGAGAAATAGAATTTTAAATTTGTTCCTGGAATTTACCAGGAGTCAATGAAAACAAGGCAATATGGAAGACATATGATCAGCATTTTGTATCAGCTGGAGGTTTTTCCACAGAGTTATGAGGACATCATGATAATAAGGAATTTTAATCATCCATCATAGAGGTTACAAATTCATGGACTAGTTTTTCAGCATCACTCTGAGACAGGATGTTCCTGATTTTAATGATGTTGTGCAGGTGAAAACTGACCATTCTGCTTAAAAACAACTCCAAAAAATTCTCAAAGTAGAACTATAACTATCTGATCAGTAGCTGTCTAGTTAGTGTGTTTCTGAAGTGTTAAATGCCAGATACTATAACTTCAGTTTTGTCTGAATTTAGTTGAAGAAAACTGCAGGTCATTCAGGCCTCTATGTCCCTCAGAAATGCCTTGAGTACAACTAACTGATTAGTTTCATCTGGCTTCATTAAAAAAATAAAACTGGGTGTCATCTCTATAACACTGGAAATGTCTGCAGTGTTTCATGATAATATTGCTTGAGTGAAGCATGTACAAGATGAATCATATCAGTCCAGGCACAGAACCCTGTGAAACTCAAGAACTAAATCTGGTGTGGGTGGAAGAATCGTCATTAACATGAATTAACTAGTGTCGATCTGTTAATATAGATTTAAACCAGTTTAGTGTGGACACTTTAATTCCAATGAGCTGACTGAGTCTCTGTGATGAAATGTTGTGATCAACTGTATCAAATGCAGCACTGAGATCCAGCAGGACATAAACTGAAATTCATTAAAAGAACCCATTAATGCTTTGTGATCTTCTGATAATGTTTGTTATCACAATAGAACCCATTTTGTTGTTGTACATAGGAAACTACAGCTTGTTGTTATCCATAGGAAAGTACAAGTTAGAGCACTTTTCTCCAAAATCTATGCATTTCTATGTGGTTCAATGAGAAAAAAGTCTCTCTTTTCCAATGATTCAAAAGCTGTTTCTTTCAACACAGCATTGAGATTTCTTATTTTACAGCCCTACAATTTAAAAAATGAATGTTAATGAAATGTTGTCTACCCATTGCTTCACCGATCTTTCAATATTGTTATTATGTTGTATTAATGCTGCTGGATTCAGTTTTCTTTGTACAGTTTTAATTCACAACATATGTTATGTCAAGACACGTGGTGAGATGAACATCTCACAAACTTTAGCAGATGGAGAGCAGACAACCATAACAGAACAATAAACACTGGAGTCTTGTTGTTTACTTTTCTCTGGAACTGCACGTTTATTGTACCATATAAAGCTTATCTGTAGAGCAAAAGTATCAAACTCAATAGACCTGCACAGAAGAGACAGTAATTGCATTTTGTCCAATGTTAAATGATTTCTAAATTCCAAGATTTCTCATACAACCTGTTCTCTGTTATTCAAAGAGGCTCTGTGCCCCCCAGTATTTAACATCAACTTTACTGATGAATTATGATTTCTTTCAGCTTTTTGATTATTCTTGTAATTGCATTTTAGTATTTGTCATTATGTAAAGCCACATGCATGGTAAACATATGTGAACACATGGTTTTAAAACTATTTTCAAACAATGCTGAGAGTGACAAGGCCTGTATGTATGACACTGAATGTGTATGAGGAGTTTTCTTCAGAGCTTCAGTAGAAATCAAATAGACTTTTTTTCTTCCTTCAAAAGTCTCAAAAGAATTGATTTCTTCATCTTGTTTTTACTTTATTATTCAAAGGACCAGTGTGTTGGATTCAGTGGATTCCAGTGGTGAATTTGCAGACTGCACGTGTCAGGACCAGGACACTGGAAGGAAAACAAGGACATTTCAGAGAAGTAATAAATCTTTAATATTCATTAACAGTTGTTAAACTTTAGCACGTTATATTGTTCATTGTTCTGTGGAATTACACTTTTATTGGACTATGTAATAGCTTATCTGCAGAACTGATGCGTCAAACTGGAAAGGTCTGCAGAGAGGAGAAGAATATTAAAATAATGTGTGCATTACTCATGTGTCATACTGTCAATTAAATAGCAAAAAGCTACCTTTTGGAAACACTTGGTTGTGTGTTGTCTCTGTATTATCTAAAATGTATCACGTTGAATGTATAGAAAAGAAATATTCACATTATCCTTTGGCATCCTAATCACCTTCTGAATATCATAACATCAAACGAATTGTTAAAAATGAAATGTCACTTTAATGAAATCACAAGAGAAAAATTATGCTTAATAAAATGTCTTATTGTTGTCGACATCAAAATATTCTTATTTTCATGACAACAGTACATTTCTTGAGAATCAAATGAGGATAAAATAATATTTTCATTCTATCATACAATTGGGAAAATCTTCTCTTTGATCAAACACTGTCATGACATCACTTGTTGAATATTGTTTTGAACACTTCCTGATCTCATACATACAGAACATTCCTCTCCTCATCCTCCACTTCCATGTGTGATGGCATCTTAACTTGACCATGAGGTCAATCTATAGTGAATCAGATGTCACATGTTCTGGTCCAACTTCTGCAGCCACAGATGTCAGTATGTTGCCACAAGCATGACTTGGACTGGATCCAGACTGTTTAATTAATGGAGAAACAACTTCAAAATTATTCCTTATTGTCTCCTCTCTGCAGACCTTTCTACTTTGATACTTCAGTTCTGCAAATAAGCTCTTATATGGTACAATAAAAGTACGATTCCACAGAAAAACAAACAATAAAGTTCCAGGGAAACACACCAGAGTTTAACAACTGTTAATGGATATGAAAGATTTATTACTTCTCCTGAATTTCCTTGCTTTTCTGACACATGCAGTCTGGAACTTCACCACTAGATACCACTCAGTCTGACACACTGGTCCTTTGAATAATAAAATTAAAACAAGAACAACAATATTAAGAAATCAAGTCTTTTAAAATTTTTGAAAGAACAAAAAGTCTGTTTGATTTCTACTGAAGCTCTGAAGAAAACTCCTCATACACATTCAGTGTCATACATACAGGCCTTGTCACTTTCAGCATTGTGGGAAAATATAACTAAGTTTTAAAACCATGTGTTCACATATGTTTACCATACATGTGGATTTCTACAATGACATATGCTAAAATGCAAATACACATGGATATTCAATTCAATTCAACTTTATTCCAGACACTAGGTCCAAATACACATGGATAATGCACTGATTGCTTTTTATCCTCTCTTTTCTGTCCTTATTGTCTCCTCTATGCAGACCTTTCTACTTTGATACTTCAGTTCTGCAAATAAGCTCTGAAATGGTGCAATAAAAGTGTAATTTCACAGAAAACAATCACTCAGATGTGTCAGAGATTAACAACTGTTAATGAATATTTCAGATTTATTACTTCACCTGAATTTCCTTGTAGAATCCTGGTTGATTTTTAGCCAACGCACGTGGAACAGGAGGATGAACACCCTCTCTGAAGGATATAAAAGAAAGCAGCTGTCACGTATCTCTGCAGGATTCTTGGAAACGTCCAACTGTGCAGATCATCTCCAGCTACACACCAACGTCTCCTCAGACTTCGAGACTAAATCCTCCAACATGATCTTGCTCCTCTTCTTGTTCGGTCTGGCTCTGGGTGCTGTGATTCCTCCAGAAGACCAGAGAGTGAACCTACAGCGAGGCAACTGTCCTGCGTTCTGGTTCAGTTTCAACGGTCGCTGCTACAAGTACATGGCTACACCGATGACCTGGGCTCGTGCAGAACTCTTCTGTGTGTCACAAGGAGCCAACCTGGTCTCTATCCACAGTATTAAAGAACAGAATTTCGTCAATTCCCTGATCAGGAACTTTGATTCTGCTCAGACATGGACCTGGATCGGACTCAGTGACGTCCATCTAGAAGGCAGATGGATGTGGTCTGATGGGTCTAAAGTCAACTTTGTCTTCTGGAACACAGGAGAGCCAAATAATGCTGGAGGAGATGAAGACTGTGCACACACCAACTTTGGCACAAGATTTACATGGAATGACCGGCCTTGTTCAGACACACGGAGTTTTGTTTGTGCATCTCGCAGAGTTTATCCTTAACAGCAGAGAAACCTGCAAAATGAAGACTCAAAAATCATAAAGTCATTTCATGAACCTTAATTTTCATGATAACTGGACACTTATACAAATAATTTTGATGCTGTGTTGAATGAGATAACATTTGAATGATCTGGAAATATTTTTTTTTCCTTCATTGGACTATACAGATTTAAATAGATTTAGAAGAAACAACAATGTTCATTCAACTTGTGCTTTCTCGTGTTTTACTTTGCATAACCACAAAATGAGTTATTCTATGATAATAAATGTGATCAGCAGATGAAAACCATGAATGTCTTCTGTCATGAACTTGAAGTCATATCAGATATGACACTCATTAAATCAACTGAAATATTTATAACACCATCACATCAAACAGTTTCATTTATTCTCTTATAAACAGCTTACGAAGCATCAATTAAACTAATACTAATTTGTGGAGAATGTATTAGAGATAAAGTGAAAAATATTGTACAGACAGCACAGAGCAAAACTTCTCTGCTCTGACAACAAGATAAAATTTAAAAACAAACCCTCATTAGGGTTAAATACATAAATACAATTAAATACATGGAGTTACACTGAAGTATATTTTCTTTCTGAAAATTGCAAGAGAAAGGTATTTGTCAAATCTGGACCAGATTAGATTAAGGGAAAAAAACAACACAAGAAAACAACAAATTTGAAAATCGGGCAGCAAGGGTGTCGGAAGAAATATGCTAGAAAAGGTGGACTATACTGTAACTTCAAAAACTGTAAAATTTGGGAAAAATAACTGAAAACATCTGTAAAATAGCTTATTGAATTTAAAACAGTTTTAAGAAAGTGTAACTTTCCATTCGTAACGTGATTTTTTTAACCAAACAGGGAAAATAACAGCAAAATGTTTTGTCAAACAACTACAGTGAAACCTTTTTCTTTAAAACAAAGAAAAAAATCATTCTTACATTGTAGATTGTCCAACAGGAACCTGTCCACGATGTCTCCTGCCTTCACCCTCAGTCAGCTGGGATAGACTCCAACCCTCATCGACCCAACAGAGGGTAAAGCAGTGTATAGAAAATAGATGGATGGATTGTCCAAAAGAGGCCAAAGAGTCCTCAAAATACAGTAAAATAAAGGCATCACAAATTTCAAAAATGGGTTTTGGAAACATGAGGGGTTCACCCTAAATCTCTAACTTATCTTGAGATCATTAAAATGGGATAAAAGCAACGATTTAAGTTAAGTTTCCCTTCACGTTTCCTTCAGCTGCTATGGCTGTTGAAACACTGAATGCAGCCTCCTGTTGGTTTTCTCTCCTTCATAGCTCATGTAAAAATTATCATCACACTGAACCACTCGTCTGCTGCTCTTCAGTGACCAAAAACACAACAAGTGCTTTCACATTGTTAAACTTCTGGACATGGCACAAAAACTGAGATTTTTTTCCCCTACGTAACACAGAAATGAAGGAAAATGTACAATAAACTGCAAATAGAACAATTATTCTGCTTTTTTATTGCCATAAGCAGAGATGTGTGCATAATGTACACACACACACACACACACACACACACACACACACACACACACACACACACACACACACACACACACACACACACACACACATGTTTGTTTTTCTATACCAGTGGGGACTTACCATTGACTCCCATTCATATCTAACTCCTAACCCATACCCTAACCCTAACCTTAACCATCACCAAATCAATGCCTAACCCTAAACAAACGTTTTTGCACTTTTACATTTTTTATTAACAACAATATGGCCAAGAAAACGGTGTTGCCACCCGTGGGGACCTCATTTTAGGTCCCCACCGTAAGACAAGTCCCCACCTTTATAGCAAATAGTCAGGTCAAAGTCCCCACCTGTATAGCAGAAACAAGTACACACACACACACACACACACACACACACACACGCACACACACACACACACACACACACACACACACACACACACACACACACACACACACACACACACCTCTGCTTATTGTGTTCAAAGAGCAGAATGATTGTTATATTAGTTATTTATTGTAATATATTGTTTATTTAAGACAACAAATGTTTTGGTTTCTGTGCCATGTTCAGAGATTCAACAAGTGGAAGTGCACACGTGAGAAGAAAGGATGTTTTGTGGTTTGAAGCTGCAACACTGGAATTTAAAAGCACTTGTGTTTTGTGGCCACTTGAGGGCAGCACGAGAGCAGCTCAGTGTGACGACTCAAATCTTTCTGCTGCTGTCAGAGGCTGTAACTGAGAAAACCATCAGGAGGTTGTATTCAGCGTTCAAACAGACATTTGTCATGAGTGTGTAAAGTTAAGTTTTTCTAAAGCAATGTTGTTCAAAACCTGTTTGCATGATGAAACAAGTTAAAAAAAAAACAAAGTTCACAATGCAAGAGAGGACATGCTGAAGGCTTTGTACTACTGCAATATTGTTGACGTGTCAGTACATGTCTATGTTTGGTATGTTGCTGTTATTTATCTGTTGTAAATGGGAATAAAACATCAGCCACAAAGCAATACGTCTCCCCTCGTGTCCCCTCATTCTGCGGACAGCTGAAGTCACTCGTCTTTTCTAAAGCTGCGTTTTACTGTCAACATTTTACTGAAAAATGAATAAATTATAGGTTTTATGTGACATCTGCAGGTGAGTTGATGGTATTTTCTGGCTTATATTCAGACACTTTGATGTTGTGAACAGTTTCCAATATTGTTTTTCTCAATTGATAAGATGCTAAATTCCACTCACTGCACACAGCCACCAACTGACTGCACACATTTCTCAAAAACAGGACACTGCTGTCCAGATTTTGGACACTATTAATGGTTTGCACACCATTTCCAAAACTCTTGCACTCTTTTTTGAAAAAGACTGAATGGTCTGTTTTTATATAGCACTTTTTTTACTAATCCTACAAGGTACCCAAAGCGCTTTACATGATACATCACATTCACATGGCGGAAGCTGCCATGTAAGGCACTAACCACGACCCCATCAGGGGTTAGGTGTCTTGCTCAGGGACACCTCGACGTGCCGAGGATCGAACCAGCAACCCTCCGGTTGCAAGACAGCCACTCTACCCACTGAGCCATGCCGCCATGTTAACACTTTTTTTTTTTGCTCATTTGAACACACTTTTTCACTTATAGCACACATATTTCAAAAAGTGAACACTAGGAAGCAGAATTAGGACACTGTTCCAACACTGCTGTCACAATTAAGACACAACAGGTCAAAACTGAAAACACTTTTGCCAATGAACTGCACACTTTAAAACCTGCTAGGAAACAGAATTAGCTGTTCAGAATGCAGTCTGTTGTTGAGGTCAGCAGATGGAAAGGAGGATGCATAAAGTAAATAGTTTCAGGTTTATTGTGGTTTACTTGACATGGTATGTAAATGCTGTTTTTCTCTTCAGTGACGTGTCCATACTGGAACGATACAAGCAGTCAGAAACGTTCTGAGAATACTGTAAAAAATCTAATGCATGATTCTGCTCCGCAAGTAATAAAATGATAAAAAGTGTACATGACTGACAATTTCTCTGTTTTGTGTGTGTTTGTTACAGAGAGTTTTTCAGTTGGATTCTGATGATAAGGTATATGGAAGGTATATGAGCAGCAGCCACACTTTGGGAAAATCTCTTCAATCAGCGGTCTTGGCATGTGATGATGTTTCTGTTGATGCAGGTAAGGACTGGATCAGACACACTAGGTCTTTCTTTCCACAGAAAACACAGTTTGTGATCAATGTTCCCTCTAATTTTTCATGAGTCTGAGCAAACACACAAACTCAGTGAGCAGACCAGGCGTCAACTAACCGTGACATCACCCGTTGGTTTCAACGCCGAGAAAATGAAGCCCAGATTTTGTTACTTCCTGCTCGCCGTTTTGGATTTTTTTGGAGCCAGTAAAAAGCGTTATCAAACAGGCTGGACCGGAGAGCAACTAGGGGCAGGATTGGCTGAGGACTCTCTCATCCCACCCACATTTTACCTTTGCTGTCTATCAAGTATAGCCACGCCCCCTGGCTCCGCCAACTTTAACGATTTATTTAAAATTCAGTATTGATTTATTTTAAGATCAGCCACCTTTTTTGACCATGAAAACTAACGGGAAAAAATCCTGAGCTATAGAAAATCAGTCTTATCAAATTTTATTTTTTCCAAAAATGAATTGGGGTCTATGGAGAAAAAGCTTTTTGGAGCCAACCCTAGCGGACGGCGGGATATTGCAAGTTTTTGACACTTCCGGGTTGGCTTCAATTCTGGAGCCAGATGCTACGTCCACTATATATACAGTCTATGGAGCAGACCCTTCGACCACTATGAGCAACATCAGATGTGTACACTGTCGTTGTTTCTCTCTCTGGTGTCCGTGATGTGCAGGTGAAGGAGAAATGTCCGTGACACTGATACCACAGCACTGTGGTCACACCAGCATTGCATTCATCCAAGTCACATGGTTTGTTAAAAAGAACCAAATTACAGCATTTACATTTCTGTTAAAACACTTTGTCAGCGGGAGCCAGTTGAAGGCTGCAGTGGTTTTGGTGACACTACAATGTAAAAGAGTGAAGTTATTGAATATTTTTGTTTCTCTTTGCTGTTGCAGACGGTCCCTGTTCACTCCATAGACACCAGTGTTATTTCTGCAGCTTGAAAGACAGCTACTTTTGATCAAACTGGACTTGTAGCACATTGTGTGCTTTACAGCGATGGGAAAGAGGCATCAATTATGTTTTTGACAACCTATATCTAACGAGTTATAGATGCTGGAAGCTTGAATCTGTGAATATCTTTCCAACTGTACTGAACTTGGGGCCACTGCCACCCAAGGAGTGGCATATAATTTTGAAAAAAGCATTTAGTCCTACTTAAAGTTTTAAGTGCTTTATTAACACAGAACTAAGAATTTTGCATTCTTTTTTGATAATAGGTTATGTCTGAAAAGAAGTGGCATCATTTTAAACAGTGAAACCATACTAATGAAATAAAATGTAATGACCAACCAGGGTGCAATACTGGATTCTGCAAAAACATAAACAACTGAATGCAGAATACTGGAAAAAGAAATTATCTACAGGTATTTTTTCATCTATATCTAAACCGTATCTTAACACAGTTCATGTATTAACTCATTTATGTGTGTATGCACATATTTATTTATTTATTTAGTACTGTTAACATAGAGTTTTGAGTGAGTTTTTCTTTAGATAGGCAAAGGCCATTTATTGATCACATATAGGCTATTAAAGAAATGTTTATTGAAAACTAAAAAGCATTTAAATAAAACTTAGGAATTTATTGAGTCACTAAAATACTGTAGTGTCCACGGCCACATCAGCATGATTATAAGCATAATCTGGTAAATTCACAAACTGTAGGAAATCCAGCTAATGTCATCATGATGTCCCTTACCATATGGACTTCAGGAGATGATTGGGGATGATAAATGCTTCTTGTATGTTTCTTACATGTTTGTCTCCTGATGCTGCCTTACTTCAGCCAGTCCATGTGCAACAGAAAACACAGTTTTTCTACCCATTGTCAGGGCTTCGAGTCTTCCCACTCAAACGTTTTTACTTCTTTGGACGTGGTGGAGTTACGGGTGTAGACATTTTTAAACGCGCAGAGCAGCGCGCAGCAGCGTCTGTAACCAGGCAACCCGCGACAGGACCAGAGGACCGGGCACACAGAGAAGCATAGATATGTATAGAAGACTAGATACGCTACCGCACTATAGCAGCCGGCTAAGGTGGCTGCACATAAGGACGTCTGTAAATGACGTTGATTAGCTGCGTAAATACCTGAATCACATCATTGGCTGGAGCAGCCAGTCACAGGTCAGTCACTGACTCACATTGAATAATAGTACAGAATGAATTGTTATGAAATTATTTTATTTTCAATTTAGGTTGAATTTTTTTTGTGCGCAACGCAGATTTTCTGTGCGCTGAGACTGTGTCAGGAGTGCGCAATTGCGCACGCGCGCAGCTTAGAGGGAACAGTGCTTGTGATGTTGATGAGGTCCTGTGGCCTGACCAGGCTGAAAGAATTGCTGCAGACGTGGTGTAAATATTTGCATACTGAACTGTGTAAAATGCAGTGCTGCATTTTTGTCTAGGATTATTTTTATTTTGAAAAGTACAGTCAGGCACTGCAGTGGTCCCCTCTGAGTCATTTATAGGATGCATTTGTGTTTAAGATGTCATTTTTGAGGACTGTATCATTTTTTAATTACTTCTTGTGAAAACACTGAGAGAGGAGTGTTTTGTATTTAGCAGTGCAGTGTCCAATTTTTGCTTTGTGTCCTAATTTTGAAAACAAAGTTCAAATTTTGACAATAAAGTGTGATTTTTACACAAGTGTGCAGTGCTTTGCGAATTGTGTTCAAATACAGAAAATAGTGTGCAGTGTGTTGGGAAATGTGTGCTCTTTTTCAGGAACCGTATCATATCAATTGAGAAAAACTGTAATATGACACCCGGTGCAGACACCCTCTCTGAAGGATTTATTTCACAAAGTGGCCTTTCAGCTGCATCTGATAGATTCTTGATAACATGCAAAAATGCAGCTCATGTACTCTTGGACAGAGACTTTGACACAAACACAATGTTGATACTCTTTTCTTGTTTGGTTTGGATCTGAACCCTGACTCTTTCAGATGACCATGAACTGGAGCTACAACATGATGACGGCCTCGTGCTCATTTATTTCACAAATCCAGTAAATTTATATTTATTTATGTGGAAAAAAACTTGAAGTGCTTGCCAAGTGCATTTGACCAATGATCTCACACAAACAGTGAACACCCTCTCTTGGGCAAATATAAGCAAACAGCTTGTCGAGCATCTCGGCAGGATTTTTGGAAACATCCACCTGTGAAGACAAACTACACAAACCATCAACACTTTGTAAAACTTCAACATGATCTTGTTCCTCTTCTTTTTCGGTCTGGCTCTGGGTGCTGTGATTCCTACAGATGACCATGAAGTGATGCTTCACCAAGGCAACTGTTCCATGTTCTGGTCCAGGTTCAACGGTCGCTTCTACAAGTACATCGCTACACGTATGACCTGGGCTGATGCAGAGCTTCATTGTGTGTCAGAGGGAGCCAACCTGGTGTCTATCCACAGTACTGATGAACAGAATTTTGTCACTTCCCTGATCAAGAACTTTGATCCTGCTCAGAATTTGACCTGGATCGGACTCAGTGACATCCATAAGGAGGGAGCATGGATGTGGTCTGATGGGTCTAAAGTCAACTTTGTCTTTTGGAACGCAGGAGAGCCAAGCAATGGTGAAGGACGGGAACACTGTGGACACACCAACTTTGACACAGGGTTTAAATGGAATGATGTGACTTGTTCACGCACATTTCCTTTTGTCTGTGCATCTCGCACAGTTTATCCTTAACAACTGAGAAACTCGCAAGATAAAGATACAAAAATGAGAAATTCGTTTCATGAATATTCATTTTCACGGAAATGTGTAGATGTAGAAGAAACAACAACGTTCATATGACTTGTGCTTTCTCATGTTTTCAGTGAATGACTTATTCTATGATAATAAATGTGATCAGCAGACGAAAAACCATGAATGTCTTTTGTCGTGAACTTGAATTCACATCAGATATGACACTCATTGAATCAACTGAAATATTAAAAACACAATCACAACAAGCAGTTTTGTTTATACTCTTTAGAGCAGCTTGCAAAGCATCAATTAAACTAATACTGAATGAATATGAAGAGATACGAGAAGAATGCATTAGAGATACAGTGAAGAATATTGTATGGGCAGCACAGAGCAAACATTCTCTGCTCTGACAACAAGATCATTTAAAAACAAACTCTGAGGATTCAGAGCAGCTTTAATTAGGAATGCTATCTAAAGAAGGTACCTTGGACTGAACAGAAACCTAAGCTGCTGCAAGACAAACTCATTTATTATTTAAAGTCTATGATATTGACTGTTTTCATTTTTTCTGTCCTCTCTCCGGTCTACTTTGGGTCTGATACTGTGGTTATGTTGGTGAGTCTCAATTGCTAAAAAGCTAAACTCTATTGTCTGAACCAAATTTTCAGTTGCCTGAACTCACTTATTGAATCAGTCATTCTTTTGGCAAAACCATAAGTACTTTTCACCTGTTTAGACACATCTTGTCAACACATTGTCATTGTGATGCACCTGTGTTGCATAATGGTGAGCACAGGTGGCAAAAGTCAAACACAGTTAAAGCTCAGGTGTCACTGGTTGAACACAACAACTCAAAATTGATCACACTTGTGGCTAATGATGTGAGGGTACATACATACCAAAGCATGTGAGGCACTACAATGGATAGAAATCTAAGAAGAGGAGCATGGATACGGCATGCCAGGGTTTTTTTCCTCCGTTGCCTGGCCAGAGAAAATGTGTCCTGTGATGTAGAGGAAGTCCTGTGGCCTGACCCAGTACGGAGAAATGATGCTGTGGCAGAGTAGTGCACTTCTTTTCTTTGTACTTCATTTGTATATTTTTGTGCTTTATTTCTATGTACAAGTGCTACAGGTAAATGCACAGAATTTCCGTTTTTTGCACATTCTTTTTTCTATGTACAAGTGTTACAAATGCCCAGGTATTTAGTTTTGCACATGCATTTAGCCTAAATAAACATTTATTTCTATACCGCTTCATGTCCTGAGCATTGTGTTTTCCTTTTTTCTATGTAGTGTTTAGTGACTACTCAGTAGAGTATTTAATTTCAATTGACTTGAGGCGTGATTCATAGTTCAGTTTTGAGCACAGATTGAACTGTTTTGGGGTGAAAATTTGGTTTTGCAAGAAGAGTCAGAGGTTTTGGGAATGTAGCTTGAAAATTGGGTTTTGTGTTCACAGTTTAGGGAAAAATAGAGCAGCTTTCCAGGAATGTGTCTTAGCTATCGAGAAAAACTGTACTTAGCAAACAAATCTATGATACTGACTGTTTTCATTTTTTTTTGTCTCCTCTCTGGTCTAGTTTGGGTCTGATACTGTGGTTATGTTGATGAACATTACTGTGGTGCAATAAAACATATCATTGTTATTATAACAAACACCGAGGATTTCTTGAACAACATACTAAAGTTCAACAACTGTTAATACACAGTGACAAGCTTTTGTCTCTACTCATACATAGTCAGTGTCAAACTAAGACCTTGTTGTTTTCAGCATTGTGGGAAAACTACATTTCTAAACCATATGTTTACCATGCATATGTATTTATATAATGACACATGTTAAAATGCAATTATAACAAAATTCAAATGGCTTAAAGAAATCATAATTCATCATAAAGGTTGATGTGAAATACGAGGAGACACTACACAGAGAACAGGTTGTATGAGAAGATTGGTGAAACTGGTAAACACAATCCTCTTGAGAATGAGCAACTAAGCAAATCAAATTAAAGACTAAACGAACAGAACCGAACTTTGAAAGCCTTTGAATAACAGAGAACAGGTTGTATGAGAAATATTGGTATTTAGAAATCATTTCACATTGGACAAAATGCAATGACTGTCTCCTCTCTGCAGGTTTGTGGAATTTGATGCATCAGTTCTGCGGATAAGCTTAATATGGTACAATAAACATGTAATTCCACAGATAAACAAAGTTCCCTTTAAACGTACTAAAGTTTAACAACTGTTAATGAGTATTAAAAATGTATTCAACGTTCAACAAGTGATGTAATAGCAGAGTTTGATCAAAGAGAATTTTTTCAAAATTTTTTGATGAAATGAAAATGTTATTTTATCCTCATTTGATTCTCAAAACATGTAATATCATGAAAATCTAAATATTTTCATGATTACAACAGCAGGACATTTCATTCTGTGTATTTTTCTCTTGTGATTTCATTGAAGTGACATTTCATTTTGAACAGCTCATTTGATGTGATGATATTCAGAAGCTGATTACAGTTTTTCTCAATTGATAAGACACTTTTCCTGAAAAAGAGCACACATTTCCCAACACACTGCACACTATTTTCTGTATTTGAACACGATTCACAAAGCACCGTACACTTGTGTCAAAAGCGTATTTTATTGTCAAAATCTGAAGTTTGTTTTCAAAATTAAGACACATGAAGCAAATGTAGGACACTGCACTGCTAAATACAAAACACTCCTCTCTCACTGTGTTTTCACATGAAGTGTAAAAAATTTACAGCCCTCAAAAATGACAACTTAAACACAAATGCATCCTATAAATGATTCAGAGGGGACCACTGCAGTGCCTGACTGTACCTTACAAAATAAAAATAATGTTAGACAAAAAATACAGCACTGCATTTTACACAGTTCAGTATGCAAATATTTACACCAGGTCTGCATCAATTCTTTCAGCCTGGTCAGGCCACAGGACCTCATCAACATCACAAGCTGCATTTTCTGTGGCAAGAAAGACCGAGTGTGTTTGATCCAGTCCTGACACGCATCAACAGAAATATCATCACATGCCAAGACCACTGATTGAAAGAGATTTTCCCAATGTGTGGCTGCCACTCATATATCTTCTACCTCCATGTAGAGAACATTTCTTCTATAGGATTCAGAAAGGGAGAATATGGTGGCAGAAAAACCACAATAACTTGAAGGTTCATATTGAATCATTCCCGTATCAATAATCCTCTTTGAAAACTAACATTGTCCCAGAAAAAACATGTGTTCTTGCCAATCGCCCTGCTGCACCCGGGTCAGTAGGCCCTCGCCAAGTTCATCTAGCAAAGTCAACAAACGCTCGTGTTGTATGGGCCCAGAACTGCATGATGGTTGATTACTCCAAGATTGCTTATTGCAGCACAGAGGGTTATGTTGCCCCCACGCTGACCTGGGACGTTGACTACAGCCCGTTGTCCAATGATTTTTCTCCCTCTTCTTCTCCTCTTGGCCAGGTTGAAACCAGCCTCATCCACATAGATGTATTCATGTGTATCAACAGAATCCAACTGAAAAACGCTCTGGAACAAACGCACACAAAACAGAGAAAAATTCAGTCACGTACACTTTCTGTAATTTTACTAGCAATTTGGAACCAGAATCATGCATTAGATTTTTTAAAGTATTCTCAGAACATTTCTGATTGCTTGTATCGTTCCAGTATAGACACATCACTGAAGAGAAAAACAACATTTGCATACCATGTAAAGTGGTCCAGGATCAGGTGCATGGCAGGTCCAGATTCTGGTTCTGGCCGTGGTGTAGGTTGTGCATGTCCTCTTCTTCCAACATGACCTCTTGCTCCTCTGACATCCATTCTGAACAGCTAATGCTGCTTCCTAGAAAGTTTTATAGTGTGCAGTTCATTGGCAAAAGTTTTGACCTGTTGTGTCTTCATTGTGACAGCAGTGTTGTAAGTGTCCCAGTTCTACTTCCTCGTGATCACTTTTTGAAAAATGCTAGGAGTGAAAAGTTCTGTTCAAATTAGCAAAAAAAAAAAATGTCTTCAGTCTTTTTCAAAAAGAGTGCAAGAGTTTTGGAAACCATGAATAGTGTCCAGAATTCTGACAGCAGTGTCCTGTTTTTGAGAAATGTGTGCAGTCAGTTGGTGGCTGTGTGCAGTGAGTGGAATTTAGTGTCTTATCAATTGAGAAAAACGGTAAATAAATTTGAATGTGCTTGTGCTACTTGTTGTTTTGTGACTGTCCTTGTGGTGCCAGTGAAAAACAAAAACAGGGACAGCATTTTGTTTGTTTTTATTCAAGAATATCGGTGTTTCCACAGTGCCGGGATTCAGGCGTTTTCTATTTTTTGGACAATAGTTCTCTAGTTCCTTGGAACACTTCACCTTTTGAAACAGAAGAAAGAAAAGAAATTAGAAGAAGCGATGGGCGGTGTTGTCACAGTTACTCATATTACACTTCACTTGTTGTGCGCCTACTTTATTGGGAGAAATCAGGTCAAAGTGTTCCCAGACAGGGGAGAATCTTCTAAAAGTGTGCTATTTTCTTCATCACCTGCACCATACTGCAGGATTCTTGGAAACATCCAACTGTGCAGATAAACTCCAGCACACCATCAACACTTCGACGAACTCCGACATGATCTTGCTCCTCTTCTTGTTCGGTCTGACTCTGGGTGCTGTGATTCCTCCAGATGACCATGAAGTGATGCTTCACCAAGGCAACTGTTCCATGTTCTGGTCACTTCTAAACTGTGTATAGAAATGTTTACCATGCACGTGGATTCATATAACGACACTTGCTAAAATGCAATTATAACACATTGTCAAAGGGCTGAAAGAAAACAAAATGTATAAAGGTTGATGTGAAATACTGGGAGACACAAAACAGAGAACAGGATGAATGAAAAGACTGGTGAAACTGGTAAACACAGTCCTTGAGAATGAGCAACCAAGCAAACCAAACTAAAGACTAAATTAATAGAACAGAACTCCAAAAGTCAAAAACATAAAACTTAAAGCGAGACAAGGCACACACACTAAATACATGGAGCTAAGACATGGGGCTGAGAATCTAAAGTGAAGACAAATAACTGGAGAAGCAAGAGGCAGGACAGGAGACAGAACTAAATATATGGAGTTACACTGAAGTATATTTTATTTTTGAAAATTCAAGAGAAACGTATTTGTCAAATCTGGACCAGACTGGATGAAGGGAAAAAAGACAATACACACAAAAAAATTGGGCTGCAAGAAATATGTTCGAAAAGGTGGAATACTGTAACTTTTAAAACTGTAAAATCTGGGGGAAACAACTGCAAACATCTGTAAAATAGATTATTGTATTTAAAAACTATTTCAAAAAGTGTAACTTTACATTTGTAACATTGTTAAATAACTGTTTAACAAAGCAGAGAACATCTGTAAAACAACAGCAAATGTTTTGTTAAACAGCTACAGTGAAAACTGTTTTTTAAAAAGAAAAAACAATCATTTTTACATTGTAGATTGTCCAACAGGAACCTGTCCAGGATGTCTCCTGCCTTCACCCTCAGTCAGCTGGGATAGACTCCAACCCTTATCGACCCAACAGAGGGTAAAGCAGTGAATAGAAAATAGATGGATGGATTGTCGTAAAGAGGCCAAAGAGTCCTCAAAATACAGTAGAATAAAGGAATCACAAATTTCAAAAATGGGTTTTGGAAACATTAAGGGTTCACCTTAAATCTCTAACTTATCTTTAGATCATTAAAATGGGATTCAAACAATGATTTAAGTTAAGTTTCCCTTCACGTTTCCTTCAGCTGCTATGGCTGTTGAAACACTGAATGCAGCCTCCTGTTGGTTTTCTCTCCTTCACAGCTCGTGTAAAAATCATCGTCACACTGAACCACTCGTCTGCTGCCCTCAAGTGACCAAAAAACACAACAACAAGTACTTTCACATAGTTTAACCTCTGAACATGACACAAAAACTGAGATATTTTTCACCAATGAAACACAGAAATGTAGAGTAATTTACAATAAATTGCAAATATAACAATTATTCTTCTCTTTTATTGCAATAAGCAGAGATGTGTGCATAATGTACGCATTACATCACTGCACAGTATCTGAATGTGAGGAAACAAAAATACCATCAGCTTCTGGAAAGGTGATAATGATATAACAATCAGTTATTAGATATTACCTGATTATTGTATTTATTGGTTGCTCCTTATACCAAATAGCTAGAAAAAATCTGAATTGGAAGCCCAACAAAAGCTCAGGTCATGGGAGGCTGCTGTTGTCTGAAGCCCAATTTCACATTTGTGAGACTTTTATTTGATTTGTACAAATGCAAATGAAAGGGGCAGTCTTTTGAGGCTTTTTCACATCTGGACCACATTAGACTAAGTATAGACCTAAAACTGGACAAATCTGGTCTCCACTACAAAAATAAATGTATGTATGTATGTATGTATGTATGTATCTAAGTATGTCTGGATGGATGGATGGATGGATGGACGGATGGACGAATGGATTGTTCGATGGATGGATTGTCCAACAGAAGCTTAAGTCTTCAAAATACACTATAATAAAGGTTTCACATATTTCAAAAATGGGTTTCGGAAGGATTATCCTGAAATGTCTAACTCATCTTTAGATCATTGAAACTGATATTGAAACTGATGATAATTAAAAACAATGATATATGTAAAGTTTTCCTTAACGTTTCACTCAGCTGCTATGGCTGTTGAAACACTGATTGCAGCCTCTTCTTGATTTTCTCTCCTTCACAGCTCATGTAAAAATCATCATCACACTGAAACACTCCTCTGCTGCCCTCAAGTGACCAAAAACAGAAGTACTTTTACTGCTTTTTGTATTTGTGATTTTATTTGCAGTTTTCTTAGTTTTTTTTTTGTTATGTTTCTATTATTTTTATTTACAATGATTTTTTTCTGTAAAATGTATATGTTCAATATTTTGGGAGAAAAAACGAAAATGCTGTCTCACACTGTATGATATGTTTAATTGATGCTTTGCCCAAATAAAAAGACCTTTGAAAGAAAAAGATATTGCAACTGTATCAAGCCTTCACTCTGTTCTCTCTTGTATATGAGAACCTTTGCTGGTCACTGAAATGCAAAAGGTCAATACCAGAGAAAAGAGGCTGAGCAGCTGAAACAGATATTTCAAAACACACCAGAAAAAAAGATTGAGACTAATGTTTAATGTTTGTTAAGAGTAACATACTTGTTCTAAAATGTTATTTTTATCAACAGCACATTTTTTGAGCATCAAATGTGGTCAAAAAATATATTTATTATTATTGTTTCATGTGAAATTTATTACAAATATTCAATAAGGGTGCAATGAAAACTCTTCTTGATACGTTATAAATGAGAAAATTTTACTTTGAAAGTATTTCCTTTAACACAGCACTGATATGATTTGTTTGGTGTCCAGCAATCATAAAAATGAACATTCATGAAAAGATTTGCACTTTATCTTGCAGATGTCATTCATTAGCACAGACAAACACATGAAAAATCACTGAGCTGAAACAAGAACATTCTCAGTTGTTAAGGAAAAACTTATCTCAATCTACAAACAGAAGGGTATGAATATGAACATGAAATATCATTCCATCTGAAAGATGAGCCCCAGCTAGTGAGTCCACAGTTTTCCCGTGTTCCACCGTTTGGTTCTCCTGTGCTCCAACACACGTAGTTGACTTCAGATCCATCAGACCATGTCCATCTGCCTTCTTGAGAGGTGTCACTGAATCCAATCCAGGTGGATCTTGCTGAAGGATCAAAACTCCTGATCAGGGCATTGACAAAATTTTGTTCATGAGAACTGTGGATCGACACCAGGTTGGCTCCCATTGACGCACAGTGGACCTGTGCACCAAACCAGGTCTTAAGTGTACGGATGTACTTGTAGCAGCGGCCGTTGAAGTTGTACCAGGACGTGGGACAGCCACGTCGCTGTAGCTTCACTCTCTGGTCATCTGGAGGAATCACAGCACCCAGAGCCAGACCGAACAAGAAGAGGAGCAAGATCATGGTGGAGTCTTTCATCTTCATCATGATGGACTTTATAGTCTCGAAGTATGAGGAGACGTCAGTGTCTTGTTGGAGATGATCTGCACAGGTGGATGTTTCCAAGAATCCTGCAGAAATGCGTGACAGCTGCTTTCTTTTATATCCTTCAGAGAGGGTGGTTACCCTTCCATTCCACGAGTGTCAGCTATAAATTAACCAGGATCCTACAAAGATGCATGGAAATCTAGAAGTAATAAACCTTAAATATTCATTAACAATTTTTAATCTCTGGCACGTTTTGTTGATTATTTTTCTGTGGAATTCTGCTTTTATTGCACCATATCAGAGCTTATCTGAAGAACTGAAGTATCAAAGTTGAACGGTCTGCAGAGAGGAGGCAATTAGCAAGACAGTAAAGAGAGAATCCAAAAGTCATACGTGCATTACCCATATGTCATGTTGTCACTTGAATAGCAAAAAGCTCTTTCAAATTGAAATGGGAAGAGGAACTCAGTATGATACTTCCAGATGATCTGTGGAAAGAGAGCCTTGAAAATGTATCTACTTGTTCAAACAATGCAGGGCATTGTCTTTTCCAGTTCAATATTCTGCACAGGCTTCATTAGTCTAAGGAGAAACTACATGCCATATATCCACAAATATCACCTATTTGCGATAAATGCATGTCTCAGTGGCAAATCTTCTCCATAGTTTTGAATTGTGTCCAAAAATACAACATTTTTGATTTGACATCCACCGCGTTCTCTCTGAGGGCTTAAATGTTCTTATTGAGCCGGAGTCCTCCTTTATCATACTCAGTACATCAGAAGCATCCAGAAATTTAAGCAACACACAACAAGGCTTTCTTTCTTACAGTCTTATAACAGCCAAGAAGTTGATACTTCTACACTGCAAGAGTACTAAGGCCCCTACTTCCAAGATGTGGCTAACTGACCTAACTAGAACACTCCACTTGGAGAGAATAAGATACACTTTAAAAGATAGAATACCACAGTTCAATAAGACCTGGATGCCCCTGATATGATATCTTGCCAGCCAAAGATCAGAACAATAGATACTTTAGTGTGCACAACTAAAATACAACCCAAGAGTGAAAGTATACATGGGAAGCAGACTTGGAAAGATGTGAGGTGGAGGGAGGGGGGCACTGCAGACTTCTGATACCTCAAGATTGGAGATAACTGCTCTGTGCTGTTTGTCTTGTCACTTATTTCTACAGATATGGAGCTGAAAGAATACATGTAAAATATGCTTCTTTATACATCTCTGTAACCCATATTGATCTCTACAGACAAAGTGTAATAACCCCTGTTGCATATGCACATATGTATGAAAATAAAGGTATGTATGTGTATGTATGTAAATATGTGCATATGTAGATGTGCATACATATGATTATGTACGTGCAGGTACGAATGGATCTCCATCTCAAACACAGAACCTACTTATTGACCAGCCCCCACTCCCTCCCATTATACCTAAACCATCCTAAACGCATTCCACTCTATTCTCTCTCTCTTTTTTCTTTCTTTCTTTTACTTCCTTTTCTCTCTCTCTCTCTCCTTTTCTTAATTTGTTTTGCAATTGTTCAGCAATTTGTTCATTGTTCAATTACTTGTAATCAAAGCTTGAAAAATCACAAAACCTGTATGTATGTGTGGAATATATGTACGATGAACATTCAATAAAAACATTCTAAATAAAAATAGCAAAAAGCTGTTAAAAATGAAATGCCACTTTATGAAATCACAAGAGAAAAAATACACAGAATAAATGTCTTATTGCTATAAACATCAAGATATTTTTATTTTTATGATGTCAACAGTTTATGTTTGGAGAATCAAATGAGGATAAAATAATATTTTCATTTTATCAAAAAGTTGGGAAAATATTCTCTTTGATCAAACACTGCTAACACATCACTTGTTAAATGCTTATTTTTACACTTCACCAACACACTGTGTCTAAAGAAGGGTCAACGGGGGACTCGCATCGAAAGTTGCTTTCTTAGAAGCAGGTTGAGTCAGTCGAAAGAAGTTCAGCAGCAGGACTCACACCACAGTCTGCAGGACATCAACATCCCTGTTCCTGAGGAGCAGGACACAGGCACGGGAGTACAACCTGAACCCAAACCTTCATGACCTGCAGTGGAAAAGAAGATCCAGGGTTGAAGGCCATTAGTCAAGTGGCCTAAATCCTGTGGCAAGACACTGTGGAAAGAGGTCAACACTCATATCTGCAAAATCCGAGAAGGCGTCAAAGGCACCACCTTGAAGAAGTTGAAGAGAGTGGGGGATCTGTTATATGCCCATGGAGCGGGAAGGTTTGGAATGGTCGAAGGTAAGTGACCTACTCTGTTAGTTCCCACCAATTCCAGACGGCAGACAGAAATAGATCGCTTAGTGAAGGAGGCAGCTGAAGAAACAATGGAGGAAGGCCACAGAGGAGGAGAAGGAAGGCAGGGACAGATCCAGGGGAGACTTGTAACATTGAGGAGAATGAAAAAACCTCCTGAAGAAGTGAAGGAGGAAGGAGCAAACAAGGTCATGCTTCTAATAGGACCCCTTCAAATTTGTGAAGAGCCTGTTCACAAAGGAGAAGAGTGGAAGTCTCTCGGTGTCGAAGGCCACCCCGGATGAATACCTGAAAAAGGCCTGCACAGACGACCCATACTATGAAGATGGGATGCTTCCACCCGGCATGCCTCCACTCGTGCACCAACTTGACATCTGCCCACCCAGGTGGATTGAGGTCGAGAAAACTGTGAGTGGAACAAAGGCTGCATCAGCACCAGGCCCCAACGTGGTACCATAGAGGCTCGACAAAAACACATCAGATGTCCTACAATTCCTCTGGAAGCTGATGAGAGTTTTGTGGGGAAAAAGGAGATACCAACATCCTGGCGGAGAGCTGGAGGGATTCTTGTTCACAGCTTCAGTAGAAATCAATTAAACTTCTTTTAAATGTTCTTTACAAAAGCTTAAAGAGTTGATTCCTTCATATTGTTTTTTATGTGTTTTTATTTCATTATTCAAAGGACCAGTGTGTCAGATTTAGTGGTATCTAGTGGTGAAGTTCCAGACTGCATGTGTCAGGACCAGAAAAATGGAAGGAAAACAAGGACATTTAGGAGAAGTAATAAATCTAAAAATATTCATTAACAGTTGATAAACCCTGGCACATTGATGTGGAACTTTGTAGTTTGTTTTTCTATGGAATCACACTTTTATTGTACCATATAAGAGCTTATCTGCAGAACTGAGGTATCAAAGTAGAAAGGTCTGCCAAGAGAAGACAATAAGGAGGAATTCAGAAGTTGTTTCCCCATTACTTAAACAGTCTGGATCCAGTCCAATTTGATCAGAACATGTGACAGCTGATACGCTGTAGCTTCACCTCATGGTCAAGTTAAGATGCCAACACACGTGGAAGAAATAGGAGAAACAGTAAATCGTCATTAACAGTTGTTAATCTCTGGCACGTTTATTGGAGGTTCATTGATTGTTTTTCTGTGTAATTACACGTTTATTGTACCATATCAGAGCTTATGTGCAGAGCTGATGTATCAAAGTAGAAAGGTCTGCAGAGAGGAGATAATCAGGAAGCAAGAAAAGAAAGGCTTAAAAAAAACACATACATTCCTTTTTTTTCTTTTTTTTTTTGTCTGCAAGTCCGCTCAAAAATGACACCAACCACTCATGGTGCCACTGCTTAAGCTTCATGTGCAATTTTTTTTTTCTTCTTTGTGACTGTGACCATCACCTGCCCTCATGGCAAATTAACCTATCATGTTTCTTTCAAGCTGTTTCCTACATTATGCCATTGAGGGCTGTGCACACCCAAGTGAAACATAAAACAAACACCGGACAGACAGAAAGGTGAGGCATAGACAGTGTTCTAAGAGAAAAGGTGCATTTTATTTGTTTGTACTCTTTAATTCACACCTTAAAACCATTTACAAATCTAAAACCCTTCACAAACACCTAATACGGCAAAGTCCCAACTGGATCAATCATGAAGATGTCAGGAGGCCACAAGAAGGATAGATAAAGCAGAGTGAGATCCACAGACACTAACCCAGCAACCTCCACTGACTCAGCAACCGGAGGAACACACTCTATTGAGTTTTGGTAGGTGCCGGTGTGGTGGGTCTGGCATGCATGAAAACCTCCACCAAAAGGAGGGAGCTGTCCCCTCCAGCCCAAGGAGGTCCACCCAGCCCCCCCGCAGGAGACAGCAAGCGGAGACCCAGCCCAGGAGCCCGGAGCGACCCCCCCCGACACAGCCAGAGCCCCAAGGCCCGCGCAGCAGAACGGGCCATAGCAGACCCCCACGACCACCCGCGCCCCCCCCCCCCCCCCCATCCTCCCCCGCAACCCGACCTCCCCCGCCCCCCAGACCCCAAACCCTCGCCCAACCCCACCGCCCCCCCGCCACCCACCCATGCCACCCCCCTCCCCCACCATGCCGCCCACCCACAACCCACCCCCAACATCCCCCTTCGCCCCCCCACCATTGGGGGAAGAAGTGTCAGGGTGGGGGCATAGACGGGGAGGCCACAGCACAACACTGCACTGGGGCCTATCCCGTCTAATGACGTCCCACCCCATAACCACCCACCCCCCAGGTAGTGTGGTGCATTAAAATTGGAGGGGAATTGTGGAGTAGGAATAGTACCCCCCCCCCCAAGGGATGTGTTGTGTGCCCTATGTGTATATTTACAAGTTGTATTGTGCGAAGCTTGTGAGGTGATTTAAGAGGGCCCCCCCAGGGCGGCGATGGACTATAAAGTCCATCATGATGAAGATGAAAGACTTCACCATGATCTTGCTCCTCTTCTTGTTCGGTCTGGCTCTGGGTGCTGTGATTCCTCCAGATGACCAGAGAGTGAAGCTACAGCGAGGTGGCTGTCCCACGTCCTGGTACGACTTCAACGGCCGCTGCTACAAGTACATCCTTACACCTCAGAAGTGGTTTAGTGCACAGGTCCACTGTGCGTCAATGGGAGCCAACCTGGTGTCGATCCACAGTTCTCATGAACAAACTTTTGTCACTGCCCTGATCAGCAGTTTTGATCCTTCAGAAAGACCCACCTGGATTGGATTCAATGACCTCTTTCAAGAAGGCAGATGGACATGGTCTGATGGATCTGAAGTCAACTTCGTGTTTTGGAGCACAGGAGAACCAAACGGTGGAACTGGGCAAAACTGTGTACTCAACTGGGGCACGAACTGGAAATGGATTGACTACCCATGTTCATATTCATTCCCTTTTGTTTGTACATTGAGCTAAGTTTTTCCTTAACAACTGAGAATGTTCTTGTTTTAGCTCAGTGATGTTGGATGTGTTTATCTGTGCTATTGAATGAAATCTGCAAGATAAAGTGCAAATGTTTTCATGAATGTTCATTTTTATGATTGCTGGACACCAAACAAATCATTTCAGTGCTGTGTTAAAGGAAATACTTTCAAAGTAGAATTTTCTCTTATATAACTGATCAAGAAGAGTTTTCATTGCACCCTTATTGAATATTTGTAATAAATTTCACATGAAACAATAATAATAAATATATTTTTTGACCACATTTGATGCTCAAAAAATGTGCTGTTGATAAAAATAACATTTTAGAACAAGTATGTTACTCTTAATAAAATTAAGCATTAGTCCCAATGTTTTTTTTTCTGGTGTGTTTTGAAATATCTGTTTCAGCTGCTCAGCCTCTTTTCTCTGGTATTGACCTTTTGCATTTCAGTGACCAGCAAAGGTTCTCATATACAAGAGAGAACAGAGTGAAGGCTTGATACAGTTGCAATATGACTGATGATTAAATATATGCCTGGCTGTTTTTTTTATTTGCTGTATGTGGAAAGAAAAAAAAAGTCAGTCACAAAACGATGCATTGCTGCTTGTGTCCCCTCAGCCTTCAGACAGCTGAAATCTTTTCCAAAACGTTTTTTCCTTGTCAAAATTGTACTGTAAATGAAGGAACTGTAGATTCTGTGTGACATGTCCAGAGGAGCTGATGGTATTTTTGTTTCCTCACATTCAGATACGGTGCAGTGATGTAATGTGTAGATTATGCACACATCTCTGCTTATTGCAATAAAAGTGCAGAATAATTGTTATATTTGTAATTTATTTTAATGAATCTTTCAGTTTTGTTTAACAAATGAAAAACATCTCATGTCATGTTCAGAGGTTTAACAATGTGAAAGTATTTGTTGTGTTTTTTGATGACTTGAGGGCAGCAGACGAGCGGTTCAGTGTAATGATGATTTTTACTTGAGCTGTGAAGGAGAGAAAACCAAGAGGAGACTGCATTCAGTGTTTCAACAGACAAAGCAGCTGAAGGAAACGTGAAGGAAAACTTTACTTAAATCGTTGTTTTTAATTGTCAGTTTCAATGATCTAAAGATGACATTAGAAATTTGAGGATAATCCTGTGTGAAACCTTTATTATACTGTGTTTTGAAGACTTAGCTTCTTGTTTTACACAGTGGTGGCTGGTGAAAAAAAATCTTGGTGGGGCTGGTGTGCCAACAGATTTCCCTGCCTAATCTAGCATAAGCATTCAAATGAACAGTCGGAAAATGACTACAGGTCCACAATAATAATTTAATTTCAGTTTCCAGTTTTATAGAAGAAGTAACAATTTACAGACATATTAGACGTTATGCTATCAACGTGGGTTGAGTTATTTTTGAAGAGAGAATGAAAGAGAACATTTCCTATAAAAATGTAACATACAAAGAACTGAGAACCAACCAACCAACCCACAACTATATTATTATTACATACTGCCCATTGAATGTAAAATAAACTTAAAAGACTCTCTGTCTGCGCTCCTGTGTCTCTGTTCCTGTGTGTCTATTTTTCTGTGTGCATGTGTTTGTCTCTCTCTAGGTTTTATTTATACAAGAATCTTCTCCCTCCTCTTTTCCTCCCGATGTAGGATGGAGTCTGGGAGTCGCACTAGGAAAAAAACTATCGCTGGCTCTTCGAGTAGCTTTAGCGATCATAAACGTTCACGCTTTTTACGTAGCAGTTGGGGCGACATTTCCAGCGCCCCGTTGGATAATATTACGTTTCAAAACCATGTGTTCACATGTATGTTTACCATGCATGTGGCTTTACATAATGACAGATACTGAAATGCAATTACAAGAATAATCAAAGGACTGAAAGATATCGTAATTCATAAGTGAAGTTGATGTTAATACTGGGGGCATAGAGGCTCTGAATAACAGAGAACAGGTTGTATGAGAAATATTGGTATTTAGAAATCATTTCACATTGGACAAAATGCAATCACTGTCTCCTCTGTGCAGGTCTATTGAGTTTGATCCTTCAGTTCTGCAGATAAATTTATGTGGTATAATAAACATGCAATTCCAGAGAAAACAAACAATAAACCTGCAGTGTTTATTGTTCTGTTATGGTTGTCTGCTCTTCATCTGCTAAAGTTTGTGAGATGTTCATCTCACCACGTGTCTTGACATAACATATGTTGTGAATTAAAACTGTACAAAGAAAATCGAATCCAGCAGCATTAATACAACATAATAACAATATTGAAAGATCGGTGAGGCAATGGGTAGACAACATTTCATTAGCATTCATTTTTTAAAATTACTGGGCAGTAGAATAAGAAATCTCAATGCTCAATTGAAAGAAATAGCTTTTGAGTCATTGGAAAAGATAGACTTTTTTCTCATTGAACCACACAGAAATGCATAGATTTTGGAGAAAAGTGGTGTAACTTGT
Organism: Acanthochromis polyacanthus; assembly: GCF_021347895.1. Taxonomy (NCBI): domain Eukaryota; kingdom Metazoa; phylum Chordata; class Actinopteri; family Pomacentridae; genus Acanthochromis; species Acanthochromis polyacanthus. The sequence continues at coordinate 29,009,013 of NC_067123.1, read as the reverse complement.
ACTCTCCTATGGATAACAACAAGCTGTAGTTTCCTATGCACAACAACAAAATGGGTTCTATTGTGATAACAAACATTGTCAGAAGATCACAAAGCATTAATGGGTTCTTTTAATGAATTTCAGTTCATGTCCTGCTGGATCTCAGTGCCGCATTTGATACAGTTGATCACAACATTTCATCACAGAGACTCAGTCAACTCATTGGAATTAAAGTGTCCACACTAATCTGGTTTAAATCCTTTTAATCAGATAGATGTCAATTTGTTCATTTTAATGGCAATTCTTCCACCCACACCAGATTTAGTTATTAAGTTTCACAGGGTTCTGTGCCTGGACTGATATGATTCTCCTTGTACATGCTTCACTCAAGCAATATTATCATGAAACCCTGCAGACATTTCCAGTGTTATAGAGATGACACCCAGTTTTATTTTTTAATGACGCCAGATGAAACTAATCAGTGAGTTGAACAAAAGGCATGTCTTAGGGACATAAAGGCCTGGATGACCTTTTTATTGTACCATATTAAAGCTTATCTGCAGAACTGATGCTTCAGAAGAGAAAGATCTGCAGAGAGGAGACAATTAGGAAGAAAGAAAAGAAAGAATCTAAAAGTAATACATGCATTGCCCATGTGTCATACTGTCACTTAAATAGCAAAAGGACACCATTGGGAAACACTTGGTTGCGTGTTGTCAAATGTATATTATAATGTATCACTTTGAATGTATTAAAAATAAGAGCAGAGGGCAGCTTCAATATTTACATTGATCCTTTGGCATCTTATTCACCTTCTGAATATCATCACATTGAACGAGCTGTTAAAAATGAAACGTTACATTAATGAAATCACAAGAGAAAAAACACACAGAATGAAATGTCTTATTGTTGAAAACATCAAAGTGTTTTCATTTTTATGAAGTAGCAGATCATGTTTTGAGAATCAAATGAGGATAAAATAATATTATAATTCATTTATAATTTCATTTTCTCAGAAGTTGGGAAAATCTTCTCTTTGGTCAAACACTGCTATTACTAGGGTTGCCAACTTTCATCATCACAGCTAAATAAGGGACAGGTGCACAGTGCCACTATGGTGTGAGTATGATGTGTGAGCACAGTGAATATTCATTTAGTGATTTAACAGGAAATAAAAAATGTGTATCTTCCCTTTAATTTTTAACCTAAAATAATTTGGCCCTTTACATAAAAACAGGTAAAAAAAATAAATAAATGCAAAAAAACTCACTAAGTTTACTTTTTCCATGGATACTTTTTGCTGCCCTTGACTGACTCAAGCAGTTTTTTGTCCTTTTGCACAGCCAGAGAGAAGTCCTTACATGACATATCACAGTTCGCAGATATTTGAAGTTCATTTTTGATCAGCTCTGTGCTGCACCTGTTTCTTGACCGCAAAGTCCTATAACTAGCATACGTCTGAATGACAGTCATCTGGAGAAGTTTGTTTATCACTGTAAAAAACATCCTCTCAACTCTCTATCGTAACTATCAGGTAGATACTCCTTCCTGTTCAATGCTAAAGTTATTGATCTGCATTAGCAACACATGGCTAATTGAATATTCATGAGATAAGGTCGAGCCAGTTAGCATTCTAAAGGCTATCCAGGCCAGCAGCGGTGAAGACGTAAAGCTGATGGAGGGATAAAAAACAAAGGGACAGCCAGTGGCGGCTGGCCCATAGGGGGCGCTGGGGCTCCGTCCCACCAGCTGTGGAGGGGATTTTTTTTATTATTAATTTTTTATTTTTTTTAAATCAGCTTCAGTTTTACTTAATAGTATGTGTGTGCCTACATGTATTTTAAATCATTTAAACAGTATTAACACCAACCGACAACCGAATTTCCGCCGAACTACAGTATGTCATTCTCCCATGGGGCGCTTGGCAAAGTGCCCCTGACCTGCAGCTAAATAGCCAATCAGGTTATGGTTGCTAGGGGAAAATTACTGATAATAGACCCTGTGCACGTCAAAATGCTAACTTCCGGGTTCTGACCGGGAGGGCTTACAGGTCCTTCTGGAGGCTATTTCGCAGCATGGATAAAATGGAATCAAAAAGAAAAACACTGTTTTCTCGGCAAAACAAAAACTCTGATTTCAGTGTGTTCAAGGTCGATATGGGAGGTACTGTAGTGTACCGTTATGTTCGGCTTCTGGTGTTTATAACGGTTCTATAAGCCTTCACTGTTTTCCAAAAGACCGGCATTTGCGGGCTCAGTGGATTGCCAAAATTAGACGAAAAAAAATGTTTCACACTGAGCTGAGGATCGGGAATATTAGTGCATAGTCACTGATCAAACAGCAAATATCTGATAAACTATAACAACAATCCGTGCACTCTTCAATCATTTGTTATTCCGTTTTGACACCTAATCAAATATAGAGGAAATCCAAGCATTTATTTGTCATTTTGTTCAAACAAAACTACAAATATAAAATGTCTTGCTGAACTCCACTAAGTACCAAAGACTGAAGTGTAAAGTGGATTCTAGTAGCTAACTAAGCAAAAAATAGTAATGCATAATCCCGTTAAGCTTCAGTGTCCCGCCGGCGGTACACTTACTAATTTGCATAGGAATTTAAAGAATGTCCGAAGGCTGCAAACGCGATTATACAAACACTATACGCCGATGGAAAGCTTAGATTCTCATGAATCCGCCGGTATAAACCACTTTCAGATGTGATTACCACAGCGGGTAATATAAACACATTTGTCCGACAAACAACGAATATCCATCCATCCGTTCTCTATACACGGCTTCAGCGTACACAGCGCGACTCACATTTCCAGGTTCATTATTACACACAGATGAAAATATTCCACAAAAAACGGCCATAATCCAACCTTGGACATCCAGACGACACAAGCCAGTAAACTATTTTGTCCAAAACATGTCTTGAAGTCGGTATAAAATCCACGAATCGGTCGTTTTCAAGGAAATGCACCTCGCGATGTACGTCCAATATTCCCTGTACTTCTCGTCATATTTTTATTTACAAATAGAATATTAGCGAGTTTTTGTACTGAAAATGGCTGGAATTGACTGCAGCTTAAAGGGATACATACTAGAAAATAAAATAAGGTACATGTTTGGCAAGCCCTACAGTTAAGCTAGCGCTAGTTATGTAGGATGCGATGCCACTTACCTTCAAAGTCACTGGGATATATAACATTTGAATCTCTTTTCCCGTTTGCTTTGAGGAGCTGACGAAAAATCATCAACGAGACGATAAACATCGTCAACAGAAATTTTAGGCAAGTTGCTTAGGCATCTGGAAAAGTAAAGTGTACCGCTGGCTTCTTCCATTTTGACAGCGCTGTAAGCGGGACCGGAAGTAACTGTAGCACCCGGAGTTTTTCAACCGGAACTAGCACATGCTATCATGCACAGAGTGTATTGTAAATAATCCTGCTTTTCCACCAGGCTTTTCAGACCCTGGTTTTCAGCAATGGTGTAATAAGGATATTAAGTCATTTATTGATCTGTTTACAAATGATAGCCTTATGTCATTTGAACAGCTCACTAACCAATACAATTTGACTAAACAAGATTTTTTTCTCACTTTTTGCAGATAAGACACTACCCATAGTACAACTCTTATTGTTCATCCTGAAATATCTGCTATTGAGAGAATGCTGTTTCAACAGAAACTTAAGGTGTCTCTGAGTTCACTGTATCGTGTGCTTAATGGACTGTCTGCTTCTGAAACACGGAGGGTGAGGGGTGTGTGGGAAGAAGAGCTGTCTGTTGCATTAGACGAAGAAACATGGAACTCCATTTGGGTTAATGCAAAAAGTATTTCAATTTGCACCCGGGCAAGAGCGATACAACTTACACAGATTATATCTCCTCACCGAAGGCATCTCTTTAACCTCTCTCTCTCCCCTCTGTGTCTTAACTAATGTGGGAACCTTGACTCATTGTTTTTGGTCTTGTTGTAAACTTCAACAATATTGGGCTGAAATTATCCGTGAAATTGAAAGCATTCTTCACATTAACATAGACGTGGACCCTGTGTCTCTGATCCTGGGACTTCCAAGTAAACATACAAGAACATCAACCAGCAAGAGACTTTATAATATTTTAGCATTTGCAGCCAGAAAAAATATTATTTTGCAATGGGGCAGTGACAAGGCCTCCTCTGTAAGCGGATGGCAAAAAATGATTTCTGAACTGGTCCCTCTGGAATATCTCACCAGTATCATGCATTCTAGTGCGGACCAATTCTTCAGAGTGTGGCGCCCATACTTGAACTATTGGGAATGACCTTTCCTCCACCCTTCTAAAAGGAATCCTGTACATCTGAAATAATTTTCATAATGTGGAATCCACCAACTCCTATAAATTTTGTATTCATTAATTCCGCAAGTCAGAGCTATTTTTTATTTAATTATTTATTTTATTTTATTATTATTATTATTATTTTGTTTGTTTTTGGTTTTGTCTCTGTTAAAGACATTGTTCTGTATTATAATGTAAAAACTGCAATAAAAACAATGAAAAAAAAGAAAGTGACAAGGCCTGTATGTATGACACTGAATGTGTATGAGGAGTTTTCTTCAGAGCTTCAGTAGAAATCAAACAGACTTCTCTTTTATGTTCTTTCAATAACCTTAAAAGAGGTTATTTCTTCATATTGTTATATCTGTGTTTCTATTTTATTATTCAAAGGACCAGTGTGTCAGATTTAGTGGTTTCTAGTGGTGAAGTTCCAGACTGCACGTGTCAGGACCAGAACACTGGAAGGAAAACAAGGACATTTAGGAGAAGTAATAAATCTTTAATAATCATGAACAATTGTTAAACTCTGCCACGTTCAACTGGAACTTTATTGATTGCTTTTCTGTGGAATCGTACTTTTATTGTACCATATAAGAGCTTATTTGCAGAACTGAAGTATCAAAGTAGAAAGGTCTGCAGAGAGGAGACAATAAGGAATAATTTTGAAGTTGTTTCTCCATTAATTAAACAGTCTGGATCCAGTCCAGGTCATGCTTGTGGCAACATACTGACATCTGTGACTGCAGAAGTTGGACCAGAACATGTGACATCTGATTCACTATAGATTGACCTCATGGTCAAGTTAAGATGCCATCACACATGGAAGGGGAGGATGAGGAGAGGAATGTTCTGTATGTATGAGATCAGGAAGTGTTCAAAAAATATTCAACAAGTGATATAATAGCAGATGGTTACAACAATAAGGCATTTCATTCTGTGTTTTTTCTCTTGTGATTTCATTAAAGTGATATTTCATTTGTAAATTCATTTGATGTGATGATATTCAGAAGGGGATTAAGATGTCAAAGGATCAATGTAAATATTCAAGCTGCCCTCTTCTTTTCTTTTCAATACATTCAAAGTGATACATTTTAAATATTACAGACAATACACAACCAAGTGTTTTCCAAAGTTAGCCTTTTGCTATTTAAGCAACAAAATGACACATGGATAATGCATATGTTACTTTTTTAATTTTTATTTTCTGTCCTCCTTATTGCCTCCTCTCTGCAGACCTTTCTACTTTGATACTTCAGTTCTGCAGATAAGCTCTGATATGGCGCAATAAAAGTGGAAATCCACAGAAAAACAGTCAATAAAGCATGCCAGAGATTACCCATTGTTAATGAATATTTAAGATTTATTACTTCTCCTGAATTTCCTTGTCTCCTTTGTGGAATCCTGGTTGATTTATAGCTGACACACGTGGAACAGGAGGATGAACACCCTCTCTGAAGGATATAAAAGAAAGCAGCTGCCACGTGTCTCTGCGGGATTCTTGGAAACATCCAACTGTGCAGATCATCTCCAGCTACACACTGACGTCTCATCACACTAAGAGACTAAAAGCTCGAACATGATCTTTCTCCTCTTCTTGTTTGGTCTGGCTCTGGGTGCTGTGATTCCTCCTGATGACCAGAGAGTGAAGCTACAGCGAGGCGGCTGTCCCCCATTCTGGTTCGGCTTCAACGGTCGCTGCTACAAATACATCTCTTCACGTATGACCTGGGTTGATGCAGAGCTTCACTGTGTGTCAGAGGGAGCCAACCTGGTCTCTATCCACAGTGCTGACGAACAGAATTTTGTCAATTCTCTGATCAAGAACTTTGATCCTGCTCGGACATTGACCTGGATCGGACTCAGTGACGTCCACAGGGAGGGAGCATGGATGTGGTCTGATGGGTCTAAAGTTGCATTTGTCTTTTGGGACAAAGGCCAACCAGATAATCATAAAGGAGACGAAGACTGTGCAGTCACCAACCTTGGCTCAGGATTTAAATGGAATGACGATCCTTGTCCAGGGACATGGCCTTTTGTTTGTAAATCTCGTACAGTATTTCCTTAACTGAGAAACCTGCAAAATGAAGAAACAAAAATCAGAAAGTCATTTTATGAACATTCGTTTTCATGATAACTGGACACTTATACAAAAAAGAAATTTGATGTTGTGTTAAAGGAAATAGGATTTGACTTGTCTGGAAATCAATTTTTTTCTTTATTGAACCAAATAGAAATGCATAGATTTAGAAGAAAAAACAATGTTCAAACAATGTGTTTTTTCAGTTTTTACTTTGTAAAACTACAAAATGAGTTGTCCTATGATAATAAATGTGATTAGCAGATGAAAAGTCAATGTCTTCTGTTAGTAAAATTGATTTCATATCAGAGATGGCATTCAGTGAATCAACTGAAACATTTATACCACCATCACATCAAAACATTTTATTCTCTTTAGAACAGCTTGCAAAGCATCAATTAAACTCATACTGAATGATTATGAAGAGATTTGAGAAGAATGCATTAAAGATACAGTGAAGAATATTGAACAGGCAGCACAGAGCAAAACTTCTCTGTTCTGCTCTGTGTGTTGCAAAACAAGATCATTCTAAAACAGAAATGTATTAGGAAACAGAGAAGCTTTAATTAGGAATGCCATCTAAAGAACGTACCTTGGACTCAACAGAAATCTAAGCTGCTGCAAGACAAACTCATTTATTTAGCAAAAATAAATGACTTCATCCTGCAATTATCTTGTTGAGCATTAATATCGTGCATAAAAGAAAAACAAAAAAAATATTATTATTACAACAAACACTAAAGGGCTTTCTTGAACAACATACCAAAGTTTAACAACTGTTCAGACACAATAAGTTTTTGTCTCTACTCAGACATATTCAGTGTCATGCTAAGATCTTGTTGCTTTCAGCATTGTGGGAAAATATAATTAAGTTTTTAAACCATGTGTTCACATGTGTTTACCATGCATGTGGATTTACATAATGACGCATGCTAAAATGTAATTATAAAACATAATCAAACTGCTGAAAGAAATAATAATTCATCATGAAGGTTGATGTGAAAAACTGGGAGACACAAAACAGAGAACAGGTTGTATGAAAAGATTGGTGAGACTGGTAAACACAGTCCTCTTGAGAATGAGCAACCAAGCAAACCAGACTAAAGACTAAAGTAACAGAACTGAACTCTGAAAGTCAAAAACATAAAACTTAATGGGAGACAAGGGACACACACTAAATACATGGAGCTAAGACATGGGGTAAGAATCTGAAGTGAAGATATAAATAACTGGAGAAGCAAGAGGCAGGACAGGAGATGCAGTTAAATACATGGAGTTACACTGAAGTATATTTTATTTTTGAAAATGCAAGAGAAAGGTATTTGTCAAATGCGGACCAGACTGGATGAAGGGAAAAAAGACAATACACACAAAAAAATACAAACTTGAAAATCGGGCAGCAAGAAATATGTTTGAAAAGGTGGAATACTGTAACTTTCAAAACTGTAAAATCTGGGGGAAACAACCGCAAACATCTGTAAAATAGTTTTTAAAAAAAGTGTAACTTCACATTTGTAACATTGTAAAACAATTATTTAACAAAACAGGGAACATCTGTAAAATAACAGCAAAATGTTTTGTTAAACAGCTACAGTGAAAACTGTTTTTTTTTAAATAAACAAAAAACAAAACAATCATTCTTACATTGTAGACTGTCCAACAGGACCAGTGACCTGTCCAGGATGTCTCCTGCCTTCACCCTCAGTCAGCTGAGATAGACTCCAACCCCCATGGACCCTGCAGAGGGTAAAGCAGTGAATAAAAAATAGATGGATGGATTGTTGTAAAGAGGCCAAAGAGTCCTCATAATACAGTAAAATAAAGGCATCACAAATTTGAAAATGGGGTTCGGAAACATGAAGGGTGAACATTAAATGTCTAATTTATCTTTATATCATTGAAATGGGATTAAAAAACAACTTAAGTCAATTTTTCCTTAACGTTTCCTTCAGCTGCTATGGCTGTTGAAACACTGAATGCAGTCTCCTCTTGCAGTGTTTCCCCTCCTATATGACCGACGAGGCGGGCCGCCTCGCTGGTATAGGCCACCGCCTCATTACAATTTTGCCGACATTGCCGCCTCACTGGTCCGCACAAAAAAAAAAAAAAAAAGTAATGCTAAATATTAGAAAGCACTGACACATAAGTCCGGTATATTCACCTCTGAAATCAACAAGTCAGAATGGCAGCCTTTTCTCGCCGTGGGTGAAGACAGCAGACACATCCCTGTTGGTCGGTAACACTCAGTTCTCGTATGACATCCCGCGAGTTCGTGTTTCAAATGTCGGTCGTTCCGATTGGCGAACAACGAGCATGGCGGACAAGAAGTGGCAGCGCTCCATCGTTTCGTTTTTCGGGGCTAAAAGCAGGAGTGCATCACAGACATATGTCAAATTAAGTATCAAAACTATCGCATGTCATCAAAATAAAGTGAGCAACGCAGTGTAGGCATCGATCTCGCTTCCTTTACTGAGTTTGCTTACTGTTTTGTTGTCCTCGGCGATACGAATTGACAGTGACTGCAAAAATGGCTCCCGTTAAAACATTTAGGCACGACAAAACCCGTTGTCACGAACGAGACAAATGATTTCAACGGAATATAAAGTTCCTAGTTTCTTTTGATAAAATGATTTATAGAGTGCCCGAAATTGTATCATTCAATGGGAAAACAAATTCTGTGTTCAAATTCTAGTTCTGTGTTCAAAAAGGTAAGTTTTGAAAACAGAACTAACTCCTTCAGAAAACCAGTTGTTAACCCAGAGTTGAAGTTTTCTTTCACATTTTTAAGTAAAATGAAGGTCATGACATAACCTTTTTATTATAAATAAAAATGAAGTGGGAATTTGGTACCTAACATATAGTTGTTTTTAGAAAAAAAGTAAAAGTCACCACTTGATTCCAGATTCAAGTCCTTTGTCATCTTTTTCAAATTTGTAATAAGAACTGATGTGGCATTTTGGAATGGCTTGTGGAAATCTGACCAGAATATAATAGACTGGACTAGTTGACATGTTTTGATCGCAAGGACAAGTGGGTTTATATTTGTCATATTTTCTCCCTATCACTAATTTTTAGAAAAGAAACATGAAAATTTTATTTAATTTAGTTTTTGGAAATGGCTACAAATACAACAAAATGTGCTCCAAATTGTGCCAGAATGCCCCATTTTGCATCTTGATTTTCAAAATTTTTACGGGGGGGGCATGCCCCCAGACCCCCCTAGTTGCTTCGCGCCTCCGGTACAACCCACCACCTCGCAGCCATTTCAACCCAGGGGAAACACTGTCTTGGTTTTCTCTCCTTCACAGCTCAAGTAAAAATCATCATCACACTGAACTGCTCGTCTGCTGCCCTCAAGTGACCAAAAACACAACAAATACTTTCACATTGTTAAGCCTCTGAACATGCCATGAGATGTTTTTCATTTGTTAAACACAGAAATGAAGGATACGTTAAAATAAATTACAAATATAACAATTATTCTGCACTTTTATTGCAATAAGCAGAGATGTGTGCATAATCTACACATTACATCACTGCACAATATCTGAATGTGAGGAAACAAAAATACCATCAGCTCCTCTGGAGATGTCACACAAAATCTACAGTTTATTCATTTACAGTACAATTTTGACAAGGGAAAAACAGCTTTGGAAAAGATTTCAGCTGTCTGAAGGCTGAGGGGACACAAGCAGCAATGCATCGTTTTGTGACTAACTTGTTTTCTTTACATATACAGCAAATTTTAAAAAAAAAACAGCCAGGCATATATTTAATCATCAGTCATATTGCAACTGTATCAAGCCTTCACTCTGTCCTCTCTTGTATATGAGAACCTTTGCTGGTCACTGAAATGCAAAAGGTCAATACCAGAGAAAAGAGGCTGAGCAGCTGAAACAGATATTTCAAAACACACCAGAAAAAAACATTGAGACTAATGCTTAATGTTTGTTAAGAGTAACATAGTTGTTCTAAAATGTTATTTTTATCAACAGCACATTTTTTGAGCATCAAATGTGGTCAAAATATTATATTTATTATACACAAAGCTTGGAAAAACATTCTCTTTGGTCAGCCACTACAATTACATGACATATTGAATGTTTATTTCAACATTTCCTCATCAGTTCAGTTCAATTCAATTCCAAACTGAATTTCAGAAGTCACCATTTTTTTCCAGCAGCACCTGATGTTTCTGTCCAGTCCGAGGTGCCTTCTTCAGCTGGCAGTTTCAATGAAAGCTGCTCTGGATCTTTACAAATACATTGAGCAGAACTGCTAAAACAATGCAATCATAACATCTGTTACTGCTTTGGATGCTGTTCTTCAAAGATCAGATATTGTTTCATGTGAAATGTATTACAAATATTCAATAAGGGTGCAATGAAAACTCTTCTTGATACGCTATAAATGAGAAAATTCCACTTTGAAAATATTTCCTTTAACACAGCACTGAAATGATTTGTTTGGTGTCCAGCACTCGTAAAAATGAACATTCATAAAAACATTTGCACTTTATCTTGCAGATTTCATTCATTAGCACAGACAAACACATGAAAAATCACTGAGCTGAAACAAGAACATTCTCAGTTGTTAAGGAAAAACTTAGCTCAATCTACAAACAGAAGGGTATGAATATGAACATGAAAGATCACTCCAGCTGAAAGATGAGCCCCAGTTAATGACTCCACAGTTTTCCCGCGTTCCACCGTTTGGTTGTCCTGCGGTCCAGAACACGTAGTTGACACTAGCTCCATCAGACCATGTCCATCTGCCTTCTTGAGAGGTGTCACTGAATCCAATCCAGGTGGGTCTTGCTGAATAATCAAAACTGCTGATCAGGGCAGTGACAAAATTTTGTTCATGAGAAGTGTGGATCGACACCAGGTTGGCTCCCTGTGACGCACAGTGGACCTGTGCACCAAACCAGGTCTTAGGTGAAGAGATGTACTTGTAGCAGCGGCCGTTGAAGCTGTACCAGGACGTGGGACAGCCACGTCGCTGTAGCTTCACTCTCTGGTCATCTGGAGGAATCACAGCACCCAGAGCCAGACCAAACAAGAAGAGGAGCAAGATCATGGTGGAGTCTTTCATCTTCATCATGATGGACTTTATAGTCTCGAAGTACGAGGAGACGTCAGTGTCTTGTTGGAGACGATCTGCACAGTTGGATGTTTCCAAGAATCCTGCAGAAATGTGTGACAGCTGCTTTCTTTTATATCCTTCAGAGAGGGTGGTTACCCTTCCATTCCACGTGTGTTGGTTAAAAATCAACCAGGATTCTACCAAGATGCATGGAAATCTAGAAGTAATAAATCTTAAATATTCATTAACAGTTATTAATCTCTGGCACGTTTTGTTGATTGTTGTTCTGTGGAATCACACTTTTATTGCACCATATCAGAGCTTATCTGCAGAACTGAAGTATCAAAGTTGAACGGTCTGCAGAGAGGAGGCAATTAGCAAGAAAGTAAAGAGAGAATCCAAAAGTCGTACGTGCATTACCCATATGTCATGTTGTCACTTAAATAGCAAAAAGCTCTTTCAAATTGAAACGGGAAGAGGAACTCAGTATGATACTTCCAGATGATCTGTGGAAAGAGAGCCTTGAAAATGTATCTACTTGTTCAAACAATGCAGGGCATTATCTTTTCCAGTTCAATATTCTGCACAGGCTTCATTACTCTAAGGAGAAACTACATGCCATATATCCATAAATATCACCTATTTGCGATAAATGCATGTCTCAGTGGCAAATCTTCTCCATAGTTTTGTATTGTGTCCAAAAATACAACATTTTTGGTTTGACATCCACCGCGTTCTCTCTGAGGGCTTAAATGTTCTTATTTAATTGTCCTCCTTTATCATACTCAGTACATCAGAAGCATCCAGAAATTTAAGCAACACACAACAAGGCTTTCTTTCTTACAGTCTTATAACAGCCAAGAAGTTGATACTTCTACACTGCAAGAGTACTAAGGCCCCTACTTCCAAGATGTGGCTAACTGACCTAACTAGAACACTCCACTTGGAAAGAATAAGACATACTTTAAAAGATAGAATACCACAGTTCAATAAGACCTGGATGCCCCTGATATGATATCTTGCCACCCAAAGATCAGAACAATAGATACTTTAGTGTGCACAACTAAAATAGAACTCAAGAGTGAAAGTATACATGGGAAGCAGACTTGGAAAGATGTGAGGTGGAGGGAGGGGGCACTGGAGACTTCTGATACCTCAAGATTGGAGATAACTGCTCTGTGCTGTTTGTCTTGTCACTTATTTCTACAGATATGGAGCTGAAAGAATACGTGTAAAATATGCTTCTTTGTACATCTCTGTAACCCATATTGATCTCTACAGACAAAGTGTAATAACCCCTGTTGCATATGCACATATGTATGAAAATAAAGGTATGTATGTGTATGTATGTAAATATGTGCATATGTAGATGTGCATACATATGATTATGTACGTGCAGGTACAAATGGATCTCCATCTCAAACACAGAACCTACTTATTGACCAGCCCCCACTCCCTCCCATTATACCTAAACCATCCTAAACGCATTCCACTCTTTTCTCTCTCCCTTTTTTCTTTCTTTCTTTCTTTTAATTCCTTTTCTCTCTCTCTCTCCTTTTCTTAATTTGTTTTGCAATTGTTCAGCAATTTGTTCATTGTTCAATTACTTGAAATCAAAGCTTGAAAAATCACAAAACCTGTATGTATGTGTGGAATATATGTACAATGAACATTCAATAAAAACATTCTAAATCAAAATAGCAAAAAGCTGTTAAAAATGAAACGCCACTTTATGAAATCACAAGAGAAAAAATACACAGAATAAATGTCTTATTGCTATAAACATCAAGATATTTTGATTTTTATGATGTCAGCAGTTCATGTTTGGAGAATCAAATGAGGATAAAATAATATTTTCATTTTATCAAAAAGTTGGGAAAATATTCTCTTTGATCAAACACTGCTAACACATCACTTGTTAAATGCTTATTTTTACACTTCACCAACACACTGTGTCTAAAGAAGGGTCAACGGGGGACTCGCATCGAAAGTTGCTTTCTTAGAAGTAGGTTGAGTCAGTCGAAAGAAGTTCAGCAGCAGGACACACACCACAGTCTGCAGGACATCAACATCCCTGTTCCTGAGGAGCAGGACACAGGCACGGGAGTACAACCTGAACCCAAACCTTCATGACCTGCAGTGGAAAAGAAGATCCAGGGTCGAAGGCCATTCGTCAAGTGGCCTAAATCCTGTGGCAAGACACTGTGGAAAGAGGTCAACACTCATATCTGCAAAATCCGAGAAGGGATCAAAGGCACCACCTTGAAGAAGTTGAAGAGAGTGGGGGATCTGTTATATGCCCATGGAGCGAAAAGGTTTGGAATGGTCGAAGGTAAGTGACCTACTGTTTTAGTTCCCACCAATTCCAGACGGCAGACAGAAATAGATCGCTTAGTCAAGGAGGCAGCTGAAGAAACAATGGAGGAAGGCCACAGAGGAGGAGAAGGAAGGCAGGGAGAGATCCAGGGGAGACTTGTAACATTGAGGAGAATGAAAAATCCTCCTGAAGAAGTGAAGGAGGAAGGAGCAAACAAGGTCATGCTTCTAATAGGACCCCTTCAAATTTGTGAAGAGCCTGTTCACAAAGGAGAAGAGTGGAAGTCTCTCGGTGTCGAAGGCCACCCCGGAAGAATACCTGAAAAAGGCCTGCACAGACGACCCATACTATGAAGATGGGATGCTTCCACCCGACATGCCTCCACTCGTGCACCAACTTGACATCTGCCCACCCAGGTGGATTGAGGTCGAGAAAACTGTGAGTGGAACAAAGGCTGCATCAGCACCAGGCCCCAACGTGGTACCATAGAGGCTCGACAAAAACACATCAGATGTCCTACAATTCCTCTGGAAGCTGATGAGAGTTTTGTGGGGAAAAAGGAGATACCAACATCCTGGCAAAGAACTGGAGGGATCCTTGTTCCTATCTTCAGTAGAAATCAAATACACTTCTTTTAAACGTTCTTTCAAAAACCCTTAAAGAGTTGATTCCCTCATATTGTTTTTTATGTGTTTTTATTTCATTATTCAAAGGACCAGTGTGTCAGATTTAGTGGTATCTAGTGGTGAAGTTCCAGACTGCACGTGTCAGGACCAGAAAAATGGAAGGAAAACAAGGACATTTAGGAGAAGTAATAAATCTAAAAATATTCATTAACAGTTGATAAACCCTGGCACATTGATGTGGAACTTTGTAGTTTGTTTTTCTATGGAATCACACTTTTATTGTACCATATAAGAGCTTATCTGCAGAACTGAGGTATCAAAGTAGAAAGGTCTGCCAAGAGAAGACAATCAGGAGGAATTAAGAAGTTGTTTCCCCATTACTTAAACAGTCTGGATCCAGTCCAATTTGATCAGAACATGTGACAGCCGATACGCTGTAGCTTCACCTCATGGTCAAGTTAAGATGCCAACACACGTGGAAGAAATAGGAGAAACAGTAAATCGTCATTAACAGTTGTTAATCTCTGGCACGTTTTATTGGAGCTTTATTGATTGTTTTTCTGTGTAATTACACTTTTATTGTACCATATCAGAGCTTATGTGCAGAGCTGATGTATCAAAGTAGAAAGGTCTGCAGAGAGGAGACAATCAGGAAGCAAGAAAAGAAAGACTTCAAAAGAAACACATGCATTCCTCATGTGTCATGTTGTCGCTTAATCTGCTTTTTCTTCTGCATAGTGCTCCATTCTGCTTCGTGTATTGTACGTAGTTTTGTGTAGCATCACACCATGTTGTGCATTCTGTTCCTGGTAGCCTGTGGCTGTTCCTGTGCACTCAGTTCTTGTGTTACATTGCGCCACATTCAGTTCCTGACAATCTGCTAATATAAATTGTTTGTTCATCCCTGCCAGAATACCATGCATTGTGTTTTTTGGTCTTAATCAGTTACCCCTCCTGATAGATGTATGTTTATCCTCAGGATTTAATCAGAAGTAATTTCCACATAACTGTTTTGTGCAGCATATCTCCCTTAGGTCTCTGTAGTGTTGCAGTGTCTGATTCCACCACATGGTTAGTATTTGTCCCCGTAGTTGTAGTTGTCGTCCTCTGACAGACAGTCCCTTCTCCTTATTCCCTTCCCCATTCATCCTTCCCCAGTCTTCGTACCCCATATATTCATTCTGTGCTTATCCTTTGTGAAATTTTTCAAAAAGTCCTTACTGTCTGCACTTGGGTCTCTGATTTCCCATTACATTCAATTTGGACAAAAGTTTATAGTTCATGTCATATTTTCAGAATAGCATACACAGAGTTGTAATGAATATATATTAAAAGACTCTTTAAGCAATGAGAAAAAAACTTCCTAATTCTTCCTTATTGCCTTTTCTTGGCAGGCCTATCTAGTTTGATACTTCAGTTCTGCAGATTAGCTCTTATATGGTACAATAAAAGTGTAATTCCACAGAAAAACAAACAATGAAGCTCCAATATAACGGTGCCAGAGTTTATCAACTGTTAATGAATATTTCAGATTTATTGCTTCTCCAAAATTTCCTTGTTTTCCTTCCGGTGCTCTGGTCCTGACACGTGCAGTCTGGAACTTCACCACTAGATACCATACAGTCTGACACACTGGTCCTTTCATTAATAAAATAAAAACACAAAAACAACAATACAAGAGAAAACACACTTAAGATTTCTTACTATTGAAATCAAGTCCTTTAAGGTTTTAGAAAGAACATAAAAGAAAAGTCTGTTTGATTTCAACTGAAGCTCTGAAGAAAACTCCTCATACACATTCAGTGTCATACATACATGCCTTGTCACTTTCAGCGTTGTGGGAAAATATAACTATGTTTTTAAACCATATATTCACATATGTTTACCATGCGTGTGGGTTTATATAACGGTATATGCTAAAATGCAATTGCAACACAAAAGGTGCTGAAAAAAGCCATATCAACCTTTTCATAAGAAAAGTTGGTATGAATTACTGGGGGGGGGGGGGGGCAGGACCTCTTTGAATAGCAGAGAACAGGTTTTATGAGAAATATTGGTATTGCAAAATAATTTCACATTGGACAAAATGCAATTACTGTAATGGGGAAACAACTTCATATTTCTTCCTTATTGTCTCCTCTCTGCAGGTACAGTGGGTACGGAAAGTATTCAGACCCCTTGACATTTTTCACTCTCTGTGTCATTGCAGTCATTTGCCAAAATCAAAAAAGTTCATTTGATTTCTCATTAATGTACCCTCAGCACCCCATCTTGACAGAAAAAAAAACAGAAATGTAGAAATTTTTGCAAATTTATTAAAAAAGAAAAACTGAAATATCACATGGTCATAAGTATTCAGACCCTGTGCTCAGTATTGAGTAGAAGCACCCTTTTCAGCTAGTACAGCCATGAGTCTTCTTGGGAATGACGCAACAAGTTTTTCCACACTTGGATTTGGGGATCCTCTGTCATTCTTCCTTGCAGATCCTCTCCAGTTCTGTCAGGTTGGATGGTGAATGTTGGTGGACAGACATTTTGAGGTCTCTCCAGAGATGCTCAATTGGGTTTAGGTCAGGGCTCTGGCTGGGTCAGTCAAGAACGGTCACAGAGTTGTTCTGAAGCCACTCCTTTGTTATTTTAGCATGTGTGCTTAGGGTCATTGTCCTGTTGAAAGGTGAACCTTGGGCCCAGTCTGAGGTCCTGAGCACTCTGGAAGAGGTTTTCCTCCAGGATATCTCTGTACTTGGCCGCATTCATCCTTCCTTCAATTGCAACCAGTCATCCTGTCCCTGCAGCTGAAAAACACCCCCACAACATGATGCTCCCACCACCATGTTTCACTGTAGGGATTGTATTGGGCAGGTGATGAGCAGTGCCTGGTTTTCTCCACACATACCGCTAAGAATTAACAACAAAAAGTTCAATCTTGGTCTCATCAGACCAGAGAATCTTATTTCTCATAGTCTGGGAGTCCTTCGTTTGTTTTTTGGCAAACTCTATGCGGGCTTTCATGTGTCTTGCACTGAGGAGAGGCTTCCGTCGGGCCACTCTGCCATAAAGCCCCGACTGGTGGAGGGCTGCAGTGATAGTTGACTTTGTGGAACTTTCTCCTATCTCCCGACTGCATCTCTGGAGCTCAGCCACAGTGATCTTTGGGTTCTTCTTTACCTCTCTCACCAAGGCTCTTCTCCCACCATTGCTCAGTTTGGCTGGACGGCCAGGTCTAGGAAGAGTTGTGGTCGTCCCAAACTTCTTCCATTTGAGGATTATGGAGGCCACTGTGCTCTTAGCAACCTTGAGTGCTGCAGAAATTCTTTTGTAACCTTGGCCAGATCTGTGTATTGCCACAATTCTGTCTCTGAGCTCCTTGGGCAGTTCCTTCCACCTCATGATTCTCATTTGCTCTGACATGCACTGTGAGCAGTAAGGTCTTATATAGACAGGTGTGTGCCTTTCCTAATCAAGTCCAATCAGTTTAATTAAACACAGCTGGACTCCAATAAAGAAGCAGAACCATCTCGAGGAGGATCAGAAGAAATGGACAGCATGTGAGTTAAATATGAATGTCGCTGCAAAGGGTCTGAATACATATGACCATGTGATATTTCAGTTTTTCTTTTTTAATAAATTTGCAAAAATTTCTACATTTCTGTTTTTTTCTGTCAAGATGGGGTGCTGAGTGTACATTAATGAGAAATAAAATGAACTTTTTTGATTTTGGCAAATGGCTGCAATGACACAGAGTGAAAAATTTCAGGGGGTCTGAATACTTTCCGTACCCACTGTATATTGAGTTTGACACTTCAGTTCTGCAGAAAAGCTCATATTTCATAGAATAAAAGTGAAATTCCAAAGAAAAACAAACAATAAAGCTCCAATTAAATGTGCTAGAGTTCAGGAACTGTTAACAAACAGTAAAGCTGTGTTACTTCTCCTAAATTTCCTTGTAAATATAACTTTTGATTAATATAGTTGTTTTTCCACCCTGAGGTAACAAAAGTGTTTGGAGTTAAAGGAAATGGAATGTGACTGGTCCTAATAATATGCATAGAAAGAGCACTTCCTTATATTTAACTCATTAAAAAGCGTCATAGACACAAAGAATTTCCCAGAGCCCTTGTTGGATCTTTTGAAATAAGAAAAAGTATTTTCACAATTAAAGTATTAGGTCAGGAAGTGTTGAAATAAACATCCAACAGGTGATGTAATAGCAGTGTTTGACTAAAGAGCAGATTTTCTCAACTTCTGAGAAAATGAAATTATAAATGAATTATAATATTATTTTATCCTCATTTGATTCTCAAAACATGATCTGCTACTTCATGAAAATGAAAATACTTTTATGTTTTCAACAATAAGACATTTCATTCTGTGTTTTTTCTCTTGTGATTTCATTAATGTAACGTTCCATTTTTAACAGCTCGTTCAATGTGATGATATTCAGAAGGTGAATAAGATGCCAAAGGATCAATGTAAATATTGAAGCTGCCCTCTGCTCTTATTTTTAATACATTCAAAGTGATACATTATAATATACATTTGACAACACGCAACCAAGTGTTTCCCAATGGTGTCCTTTTGCTATTTAAGTGACAGTATGACACATGGGCAATGCATGTATTACTTTTAGATTCTTTCTTTTCTTTCTTCCTAATTGTCTCCTCTCTGCAGACCTTTCTCTTCTGAAGCATCAGTTCTGCAGATAAGCTTTTATGGTACAATAAAAATGTAATTCCACTGAAAACAATCAATGAAGCTCCAGTTAAACATGCCAGAGGTTAACAACTGTTAATGAATATTTAAGATTTATTACTTGTCTGAAATGTCCTTGTTTTTCTTCCAGAGTACTGGTTGATTTTTTACCATCGCACGTGGAACAGGAGGATGAACACCCTCTCTGAAGGATATAAAAGAAAACAGCTGTCACGTATCTCTGCAGGATTCTTGTAAACATCCAACTGTGCAGATCATCTCCAGCAAGACACTGACATCTCTTCATACTAAGAGACTAAAAAGTCCATCATGATCTTGCTCCTCTTCTTGTTTGGTCTGGCTCTGGGTGCTGTGATTCCTCCAGATGACCAGAGAGTGAAGCTACAGCGAGGCAACTGTCCCCCGTTCTGGTACAACTTCAACGGCCGCTGCTACAAGTACTTCTCTTCACCTATGACCTGGGCTGATGCAGAGTTCCACTGTGTGTCACAGAGAGCCCACCTGGTGTCGATCCACAGTCTGAAGGAACAGAATTTTGTCAATTCCCTGATCAGGAATTTCGATCCTAAAGAAAGACCGACCTGGATCGGCTTGACTGACATCTACAAAGAAGGCAGATGGATCTGGTCTGATGGATCTAGAGTCGACTTTTTCTTTTGGAACAGAGGAGAGCCGAATGGTTCTGGTAACGAAAACTGTGGACAGACCAACTGGGAGTCGTCAAGGAGATGGAATGACTATCGATGTTCAAATTTACTACCTTTTGTTTGTGCATTGCGCACACATTGTCCTTAACAACCGCCAATGTTCTTCTTGTTTCAGCTCAGTGACCTCTCGTGTGTTTGTCTGTGCTAAAGAATGAAACCTGCAAGAAAAAGTGCAAATTGTTTTATAAATGTTCATTTTTATGGTTGTTGGACACTAAAATCATTTCAATGCTGCTCTGAAGGAAATATTTTCAAAGTGGAATTTTCTCACATATAACTGATCAATAAGAGTTTTCATTGCACCCTTATTGAATATTTGTAATACATTTCATATGAAACAATATCTGATCTTTGAAGAACAGCATACAAAGCAGTAACAGATGTTATGCTTGCATTGTTTTAGGAGTTCTGCTCAATGTATTGCCAATATTTGTAAAGATCCAGAGCAGCTTTCATTGAAACTTCCAGCTGAAGAAGGCACCTTGGACTGAACAGAAACATCAGGAGCTGCTGGAAAAAAACAACAACCTGGTGAATGCTGACATGCATGAGACTTCTAAAATACACGATTTTGAATTGAATTGAATTGAATTGAACTGATCAGGAAATGTTGAAATAAATATTTAATGTGTAATATAATTGCAGTGGCTGATCAAGGAGAATGTTTTTATAAGCTTTCTATATAATAAATGTATTATTTTGACTTCATTTGATTCTCAAAAAATGTGCTGTTGATTGAAATAACATTTTAGAAAAAGTATGTTCCTCTTAACAATAATTAGACATTAGTCTAGATTTTTTCTTCTGTTGTCCTTTTATTAAAGTGTTTTAAAATATCTGTTCCAGCTGTTCAGCCTCTTTTCTGGCATTTACCTTTTGCATTTTAGTGACCACCAAAGGTTCTCATACACATTTAGAAGGAGAGATGAGGAGATATTAATAATTTGCAGTCTGTAACCTCACCACTAGATGCCACTAAATTCTGCGCACTGATTCTTGAAGGCCCGTTTGCCTGATAACACGAGTACAAAAGAGGACAGAGTAAAGGTAATATGACTGATGAGTAAATATATGCTTTTTATATGCTGTTTTTTATCTGCTGTATATGGAAAGGGAAAAAAGTCAGTCACAACAAAATGTGTCCCCTCAGCCATCAGACAGCTGAAATCTTTTCCAAAACTTATTCTTGTATGTCAAAAATTGTACAGTAATTTAATAAATTGTAAATTTCATTTGACATTTCCAGGGGAGCTGATGTAGCAGTGATGTAACGTGTACATTATGCTCACATCTCTGCTTATTGCAATAAAAGAGCAGAACAATTCCTTTATTTGATACTTATTGTAAATTATCATATATTTCTATGTTTTATAAGTGAAAAATATCTCAGTTTTTGTGCCATGTTCAGAGGTTTAACAATGTGAAAGCACTTGTTGTGTTTTTTGGGTCACTTGAGGGCAGCAGAGGAGTGGTTCAGTGTGATGATGATTTTACTTGAGCTGTGAAGGAGAGAACACCAAGAGGAGGCTGCAATCAGTGTTTCAACAGCCATAGCAGCTGAGAGAAGTATTGAGGGAAACTTAACTTAAAACATTGTTTTCATCCCATTTTAGTGACATAAAGATAAGTTAGAGATTTCAGGACAACCCTTCCAAAACCCATTTTTGAAATATGTAAAACCTTTATTGTACTGTATTTTGAAGAAGTAGCTTTTGTTGGACAATCCATCCATCCATCCATCCATCCATCCATCCATCCATCCATCCATCCATCCATCCATCCATCCATCCATCCATCCATCTATGCATTTTGTTTTACAGTGTAGACCAAATTTGTCCAGTTTTAGATTTATACCTAGTCTAATGTGGTCCAGATGTGAAAAAGGCTCACAAGACTGCCTCTTTCATTTGTATTTTCACAAATAATATAAACGTATCACAAATCTGAAAGTGGGCTTCAGACAACATTAAAAGTTTCTCAAGGTGTCAAAAATGGTTTCAAATCACTAAAATGTAGGGCAAAAATTGCTGCAAGTTGTAGTTCCCTTACCGTTTCTCTTAACGGCTGAATCCAAAACAAACTTCATTTTCACTGTCATCACATCACTGAGTCTCTGGTTTGCTCGTCCTCACTAGTGTCTGCACTTGGTTTTCCCTCACCAGGACAAGCTCTGACAACTGTACTCATAATACCTTTTCTTTCACCTTAGCACTTCCAAAGCGCTTCATGTTGTTGCTTAACTCACTGATGACACAGGCCTGCTTCAGGACCAACTTCTATTTCAATGTTTTGCCCAAAGACACATTGTCAGTAATCACAAGACTGAATCCAGTCTTTTTTAACAACCGTTGTTATGAGTATTTAAAGTTACATTTTTAAATAAAAGCAGTGTTTTTCAAAATTAATTTGCATGATATAACAAAACAACACAAAGTTCATAGCGCAAGAGAGAATAAGCTGGCTTTGTGTTATTATGATCACAGAAACAGAGTTGATCTGCACTGCTGGATCAGGATCAGGATCCTAACGGTGACAGATTAAATCCTTTGATGTGCTTCAGAGAGACTGTCTGCACTGTTGGGATGACCTGATTGGTTAAATGAATTTGGCAAAAGTTTCACTTACTCCCAGCCACACAGAAGGCTAAAAAAAGTCTAACGAGACGTCTGGATCACCTGAACATCACAACAAATTCTTCATTCATTCTCCATTTTTAGCATTTTCAGCTCAATGTGGCTTTTTCAAAATTTCCAAAAGTTTTAAAATCAGTGTAAGAAAATTAAAGTCTTGTGGGATTTTTGTTGCATCTCCAGATGAACTGATGCTCTTTTTCTTGGTTCATGTTGAGATACTGTGCAGGTGTCCACAGCTGAAAGTTTCTGCCAATCAGATCACGTCAACAGTGAACACCCTCTCTGAAGGATATAAAAGAAAGCAGCTGTCACCTATCTCTCTCTTTCTCAGAGACATCCAACTGTGCTGAGAATCTGCAGCAACACACTGACGTCTCCTGATACTAAGAGACGAAACAGTCCAACATGATCTTGCTCCTCTTCTTGTTCGGTCTGGCTCTGGGTGCTGTGATTCCTTCAGATGACCAGAGTGTGAACTTCCAGCGAGGCAACTGTCCCACTTCCTGGTACAGCTTCAACGGCCGCTGCTACAATTACATCGCTACACCTATGACCTGGGCTATTGCAGAGTTCTACTGTGCATCACAGGGAGCCCACCTGGTGTCTATCCACAGTGCTGATGAACAGAATTTTGTCAATGCCCTGATCAGCAGTTTTAATTATTCAGTAAAATCCACTTGGATCGGATTGAATGACCTCTTTCAAGAAGGCAGATGGACATGGTCTGATGGATCTAGAGTCAATTTTTTCTTTTGGAGCACCGGACAACCAAGTAGTGGAAGTTCAAGAAGCTGTGCACACACCAGCTCGGACCCGACTTTCAAATGGAATAGCTATTTCTGTTCATCTTCATACCCTTTTATTTGTGCATTGGGCTACGTTTCTCCTTAGCAATTGAGAAACCTGCAAGATAAAGAAAAGTAATTTCATGAACATTAATTGTCATCATATTTGGACACGAATACAAATAATTTTCATGCTGTGTTGAAGGAAATAGCATTGGAGTTATCTGAAAATCTATTTTTTGCTTCACTGAGCTATATAAATTTGCATAGATGTAGAAGAGACAACAATGTTCAAACAACTTGTGGTTTTCATGTTTTACTTTGCAAAGCTACAAAATGAGTTATTCTGTGAAAATAAATGTGATCAGCAAATAAAGTTCTAAAAAAAAAATGTGATCAGCAGATGAAAAACCATGAACGTTTTCTGTCGTGAACTTGAATTCATATCAGATATGACACTTATTGAAACAACTGAAACATGTGTAACACCATTGCATCAAACATTTTTTTGGTCTCATAAGAACAGCTTGCAAAGAATCAATTGAAATAAATACTGAATGATTTGTGAAGAGATTTGAGGAGAATGCATTAGAGATACGGTGAAAAATATTGTACAGGCAGCACAGAGCAAAACGTCTCTGTTCTGCTCTGTGTGTTGACATGATCATTTTAAAACAGAAATTTATTAGGATTCAGAGCAGCTTTAATTAGGAATGTCATCTAAAGAAGGTACCTTGGACTGAACAGAAATCGAAGCTGCTGCAAGACAAATTCATTTATTTTGCAAACAAATCTATGATATTGACTGTTTTCATTTTTTCTGTCCTCTCTCTGGTCAAGTTTGTGTCTGATACTGTGGTTGTGTTGATGAGCATTAATATGGTGCAAAATAAATTATTATTATTCTCACAAACACTAGGGCTTTTTTAAACAACATACCAAAGTTCAACAACTGTTAATACAAAGGGACTAACCCTAACCTTTTGTTTTTGTTACTGTTTTAATTATTGTTTTGGCAGCCAAACTCTCCCAGTGGGCATTTGTATGTTTCATTCCAACTGATAATACAGAATGATTAGTGATCACAATGTGTTATTACATGAGATATGCAAAAACTATAACAAGAAAACTTTCTCCCTCTGCTGGAGAAAGTTAAATCAGATCTAAAGAAATGGAAAACACTTTGCTTCTCTTTGGCAACGACAGAGTGGCTTAACGCTTCCAACAATTCGCTCTTATTACTGATATGTGATATGTTAGTACTGACTGATATGTAAAAACTCTCTTTTAATTCCAAAAGCCTCATCTCAAGAATAAATGACTCCATAGCCTCCCTCAAGAGTTCATCTTTAATGAAGATTAGGACAGACTGGGAGGATGAGTTGGGGAGCTTATGGAAGAGGGTGCCTGACAACGTTCACTACAAAGAGTGAACAACAGTATGTCCTGCAAAGCTTAGCATCATACACCTCAATATTTTGCACTGGGTGCACTTATCTAAAGCAAAACTTGCTCAAATATACCCTAACTCAGATGCTATTATTTTATTTCATTGGACATCAACAAGACCACCTAAAGTATTTCTGTGGTTGAGTGACTTGATGCATTTCATAAAGTTATAAACGATTAAATAGTCACTTAGACGGTCCAAAAAATTTTTATTTTATCTGGGATCTGATCATATTACAGCAAACACAGAACCTTACCTGACACAATTTGACCTTTTCAACCATTTCATTTACTCTCGTGAATCATGACTGCGTGCATCCAAAATTTCCACTTATTCCAAGTTTTTTTTATGCTTACTTCATATCTTCTTTTTCCTTCATTTATTTCATAACCTTTCCTTTGTGAGTGTCTATAGTGTAACCTTTCCATGCCTAAATATGTCTTTTTATATCCACTTAGCTTGTCTACTTTTTTTCTTAGCAACAGTGCTAATATAATTCTGATTCTATTGTGCTTTCAAGGGAGTGTATGTGATATATATATATACATATATATATATATATAAAGTACACTCCCTTATATATAGAGCTCAATGCATGTAAAGTGTTGTTGCATGTTACTGTTTCCAAAAGAGAAATAATGATGTGGTGGCATTTGGTGGCATTTTTGACCTTCTGTGTAGCCGTGTGCAAATGAAAGTTTTTGCCAAATACATCTGATCAATCATAAAGTGCCGACTGTGCAGATGGTCTGTCTGAAGCATGTGAAAGAAAACAGGTGGACACCAAGTGTTGCCTTTAGATTTCTATCCACAGAATACTGAGGTGAAGGAGAAACCACATCACTGACCACAGCTGCTCCTTAAGCAAACACAGAACCTAACCTGACACTATTTGAGCTTTTCAACCATTTCATTTTCTGAATCAACATCGTAAATCATGACAGCGTGCACTGAAACATTTCCACTGACTCCAATTTTTTGTGTTTCTGAGGGAAACATTAAGGGAAACTTAGCTTAAATTGTTGTTTTTATCCCATTTTTAAGACACAAAGATAAGTTAGACATTTAAGGACAACCCTTCCAAAACCCATTATTGAAATGTGTGAAACCTTTATTGTACTACATTTTGAAGAAGTAGCTTTTGTTGGACCATCCATCCAATTTTTTAACAGTGTAGACCAGATTTTCCCTGTTTTAGATCTATACCTAGTCTAATGTGGTCCAGAGGTGAAAAATGCTCAAAAGACTGCCCCTTTCATTTGCATTTTCACAAATAATATAAATGTATCATAAATTTGAAAGTGCTCTTCAGAGAACATTAAAGGTTTCTCAAGGTGTCAAAAACGGTTTAACATTATTCAAATGTGGGTCAAAAACTGCTGCAAATAATTTATTCCTAAATATTTCTCTTAACTGCTGAATCCAAAGCTAACTTTATTTTCACCTCTTAACCTCTTCTCTGCATTGGCATCAGTTTTCCAAATGGAAAATATATTGGGAGAGTTTGTAACCATGTGTAACTCCATGTATTTAATTGTATTTTCTGCCCTTCCTCTTGGCTTCTCCACTTATTTATGTCTTCACTTTAGATTCTTAACCCCATATGTTTGCTCCATGTATTTAGTGTGTGTCCTTTGTCTCCTTTTTAGTTTCATGTTCTTGGTTTTCAGAGTTCAATTTCTGTTAATTTAGTCTTTAGTTTACTCTGTTTCATTGCTCATTCTCCGCAGTTCACTCTCCTGTCTTGTTTATTTTACCTGCTATCCATCCTTGTATAAAACTGTGCACCTGGTGATTTTCACATTCTTTAAATAAACACCTTTATCACTGAGTCTCTGGTTTCCTCGTCCTCACTAGTGTCTGCACTTGGTTTTCCCTCACCAGGACCAGCCGTGACAACTGTACTCATAATACCTTTTCTTTCACCTTAGCGCTTCCAAAGCGCTTCATGTTGTTGCTTAACTCACTGATGACACTGGCCTGCTTCAGGACCAACTTGTATTTCAGTGTTTTTCCCAAAGACATATTGTCAGTAGTCACAAAGCTGTATCCAGTCCTTTTGAACAACCACTGTCATGAGTATTGAATGTTACATTTTTAAATAAAAGCAGTGTTTTTCTAAATGAATTTGCATGATATAACAAAACAACACAAAGTTCACAATGCAAGAGAGAATAAGCTGGCTTTGTGTTATTATGATCACAGAAACAGAGTTGATCTGCACTGCTGGATCAGGATCAGGATCCTAACGGTGACAGATTAAATCCTTTGATGTGCTTCAGAGAGACTGTCTGCACTGTTGGCATGACCTGATTGGTTAAATGTATTTGGCAAACGTTTCACTTACTCCCAGCCACACAGAAGGCTAAATAAAGCCTAACAAGACGTCTGGATCACCTGAACATCACCACAAAGCTTATAAATGAAGAGTTCATTTTCAAAAACAGGTAAATCCATTTTATACATTTTCAGAAAACTCTTTTTTTAGTCTTTACTTGAGATCATAATAATAATAACAAGAATATATTTTTTTCTCTATTTTGTCATGTATTTTTCTACTGAGTCAAATCCACACAACTTCAGTTTGATTGATATTATCTCAAGCAAACAATAAAAAAAGTTTTCTGAAAATTTATTCAAACGGAGTTATCTGTTTTTGAAAATAAACTCTTCAAATGCTTCTATTTTTCGCATTTTTAGTTCAATGTGTTTTTTTAAAAAATTTCCAACCAATAGATAAAAAACATACCAAACAGAGGCATGCAATTAAAAATCAGCAACATTATAACGGTACAAAGCCAACTTGTCCTCTCTTGCATTGTGAACTTGGTGTTATCTTTTGCAAAAAAATAGTTTTAAAAACTACACAAAACTGTCAGTGTCAGAAAATTGAATTCTTGTGGGTTTTTTGTTGCATCTTCAGATGAACTGATACTGTTTTTCTTGGTTCATGTTAAGATACTGTGCAGGTGTCCACAACTGAAAGTTTCTGCCAATCAGATCACGTCAACAGTGAACACCCTCTCTGAAGGATATAAAAGAAAGCAGCTGTCACCTATCTCTCTCGTTCTCAGAGACATCTAACTGTGCTGAGAATCTGCAGCAAGACACTGACGTCTCCTCATATTAAGACACTATAAACTTCATCATGATCTTGCTCCTCTTCTTGTTCGCTCTGGCTCTGGGTGCTGTGATTCCTTCAGATGACCAGAGTGTGAAGCTACAGCGAGGCAACTGTCCCCAATTCTGGTTCAGCTTCAATGGCCGCTGCTACAAGTACATCGCTACAACTATGACCTGGGCTATTGCAGAGTTCTACTGTGTGTCACAGGGAGCCCACCTGGTGTCTATCCACAGTGCTGATGAACAGAATTTTGTCAATTCCCTGATCAGCAGTTTTGATTATTCAGCAAAACCCATCTGGATCGGATTGAATGACCTCTTTCATGAAGGCACATTCACGTGGTCTGATGGATCTGAAGTCAACTTTGACTTTTGGAACACAGGAGAACCTGACGATTATGGAAGTAGGGAAAACTGTGGACAGAGCTCCGGCCCATCTTTCAAATGGAATGACTATTCATGTACATCTTCATGCCCTGCTGTTTGTGCATTCTCCTTGACACCTGAGAAAACTGCAAGATGAAGAAAAGTCATTTCATGAACATTAATTTTCATCATAATTGGACACTAATACAAAGAATTTTCATGCTGTGTTGAAGGAAATAGCATCTGAGTTATCTGAAAATCAAGTGTTTTCTTCACTGAGCCATATAGATTTGCATAGATGTAGAAGAAACAACAATGTTCAAACAACTTGTGTTTTTTCATGTTTTACTTTGCAAAGCTACAAAATGAGTTATTCTGTGATAATAAATGTGATCAGCAGATGAAAAACCATGAACGTTTTCTGTCGTGAACTTGAATTCATATCAGATATGACATTAATTGAATCAACTGAAATATTTATAACACCATCACATTGAACAGTTTTATTTATTGTCTTCAGAACAGCTTACAAAGCATCAATTAAACTAATACTGAATGATTTGTGGAGCAATGCAAGGAGGGCCTTTATGATGAAGATATTTGAGGAGAATGCATTAGAGATACAGTGAAAAATATTGTACAGGCAGCACAGAGCAAACATTCTCTGTTCTGCTCTGTGTGTTGACATGATCATTTTAAAACAGAAACTTATTAAGAAACAGAGAAGCTTTAATTAGGAATGCTATCTGAAGAAGGTACCTTGGACTGAACAGAAATCGAAGCTGATGCAAGACAAACTCATTTATTTAGTAAACAAAGCAATGATATTCACTGTTTTCATTTTTTCTGTCCTCTCTCTGGTCTACTTTGGGTCTGATAGTGTGATTATCTTGTTGAGCATTAATATGGTGCAAAAAATATTATATTATTATTATTCTAACAAACACTAAGGCTTTCTTGAACAACATACCAAAGTTCAACGACTGTTAATAAAAGGGACTAACTCTAACCCATTGTTTTTGTTGCTCTTTGAATGATAGTTTTTTCAACCAAACTCTCCCAGTGGACATTTGTATGTTTTATTCTAAACAATAATACAAAATGGCTAGTTAAAATGATGTGTTCATATTACATGAGATATGCAAAAACTATAACAAGAAAACCTTCTGCCTCTGCTGCAGAAAGTTAAATCAGATCTAAAGAAATGGAAAACATTTTGCTTTTCTTAGCAACAGTGCTAATATAATTCTGATTCTATGGTGCTTTCAAGGGAGTGTATGTGATATATATATATATATATATACATATATATATATAAAGTACACTCCCTTATATATAGAGCTCAACGCATGTAAAGTGTTGTTGCATGTTACTGTTTCCAAAAATAAATAATGATGTGGTGGCATTTGGTGGCATTTTTGACCTTCCGTGTAGCCGTGTGCAAATGAAAGTTTTTGCCAAATACATCTGATCAATCATAATGTGCCGACTGTGCAGATGGTCTGTCTGAAGCATGTGAAAGAAAACAGGTGGACACCAAGTGTTGCCTTTAGATTTCTATCCACAGAATACTGAGGTGAAGGAGAAACCACATCACTGACCACAGCTGCTCCTTAAGCAAACACAGAACCTAACCTGACACTATTTGAGCTTTTCAACCATTTCATTTTCTGAATCAACATCGTAAATCATGACAGCGTGCACTGAAACATTTCCACTGACTCCAATTTTTTGTGTTTCTGAGGGAAACATTAAGGGAAACTTAGCTTAAATTGTTGTTTTTATCCCATTTTTATGACACAAAGATAAGTTAGACATTTAAGGACAACCCTTCCAAAACCCATTATTGAAATGTGTGAAACCTTTATTGTATTACATTTTGAAGAAGTAGCTTTTGTTGGACCATCCATCCAATTTTTTTTAACAGTGTAGACCAGATTTTCCCTGTTTTAGATCTATACCTAGTCTAATGTGGTCCAGAGGTGAAAAATGCTCAAAAGACTGCCCCTTTCATTTACATTTTCACAAATAATATAAATGTATCATAAATTTGAAAGTGCTCTTCAGAGAACATTAAAGGTTTCTCAAGGTGTCAAAAACGGTTTAACATTATTCAAATGTGGGTCAAAAACTGCTGCAAATAATTTATTCCTAAATATTTCTCTTAACTGCTGAATCCAAAGCTAACTTTATTTTCACCTCTTAACCTCTTCTCTGCATTGGCATCAGTTTTCCAAATGGAAAATATATTGGGAGAGTTTGTAACCATGTGTAACTCCATGTATTTAATTGTATTTTCTGCCCTTCCTCTTGGCTTCTCCACTTATTTATGTCTTCGCTTTAGATTCTTAACCCCATATGTTTGCTCCATGTATTTAGTGTGTGTCCCTTGTCTCCTTTTAAGTTTCGTGTTCTTGGTTTTCAGAGTTCAATTTCTGTTAATTTAGTCTTTAGTTTGCTTTGTTTTATTGCTCATTCTCCGCAGTTCACTCTCCTGTCTTGTTTATTTTACCTGCTATCCATCCTTGTATAAAATTGTGCACCTGGTGATTTTCACATTCTTTAAATAAACACCTTTATCACTGAGTCTCTGGTTTCCTCGTCCTCACTAGTGTCTGCACTTGAGTTTTCCCTCACCAGGACCAGCCGTGACAACTGTACTCATAATACCTTTTCTTTCACCTTAGCGCTTCCAAAGCGCTTCATGTTGTTGCTTAACTCACTGATGACACAGGCCTGCTTCAGGACCAACTTCTATTTCAATGTTTTGCCCAAAGACACATTGTCAGTAATCACAAGACTGAATGCAGTCCTTTTGAACAACCACTGTCATGAGTATTGAATGTTACATTTTAAAATAAAAGTAGTGTTTTTCAAAATTAATTTGCATGATATAACAAAACAACACAAAGTTCACAATGCAAGAGAGAATAAGCTGGCTTTGTGTTATTATGATCACAGAAACAGAGTTGATCTGCACTGCTGGATCAGGATCAGGATCCTAACGGTGACAGATTAAATCCTTTGATGTGCTTCAGAGAGACCGTCTGCACTGTTGGCATGACCTGATTGGTTAAATGTATTTGGCAAACGTTTCACTTACTCCCAGCCACACAGAAGGCTAAATAAAGCCTAACAAGACGTCTGGATCACCTGAACATCACCACAAAGCTTATAAATGAAGAGTTCATTTTCAAAAACGGGTAAATCCATTTTATACATTTTCAGAAAACTCTTTTTTTAGTCTTTACTTGAGATCATAATAATAATAACAAGAATATATTTTTTTCTCTATTTTGTCATGTATTTTTCTACTGAGTCAAATCCACACAACTTCAGTTTGATTGATATTATCTCAAGTAAACAATAAAAAAAGTTTTCTGAAAATTTATTCAAACGGAGTTATCTGTTTTTGAAAATAAACTCTTCAAATGCTTCTATTTTTCGCATTTTTAGTTCAATGTGTTTTTTTTTAAAATTTCCAACCAATAGATAAAAAACATACCAAACAGAGGCATGCAATTAAAAATCAGCAACATTATAACGGTACAAAGCCAACTTGTCCTCTCTTGCATTGTGAACTTGGTGTTATCTTTTGCAAAAAAATAGTTTTAAAAACTACACAAAACTGTCAGTGTCAGAAAATTAAATTCTTGTGGGTTTTTTGTTGCATCTTCAGATGAACTGATACTGTTTTTCTTGGTTCATGTTAAGATACTGTGCAGGTGTCCACAACTGAAAGTTTCTGCCAATCAGATCACGTCAACAGTGAACACCCTCTCTGAAGGATATAAAAGAAAGCAGCTGTCACCTATCTCTCTCGTTCTCAGAGACATCTAACTGTGCTGAGAATCTGCAGCAAGACACTGACGTCTCCTCATATTAAGACACTATAAACTTCATCATGATCTTGCTCCTCTTCTTGTTCGCTCTGGCTCTGGGTGCTGTGATTCCTTCAGATGACCAGAGTGTGAAGCTACAGCGAGGCAACTGTCCCCAATTCTGGTTCAGCTTCAATGGCCGCTGCTACAAGTACATCGCTACAACTATGACCTGGGCTATTGCAGAGTTCTACTGTGTGTCACAGGGAGCCCACCTGGTGTCTATCCACAGTGCTGATGAACAGAATTTTGTCAATTCCCTGATCAGCAGTTTTGATTATTCAGCAAAACCCATCTGGATCGGATTGAATGACCTCTTTCATGAAGGCACATTCACGTGGTCTGATGGATCTGAAGTCAACTTTGACTTTTGGAACACAGGAGAACCTGACGATTATGGAAGTAGGGAAAACTGTGGACAGAGCTCCGGCCCGTCTTTCAAATGGAATGACTATTCATGTACATCTTCATGCCCTGCTGTTTGTGCATTCTCCTTGACACCTGAGAAAACTGCAAGATGAAGAAAAGTCATTTCATGAACATTAATTTTCATCATAATTGGACACTAATACAAAGAATTTTCATGCTGTGTTGAAGGAAATAGCATCTGAGTTGTCTGAAAATCAAGTTTTTCTTCATTGAGCTATATAGATTTGCATAGATGTAGAAGAAACAACAATGTTCAAACAACTTGTGTTTTTCATGTTTTACTTTGCAAAGCTACAAAATGAGTTATTCTGTGATAATAAATGTGATCAGCAGATGAAAAACAATGAACGTTTTCTGTCGTGAACTTGAATTCATATCAGATATGACATTAATTGAATCAACTGAAATATTTATAACACCATCACATTAAACAGTTTTATTTATTGTCTTTAGAACAGCTTACAAAGCATCAATTAAACTAATACTGAATGATTTGTGGAGCAATGCAAGGAGGACCTTTATGATGAAGAGATTTGAGGAGAATGCATTAGAGACACAGTGAAAAATATTGTACAGGCAGCACAGAGCAAACATTCTCTGTTCTGCTCTGTGTGTTGACATGATCATTTTAAAACAGAAACTTATTAAGAAACAGAGAAGCTTTAATTAGGAATGCTATCTGAAGAAGGTACCTTGGACTGAACAGAAATCGAAGCTGCAGCAAGACAAACTCATTTATTTAGTAAACAAATCAATGATATTCACTGTTTTCATTTTTTCTGTCCTCTCTCTGGTCTACTTTGGGTCTGATAGTGTGATTATCTTGTTGAGCATTAACATGGTGCAAAAAATATTATATTATTATTATTCTAACAAACACTAGGGCTTTCTTGAACAACGTACCAAAGTTCAACGACTGTTAATACAAAGGGACTAACTCTAACCCGTTGTTTTTGTTGCTCTTTGAATGATAGTTTTTTCAACCAAACTCTCCCAGTGGGCATTTGTATGTTTTATTCTAAACAATAATACAAAATGGCTAGTTAAAATGATGTGTTCATATTACATGAGATATGCAAAAACTATAACAAGAAAACCTTCTGCCTCTGCTGCAGAAAGTTAAATCAGATCTAAAGAAATGGAAAACATTTTGCTTTTCTTAGCAACCGTGCTAATATAATTCTGATTCTATGGTGCTTTCAAGGGAGTGTACGTGATGTATATATATATATATATATATATATATACATACATATATATATATATATACATATATATATGTATATATATATATATACATATATATATATATATATATATATATATATATATATATATATATATATATATATAAAGTACACTCCCTTATATATAGAGCTCAACGCATGTAAAGTGTTGTTGCATGTTACTGTTTCCAAAAATAAATAATGATGTGGTGGCATTTGGTGGCTTTTTTGACCTTCTGTGTAGCCGTGTGCAAATGAAAGTTTTTGCCAAATACATCTGATCAATCATAATGTGCCGACTGTGCAGATGGTCTGTCTGAAGCATGGGAAAGAAAACAAGTGGACACCAAGTGTTGCCTTTAGATTTCAATCCACAGAATACTGAGGTGAAGGAGAAACCACATCACTGACCACAGCTGCTCCTTAAGCAAACACAGAACCTAACCTGACACTATTTGAGCTTTTCAACCATTTCATTTTCTGAATCAACATCGTAAATCATGACAGCGTGCACTGAAACATTTCCACTGACTCCAATTTTTTGTGTTTCTGAGGGAAACATTAAGGGAAACTTAGCTTAAATTGTTGTTTTTATCCCATTTTTATGACACAAAGATAAGTTAGACATTTAAGGACAACCCTTCCAAAACCCATTATTGAAATGTGTGAAACCTTTATTGTACTACATTTTGAAGAAGTTGCTTTTGTTGGACCATCCATCCAATTTTTTTTAACAGTGTAGACCAGATTTTCCCTGTTTTAGATCTATACCTAGTCTAATGTGGTCCAGAGGTGAAAAATGCTCAAAAGACTGCCCCTTTCATTTGCATTTTCACAAATAATATAAATGTATCATAAATTTGAAAGTGCTCTTCAGAGAACATTAAAGGTTTCTCAAGGTGTCAAAAATGGTTTAACATCATTCAAATGTGGGGCAAAAACTGCTGCAAATTATGTTTTCCTAAATATTTCTCTTAACTGCTGAATCCAAAGCTAACTTTATTTTCACCTCTTGACCTCTTCTCTGCATTGGCATCAGTTTTCCAAATGGAAAATATATTGTACACTGATACCTGTTTCCACCACCACCCTGCAATTCTCTCATCCCACTCTCCACCTCATGTACTCCTGCATGCCCCCTGTCCAGCCCTGACCTCCCAGTTATTTAGTTATGCTAATTTAGTTTGTTCTTGTATTTTTGTTTATTGTGTTCTCCGTAGTCTTGGTGTATTTCGTTGTGTTCAGCTTTGGCCGTCTTGTGACTCTCCAGTATATTCTGTGCTCCATGTGTAACTCCATGTATTTAATTGTATTTTCTGCCCTTCCTCTTGGCTTCTCCACTTATTTATGTCTTCACTTTAGATTCTTAACCCCATATGTTTGCTCCATGTATTTAGTGTGTGTCCCTTGTCTCCTTTTAAGTTTCGTGTTCTTGGTTTTCAGAGTTCAATTTCTGTTAATTTAGTCTTTAGTTTACTCTGTTTCATTGCTCATTCTCCGCAGTTCACTCTCCTGTCTTGTTTATTTTACCTGCTATCCATCCTTGTATAAAATTGTGCACCTGGTGATTTTCACATTCTTTAAATAAACACCTTTATCACTGAGTCTCTGGTTTCCTCGTCCTCACTAGTGTCTGCACTTGAGTTTTCCCTCACCAGGACCAGCCGTGACAACTGTACTCATAATACCTTTTCTTTCACCTTAGCGCTTCCAAAGCGCTTCATGTTGTTGCTTAACTCACTGATGACACTGGCCTGCTTCAGGACCAACTACTATTTCAATGTTTTGCCCAAAGACACATTGTCAGTAATCACAAGACTGAATGCAGTCCTTTTGAACAACCATTGTCATGAGTATTGAATGTTACATTTTAAAATAAAAGTAGTGTTTTTCAAAATTAATTTGCATGATATAACAAAACAACACAAAGTTCACAATGCAAGAGAGAATAAGCTGGCTTTGTGTTATTATGATCACAGAAACAGAGTTGATCCGCACTGCTGGATCAGGATCAGGATCCTAACGGTGACAGATTAAATCCTTTGATGTGCTTCAGAGAGACTGTCTGCACTGTTGGCATGACCTGATTGGTTAAATGTATTTGGCAAACGTTTCACTTACTCCCAGCCACACAGAAGGCTAAATAAAGCCTAACAAGCCCTCTGGATCACCTGAACATCACCACAAAGCTTATAAATGAAGAGTTCATTTTCAAAAACAGGTAAATCCATTTTATACATTTTCAGAAAACTCTTTTTTTAGTCTTTACTTGAGATCATAATGATAATAATAACAAGAATATATTTTTTTCTCTATTTTGTCATGTATTTTTCTACTGAGTCAAATCCACACAACTTCAGTTTGATTGATATTATCTCAAGTAAACAATAAAAAAAGTTTTCTGAAAATTTATTCAAACGGAGTTATCTGTTTTTGAAAATAAACTCTTCAAATGCTTCTATTTTTCGCATTTTTAGTTCAATGTGTTTTTTTTTTTTAAATTTCCAACCAATAGATAAAAAACATACCAAACAGAGGCATGCAATTAAAAATCAGCAACATTATAACGGTACAAAGCCAACTTGTCCTCTCTTGCATTGTGAACTTGGTGTTATCTTTTGCAAAAAATAGTTTTAAAAACTACACAAAACTGTCAGTGTCAGAAAATTAAATTCTTGTGGGTTTTTTGTTGCATCTTCAGATGAACTGATACTGTTTTTCTTGGTTCATGTTAAGATACTGTGCAGGTGTCCACAACTGAAAGTTTCTGCCAATCAGATCACGTCAACAGTGAACACCCTCTCTGAAGGATATAAAAGAAAGCAGCTGTCACCTATCTCTCTCGTTCTCAGAGACATCTAACTGTGCTGAGAATCTGCAGCAAGACACTGACGTCTCCTCATATTAAGACACTATAAACTCCATCATGATTTTGCTCCTCTTCTTGTTCGGTCTGGCTCTGGGTGCTGTGATTCCTTCAGATGACCAGAGTGTGAAGCTACAGCGAGGCAGCTGTCCCCAATTCTGGTTCAGCTTCAATGGCCGCTGCTACAAGTACATCGCTACAACTATGACCTGGGCTATTGCAGAGTTCTACTGTGTGTCACAGGGAGCCCACCTGGTGTCTATCCACAGTGCTGATGAACAGAATTTTGTCAATTCCCTGATCAGCAGTTTTGATTATTCAGCAAAACCCATCTGGATCGGATTGAATGACCTCTTTCATGAAGGCACATTCACGTGGTCTGATGGATCTGAAGTCAACTTTGACTTTTGGAACACAGGAGAACCAGACGGATTTGGAACTATGGTACACTGTGGACAGAGCTCCGGCCCGTCTTTCAGATGGAATGACGAGTATTGTACATCTTCATGCCCTGCTGTTTGTGCATTCTCCTTGACACCTGAGAAAACTGCAAGATGAAGAAAAGTCATTTCATGAACATTAATTTTCATCATAATTGGACACTAATACAAAGAATTTTCAAGCTGTGTTGAAGGAAATAGCATCTGAGTTATCTGAAAATCAAGTTTTTTCTTCACTGAGCCATATAGATTTGCATAGATGTAGAAGAAACAACAATGTTCAAACAACTTGTGTTTTTTCATGTTTTACTTTGCAAAGCTACAAAATGAGTTATTCTGTGATAATAAATGTGATCAGCAGATGAAAAACAATGAACGTTTTCTGTCGTGAACTTGAATTCATATCAGATATGACATTAATTGAATCAACTGAAATATTTATAACACCATCACATTAAACAGTTTTATTTATTGTCTTTAGAACAGCTTACAAAGCATCAATTAAACTAATACTGAATGATTTGTGGAGCAATGCAAGGAGGACCTTTATGATGAAGAGATTTGAGGAGAATGCATTAGAGACACAGTGAAAAATATTGTACAGGCAGCACAGAGCAAACATTCTCTGTTCTGCTCTGTGTGTTGACATGATCATTTTAAAACAGAAACATATTAAGAAACAGAGAAGCTTTAATTAGGAATGCTATCTGAAGAAGGTACCTTGGACTGAACAGAAATCGAAGCTGCAGCAAGACAAACTCATTTATTTAGTAAACAAATCTATGATATTGACTGTTTTCATTTTTCTGTCCTCTCTCTGGTCTAGTTTGTGTCTGATACTATGATTATCTTGTTGAGCATTAACATGGTGCAAAAAATATTATATTATTATTATTCTAACAAACACTAGGGCTTTCTTGAACAACATACCAAAGTTCAACAACTGTTAATACAAAGGGACTAACTCTAACCCGTTGTTTTTGTTGCTCTTTGAATGATAGTTTTTTCAGTCAAACTCTCCCAGTGGGCATTTGTATGTTTATTCCAAACAATAATACAGAATGATTAATTTAAATGATGTGTTCATGTTACACGAGATATGCAAAACCTATAAGAAGATAACTTTCTCCCTCTGCTGGAGAAAGTTAAATCACATCTAAAGAAATGAAAAACATTTTGCTTCTCCTTAGAAGGTAAAGTTAATTGTATTAAAATGTCTTTCTTTTCCATATTCTTGTATTTATTTCAAAGTATTCCACTTTTTCTTCCTAAATCCCTTTTCAAATCTGTTAATAAAGCTTTCACTTCATTTTTCTGGCATGGTTAGAACCCAAGATTGCTCTTAGAAATACTTCAGCAACCAAAACTACAGTGTGACTTAGCGCTCCCAAACCTTCCTATTATTACTGATATGTGATATGTTATTGCTGATTGATATGTTAAAAATCTCTTTTAATTCCAACAGCCTCATCTCAAGAATAAATGACCACATAGCCTCCCTCAAGAGTTCATCTTGAATGAAGATTAGGACAGACTGGGAGGATGAGCTGGGGGAGGTTATGGGAGAGGTTATATGGCAAAGTACACTACAAAGAGTGAACAACAGTATGTCCTGTGCAAAGCCAATGCCTCTCAGTGCACTTAACTTACTGCTTCTAGGCGTAAAGCGTTGAGTTGGCAATTTAAAAAGAGCTGCCTTGTTCTCAGCTCTGCTCGTTCTCCCTGGCATGAAGTGTGACATGAAGTGGTAAGCACTCCCTGCCATGTGCTGTGTGTGCATGTGGAGGGGAGGTATGGCCAGCGGTTGTTTAGACTCGAGAATGCAGCGATGTGGTGTCCAGATGCCGCAAACCCCTTTAATCTTGCAGTAATCCCGATGAGTCTTTTACCCAGCAGGCTTCTGACAACTGAACAACCGAGAAAGATGAAGCAGAAACAGAGGATGCTAGACACACAGGCTTGGAGGGATGCAGGTGCTGTGTAACAATCAGTTTGTTGGAAGCTTATGATTTTTGGCTTTAACTGAGCCTAAAACAGTGTTGCAGTGGTAAGTCCCCTCAAGGACTTTTTCTAGCACTTGAGTAAATGTACTTAGTTACCTTCCTCCACTGAATGTCAGCTGATGGGAAAAAAGGCAACATTTACATGTAAAATGTCATAGAGTAAATAACTGGAGGATGAAATAAACATTCAGGTAAAGCACAAGTAGCTCAAAACTGTAATAACTGCTGTATTTTACTGAAACTACTTTCAGACTGCAAATTAGCCGAAGCCAGATGTCTTATGTACATCACATTTTCCCTTTTTTGTGGCAATGTTGTATGTATCGTCCCTGACAAATAAGCATTAAAAATAATAAAAAAGAATTAAAATAACAGTAGTTATCAGACTTCATTACTCCTCCCAGTTCTGCAGGAATGACAGCTGAAACATGGGACACTTAAATCTGAACAATAGCATCAATTTAATTTGCAGTATTACTTTTCTCAACAGTTCGTGCAATACCAGTTTCAGTAGCATGTGCAATATTTCATTTTAATGTACAGCATGTCATACAATGTGCAGCATTTCCTTTTTCAGGCAGGTGCAATATTTCAATTTCTTGCGCTTTGATTTTATGTGCAATATTTCATTATTGTGCGTGACATTATTTAACTACCTCAGAATCATTGCCATTAGTGCTCATTACTTTTCTGCTCCAGTTGTTAATTTCAGTAATGTATCATACTTGTATCCTATTGCTTTTCTATTGGGCACTACATTTTATATGCTATGTGATTTTGTTTTAGCGAACAATACCTGGCAAAATAATTTTCTCCTTCATTAATAAAGAAAAAAAATGCATTTTACCTTCACAATATCTCTATGTATTAGGAACCTTCATTCACAAGAGCCTCGGGCCACGCCCACATATAGAGATGTCGTTTTCGCGCGAAAGCTCGGACTGCACCATTGTGAGTACAAGGGGGGAAGTAGAAGAAAGGATATTTCTAAAAAGAGTGTGAAGCTCCCAAACCTTATCTGCAAGCCAGTGAAGGTGTTTTTAATTCAGAAAATCCTCATTGGAGTCTCTTATTTACAGCTACTTCACAGGACTTTGCATTTCTCTATAAGTCCCCCGACGACAACACCCCTACTTTTGTGCTTAGCGGACTTCTCCAGTGGTTAACTTTTAAATCCACCTCTGTACTCGCTGTGTTTCATGCTACGAGATAAAACCTTATGTTCGACGGAAAAAGGACAAAAATGACTCTCACGTCAAAGGTAAGCGGCTGAGCAGGGCGTGAAAATGTGTTTTTATTGCCCCTGTCGGAGTTTACGGTGAGAAAAAGTCACACTGTGCCAAAATGAGCACTGTTCGGGCTGCCTTTGTCGGTTTGGTCGACGTGAGTCTATAAAAACGGGATGTATTTTCTAAACAAAGTGACTGTTGGTTGTGCTTTTAAGCTAATTCAAGGTGGTATTCCGTCTTTATTTTGACCTGGTTAACCAGTGAGTTTACACATAAGCGTCGCCGTCAAGGCACATTTTGGGTTAATGCCGAAACGTTAATGTCTGACTGAATGATTGTCGCTTCAGTGTTTTGTCCAGGAGCTTGGTAGGTTCATAAAGTTCCTGTAATGTCAGAGGTCAGCACCCCTGAAGCTGGAGGGGATGTTTCAACAGATATATGGGACATGGAATACACACAACATACCTCAGTTTCACCCGTTTGGATATTATATCCTCTCTTATAGTAGTGAAAAACTGAGAAAGGGCCTGAAAAATGTGGTTTCACCTCCATAAAGGCATGCCAACAAAAACTACTTACCACTGAGTTGTCCAATATGATATGATATGTCCAAGTTTTGTGGTAACTGCTTAAAAGGTCATTTTGAACCAATGTCATGTTCATAAAGCCTGCTAGGAGAAATTTACACTCATGAAAATGTCTTACAAATTTTCAATACATGCAGTAAAATATGTTTAAAGATATACTGTACTGAAATGAGCGGTAAAGAAATTCAAATTTGCACTCGATGGCTAAAACATTTTTTTGTGGTCACCATTATTTTTGCATTATTGTTATTTTACATATGTAAAGTCAAGAAATAATCCAAGCTAAATGGTCACCCAACAATGCCCGGAGGTTGTGAAGACGGCCATCGTGGTGGTTAATAAAGAGAGATTCTAAAAAACAAAACAAAACAGCAAAACAGTGTCAGTATGGCTTCATTAAGAACTGCAAAGGATGAGGCAGAAAACAGTATTCACAGTAGTCAAATAACTATTTCCAAATCTGTATGCTCTACATCTCTGTTGATGTTTGTAGTCGTGTTAACACAATGAACACTGCCCACAGGAAAAAAAATGAGTTTTGTATGATTTATTTATCTGTTACACAAACAGCAGTAGCGTCTGTGGGACCCCAAACAATGAGGAAGTCAAGCTAGTATCTGCAGAACACAGGAGTTAAGTGTGTGTTCCTTTTCCACTTCACCTTGTCATTGGTTTTAAATGTGCTGCCATGTTTCAGTAGGACTGTGCTGATAAGGGTGTTGTGGACTTTAGTTTGATAAAATAAAAGAAGGGAAGTTTATATCAGGGACAGCCAGCCTCAACGCTGGTGATTCTGGCACCCTGTTGTAGTGGCATAGCTGAACAAAATTAATTTTGTTAGTGGTGAAGGATGTCCACTGGTGGAGTGGAACTCCCTCTGGTGTAAGATGTAAAAACTGATGAAAGTAATGAGCATGCAGTTAACCTCTGACTAATCAATGATACATCAAGTAGCGCTTCTCATGTGTCACTCTGATATCTGGTGTGAATGCGCATTCTTAAGAAAAACAATATATTCTCATTTTTAATAACCTTTACATATTTATTGGTTGAATTCATACTTTTAGTTTTGGTGTTGTGATGATAACACTGGACTACATGCAATCTGTTTTACCAAACCAACATTAATTTGATGCTTGATATTTCTGCTAACAGGCTCCATGTTTCAAATCCAAGTTTATAACGGCCGAGCTGGCTCATCTGTTCAGCCAGTCGGACAGCGAGGAGGAGTTTCAAGGTTTCAGCGAAGATGAGGAAGAAGAGGGAAGAGAAAGTTTTAATAAACAGCTGAAGAACAAGGTATGAATTATTTCATGCAGTGTTACTCTGTACAAGTATTTGTGATATTGCAGCCAAAGCATCAACCTGCTTTTTCTGTCTGGCAGCTGATGGATTCAGAGGACAGTGATGTGGACACAGGCTTCTACTCTGATGGCGAGGAGGCCTCACCACCAAAGAGGAGGAGTCTTTTAGTAGCCCTGAGGTGTGTGTGAATGAGTAGATGAGCAGTAACTGATTGAAAGAAGTTAGAAAGAAAGAACATAAGCATAAAATTGTACTTTTTACCACTCTTCAATCATGATTGTGATTACCTTGAATCCTGATGAGGCAGAAATATAAATGCACTATTATTTAACATTTTTTTAAATTCATTCATAACACATTCAGCTTGTTTGGCAGTGTGTTTGTTCTTTTTCACAACTGTACAGGGATCTTAAGGAAACGCCTGCCTGTTTCATGACGGCTGTGTTGATTCTTCAGTGACTGAATTATGCTTTTTTTTTTCCTAAAACTTTTCCTCTTCAGGTTTCCAGTCAAAAGATTGTCATCCCCCAAACAGGATTCACAAAAAAGAAGTGCCAAAAAGCCAGTCAAACAAAATCCTCCTTCACAGAGATCCACGGGAAGGAAGATAATGAAGCAGAAGCAAGATAAGGAGAAGAAAGATCAGGAAGAGAAAGATAAAGAGGACGTCCCATCTCAGAGCCTAAAGAAACGAGACAAGAATATCCAGGAAAATAAGGCTATGGTAATGAACGCTTTCACCTTCTTGTGTTTTCTCTACATTTTGAATGTGTGTGTGATCTATATTCCTAAAATATATGAGCTGCTTTCTTTTCCTTGACTTTGTTTTTCTCTGCTGCTGTTTTTCAGCTGGCTAAGCTGTTTGCTGATCTGAGCACCATGGCTGACCTGACCCTGCCCACCACCCCTTCAGTGAGTATTCCTGCCAACATCAGTTTCTCATAACCATATAACATAAAAATTAATATGCATGGAGCTGGAAATAAACAGAACATAAAATGTCTCTTATCGCCGTTAACGTTACATTACAGCTCATTGATTTGACAGTTTTTACAAAAAGGTTTGCCATAGTCACATTCAAACTGCGTAAGAAGAACATTTGCAGCTTTAGGACACAAGAAAAGTTTGATGTTCCAAATAAGCAGGAAACTTGACATTCATTGAAAGGTATAAAAAGAAAGCGACCAACACTGAGGACACGCTTGCTTTCAACAGTGTTTCTGCAATTACTCTCACTGCCAGAGGGGGGAGACAAAGGTTTCGCACTGTATGTTTAAATGTGTACATGTGCAGGTTTTGAGTAGCAAGATTTTACAGAGACTATTTTTACCGTTCTTAAATGCAAACATGGTCTTTGCTTTCTATCTGCAGAAGAAGAAACGAACGTCAAT
The DNA here is from genome assembly GCF_021347895.1 of Acanthochromis polyacanthus. Taxonomy (NCBI): domain Eukaryota; kingdom Metazoa; phylum Chordata; class Actinopteri; family Pomacentridae; genus Acanthochromis; species Acanthochromis polyacanthus. The sequence continues at coordinate 28,965,473 of NC_067123.1, read as the reverse complement.
TAAAACAACACCACGAAAACGCAAGTTTGAACAAGAAGTTGGGGCAGAAAGGAGGAACCCATCCCGAAAGGCTCGTCCCCCTGAGAACTTTGCAGTTGAGGAAAAGAGTGAGCCGCTCAATCGCAGAAGCCCCAGGACTGTAGATATTAAGAGGCTGGTGGAGGTACGACGTGCAACTCACACTTCATTCTGTGTACCACCATGTCCACATATGCAGCCTTAATGGATGTGAAGAGAAGAGGAAAGGGGGAACTGCATGATGTTATTAAGAATTTATTTAATTGTCATCTGGACTGAGTAAACTGTACTGTATACTTCTATTATATACTGCTAAATTATTACATCTCATACCAGACTTTTGGGCTGACATTCTTATTAGCCAAATATTATATGTTTGGCAGATCTTGAAGTGAAGTCACATGGCCACTCATGACATCCAGTCAACTTTCTTTGCAGTTGTCTTTCTACAAGTCTCCCAAATCCAATTAAACTCACAAGAAATCGCCATTAGGAACTCATGCTTAAAATTTTGCCGTATCCCCAGTGAGGTTTTATTCCAACCTTATATTTGTACTCTCTTGACTTTACCTGCAATGTAATGGTTGTAATTATCAGGTGGATGAAGATCATATTGGAGAGAGGCCAAAAAAGAGGAAGAGCTACACTTCCAGGAGGAGTCAGTATATCGTGAAATCAGTCGATGAGATCACCAAGGAGGACCTGGACAACATAGCGTACCGCAGCAAAGACAAGATCTGGGACAAGGAGAACGTGAGTGCTGTTGCAACTGTCTTATATTATCAGCTTTCCTAAATTAGTCCTTTTTTTTTTTTTTTTTTTTTTTACAGTTTGTGTGTTTTCTTCCAGGGCAGCTCATGTCACCAGTGCAGACAGAAGACTCTGGACACTAAAACAGTGTGTCGCAGTGGTTTCTGTGTGGGCGCCAAGGGCCAGTTCTGTGGACCGTGTCTGAAGAACCGCTATGGAGAGGATGTATGCACTGTGCTTCTCGACCCGGTCAGTGCTAATACACAGATGTTAAACATTTCACTCAATGAGAGCGGTTTTCTAAACGTGAGGTGAATGTTGTTTCTTCAGAGACTGAAGTGATAACAGGCAAAAACAAAGCTGTTAAAAGTCGCTACATCTTAATTTCATAAAGTATGACAAGTTACAGATTTAAAAATGAAAATCGGTGTGCACATGAAATAGTCCTGCATGATTGTCACCCTCCTGTCATGTTGGACTTTGCAAAGTTCTTAGAACACATTATTTAGAATACCAGTACAGAATTGGTCAGCTGTTTTAAACAGAAGCTCAGCTGAGTAGTGAACAGAAGCAGTGGGAACCAGCGTAGCTAAATAAATAAAGCAAACAGCACCATCTACAGAAACTTCAACTTTATTACAGGAAAATACAGGATTTCATACATACTATGCAATCAACATGTACATGAAGATGCCATGTCCAAGCCAGAACTAAAATAAAACAATAGAATATTTTTTTCACTTTTTCCTGTTAGCTGGTGTTTGAAAACTAGTGACTTTTTTATTCTTAGAATACATAAAATCTGAATTCAATAATATTTTCTAATGGAGTCTATTAAGGGTGAGCAGATCAATTTGCCATTTATTTTACAGACTTAATCAAACAAAGTGAAAGTAAATTCAAGCATTAAGTAGGCAGGCAGTCAACCGAGTTTGTGTTTAAACACGAGACTAACATACATTCATTACAAAACATTATGCAGTGTTTCTTGGGTGGCTGTGAGTCATTCCAACCTTGGTTGATACACAACATGTGGCTCAGATTTGATTGCTAGTTGAGAGAGATATATTTTAGTAATGAAAACTAGAAGGGCATCCTGAGAACACAGTCCTCCACTGTGGCAAATGCCCTAGCTTTTTTTCTTTTTTTCCCCCCAAATGACTCTGATCTGCACCAAAATTTAACAGGTTCTTCATTTACCGGTACCCATACTCCACCTCTCCACTGACGCTCATAAAATTTGTCCTGATTGTGTGTCCTTTAATGAATGAATGAACTTCATTTTCATGATACATTCAGGTACAGCGAAACTGTGTTCAACTCATCTCTGGGAATTATAAATAAACACTTGTAGCAGCAGCAACAGGAAAAATAAAAGCAACAGAATAAATATAATAGAAATAAAAATACTCAGTAAAAAGTAAACTTGCTGACACACAAAGAAATAAACAAACTGCACTGAAAGCATACCTCTGCCTTGGCTCTTGCCTTGCTTAAGATCAAAGCAAAAGTCTAACGTAGCGATGATAGTTTGGTGGTTTCCAACAAAAATTTGGCTACATTCTTTATTTGCTTTCCTCAAATGAAAGTTGGGATTTGGTACTTGAATGCACCGTCCAATATTTGATTTCAGTTTGAACGCGCTGAAGCACAAAACCGGAAGGACAAACAATTACTGAATAACTGTCCAAATACTTGGTTTGAATTTGGACCTTCTCTTTGTAGACGTGGTCGTGTCCCATCTGTCGTGGGATGTGTAACTGCAGTCTGTGTCGTAAGAAGGAGGGCCGCTGTGCTACCGGCATCCTGGTAGGTTTGGCTCGCTACAATGGCCACGACAACGTCCATGAGTATTTGGAGAGGTACGTCACCTCCTTGTCATTTTACACTCTAATATTACAGACTGGAATTGAATCTCCCTACAACCACCATGATATGAGAAACTTAGGAATTTGGTAAAGAAGAATATATGCACGGTCGACTGCGCAATACTGCACTGAGCATTAAATTAGCAGAATTAAGCTACCATAATTCTGTGGATGAATATGAATATATTTCTTTATCAAGGGATGAATTGTTTTGTGAGCACACTATTTCTAAATAGGCCTCGCTTGTTGTTGACAAATCTTATTGTCTCACATTCTATTTAGTAAACTATAAACCGCTGCTTTTCTACTTCTCTTGTCATTGATGTTTAAATATCTCTAGACTGAGGACAGTAAGTTGGACACAACAAGCAATTTTATCTTTAGCTCTGTATTATTGCGATTTGTATTTAGATTGAAATGTTTATTGATAAATTAAAGAATGAGAATAACTATTTGCAGCCGCACCAAGAATTATTCGCACAGCATCAAGAGTTCATGTATTGTTTTCTCTCCATTGCAGCATCCAGAAGGAGCTGCAGTAAAGTCCACAGAAAGAACCAGAGGGGAGAACCTCCTCAGACAGCTGGTGACTGGAGGAGGTTCTGGTGCTGCACAGTACTGTAGAAATAATTTTAATGCACATTCTTAGGTATAGATCAACCTTTTATCAACCTAGACAAAAGCAAAAGCTTGCCTTTTTTTGTCACCTTAACATGAGGCACATATGTTAATATGTTTTGTATATCCTGATTTAAGGCTGCATGAGATGCAGGGATGATTTTTTTTTTTTTTTTAAGCCAGTACTCGCTTTGAGTTGTACATTTTCTTTGGTGCATCTGATCTTTATGTTCACTGGGACAGATGTGATGTTTTAATGTCTGTGCTGTGGATGCAGGCTTTTATACATACTACTTTTTTTTTTTAAGTTGAATGACTTTGCAGCATTTTTGTCAGCTCACTGTCAACGTTAATAAATAAATGCCATAATCTGCAAAAGCTGCCATGTTTTTTGTATTGCAGTCCAGACCATAAGTTTTTGGGGAGTTTTAAAACTGTGGGCTCTGATTTTCCGTGTATATTTTCTTTAAATACCAAAGTGGACACTGGATTAAAGGGCTAAACTTCAGCTTTTCATCAGTGTAGAAACAACTGAGATGCAGCCTTTTTAAGAGTGTCCAAAGTTTAGAGGTTCAGAACAGCTCAGCATTTTCATATGTAATATTTGGTGCGAAATCAGTGACTTCCTGAAAACTTGAACTCCTCAGTATCGCCACACACTTTGTATCTTCTCAGCTGGTTGTAGGGTCTCTGTCTTTACTCAACAAGTGGGCTGCAGCTTAATCAAACAGATCAGATGACTGACCCGGCCACCTCTTCTCCCTGAAAAGCTGCTTTGGCTTTTTCTGACTGAGTGCTGTGAAATCATCAACAAATTCCACTTCTATAACAAAAGCACCACCATGTCGGGTGCTATGCAGTATTGCTTACCTAATTTTATACAGGATTTTCTGTAGACATACATGTACAGACTTCTATACCACAGCAATCAGAGCAAGGATAATCCCAGCATTATTGTACATTTAAGGGAAGAATACATAGCTTTTACACTTTACCAAAGTTATTGAAAAAGTTGCTCCAGGCAAGCCTGAGCAAGCAAGTATTGTGTGAACTTGGAGCTGCTGTGTATCTGGTGTGCAGGTGAACTGTTGCGTCCTGAGGTGACGTGGAAGCCACTTATCACGTAATGACCAGGGATATCTGCTGCAGGGCAGAAGTCTAAGCACACTCAGAGGTCAACCCGAGGTCACCAGGTCTTTGTGAGGTACCATTATGCAGTGTGAGTGAGAAACAGAAATGCCACAGCTGTCTGGTGAAGCTTTAATCTTGTGACTGATGTCTTAATTATCAGTGTCGCTCTTTAAGTGCACACTCAAAAATTACTCTGAGTTTATGTACACACTAAAAATCAACAGCCAGGCCCTTAAAATGATACTGGATTAATTCAAGACTCAAATGTCAATGCACTGATGAATGCCTGCATTCTGGGTTCTGGAGTTGGTTTGGTTTTTTCTTAACCCTTTGATGCCCAGTGCTGGTCAGGAGATACCCATTTTTCCTTGGATTTGGGTCGCTTTTGACCCATGTTGTGCATCAAAGGGTTCTTGGTCAAATCCATAATGAACGATACAAATACGTGGACATCAAAAATCTCTTTGTTCTGAGGCTTTGAGAGTTCATTACATTAAAATAATCTTCACCTACAAAACTCCACAGAAGCACCTGAGGGTGCAGGGAGAGGTTGTAGATTTTGGGTGTTTTTGAAGTGCTTCAAAGGAGAGACACGTCAGAGGTATGTGAGCTGCCTACTATGTGATGCTTTTTGTGAACTTGACAGAGTGGCCTGGCGATGAACTCTCACAAGCCTCACTTGGATCCCAGCTAAGTTACATTTAGGGTGTTATTTTTTTTCAATGTTTTTTGAAGTTTTTGACAGTTTACACTCCTCTTATCTGTCCCAACAAACAAGTGTGAGGTCGTTGAGTGGGAACAGATTGTCCTTCGACTCAGAGGTCACAGGTTTGATCTTTGCAGCCTCCACTGGGATGCAATCGGCAACAGAAAGAGTAACTGGGAGCAGTAATTGTTCCCAAAGGGAGTGCCCACACTCCATCATCACTGCTGTCACAACACAGCTGAGAGAATAGCCAGTAACAAGAGGAGTTATCGACTGTGTGTTTCAGTGCAGCCAGAGTGTAAACATTGTTATCCGTCCGTTGTTACTTGGTGACTGAATTTTCTCTTCCCGTCTTACTGAGACACACAAATACCAGAACATGAGAGAGAAATGTAAGACTCGCTTTAAGAATCACTTTATTGTCAAGTGTTATGCAGGCAAAGCATCTTTTCTGCTTGAAGTTGTCTTTTTTTCCTTTTTTTTTATTGACATAACACATTTGTACAAACCAGTTTTAAAAATATCAATAAACTGGAGCCTTTGAGGCTAACCTGGCAAAAACCCATTATCAAATGTCATGGAGACGAACATCTTTAGAAAAAGATTTACAAATGAGATGTCACTACAAAATATCAAAGAAAAAAAAAGTTGGTTGTCACACAAAATATTACCAAAAAACATCTAAATTTCGTTTGGTATCAACCTTTTTCAACTTTAAACAAATAGTAGCTTTTTTTTTTTTGCTTCCTTCTTCTTTTTGTTATTTCTTTATTTTTTCTCCAAAACACGTTATGGCGCAAAGAGAAAAAAAAAAAGAAGAAGAAATGAACAGCAATGGCCAGACGTAGGAAAAAAAAGAAAACGAGCACGAAGAGTAAAGAAGAGAAGAAGCAGCACTACGGCGAAAAACTGAAACATGCTGTACACAACCTCAGAATCAACGCACACAAATACAAGTCCAGCAAAAGGCAAATATTACAAATCAAGGATAAATAATAAATTAGCCATACACAGTGGGGTCCTGTGTGTTAACATACTTCGGGGACAGGAGGGGGGGTAAAACAATTAATAAATCCTATAAAATAAAATTATCTTTTAATTTAAAAAGAATGTACGCACTGAACTAACACAGAGCAACACCACCAGAAACATCTCAGAATATCCACATAGCAAAAAGCCCGACCCACTACTCCCACCCACGGCTCTCTTTACCTGCCTGTGCTGTGGTCTGCTCTCCACGTCGCCCCCTAATAATGCAGGAGAGCCTCCCCTCTTTCTCCCCCCGCCTCGCTCTGAAGCTCCCTCTGTACAACAGCTTGTGTTAAGGCAATTGCGGTACATGGGGTCGTGTAAGCAGGGTCAGAGGTGGAGAGGGGTCGTCACCAGAGCACAGAAAGCAAAAAAAAAGCAACATCGGTGACAGTGCTGCCATCTGACAGAAAAACAAACCTCATTGTTTCCAACCTGATCGACCATGCAGCTGCGATGTTGAAGCCACAAAGTTCGATTCAGACGGCAGCGCTGCTTTTCCCATGTCTCCCCCTAACGTTATACCGCGAACTGGCTTGTTTTATTAACAGAGAAAACCTCCCCTGACAATGTAAACATGGTTTCACTAGGATTGTCATTATAGTATTGCTTTCACTACACAAACAAAGTTGTAGAAAGCTAGATTGTTTTTCTCTATAGAAACCTTTTTTTTTTTTTTTTTGTCTAATGGCCACTGCGCCTCAATAGGAATGCATTTTTTTTAATAAATCTTTTCATATGTGCTTTTTCTTTTCTCTCTCTACACTTTCTGTCTTTTAGAATTAGCCCCCTTTCGCCTTCAAGAACAGTTTATTCGTCGACAAAGGACTCAACACCTGAATCTGATCTGAGGACTAAACCTGAACCAGGAACTCAAATTAGGTAGGTCTGCAGGTCAGTGTGGGAACACAAGCACACACTCACACAGAACATATTTCCTCACACACGCTTCATCCCGACACTGCCGCTGCTCCGTCGCTGCTCTTCAACAGCCCTGTACCATGATTGACCCTCAGCACTGTCTGACAGGTAGGAAACAGGAACACAACTTTGTGCATAGAGTTAGATTCTGTTGCGATTAGGAAAATGTCCCTCAATGGTTTTAGATTCAGCAGGTCCCCCTGTCTTGTGCTAATCTACTTACATTCCTTTCTCCACAGCACATGGAATTATTATAGATTAATTTATAAATGCCAAACTAATCTTTCATACACTAAATTTTTTGTTATTATATGTGTTAGTTTAAATTTTTTTAGATTGTGATGCTTATATTTTTCGGTTTCTGTTCATCGCATGATCCTGTCTCTTTTGAGTCCCTTGTCATGACTGAACAACATTTTTAAAATGATGTAAATTTAAAAAGAAAAAAAAGAAAAGGAAAAGTCATCACCTTTACAGTCCCTGCAAAGACCTCCAAGAAAACAGGAAGTCAGCCTTCCGCAAAGAAACAGGAGTCAGTCGCCCTATTCAAACTCCTCCTCTTCCTCCTCCTCTTCCTCCAGGTGATTGGAGGTGGTGGGCGTAGCGGGGTCAGAGTCACGCGAGAGGGTTGCTACAGCCACAATCTGGGGGGAGGCGCCCAGGCCTTCGGGGGCATCTTCCTCCATGTCATCGGTGGTGATGATCGCCACGGCAGCACCGCTCTTCTTGTTCTGATGGGTCTTGATGTGCTTCGAGAGGTGGTCGCTGCGCATGAAGCGCTTGGAGCATTCAGGACACTCGAAGCGCTTTTCTCCTGAAAGCCAGAAGATGAAGGATTACAGAAAAAAAAGAGTCATCATGAGGACCTCCAGTTTTCTACAGGTAGTTCCCAATTGTGACAGAAAATAAGCTTCGACTGGGTTACACTTTTCTAGCCTTTTTGGTAGATTTTTTTTATTTTTTTTTAGGTATTTTTGATTTCTGAGTGCCAATGGTTGAACATTTCTAATGTAAAAAGATAGTTTTAGAATCCAGCTGTTATGATGGATGTTACTTCCTGTTTAGGTATGGTATTTGTTGCCAAATACGTAATAGCCAGAATTTTGTAGCTGTAGATACTGTAGCTGATAAAAATCAATGGACACCAAACCCAGACAAGTTCAATGCACAGCATTTTATCAGAGACTTTATTTTATTGCAAATCTAAAACAAGGAGCAACAAAGATATGGAGCCAGAGCAGTAACAGTTAAAGTTGGGCATCACAAATTAAATTTGCCATTGAAAACAAAATCTAAACAGAAAAAGGAATTATTGAAACTGAAATATTTGTATGTGAAAATGCTGTATTGGCATTGAAAAAAACATATTAAACACTGAAAAATAAAACACAAATATAAAAAGTTGCCTTATCTAATTAATTTTGATATTGTTTTGTATTTTGATGTGCTTTTAAAGGAAAATCTTCATTTTTTAAAGTTTTTTTTTTAGTGTCGCAGCTTTGTTGACGGGATGGGTTTGAGGGAAGAGCAATGATCTAATTTACATCTAATTTGCATATCAATACGCTAGCCCTTCTTGCGACCCTGTCGATCAGACCCTGACATGAGTGATGTTTTATTTCACAAACTACAAAACTATGCACCAGTGTGTAATATTTTCTTTTGTGGAAAGATTTTAGGCTTCTCTGGAGTGTTTTCCTTTTGGTGAAGAAACCAGAAAATCCAGACGTCTTTCCACAACAGAAAAAAGTAAAAGAGAGTGGTGCATAGTTTTGTAATCTGTGAAATAAAGTTCACGTCACTCATATCAGGCTCCTGTCTGAAGGTCAGGAGGAGGACGACCTCCTTGGTATGTAAATTATATGTAAATCAGATGCTCCTGGCCCCTCCCCTCAAGCCAAAAACTGAAAAAGAAGTGACACTGTTTCAATTTTTTAGTGGAACTTATTTCACTGCCTCATATTGTTTTTTCACTGCCAATACAATTTTGTCAAATACAAATATTTCAGTTCCAATGTTTCCTTTTTCAGGACATTTTTTGTTTGTTTGTTTGTTTTTAATTCTATTTTTGATGCCAAACTATATTGTCAGTGTTCTTACCCCATACAAGGACATCTGTACTCATATTTGACCTCAAAATACTGAGTTCAAAAAGAAAAAAGCGCCAAACCCCAAACCATACTGAATTTTTGGGGCTGATACCAATATTAGTTTTTGTATTTATGCCAGCAGAATGGAGTGACACTTCAAGCATCTTTTTTCTGCATTATGTAAATAAAAAGTATTTAAAAAACGAAGTTTTCACATGGGGTGCATATCAGGCAAAATATATACTGATATATCTGTGACAGGCCAGTATCGGCTGATAATATTGGATCGAACTCTGATCTGAAAATATTCTATTATTGGTCCCTCCACATATTTTTAACCTTTTCTAATTGAGTGAGCAAAACTTAGCTGTAGAGTTAAGTGATTTAATTTCCATAGGAGTGTGTGTGCCCTTAGTTATTCACTGTGTCCATGGAAATGATGACAACACAGCCATAAAAATATGATCTCCATATACAGCAAAGGTAGTTTATTTAGTTTTTACTACATCCCTGCATGACTCTTTAAAGTTCAGACGAGCCTCATAAGTAGTTATTTGTGATGTATGCAAATCAAAGATTGTGCCACACTTGCTTTCAAGCTAATTTGGGTGCGGATGTCCGGATTTGGTGCAGTTAAGAGGCTCTGGGGCAGAGCTGGTTTGCAGGCTGTGACGTGCAGCCGTAGAGCAGCTCTGTGTAGGAGTATATGTTCAATCACAAGCCACATTTGTTGCTTTGCTTTCGACTGCATCAAGCTCGCTGCGGGTCGCGGTCTCTCACGCAGCGGTAAACATTTTAGCCGTCTGCTTCTAACACCATGAAAAACATTCTGCTTGCATGATGTGTAATTTATAGAAAATCAGAATTTTAGAAAACAAACTGGGGGCAGAATAGTGTGGAAATACAAATATTTTTTCATACTCTTTTCTTTTTCCCCCAGATTTATCCAGACCTGGAAATTACTAAATTACATAAAGGCCTATAATTATTACAAATACGTTTAGGGAAAAAAAATAACATAAAGCTGTTTATTATTAAATTACAGATTTGAAAGGAGCAGAAACTCGTAAAATAATCACAACTATTTTGATAATTGTCTGTTTCTAAGCCCAGTATTCTATTGTTCAAATCTGTCGAATAGGATTCACTGCTTTTCACTGACATACATCACTGTCAAAATTGCATCTTTTGAAGCATTTTCATACAAACAACCCTTCAAAAATGGCTTAGATGTAACTCTACATCATTGCTTCCTGCAAGTAAATATTTCATCTTTTGGGGCATCTTTTATATTGCTGGCCAAACAAAACAAAAAACAATCCCTCATTTTTCTCATTATTTTTTCGACCCTTCAAAGACTGATGATGATGAAGATGATGATGACAATAATTTGCTACTCAAGTCTGGATTCAAGTTTGATCAAATTCAGGCAAACCTCGACTGTACCGGTGTGACCAGGCTGACCTACATCCCTGTTTACACATCTCTCCTACCTGTGTGTGTTCTCCGGTGTCTCTGCAGCTCGTCGCTGCGGGTGAACCTCTTGCCACAGAAGATCCAGTTACACACAAACGGCCTCTCACCGGTGTGCCAGCGCAGGTGGGCCCGTAGGTGGGATGTCTTGCCGTATACCTTCCCACAGCCCTCCATGTGGCAGATGTGCTGTTTTTTCTTTGTGGGGTCTCCACTGTTCCTGTAATGTACACTTGAGTTAGAGTGAGCTGGAAGTTATGAGCGGAACAGAACAAATATGAATTTTGTTTATTTCGCTTCAGCACTTGAGTTCAGGTTCATAATCTTTAGTAAAAAAAATTATCTTAGCAAGACACGCTAAGATAAATTGACCTTAAACAAGCTCTGCTTTGTCAGGCGGCACACTTACAAAAAATTCTTCACAACAAGTCAGAACACAGTTGATTAGTCTCTGAATGTTCTCAGTGTATGTTTTAGATGACGGCTCCACATTACAGTTTGAAGTGCTTGTGGTGAGAGGTCAGATCTCTCACTTTAGGATACAAAATACACAGTGTTCTTTTCATCTGACAAACTAGATGTCCATCAGGACATGACTGTAATAAATAATTTTAGTATTATCAAAAAAAATGCACACATGGGTTTGTAAAATCTGAATGTATGATTGTAGATCCTGCAATAGGCCTGTCTTTGACCTAAGTCAGCAAATCAGGATGGACTCAGCCCCCCCGCAACCCTACAAAAGATTAAAAAGTGTATAGAAGGTGGATGGATAATTGTAAATTTAAGAAGGACCAACCTGTTTTTTAAAGTCAGTCTCTGGTTGTTTATTAAGCCCCTAAAAACTCATCACTATGTGTCGAAAATACACACTTAGAAGTTATTTTTTCATGAAAATTACGTCTTGCCTGAATGACTTCCTGTTTGCTGCAGCTCAAGCATACCAGCTCACCCATGACCTTGTTCAAACACTGTAAACTGACTGTAGATTATGCAGTGCCAAGTTGTAAAATTGGAGAATTTTAGTCTTGAATATTTGAACAGGAAACTGAAGAAGAATGCTGATACAGAAAGCCCCACTGAATGCTGAGACTCAGGCTGTTATTGATGAATCACAGTTTCAAGGCTTCATGGTGCTGACTGCTTACTTCTTCGCGATAGGCCTTCTAGCATGTAAAACACACTACATGGACATGTTATGGATTTGGATCGGAAGGGCCTTTCACTTACTATCGCTGTAGTGGACCATCTGTAGACTGCAAAATGTTCCACAAGGGAATCACAAAAAGACAACAAAAAGCCATTTTTCTCTTTGAGTTTCTTCCAGTTTGGATCAATGTCGCTAATTATGTCCCTTAAAAAATTAGACACAACCTCTAGTCTCCTAAATGACTGCATGTTTAACCTCAGTCTGCTCTGATGCAATCTTCTCTATCTGTCCGTACCTTCCTTCTCCATCCCTGCAGTTGGGACAAGAGCAGGCGACACGTCGAAGCCTCTTGCTAGGCGGCCCCTCCTGGTCTGAAGAACTCTGAACAGAGCCCAGCTGGTCTGGACTCATTGATGAACCTGATGCCACGTTGCCAACGGTGACAGTCACAGGAGACGACTGAACTTTCACCCCATCCTGACCTTGTGGCTGACCTGAAAGGTGATTGGAAATGATTGAAACTGTGCAAACTCAGTAATTCAAATCAAGCAATGTGTTGGCTGTGGTGCAGTTTGAGGAAAACATGACAACAGAGCAAGCTGAACAAACAAAAGCCCAAACAGCCTCGAGTACAGTGTCTGACACACTATTCAGCAGAACAGTGAACAGGACATTCCCATGTGATTTAGCTTAGAAAGGTAAATGTATAAATTAGTGTGCATGAAAAATAAGAGCTTCATATTTCCACTATGACTCATAATGTTCTGTCTGCACAAACACTCTACATAACCACATTTTATGGAAGCGAATGGGTCAGTACAGTGTTATGGCTACTTATTTATATTCACACAGTCGCTCTTATTGTGTCCTTACCCTGTAGACCAGTGATGGTGAGGGGAACACCCTGCACCTGAACCCCAGCTGTGCCCAGTCCTGCAATGCTGACCGTCTGTACTCCTGATCCTGGGTTGATCTGGGCTGCACTCAAGGTCAAGGGAGCTCCACTCAGGGAGACGAGTCCTCCACTCCCTACTGCTGTCCCACCAGCCACCGGGGCCAGCGTGAGCTGCTGTGGCACAGCTGTCCCGAGACCACCCTGCAGTGAAACGCCACCGGGCAGCTGCAGTGTCTGCCAGGTGATCTGCCCAGAGGGTGACAGTGTCGGCGTACGAATAAGGACCTGGGCTGGGTTCTGGAAGGCCTGAATGGGCTGCAGGGTTTGACCTGGGGCCAGCTGGAGAGTCTGAATGTGCTGAGGTTGCTGCTGACCCTGAGGCTGACCCTGACTCTGGGCCTGGGGTTGCAGCTGGATCTGCTGCACCAACTGGTGCCCCACCTGGCCCACGATCACCTGCTGTATGGTTCCTGCTGTATCTGTCTGGTTCTGCAGCCCGTTGGCCTGGTTCTGGCTTTGAGAGTCTGCCTCACTGCTCTGCACTTGGATGTCAGCTGATCCGCCCTCCGGTCCAGCAGAAACCACTTGAGCCCCATCAGGCACGCTGTCGGCTTCAGGTACTACTGTTGTTGCTTGTGCGGTTGCAGCTGTAGCCGGAGCCGCCCCAGACACTGCTGTTGTCACCAGCTGGTTGCCATTAGCAACAGAGAATGTGCCATCTGCTGATTGGATGAGCTGCACAGCCCCGCCCCCTCCAACATTATTGATCACAGGTAAAGCCAGGGTCATGCCTCCGAGGTTGATGGGTACTGTGGTCATGACAGGAGTCTGGGAGCCTTGTAGAGCTTGCAGCTGAAGCGGGAAAGACTGTGCAGGACGGATCTGCAGTGGGACCGTCTGATTGGCTGTACTTGTCAGGATGGTCTGCTGGTTGGCTGGCTGCAGGATAGCCTGGGTCTGGCCTGAACTCGGGGTCTGGATGAGCTGCACCTGCTCAGGTAAAGCCCCGATGGAGGCTGTCGGGGGGCTGATGTGGATCTGCTGTCCATCTGCAGTCTGTAGATGAGGGATGACCTGATACTGGACCCCGCCCCCAGCATTGGGCAGATTCTGAACCTGGATGATCTGGAACTGCTGCTGTTGCTGCTGCTGTTGCTGATTGGCTGCAACACTGTTGGTCCCACCTACTGCCTTCACCTGCAGGACAGGAGCAGCGATACAGTTAAAGAGGTAAAAAGTCAAAATCAATAAAAAAATAAAATGTGACCCACTGTTTCCCAATCTGTTTCTTCACCTTGCGTCCACCAGGTGAGCTGTCATTAGCCAAAGTGGTGGCCACCGTCACAGCAACAGGTTGACTGGCGTTCTCCTTGGCCATAGTAGGCGCCGATGTAATGATCTGCCAGCCGTTCCCCGTGAACTGAGCTGGGACCAGTTCCAGCTGCTGGGGCACCAGGGTCTGACCCCCAGCTGCGTCCACCACTATCTGACCCTGGAGCTGACCGGCCTGCAGTTGGATCTGACCAGCCTGAACCTGGATCTGCTGGGCCCCTGCTTGGACCTGGGCCCCTTCCACTCCCCCCTGCCCTCCGATCTTACTGCAGGTGGCTGCCAGCAGAGCCAACGGAGAGGGCTGAGAGGAATCCTGGAGGAGACAAGAGTCAGAAAAAGGGTGGAAGAGTGATGGACGGGAGGGGCAGAGAGAGGAATGGTTAAACAGGAGTGACAAGGCAGAGGAGGCGAAGAAGCGAGTCAGAGTGAGAGGCAGACGGAAACACACGAGAGAGCTCACATACGCGCACAAACAAAAAAGTACATGTGAGTATAAAAAGCTACGGGGAAGGGATGAGCAAGAATCGTAACGCACGCTCACACAATGGACAATTTAAAATGAAGAAGAGGAAGAATAAGAGTAAGGGGTGGGGAGAAACACGGTGCAGAAAAAAGAAACACAAAAAGCTGAGAGAAACAGAGAGAGCTGTCAGTGGAAGTGGGCGGTATTACAGGAAGCGAGTGGGTGGGCGTGTGAGAACCACATTTCTCTTTTCTCAGAACACTGGAAGAAAATGCCGCCTTCTCTCTCTCTCTCTCTCCTCCCTTTCAAAGGAACTAGGTCGCAGGCAAATTTTTAATGCTTATACACCTCTCAAAAGCACACGGGAAACAGCCTAGATTTTCTAACAACTACAGTAGCATGGAAAGTAACACAGCAGCAACGCCTGCCATACACATGTAACAACAAAAGATGCGCTCAAGAATAACTGTCTGGCTGCAAATAATCCCCAACACATATGTACATCCTCTATAACCTGCTAAAAATAGAAGTTGCATAGTTGTAGAGCCACATACCAAAGCTGCAGGTCTTTAAAATACGGCCATTTGCGGAATTATCACTATCGTTTTAATCAGAATTCAAAGAGACAATTCAAAAGTGCAGTGGTTGAAGTGTGACAGCCGTATAAGCCTATTCATGAGGCTCTGGGTTGGCTCTCAGCAGGGCTGCACAGAAGTAGGAAGTGGAATTCACCAGAGAAACGCCCCCAGAGGTGTCTGGCTAGCTGGCTGGCTGAGAGGGAGGGAGTACATTTTTGGCCTACAGGCAAAGCAAAAAGTAATGAACTACAACAAACTCGTTTCTTTTGCTTTATTACCTGCGATCCAGAACTTTTCCCCCTTTTAGATGCTTTCCCTCCTTCAGTTCCAGATGATTCCTTCTTGGAGTCTGCGAGAAAAAAAAAAGAGAGCCAAATGTTGGAATATTTTCAGTTATTATATCATCCCTCTGAGTGTCAGCGAGCAAGTCCAAGAGGAAGCAAGCACCGTGTACGTCCTGTCAACAAAACCTGAGCATGGAGCAGAAACAGCACAACAAAGGTGATCAATAAAGGCAGAGGAGAAACCAGTAACCTCATCATCAATATCAAAAGGGGCATGGATCCTCCTATCTGTCACACGGATAGAGAGAAGGGAGAGAGGGGTGGAGACGGAGAGGGGGGAGGGTACCTACCACTCATAACGCATTAATATACCGAGAAGGAGAGTGTGTAGTTCACGGTAGAAGGCCGGCCGGGTACAGAGGCGGAGGACGGCCTATATGTTCGGCTCTGGGCCGTGGCGGATCTGCCCGTTTGACGAAACCACCCACCGGCCAGGAAGGGCGGTGCCAAGCGCAGGCACAATCAAGCAGCCCCAAATAACGGGGATAACACGGAGCGCAGTGACCGTCCCCCGGTGCGTCGGGCCCCTCGCTGCCCCGCTGTGCGTCTCTTTCACCGGATAGAAAGTCCATAAACGAGCAAATTGGCGCTTGTCAGGATGGTATCCACAGAGAAGTTGGCAGTGTGTGACCGTAGAGGCCCACCCACTTCCATTTAAGCATCAGGACAACACCCTCCTCGCTGCTTCCCTGCCTGTCACCGCCGTTTCTCTCGCCGCACGACGTGCGGACGCCTCGTCGCCGTCCGTCGCGCACCGAAAACAAACCGTCACCAGTGTTTGTATTTTGAGCGTGTTCCCCTTTTTTTTCGTGCACAATTGATTTTTTTAAGGGGGGAGATATGGGGAGATAGCTGTGGCTTTTGTGGGCGGACGCGCTCCTCCCACATATTCAGATTGGACGACGGGGCTCGGCGTGCGAGGGTCGAGATGGGAGTTGTATTTTGGTGAAGCCTCGCCTTCTCGAACAGGATAGGGAGGACCGGACTACAGCTCCCATGATGCCCCGGCGCCTCGGTCTGGTTGGAGCGCCGCTGTTGGTAGTCATGTTGGTGTGAGAGCGAGAGGGAAGGGCGGCGACTTCGGTGTTATGGGGGGTTGGGCGACCGGGAAAGGGAGGTGTGTGTCATGTGTGTCAGTTTCAGAGGAACACAAACATAATTTAGTTTTAATTAGTTGGAAAACGATTTGTTACCTAAAAAATATTACAAGGTTGCCTCCATGATAACAACAGCAATAGAATATGTAGAATATTCTTGATTGTCATTGTACAATATATAACGAGATTGCAGAGATCTTTTTCAGTGCAAAGAAATCTTAAAGATAGTGGGAAGACAGTCTATTTCCATATATACAGTATAAATAATGGAGTGCATATAAATAACAGCGAATGAGGCAGTGGTGTGTTTTGCACAGTTACACTATATTGTTTGCTGTGAGAGTTCAGTGTGGTGATGGCACTTGGAAAGAAACTGTTTTAAAGTCTGTTTGTCCTCGCTTTAATGCATCTGTAACGCCTTCCAGAGGACAACAGATCAAAAAAGCTGAGAAAGAAAAACTTTGTATTTGCATTTTATCAAGAAAACTTTGGATTTATTTACCTTATTTATGTTTTTTCCTTCCCAGAATCAAGTTCCAAGACCTTTACTTATCACAAACACAATTATGCATAGTATAATGCACAGTGAAATGCATTGTGCACCTGTTCCAAACCGAAATGATAAGAATAAAGTAACCCCACATCTTTAGTCAGCTGTATAGGCTTATTTTGTTCATTTCTACCTGTGTGTATGTGTGTGTGTGTGTGTGTATGTATGTATGTATATATGTGTGTGTATGTATGTATATATACATATTTCTTGTGTATTTTATTTCATTATTCTTATTGTTCTGGTTTGGAACAGGTGCACAATGCATTTCACTGCACATTCTACAATATATAATTGGGTTTGTGACAAATAAACGTCTTGAATCTTGACTCTTGGATCATAGTGACCTTACCAATCTAATAATATTGAAGTCAGCTACTGGTGGGATGGTGGAAAATACACCTGTGTGATTTACACAAGCTTTTATGTACTGTCAGCATGAGAGTCATGTGGAGGGCTACCTATTACGTTGAACAAAAATAACAAAAACCTTTCCTGGAATATGTGAAAATGTAGGAGTAGGACTTTAGAGGGAATATGCCCCACATGGACATGAATGATTTTCAGAACTTCAGCCATGCTAATTTAGATTTCTGAAACACATTACCATCTAATACAATAGCGTAGAAGCTAACCAGCAGTAAAAATGTATTATTAGCAGTCTAAAAAGTCAACAAGCTGACATTATGTTAAACTAATAATGTAGTAATAATTATAATATATTTTAATTAGCTTGCTGAAATACTAGCTACTAAGCTGCCTTCAGCTTAAGCTTATATTGCTCAGTTATATTAGCATGCTGTGGCAGTAGCTAACTCACTAATATTATGCAAAGCTAATAACATTATGGTATATTTGATTGGTGTACCACTAGCTATTTGCTGCTGTTGGCTAAATATTCCTGTTGATCTGGCATTAATATTAATTATACCCCTAAATTGTGCATTAATTGGGTAAAAGACAAACTCATAGTGAAGCACTTTGGAATGGACTAGTTAAATTATAGTGAATATTATTGTCAGTTTGACACTGATATTCACATATCAACCTGTTTAACACTGTTTAAGACTGTTTTCTGCTTTGACAAGTAATGTGAAGCAATCCAGCCATTTTATCTCGAATTGAGATGTAGTCACTGAGCGTAAAATTTCTAGCTAACAAGTGACACTGGCACTGCTCAGCAAGTGCATTTGCATTGGGTTCACACCAAGGACTGAGTCATGGATCTTCAGCGGGAAGTGAGCAGGAGACAAAACAACAATTACTTCTTGCAGTAGCAGCAATTGCACAGAAGTTTGTTGCTTGTGTAACAGTCTGGAACAGAAGCGAGGTCTCCCACTCATGTGACGAACCCTGCTTCAGTCTCCCAAAGGGAAATCGTGTTTTAAATTCATGCCTGCAAAATGAGCGGCGTGTTGGCATCGTGGGCCTGTCTGGTCCCAGGCAAGAGGGTTCTCCTGCCCGGCAACTTTAGCCACAGCCCTGGTTCACCAAGCAGAAAACATCATTAGCGGGCAGACAACTGAGGATATGCCTCTGGCACCACAGCGAAATATTTATCCTTATAGGCTTCCAGCTAAGGCAATACAGCATCACCGTCTAACTAAGAAATACTATGAATTTCTTTGTTTTACTCACATTTTGAGACTATAATATGCAACTTGGATCTTGATGGATGGATTTTAAAAATATGGTTTGAGTGTTATTATGTTCTAATATCTGACTTTTCTTATCAGAGTCCCAAAGAGAGATACCCTGATGTAGACATAGCTGCACATGTAGCCTACAGGCCACTTTATACTCACATGGTTTCTCTGCATGTGAGTGTGTGTATGTTTTCTTTTTTTGGTCTTGTCCATGGGTGTGCTGGTTGTCCAAGCATGTATTCACAGTGACACTACACACATGCACTCACACCTGTGGTGGGTCAGAAACTTACACACACACACACACACACACACACACACACACACACACACACACACACACACACACACACACACACACACACACACACACTGTAATTACTGCGGAAGCCAAGTGCCTTGTTCCCGCCCCCTGGGCCACTTGGCAGGGCGTTGCTAGGCAACGAGGTCTGGTCTGAAGACGGGGTGTTGTCTGTGTTTTGTATGTATGGTGGTGGTGGTGATGGAGGGGTGTGTGGTAGAAAGAAGGCTGTTGTAGGTCTTGTTGTAGGCAAGTGCAGTGCACCCAACAGAGCTAATTCCCAATATTCTCTACAACACTCCTCTAAATCTCGGTGAGGTATTTATTCACAGCAGCTTTAATGCTCATTAAAGTTACATTTAGCATCAGATTGGTAAGAAAAGCCCTTGAGGGAGCCTATAAATTTAATATTCTTTCAGGCTTAGCAAAATAGAATTGACATAAACTAACAAGCAGCTGATAAATAAGTGTTCCGGGAATATGAAGAAGTAAATATGATTGTAATATTTGTTTTCCAGCTGCTGCCACTAGATGGCGCCAAATACCAGACAGGGCTCTGAAGGCATGTACTCATACTTTCTCCTGTTGGAAGAAGGATTCAAATCTTTAAATTTGTAAAAATATCAAAATGTAAAACACAAACATTCCAAACATTTGAATCTACATATGCTTCAACGTAAAAACTCATAGAGGGACTCTTTTCAAAAAATTTGTATTTAGATTATTAGATGTTTATGCAGGGCTGCACAGTGGCTTGATTGGTAGCGCTGTTGCGTTACAGCTAGAAGATCCCCGGTTCGTGTCCCATCATGGGCCAGGGATCTTTCTGCATGGAGTTTGCATGTTCTCCCATGAGTTTTCTCCGGCTTCCTCCCACAGTCCAAAAACATGCTGAGGTCAATTGATGATTCCAAATTCCCCGTAGGTGTGAATGTGAGTGTGATTGTCTTTCTGTGTAACCCTGTGTAGCTTAATCCTGAGGATTAAACAGTGTGTAGATAATGAATGGAATGGATGTACACAGTAAGGTGGAGCTAATTATAGTACTATGTATACTATAGTGGTGGAAAGTTACTCAGTACATTTACTCTAGTAATAGAATTTTGAGGTCCTTGTATTTGGCTGCAGTTGTCCCATTTTATACAACTTCATACCTCCACTACAATACATTTCAGAGGGTTATATTTTACATTGTACTCCACTACATTTATTTGAGAGCTTCAGTTACTGTGAGGATAATTTTCCACAATGAAGAATATAGCCAACTTTTAAAATCTAAACCAGTAGCTTCCGAACTTTCTGGCTTTGGACATCTAACAATGTGTAATCAGGGTAACATTTTAGAAGTCTCTGACCTGGTGAAAGCATATAAAAATATATACATTTACATACTTATGCAGTCTATGGTTAAAAGCTCCCCTAAATAATGTTTTTGTATGGGTTCATAGCACTAAATGTTCAAAGGATCCAATATTGCACTAAAAATCTAAATCAGAAGAGAAGTACAACGCTGAAAACATATTTTTTTGTATTACAGCTTTGTTTTTTTCCTCTTTTCTCTCCCATTGATCATCTGATGACCCTTTAGATTTAAATAGTGTCCTTGTATATGAATATCAAACTGGATATAAAGTAGTTAAAACTTCCAGCAGCTACAACATGCTACTGACACACAAATACCCCAGTATTAATAACTGAAAGATTGGCACAAACAGTATGTACTTTAGTACCTCAGCTGCATTTTGTTCTATTACTTATGTACTTTCACTTAAATATGATTTTTAATGTAGGACTTTTATTTTTAATTAAGTACTTCAACATTGCTATATCAGTACTTTTAATTATATAGCGGCTCTAAACACTTCTTCTATCATTGGCATGCTACTACGTAGTTAAATCTTTAACAATACTATAGCATAGCGATTAATAATTTTCTAAGCAGAAATGTGTTAACATTGCCCCATACTTTCAAAAGATACTATTTAAATGAGCTTATGGACTATAGAAGCTGTTTCTTTAAATCAAAGTGCTTTCTTCTTTCATTCTATCATACCTTAATGAGAAATGAGAAAAAAACTTCCTTGTTGTTTCATTTTTGTAAAAAGCAGAAATGCATTCCTTTTGACTTTGATATATATTGGATATGGAAACACGCTGTTGATAAAACTATTGAGCAAACTTTAAGCAGCAGCTTTACATGGAAACAAATCTGCAGCTGCAATTTAGGATTCCAGAATGTGCAAGAACAGATCAGTGCAAAGCAAGTTTTATCAGTGTTTTAAATCCGTTTGCCACCAGATTTTTAGGGGTTCAGAAGGGTTCACTCACTATCTTTAAAGCTGTGTATTTTTTTTGTCTCATTTACATTTCAACTCCAGCTGTGAACCACATTGGATTTAAAGTCAAATGTCATCCTGCTGCATGTTAGGTGCCCAAAATAAGCTGAACTAGCTGGAGGAACACACACGAGAGCAGATTTGAAAGTGAACTTGCACATGAGCTAATAAATCTATTTTCACGTTAATATGACAGATCAAAGCTAGAATTTATTCATATCAGTATGTTGTTGTTTTTTTTTTTTTTACATGAACTTCCTTGTTGGCCTGATCCAAAGCGGAGGAAAGAAGTTTTCAGAGTGAGTTTCCAGACATCAGCCTGGGTGACACAGCATCATTGCATCGTATCAGACAGCTCTGATGGATCTGATATGTAGGTTAGAGGTGACTGCATCACCCAGCCGACTTTCAGATGTCTCGTGAATATGAAACACAAAAGTGTGTGTTTGTGTGCACAGGAATGCAAGGTCGATATGGTGTATCTACGCATGAGCGTGTTTGCAGGTGTGACTCAGTACATACTTGCGTGCAGTTGTATGTTTTTGCGTGATATCCACAAGGCTTCTGCATGCACATCTATGCGTAGGTGTGTGTTGGTCACATGCAGCCCTGGCGTCAGGATGTCTCCCTTTCCTAAAGGTTAGGTTGTAAAGACAAAGAGATTTATGACTTCTAGCATGAGTTAATGTCTTGGCAGTTGCCTCTGTTGTGCGTGTGTGTGTGCGTGCATGCGTAGACTTAGAGAACTTGTTGACAAGTGATAACAGATATGTTTCACATAACTCTATAATGGGAAACAAGTTGTAGATAGATAGATAGATAGATAGATAGATAGATAGATAGTCATTCTTTACTCATCTTCTTGTGCCAGTAAATGTGAAGATGATGCCACTCTTTTGCCATGTCTCATCATCATTACCTCACACTCATAGTTTTGGATGACTGGCACACTGTTGCTTTAAACTGTAAGCGTTTCTACATTATCTGTCTATGGTCTATAAAAACAGTAAGCTGAGATGTGTCCTGGTGTGATGAAATATCTTTATTTCCGTCCTCTTCTTCTATTTTTTAAATTCCTGTAAACATACCACATCACATCAGACTGAACCGGACTTGCATGAAGCTCTGTGAAAGTTGGCAGCGTGTCACTTTAATGATAGTTCAGTGATTGATGCTTCCTGGTATCTGGATCCAGTGAAAAGCAGCCGGTGTGTCTCAGCGGGCTCGCTGCCAGTTCAGGGTGTGGGTAGAACATGCTTCTAACCCACAACTAGAGAAGCCTTTGTCAACGTGATTATTATTTTTTTCTCTGAAGCCGGATGTTTTATCTCTATTTTTTTTTCAAAGCGCTGAGCACCACTCACTTTTGTTTTCTAAAAGTCACCT
Source organism: Acanthochromis polyacanthus (assembly GCF_021347895.1). NCBI lineage: Eukaryota > Metazoa > Chordata > Actinopteri > Pomacentridae > Acanthochromis > Acanthochromis polyacanthus. The sequence goes on along the minus strand of NC_067123.1, from coordinate 28,942,791 downwards.
TTTATTGCTTGTGGGTCCTTAACAAGAATCATGATATTTAATTTTTAGTTCATGTCTAATTAATCTGCCCTACAATCAACACTAAGAAAGGGATTTTATTGCTGCGAACAATTTATTTATTTGTTCATTTGTTCATATGCATAAATGCACCTAACCCACATGAACACCAAAACACTCCTGCACTGATGAAACATGTGTTAGACATAAATCTACATTGCAAACAAAGAACATTGTCGTCAGCAAACAAAATCAACCACACCAAAGATTCATCGTGGAAAAACAGATTATCTTTCTTGTAATCGTTCCATTTCCTTATTTTTAAGTGTACACTGTAAATCATTTTAAGTTTATTCAGCTTTGAAAAATAAGTTATCCTGCTGTGAGTTAACTGCAATTTAGTTGATTATTTAGTTAGAAGTCATCTTGTGAGTCGTGAAAGTTTAAAACTGAGTAAAAGTGTCTTAATTTGAGAAGTTCAATTATTTTAGACACGTAGTTAATTAAGAAAGTGGCTATAAGGGCATTTAATTTACCCCTTTAGTGTCCATTGACAGAACTTCTCCTATGAGGATATATTTTATATTGATACAACTTTTCACTTTATTGTTACTCAGTGCTGTATTTTTGAACATTATCCTGTAGACTTGCATTTAGGGGTGCCCATGGGAGAAGTTAGCTGTTAATTAACACTGATATCTCCTTTTCCACTACTATATATAATATAATGTAAACTGTCTGCTAAGTGATAATATACTGCTTATACATGCTAAATATAAGGATTTAAAAAAAGATATATTTTATCTTTCCTGTTACTTTAATCATCAACTGACAACTTAGTATAACACTTTTCTGTTTTGCTAAGGTTAATATTTGACATGTAAATGACCATTCTCGCCGACAGTTATTATGTTTGTAAAATTCTCCTATGCTAAACATTTAAAAGGTAGTAAAATGTGTGTTAAACTGCAGAAAAAAACTGACGCAACTCATAAATATTGCAAGATCACCTTAATAAGATTGGACACTCTCAAACTAAGTTGCTTTATTGCCCGTTGCTGGAATAATTGAGCATTTTAGACCTCACCTTTAGCAAGTGAAATATACCTTTAAACATAAACAGCAACATATATAAAAATTTAAACACACAGCTGGGTGGAAATGAGGGAGTGCTTTTACCTGTTAAAATTGTGCAACTCTCCTGACAGACATTATGAAAACAGTTTTTGTGACATTAGATGGTAGTTGTCACACCCTCTATGATTTTTTTGTCTCTGGTGGAAAGGTTATGAGACTAATGAGATTGACAGGTAGGCGAGCCTTTAAAGGTAAGGAACAAATTGTTTTATGTGACTTTGCATGATGGGCGTCAGCAGGATATAAATTTGATTGATTCTGTCAAAGCATACAACATTTTTTCACACATGGTATAAGTGTTTGGAACAATAATCCTTTGATGCTTAAAAATAAGTGTGCAAGCATGTATTGTGAGTGTGTGAGGTGCTGGTACAAGCTTAGAGTTTAAGTTGTTTCTAAAAGAATTCTTTCTGCAGAGCAGCCTGTTAACCACAGTGGTAGCGGGAAATGAAACATCCAATCAGTGACCGGACAGAGACTGAGCATCATCGGACCTAAAACATGAAACTCTTTAACATATCAAAGAACAATAGTCATACTTTTTTTTCACCTGTTTCGATCAGCTCATTCACTTTACTTCCCATTTATATCCAAAACACATGATCTTTGGAATCCAAACACTATTTTATTGTATTAAGACACAGGACTCTGTACTTTTCAGCCACTAACTTTAATGTCAGCCAGTGAGATAAGTGCTGAGTAAATCCTGTACCTCAGCAGCAGAATATTGTTTTAATTTGAGTCAATTCTCAGCTGCAAACTGAGGTTTATCAATCTTATATGAATAAATATCAGGTAACATTTGAAACAGTGTGAACAGACTTTACAAAAGCCTTAAATAAATGACAAGAGATTCTCCATTGGTAAATAGACAATGGGCTGTGCAGTTTGTGGTCAGCCGCTTTTCGTTTGACGAAATGATAAAATTTTACAATTTTATACAATGTTTATTGAGAACAAATCCAGCATGAAACTGTCTATTGTCTGTGAATTTGCCAATAAGCGCCCTCAAGAACTGTAGTTCACCTCAAGGATCTGCTTGAAGTGGTGTCTTTGTCATCCAATGTTGAGTTCCGATAATTATGATTTTGACTGGCATTTCAATGTCACAATATTTGAGATCTACCAATAAGTGCACTTCAACGCGATTTTGCTTCTTGACTTAAAACTGCACCTCCTATTTGATTTCACTTCAAGCTCCAATCTGTCATCACAATTGAATAGGAGGTGAACAGGAACTTGTTTGTCTGTCATTTTAATCACTAAATTTTTTTTAGCACAACAGTGAACACATAGTCCTGACAGTGAAGCACAGAAGTGGGAGTGTGATTATGGGGTTGCATAAATGCTAACGTGTGAGAGAGACAAGGTTTATTGATAGCTTCAGTGGTTGTATTTTTTAAAGTGTGATTATTTGCTGAATTTATTGTTGCCTTTTATTCTGATCTTTAGTTTTTAGACTGTTGTACAGTCCAGTGATCTGAAATTTTCAAATAGTTACCGGGAAAGTTGGAACGCACATTTTCTCTATTTTCTGACATCATTAATTGAAGCTCTGTTATCCACACTGAACTCATATTTTTTTATATATATATAAATGATGTGTTATCATGAAACAGATCATGTCCAAGAAATACACTCCAGCCTGTATCTTTTTCCATTATTCATTAGCGTGCCTGTAAACACTATAGAAAGCACTAAAGATGTTTATTGCTCTGTCTACAGCTCTTTGTTCCTTGTTCCTTGTTTGTTCCATACTGTAATTACAAGTCCTGTGACTCAGAAGACACCTTCAAAGATTGAGTCTGAGTGGCCAGAATGTGCAGAATGTGTCTGCTGACGACAACTGCAGGTATTTACTATTCTGCCTTTAGACTACTCATGCCTCCATTCATCTGTAGCGCTGTGCACATGTGGTGATCATAATCCACTTCAGCTGTTTTCCCGCCTCTCTTGTCCAAGTGTACAGGTGACACGAGAGAAAATACAGATGCACCAAGAGTGTGGAAAGGTCAACCTGCGGTCAGCCTCCAGAACTATACGACCCCAGAGTTCACAGGTCATCAGCTCCTGAGGATGAGAGGCTCTAAGATGTAACATCATTACGAGGTGAGCGGCAGGAGCGAGACCTTGAACTGAGGGTGAACTCTGGGCTGAACTGAGGCTCCATAAAACGTGCATTTAGCTGAAGTTTTAAATGTAGCTGGTAACATATAATGACTGATCTGCAGTTGGCAAACAAGACATTTAAACGCGTATTTATACCGCGAAATGTTCAACGGAAGCGACAAAATAGCGCATTAGACTGCTTTATCCTTCGAGAGCTACAAGGTTCCTAGTGATGTATTCTATAGTTCAAAGCAGCAAAACCTTCCTGCTTTGTTTATGAGAAGCGGATGTGTATACAAATATTAAGATGCATTCAAAATGAAATGGGGCCTCTCCATTGTCTCAGCTGTTTCATCGATACAACTTGACAACCCTGAATTCAAAGATGCAGAATTAAGCTGAATTGAAGAGGACGGGACCCATGCTGTGCCTTCAGACAGTGAGCAAGTATGTGTTTAAACAGTCTCTTTGAAGCTAAATGTGAAATGATTAAGTCCGCTTAGAAGTCTGCATGAGTCTCCAGTGTGTGTTTGTGTGTGCGTGCATGAGCCTCTTTGAAGATGGTACTCTTGTATGAGTTCAGGAAGACCTTTACAGCGGCACTAAGTGGAGGGTGCAGCACACTATAAAGATCCAGGATAAGTGTGGAAGCGCATGTGTTTGTGTGTGTGTGTAGTTCAGACAGGACCTGACATGACTTGCGGGCCTGGTAGAGCTGACGCCAGCCCCTTGTTTCTGGCTGTCTGTGTATGTCCTGAATGACAGCCCAGAGGCAGTGCATGTGTGTGTGCGGTTAGGTGGGAAAAGAAGCGTTTCATGTTTGACGGGAACCATCAATAAAACAGCAACCATGAAATCACCTCAAAACCACCTGAACCTGGTCCGAGAAAGTGTGAAAGAATGTGTGTGTGTGTGTGTGAGAGAGAGAGAGAGAGAGAGTAGTGGATGTGTATTGACCTGTGTTTTTTTTTCCCCCTTTGCTGTGTTTCATGCCTTCAGCCACCCCGCCCTGATTGATGACCACGTAAAGCAGGATTTGTGTGCGTTTCTGTCCGTGCACATATTTGATTGTCACAGGCACACATGATATGTTCGCCCGCTTTATAAACGGCACACATTTTCAGCGCAAACTGGGGGTGTTTTGCATTTCTTTGTGGAATAAATTAACAATTTGTTTCATGGCAATTAGCATGAAAAAGCAAGTAGCTCTTTTCCAGTCAATTTAACACCAAGCCATCTCTTAGGGCCTTTTTTAACTCCCTCTCCTCTTCTGCTCCCCCCAGCCCCTGAATTTTATGGCAGGCATTGTGGCGAGGTGAAGCGCAATGAGCGGGAGGGGCACAAGTTAACCAGGAACATAGTGTGGACTGTGTGTGTGTGTGAGTGTGACTGAGTGTTATTGCATGGGGTTGCACTAAAAAGTGTTTTGGCCTACACAGAGTAAGTCATGTATATGATATATATTGATAGGAAAAACTACATTTTCTGCTCTATTGTTTTCTGCAATACCTTTCACTGAAAAACTGAAAGTTGTGTTTTAAATTAGTGGGAACAGGTTAACATGTGTAACCGTTTGCTTTAAGATCAATCGGATCAGATAGAGGACATAAAATAAAACCTGAGCCCAGCACAGGGAAATTTACATTATCACACTATTATAACTTTTTTTTAAATATAATAATGTATGAGTTGAACATCAGCAAAAGAACTGAGAAGAGTTCAGGCGTTATGAAAATGCAACATACATTACAAGTAAGCGCACCATCTTGTAAAATCACTGAAATATCAAATTCATTTCAAAAGCTCTCAAGAATTATTTATTTGTAAGTTGATAAATGCTGTGTTTCCTTTTCTGAACCATCAAAAATAAATAGTTCAGAATGACTGTGCCGAAAATACAGGGCGCAGAGCAAAAACTAAAGTGATACACCTGTGCTCACCGCCACCACTTAGAAAACCACCACTGAAACCGAAAAACTGAGTACAGCTGTGATTTTAAATTAGTCTATCTGCATGATCATGTTATGAAATGACCTGTGAACACATTATAATTTTCTCAATTTTCGACCTAAATCTTCGTGTCTATCAGCATGTCAGATATATTTAAAGTGAAAGATGAAAAATGATGCAGGAAAATTGGTGAACAACTAAAAATCAGCCACAACACAGCTGCAGAAGAAATCAGGAGGTATACACCGAGCCACGGTGCCAGTAATAAGAGCCACACTGGCCTTCCTCCTAAAATGGTGCCACATACAATACTCTACTTGTATAATCTAGCTCTATATAACAGCTGGGCAAATGCTTCAGACTAGACTTTTATCAGTGGAAACTTAATGTCTGTGACAGCTCAGACAGTGTGAAGGACAGTTCATTACATCAGTCTCAGCAGACAACATCAAAGAATAAAATACTTGCTTGTCCTTTGGCACTAAACTGCAGAATTTACTTTTTTTTTTTAAACGCATGAAAAGAAGCCTGATGAATATTGAGAGCACATTCTCTTAAATGAGACCAAGATAAATTTGTTCTGGCAGTTTGGCCAGGAAAACCACAGTGAATGCATAGCCCCGACTGTGAAGCACAGAGGGAGTGGGAGTGTAATGATAGGGGGCTGCTTAAGTGCAAAAGGTGTTGGGAGATGACATTTATAGATGGCACCATTAGTGTCAGTGGATATACCAAAATGCTGGCTGACGAGAGGAATATTCCAGCGTGATAGCCACCCGAAGCACACAGCCAAACTCGCACTACAGTTTTTATGACTGTTCTGGACTTGGAAAGTTCACAGCCTGGCTCTCAGATCAGGCTCAATCTGCAGCACCTGTGTGATTGAGCTCGGCTGTGTGCTGTTGCCAATCAGCTGGGTAGGGATATAAGGAGGGATCTCCCAACTGCTCAGATGGTTGGGGGTTGGTGACGTGGAAGGTTTGACACCATCAGTCGGCCTTCTACTGGAAACCTTTGTGTCGTGTCAGTGCATCGAACCCAGCACTTCCTTGTTTTTGGAAATGTTTTTCTTTTAAGGGGTTTTAGTTTTTGTTTGGTCTACCACCTTGGTAGCTTTAGTGGGGGATAGTGATATTCAACCACACGCTATCCTCTTTTAGACCACAGAACCCGTTTTCTGTTTGTTTGTGGAGTTTTTGTTCATTTCACCCGTTAGCAGCCTTGGCTTGTTTAGTGTAATCTGAGTTAAGAGGGGGGTGAAACGTAACATGACAATGACCAGGCCAAGTAAGACACGTGACTTCATCCCAGTAGATCACCTCTGGAGTATTTTAAAGAGAAATACAGAGCAACACAATTCCTCCTGCAAAGAGCAGTTAAAAACTAGTCTCTGGAGAATAGCAGGAAATTTCTCGAGGAAAAAAAATAATGCGATTGAGAGGTCCAACAAATTAGAGTTACTTGGCATTTAAGTGATGCTGAAGTGAAAGTACTAAAAAGAATTTAATTGTTGAAATGTCAGTTGATGTATTCGTCATAAAAGCTTTATTGTCAGTTCAAGCAAATGCAATAAGCAGGGGAAATCCAGTTAAGAAGGAAGTTCTGGAGAAACGCGTACACGCTTAAAGCAGCTGAAATGTCAGCGTATACGTAACCGTTGATAGTGGTTGACTTGTTGGGAAAAGTATAACTGCTATAGAGATCCCCTGGCAGCTACTTTGATACTTTTTGGTCAGACTTGAATAAATAAATAAAAAACAGTTTGGAATGCTTTTCATTAGATTAAAGTGTTTTTTTAAAGATAGCTTTAAAGCTCACACTTCATCTTCATCACTCTTGCCAGAGACCACATTTCCCAAATCTCTCTAACAGAGGAGATGAGGAAATGGTTCACCTGACCAATAAGTTCTGATAAACCAAAAAATGTGAGCATACAATCCTGCCTGACAGATATTGTATATTCTCCTTAGAAACCACACAAACACACACAAGTCCTCACACAGTTGGCTGCCATGGCTGGGAGTCGTCCAGGTACAGGCAGCAGGAAGAGACCTCACAAACAGGCTTTCTGGAGGGGATGGGGGAGTCCACTCAATCACCACTTGCCTTAAGACAGACTGATGGACTCCAGGCCAGGAAGACACACACACACACACACACACACACACACACACACACACACACACACACACACACACACACACACACACACACACACACACACACACACACACACACACACACACACACACACACACAAGATGACCTAGACCCCCCACACTGCGGAAGCAGTGATCAGATGCATCAAGTCCATCCATCAAGACTGAAAGTGAAAAATGACGTCTGGAAGTGTATGATTATGCTCCTGGGCTCCTGCGCATCAATCAATGGACACACACGCATTAAACACAGAGAAGACGAAAAACTTGAAAAATGAACACGAGTAAATTAATCTCCTTGTCTGGGAAGCGTGTGTCTGTGTGTGGTGGTGAAGAGGAGAAAGAGGGATGAACAGTGTTATTGGGGAAGAGAACGGAGATCACGGTCAGAGCAGGATTTAATCAAGGAGAGAGACTTGGAGCAAGTTTGTGTATGGGAGACTGAGTGCAGCGAGGTTTATCTTCGGCGCTTGAGGCTCACGAAGATTGCCAGCTTCAGTTGAGGAAAAAATATTACAGCAGCTTTAGAAAAGCTCAGAGGAACTGAAACATGTGACACGTGTAGCATCAGCAGCATTTCTTCTTCTTCTTTCCTTCCTCTCTTCCTCCCCTCTCAGTGATATCAGTCTGTGTATAGTTCAGAAACAGTGACGTGTGTGTTTGCATTGGATGTGTCTCAGTTTGTGCCAATCAAGGCAAATAAGTATAATTATATTAACTATTATAATTGTTACTGTGTTCAGCTATGTAATGGAAAACTCATATTGGTTCAGACTTTTTTTTTACTTGTTAAACAAAGAGCTAATAATTAATTTATGTCATAACTACCCAGGGTCTTTTGCAGTTTAGATGTTAGTCTAGTAACCTGGGATAACTACCTATGTTTTTTGTTTGTTTTTTTAAAGGGCTATTCCTGCTACCAATAGTTGTTTCATCCTCTGGGTTGAGAGTGAGTTGATGCCTTAAGTGAAGGAGATTTTGTAACTCAGGATCTTGTTCAGGAGTGACAGAAAAATGAAGCCTGAGCGGGACAGATGGATTGGTGTGGCATCAGCAAGCCAGAGGGATAAGGAACTCTTTATTTCCAAGTTGTTCTAACACTCACCTGTGGTCACAGGCTCTCGGTAGTCCTCAGAGAAATCATTTTACTTTGGTTATTATTCATTGACAAATAGAGTTTATTTTTGTCATAATTCGTGTTTTGAAATCTTACTTTATGCTTAGGTTTGCTCTCATACACTCTGTAGAAGATATATAATCAAGAAATATTTTTATCATAGTTGATGATGAAGAAATGAACAGTTTATGATGCATATTTATGTTTTTGTTTTTTGTTTTTTGTTTTGTTAAATTATCTATCCAGGTTGTGCAAGACAGTGAAACTAATACAACGTAGTATTATCATACAAGAGACAAAGCCCTCTAGTGGCCAAAGAGCCACAGAGTCTCAATAGAGAGGAGGTCGGGGTGGATGAATACCATAACTATGATGGCAAAAATTCCCATTTTAACCCAGACTCTACCCAGTTTGCCTAAATCTAACCAAACCTTAACCATAACATAGCCATATTACAAAATGCTATCCTATATTTTTCAACAGTGATGGTAAAACACTAAGAAGGCAAGAAAGAGAGAAACAAGATGGGTAGAAGCAGGATAACGGAGGCGAATCTGAATCAAAAAACAATTCTGATGCTCTGCAAACTAACCTGCCACCGCGTCTCTTGTGAAAACTTGAGTTACAGCAAACGTCACGGTAACAGGATGTGAGGGAAGGGCAGCACTGATTGAGACTTCAGTGGTTAGATTCTTGTATTTTAAAGCCACAAGCTGCTCTTGCAGAGGATAATGTCGTATTCATCACCTTGCATAAAGATTTTTATTATTAGCTGTGATTTTTTTAGGTGTCCTATTTCTTGATTAAAAGTAGACTATTCCTCATTTCAGTGGAGACCTCTTGGCAACTGTGGTGTGATTAGAAAATAAGGCTTACTACGGAAAGTCAACAGGGCGGATAAAAGCAATTGATCGACAGTCAACGCACACACACACATTCAGTTTGAAATGACACCTCACAAACGTCAACAGCTTTTGAAAAAAAAATCAATGAAGACTCCTCCTCCAGACGCATCTCATTAATATCTTGGCGGGCAGAGCAGCTCCTCGGCATAAATCAGCAACTTTATTGTCAGTAGTTAACAGAGACAAGACAAAAGTTGATGGAGCAGTGGAGAAACTCACAACGCAAGCAGCTTTGGTGAAGACGCTTGTTGAAAAGGTGTGTGTGTGTGTGTGTGTCTGTGTGAGTCTGTGTGTGTGTGTGTGTGTGTGTGTGTGTGCAAGAGCTTTTCATCCACTCCAGTTACTAATCACAGTCTCATTCTCTCTCACCCTGCATAATTCTCCCCCTCGCCTTTATAAATCTTTCCTCCCGCTCCACCTCTTCCTCTCGTTCTGAGGGCAGAGACAGCAGATGTGTTGGCAGCTTAAATGACCTCTGTGATGTATGATTCAACAAACCCCACGCATCCATCAACACTCAGCCATGCGTATGTGTGTGTGTGTGTGTGTCACAAAGTGAAAAGGGGGGAAAGAGCTGCTACTCATAAAGTGCAATTTCAATTCACCTTCAGCCCAAAACTTGAGCCAGACAAACACTCACCCCTCCTCACCCATGAATCCACCCTCCTTTTCTTCTTCTTCTTTCATTTCATGAATGGGTGTGTCTGCTAGTATATGTAGATGTGCTGTATACATGAATGTGAATGAAGCAGCTCAGCAGTGTAATTACATTGGCCCGGATTCCCTCAGACTGCTGCATAGACTGATGAGAGATGCCCTCTCTGACCCCTGCATGTATGTATGTGTGTGCTATTGAGAGGCAGACAGTCAAACGGGGGTGAACTTTTATAGGTTCTGTCTGCGATTGCTAAAACGGCTGCATAGTGTGCATCTGTAGCAACAAGTTTCAGATGTCTGTTTTCATGTAATTATATTTTAACTTGTCTTGCCAAGCCAATAATTTAAGAGATTAAGAGCATAAACAAAAAATAAAAAAGTTTCTAAAGGGTTTCAGCACCTGTTGATCCTTTATTGGAAATTCCAACCAAACTGGACCTTGCAAATCGCGTACAATTTCATCTCAGCAACCCGAACAAATTTTTCTGACTCTGCTGCCACAGTCGTCCATCAGCTTTGTGCTGACAGATGGCGGACGTGCCCTCTCAGTGCAGTAATTACAGGAAGCCAAGGAGGAGCTGCTCCAGGCACATCCTGGCACGAAGCTCACCTGGATGACTGTTTTCGCTCTACTGTAAAAGAAGTTAAATTTGTTTTAGTGGGGCAACTTTTAATGGCAACAACTGGAAGATTCTTCACCATCTTCTCCCCCAGCAGCTAAAAATGGTTGCCACGAATGCACCACAGATCTGTAGAGACTTTAGAACCTACACGCTTTTTTCTTTCATTTCCACAAATTGATTGGCTAACCCCCTGGTTTGCGATGAATATTTTTGTGTCGTGTTTAGCAGCTTGTCTTTGGACTCTGTGATTCTCCTGCTAATTGTCCCAGCAGGGCAGCCTCTGGATCCCTGGGACGACACTCCACCCACAAAGAGAGGCGATGGGGAAAACAGCAAGCAGAAACAAAATACTTCACACACCCCTCTCCCCGAGAGGTGCCAGATCTTTATTTCACTCCTTTCTCTCTGCTTTTTCTGTCTCAGTGCCCACAAAGTGATTGGAAAGCACACGACAATCTGTTTTTGTTGACGTTCGATGGCGCGTGATAATGTGGTCATTATCACCGCAAAAGGAACAGGTTGAGGCTCGGACAGGGTTTCATTGGGGGCCTTTAGAGCGCACACATACACCAACACACACATGCACTTGCAGTGTGGGAAAAGAATGCTTCTAAAGGAGGGGACAGCTGTTTGGGTGGCTTGTAGAGAATGGTGATCATGTTAAAGGGAAGATGGCCTACTGTAAACTCCACCTGTGCATATGGCCATGCCTGAGGCTGTGGGGGGGAAAGCAGAAGCCAGGAGCCTCTCATTTTGTTCTGTCCACTGAGAGGTGTGTATTAGTGTGCGGGGCCTTACCATTAGTACGTTTTAGCCAGTAAAATCTGCAGAAAAATCCACATTCTTAACATGACCTGCACTCTTGCCTAGTGTGTTGTAATTTTTGAAAAAAAAAAAAAAAGTCGACTTAAACATGCTGAATGTGTGAAGTGTAAGCTTTCTAATGGAGTGAACTGTTTGTCTTTGATTATGCACACTATCAATCACATGATGTAAATGGTGGGTTGGTGTGTGTGAACCGAGTCTGACCGGATGAGGGATGTGATTAACTCTTCTGTCTTTGTGTGTCCAGCTGACTTGATTGAGGCCGGTCACAGAACAAGAGAGGCGAAGGAAGGGCAGGGAAGCAGTTAATACCAAACAAATGAAGGAAATGGATTAAATCCCGCTGTTTTATTAAATTTGAAATTCAAATGAAATGCTCGCTCCGTGCTTTTGCTCATAAATTAAGAGCCTGAAGCTCATTCTGGGTCATTTCCAGACTGTGCGTCATCATATTGGTTAAGCATCTCTGATGTAAGAATAGGATTAACCCATTCAAGCGATGGAAGTTTGAGACTGAGCTTGGCCAAATGTTTAAATGATGTATATAACTGAGCAAAGCACAGGAGGTGTTTTTTGTTTTTGTTTTAAAGGGCAATTTGTTTTGTGTTGAATGAGATGAAATTGCGGAGGCAGTGGAGGTCTCCTTCCTTCCCTCCCCCAGGGCTGAATGGAAACGCCCAGGGGACAGGATGGGACGGGCCTGACCTGCCTCTCATTCATCAGCCTTTCCCCCTGCCTTGCCCCATAATATCAGTGAAAACATCAGGTTAGCTCACACTACACTTTTCTGTCTGACACGACCAACCAGGCTGCATTAAAAATTCAAGACCCTAAGGTGTTTAAAATGCACTAAAACTCACTGACCAAATTGTCCGGCAACACAAAGTCATTTAATGCAGGTGCTGGTGCTGTTGAATTTTTCAAATGCAGCCTTTTTCTTAATCAAATTATACATATTTTCAAACATATTTAAACTGAATTATTAATGGGGTCAATAGTTGTTAATAAAAACATTTTACAGACCAAATAATGGAGTTCACAAACCTAGTAACAGAACTCTAAGGAGCACCACTTGTTGGACTTGCAATACAAACATGGCCAAGCAGTATGAAGTACACTGTAAAAACAAATCTGTTGGGAAAAAAAAAGAAAAAGGGTGAAAATCTGGCAACAAATACAGCAGAAAACATATGCTTGTAACAAGATGTGGAATAATGAAAGGTTTCAAAATTGTGAAAGTAATGGCAAATATCTGATTTAACAAAATGGGAAAATCTCCAGAATAATAGTCAAAAAAATAATTAGTCATTCTTCAATTGTTAATGTACAAACTTTTCTCTTCCAGATGGCATATATATATATATATATATATATATATATATATATATATATATATATATAAAGAGAATTTTTCTCCATTTTGCAATCCTTAACATATTGATTTTTTCTTATTTATTACTTTAAATAATGGTACATTTACATAAAACAACATAAATCAGCAGAGAAACAGTTTTACAATGATTGGCCAGTCTTTAACTGTTAATATACTTTTTCTTATTTTCTTCAGATTTTCTTGAAGGGGACATCATGTCCAATTTGACCTTGTTTTTATCGTGAGCATATGAACTGATGCTTTTTACTATTGACTGCATTTTAGCATAACAGGGAAACTCAGTACAGAGTACTTAAAACAGTAGATTGTTGTTTTTTTTAACAATACAGTTACTTTTTTTCCCTTTTTAACTCTGTATGTTCCTGAGCAGCTCAGGTCAAGTGGCTCCTTTGAATTTCTTCTCATAAATCCATTTTGTTTCTTCACTTGCTACGACTTCGAGGCTTTACTCGCTCGCGAGATCTGACATGAGAACTTTACGAGGACCTCGAGCGTAAATGTTTGGAGACGATCTGAGCTGCTCTCTGATTGGTGCTCAGGTCTTCAGCAGGACTTCAAAGCCGCAGAGGAGCTACAACTACTGAAGCAGTCAGAGAGGAAACGCACACTGATCACATCCAGCCACACAGACGCACACGCACTGTCAGCCACACATCACTGCTCAGTCCATGGCTGCTACAGTGCTGGGGGTAAGTTTACATTTCTCTACATCAGCTCCAACATTTGCTTTCAGAGGAACTGCTTAGTTTAGTGCACTTAGAATATTATTAAAAGGCTCCAGTTATTACAAACATTCAAACTTAGTCTTTTTGAGGTATTTTTTTTTCTAGTAGCGTGTGGATGTTCTTTTGAAACCGATAAAATGGCAATATGCTGCCCACAGTTGTGCTGCTTTCTTTCTGAATCCAGTTGCAGCTGTTTTTAATAATCAGCTTTCTGTGTTGCTTTCGCGGATCCTCTCCGTTACGAAATGTCTACACAGGCCGAGCAATTAGAGGTAAAGACTTATGGTTGAAGACGCATCTTTGTGCATTCGAGTTTAGGAACCCTTTCAGCGTGCGCCATCTGAAGTGCGGTTCATTTCATATGTTGATCTTTTTGTTTGTTATTTATAATTTAAGACAATGCTCCTGTTGTAGTGTCAAGGCCATTAGTGAACTAAATATTTGGATTCTTTAAGTTGGAGGCCCAAAGTTTTGTGCAGACCAACACTATGTGTCCTATGTGTCTGCGCGTATTTACGCACGCCATGTTTAGCCATGGCTCTGGAGGGCATTCTTAAATGTGTTTCTATCCGTGTTCTCTACAGGAGGAACCGCGGCTGGGCAGCACCCCGCTGGCCATGCTGGCTGCCACCTGCAGCAGAATCGGTGAACCCAGCCCCTCTTGCTCCCCCGCTCTCTCCGACGGAGCTCCGGGTCTGATCAAAGGTTTCCACCCGTGGAAGAGGAGCGCTCAGGGCACCAGCAGCCTGAGTACCTGTCTCACCTCGTTCGGGGTTGCCAGGAGTGGCGGGACCGGACTGACGGAGGCCTCGAGTGCTTTCTCGGTGACAGCTGCCAACTCTCCTTTAGGAAATGATTTTTCCATGTACCACACAGCCGTGGCATCAGACAACAGTCTTCCCGATTCCACGCACACACAGCGGCCTGTGTTTCTGACCAAATTCCCCTCCTCGGTGGAGGGCATAACGGGGATATATCCGAGGATGCACGGGCATCCCTATGATTCATGGTTCAAGCCCGTTGGGGAGGTCGGGAACGGGTCTCCTGCTTGGTGGGACATGAGCACCAGCTGGGTGGACACACAGAGCCCGGCCGGGCTGCCGTCTCCTCTGAGCAGCTACAGCAACGACTACAGCACCGCCTTCAGCCCCGGTGCCTCTCAGCACCTGCTCCCCGCGACGCAGCACCTGTTTGACGGCTTCAGGCCACCTGTCCCGACTCCCTACACAGAGTCCACGACCACGGCGGCACCTACGTTGACGGGGACTTCAGTCGTTTCTCTGCCCGCATCTTCACGCTCCTCCTCGCGGCGCTTCTCCGGTAGAGCCACCTGCGACTGTCCGAACTGCCAGGAGGCGGAGAGCCTCGGTCAGGGAGGCACCAGTCCCCGGCGGAGGGGCTTGCACAGCTGCCACATCCCGGGTTGCGGCAAAGTTTACGGTAAAACCTCTCACCTGAAGGCCCACCTGCGCTGGCACACCGGGGACAGACCGTTTGTCTGCAACTGGCTCTTCTGCGGGAAACGCTTTACGCGCTCCGACGAGCTGCAGCGGCACTTGCGCACTCACACAGGGGAGAAGCGCTTCGAGTGCTCCATCTGCCACAAACGGTTCATGCGCTCCGACCACCTCAGCAAACACGTGAGGACGCACAGCGCGGACGGAGCAGAGGACGGCGGGGAACCGGGACTCTGTAACGGAAACAGCGACTCGGACAACAGCGTCTCCGGCAGCCCGAGCCAGTCTCCCTGACTGAGACCGAGCACCGATGCACCGAGAGCCGTGGAATAGTTTCCAAAGCGAACAAAGCAACACGTGGGCATTTGATTACACTGTACCAGCCTGAGTATGTTTTCTTGGACACTTACAAACTGAAATGGCACTTTATGGTTGACACTGTTTCCTTACCTCATCTGTTATTTCTTAAAATATATATTTTCTCTGCAGTTTATCAAAACTTGTGTTCTTTAAAGACATATTATATACTCCTAATTTATTCAGTAAACATTCTTTTTTTAAAAAAAACAACAACAAGTAGCCTTACACAACTCTCGTTATTTCTTGACAGCATCACATAAATGATGCATTTAATGTTATGTTGTTATCTTGAAATATGTTTGGTTGGAAGAATAAATTGTTATAATTTATTGATGCTTGTAAATTTTTGTCATACCTGCTATCAATAAAACAGGACCGTTTTGGATTTTCTTATTTCTGGGTAGGTGTTTGTTTTAGGTTAATGTTTCTTTTACGATATAATAATAATCTTTTTTGATATTTACGATTATAAAACAAGCAAAAAATATGTGAGAATCAATTTGTTAGCTTCTCTAAAGTAATTGAAAAATATTTAGTGTATTTTTAAAACGGATTGTTTTAACTTAAACTGACTTTTAGTGTAGGCCACTATGTTCACATTTGGACCAAATCAGTGCGGACAACAATTCATTCAATGTAATGAGTTACAGTGGTGGAAACTTGCTAACTACATTTACTGAAGTGTTGGGTTTAAATCCAGTTTTGAGTCACTTCTTACCAAGTTTGCATTTTCTGCTAGGTAATATTTGTACTTAACCACAAGTCAGAAACTAATATTGTGCTTTTTGCTCCTTTACATTCATCAAACAAGTTTAGTTACTACTTACTTTCACAAATTTAGTCTGATTTTTTTTTTAAAAAAATCAACAAATAAACTATTAATATCACTAAACATTACAGATCAAGACATAACGATGTTGAAATTCACAACCTATCCACCAGAAAAACTATATAAAATAGCTAAATCCCCCTTAAAGCCTTCAACATTAAAGTGATAAATACCTTAATGGATCAGTTATTTTAATTTAATAATAAACATGAGTTTTTGTATTCCATTCTGCTTAATGAGCATTTTTACTTTTGATACATAAAGCACATTTGAATGCTAATACTTGTTCACACTTCTACCAAACTAAAAATGTAAATGCAAGAATATTACTTGTAACTGAATATTTATACGCTGTGGTATTGGTACTTTTACATACAAGTACAAGATCTGAGTACTTCTTACATTTGTGCTGAGTTATATCTTGAAATAATACATCACAGTTCTTTAGCTGAGGTATAACATAGACCTACTGGAGGCTTGAGAAAATGAAAATTCCAACTTTGTCCTGTACTGCTGACAAAGCATGAGATCAGGATCAAATACTGTATTTTGCGACTGTAATAGACTAAAACTGCAAATTTCTGCAAATACTTACAGGGTTCAGCGACAGCCACTTGCCTCAGTGTGCGTCTCCACCTGGTGTTCATAAAGATGTGCACCAGACATTCGTCAAAAGAATGAAATCTGACAGTATGTTTATTTAAGAAAAGAATCTTTAGCTTACAAATGACACACAGGTGTTGCTTCATCAGGGACAGTCTTCATAATAAATATTTGTTGAACTTTTTTGTGCAGTCATGATATCAGATCCACATTCCCTGATTATTGTGGTTAAAATAAATTCAGGACAACCATATTTTTTTTGCAATATCTCTAGAGAATTTGAAAAAAATTACTTTCAGTCAAATGCATTTTGAAATTGTTCACTGGGTCTTTTCTCTCTGTTTTGAGCTGGAGACAACCAAAGAGTCACTGTGCTTTGTTCCTGTGCTTGATTATTATACCATTATTCTATTTGTATTTTTAACATCATATTAACATTTTATTTGTAAAAATATTGTGGTTATGATCAATATCTGT
This sequence comes from Acanthochromis polyacanthus, assembly GCF_021347895.1. Lineage (NCBI taxonomy): Eukaryota > Metazoa > Chordata > Actinopteri > Pomacentridae > Acanthochromis > Acanthochromis polyacanthus. The sequence continues at coordinate 28,925,468 of NC_067123.1, read as the reverse complement.
GCATCTCAATGGTACATCCATCCATTATCTGTACGCTGCTTAATCCTCATTAGGGGTGTGGTCATGTGGGGCTATCCCAGTCTATCCCAGATGACTTAGAGTGAAGGCAGGGGACACCTTAAACAGGTCACCAGTATATCACAGGGCTACACATAGAGACAAACAAGCACACTCACATTCACACCTAGAAACAATTAGCCAATAAACCAGAGTATGTTTACGGACTCTGGGAGGAAGCCGGACGACCCAGAGAAAACCCATGCATGCACATTGGGAACATGTAGACTCCACACAGGCCCAGGGTGGGACGCAAACCGGGGATCTTCTAGCTGCAAGGCAACAGTACGAACCACCGATCCGCTGTGCAGCCCCAGTTTGGTACTGTAAAGCTAAAAAACTGATAACTCAAGAAATGATTAAAAAAATCTTGCACATTTTTATTGTGATGAAAACAGTCATGCTACACAATAGTCACATTAATTGACAGCAAAACTACATTTAAAAAAGTGCTGTTGTTACTCCGAACTCAATGCCCGGTTAGATGAGATGATTAATACCTTATTGCTGAATTATTCTCATGGTTAGAGATAGAGACCGCCCACAGTACTCACTATCTGTATCTCATATAGCCTTCTCGTAAAATAGTACAATGAACATATCGAATAAAAAGGAAAACAGAACAGAATCACAATAAATAATCATTAGTGTTCAAAACTTACAGTAAAATAGAGCAGCTACTGCTGTAAACAACATCGTGTTAAATATAAATCAAAAAGAGGAACAGGACTGGGAAAGCGAAAGCCTTACAACACGCCACGCAACTGGCAGTCTGGATTCAGGGGATCCATTCTAGTGTGTGAGGAGCGTGAGGGGTTAAATTCCACCTCTAATCTCAGTACCTTCAGAGCTGGTTTGTACTGTTTCGCAGTCTAAACTCGTCCACAAAGTCTGTAGAATTGGCTCTGGGATGATCAGCAGGTGCATGCAGACACACAGCTCTGATGTAGAGGTCACATGTTCAGGTGTTTCACGATACATTTGCCATTCATTGTTAGTACATCATTATTTTAAATATGAATCAGCCTCCTTTGTTATTCCAGTGTTCCAGTGGATTTGTTACATTAGCTTCAAATGCACTTATAAATACACTATAATGCCCCAACATATAGCAAAATGATCACTTCAAACCCATCTTTCCAACTCTCCTGCGCCCAAGACCCCACAGTTCTCAGTAGTATAATGCAAAAACAATAGTTCTAGTGCAAGTCTAACCAGATTATTAACAACAGCCTCTCATATGAAACTATAATCTCACTTATGATGATAGAAAAATGCCATAAAATCATTTGTAACGCAGTTGATTGGTTAACAAAAACAAAACGCATCAAAGCAACATTTGAAAATTCTAAAAGACAAAGTATGCCACACATGACCGATCAAAGTAACAAATAAAAGGCATACAGAGCCATTGGTACCCATGGCAACACAGCTGAGGTCAGTAATGTGTATTATTTGAAACTAAATGTCGTACATCGGGCTGACCACACGGGGGCAGACTAAGACAGGGAGACAGTACAGCTGGATCCTTGGAGTCTGGCACAATCACATGTAGTGTTTTCACTGTAAAATTATAAATAGAAAGCACACATGCATCTACTTGCACCACGCACACACTCGCACACACGCACGCGCACACACTCATAAGTTAGTGGCGTCATCGCTGAATGGCTAAAAAGTGAGGAATGATCACCTTTTACCCTGTAGAAGAAGTAGCCTCCCTGCTGCTACAGAGGAAGAAGAGGTGGGGGACTTGTGCTCTTTGTTGGATTTCCAGGATACTGGCCACATTGTTCACACAGTCTGTGAGAGTTTGGTCTGTTCTTTTTACAAATACAATCCCATCATCGGAGTCTCCAAGCTGGTTGAAGTTTTACGAAGGTTAAGAGGTAAGAAAAGAAGTCTTTAGTCCAGCTCGCCTTCTGTGAGTCTCTACTGCCTTCATCTGACCTTTTGACCTCTGCCTAGCACTGCCAGGGGTCGCCGAGGGGCATCTTGGGAACCTGGATGTGCATCTCCACGGGGCGGTCGGGTGGACGGTCCCTCCTGTAGGTTACTGTCTTCTCATTGGTTGTAGGAATGTATGACAGATCCTGATAGAGGGGGCAGAAATATAAAGTCAGTCATAGTCACATACATATACATGAATCTCCACTGAAACCCAAAACATGATGCTCATATGCCCACATGAAGATGGAGAGCCAGAACTGTAGCGTAATGCAGCAGAGAATTCAATTAAGTTCAATTTGATTTATATAGCGCCGATTACAGGTCAAATTGTCTCAAGACGCTTTACAGAAAACATATGCCTGAACCCCAAAGCAAGCCCTAAGGTGACAGTGGCAAGAAAAACACCCTTTTGAAAGGAAGAAAATGGCTCTTTAGGTACTTCCCCAACGGATCGAGAGGAACAGAAGAGGTAGAGAGGTAGAAGGGTGAGAGAATAATAGTGTGTTTTCGTAATGTCCTGTTTGTGTTATGTGGGATGGATAGAAAAAAGTGTTCATGTTTATGACTTGTTAGTGTTCACATTATTGGCCAACTTTTTTGTACGGTTACCGTGAATATCCAGCATTTTTTTTTTTGTTAAAAATCTGTTGTGTGAGCCAAGATTATACAAACTATGGATGCATTTCTCAGTTTTAATGAAGCTCCCCAGAACCACAGAAGAGCTGTTTTTTTGTGCCTCTCATGACTAATAAATGAACACTAAGCGTAAAATCAGTGGAATGCTCCTTTAATAGCTGTAGCTTCCTTCTATTTCATAAAAGTGGACTGTAACCATTTGTTGCATTTTGTAAGAACTAAGGAAGTAAGTACAGCTTAGCAACGCCAGCAAAAACTCCAGATCATATACGTATGTATTCCCACGAGAGCATATTGTTGCGCGTGAAATATCAGTTGGGAATTGTAGCCCATGTAAGATTTCAGCAAATGCAGCAATTTGTATACAGTCCATAATCTCCCGTATTGCTGAGATGATAAGCAGTGGTGTCATGCACAATAAGCAAGGGGATTTACATGCTTACAAGCCATGCAAAAAACAATTTAAGCTTGCATATCTCTAGAAAGCCCCCGCCTTCCCATCCACAAATACTCTTCTCCTCAAAGGTGCTGTATGTCATTCTAAGGTCACAAATCTGGAAAGTGTAGATGGTGAGCTGGGAGTTGAGAGGAAATGTAAAATACAGCTGCACCTCTAAGAGCCGACTCGAATTTCTCACTCCTGGCTTTAAACAGACAGTATTCGTTAACATAAATATCCTAAAGAATTAAGGGGTCCCAGAGGCCGAGGCCGAGGGCTTCGGGGACACCTAGCCTCCCCGCAGTTAAAATCCTGCTGTGCTGATGACCACCTAGAGCGTACTTGACATTTGAGAGCCGACCTTTCCAGTGCAGTGGTAGCCTCCGCCCTCAGCAGCGCCCCCCGGTGACAAGCTCCTCTTCTGCAGCAGCAGTCGGGACATGGCCACCACCACGAGGCCGCACAGCACCGTCAGGGCACACACACTCAGGAAAGTTCCCACCAGGCGGCCGCTGCTGACGCACTCTGTAAATACACACATTAACACACCCATAAGGTTTCACTGTGGACTACTGGGACACTGTGCATTTCACTGGAATTAGTAAAAAGTTTAGAGAAGTCAACACAACTGCAATTTTATGGAATTGAAATGCATATATGCACCGCAATCTATGCAATAAAAGAGACATACGGTTATACATGCAGAGATTCCTCGAGACTCCACACAAAACCAACCCACACTCGCATATCTTTATTAGTGAAAACCCTCAATGACATAATGCATTCTCCAGCTCTTACCTTTTCCTCCTCCTTCCTCAGTACTCAGATCCTCAGTACTTTAAGAATCAGAGTAAAAGTAGTTTGTTGTTAATACTGATCATCTCGTCCAATGGAGTGGTAATGTTTCATTGTGGTTTGTTTGTTTTGTCTGCAAGATTGCAAAGAAACTATAAGGCTGAACTACATTAGACTTTGTGAAGAGGTAGAATCCATGCAAAGGAAGAACTCTTTAAATTTACGTGCACATCAGATCCTTTCATTTAGATTTGCCAGATGGGGCGTTGAACTTGATGGAGTTCTGGACACAGTTTCTAATATTCCCCTCTGAAATGCAGAGGAGTAGAAAACCAAAGACAGTAGAAGTAATTAAGTTGAGTAGCTCAAAACTTTATTATAGTCCAGTGCTTAAGTGAGCTATTTTCTGTACACTGAGCTCAGTGAGCAGCAGCTGTACCAGTGGTGCTGTCCTGAACAGTTAGCTGGCTGTGTATCTGCTGGGGAGCATGTGTGGATGACGGGCTGATCGCTCGACACAAAGGGCCCAAAGAGCGCTCTGACATTTTGTAACAGCGTTGCCATGGAGACCTGGCTCCTGCTGCACCCAGGAGGAGTGGGCGTGAGCAGGAAGAGACTGTCCCGTTGGGTGGAGGGGGGCGTGAGGAGATAGGGGGAGATGGAGGGAGGAGGGGGGGATGCACAATGAGTGGTGCTGTTCCAAAAAATTGGGAAGGTGGGGATGAACTGTAACACTTGGATGTGCAATTTGGTGTGTGTGTAACCCAGGTCCATGTGTGAAATGGTGAGTTTTAAATTATGTGGCTGAGTTTGTGTGAGTGTGTGTGTGTGTGTGAGTGGCTAAGAAAATGAAGAAAGTGAGCTGGGAACTGAGGGGAAATGTAAAATACAGCTGTAACACTGACAGCAGGCCTGCTGACTCAAATACACCAGGGTGTAGTAGTGCAGCAATGGTAGCAGCGGAAGTGACCTGGAATGAGAGTGCGTGTGTGTTGACGTTATACCTGGTCTTGTGCTGATGTGGAGCTGCGTCCGACCTGACTGGGAGCTGGTTTGAAATCGATAGCGGCAGCTGTCCTTACTGATGTACATACACTGAATCCACACATCTCCTGCTTGACCTGGAAATGCAGAGACAGAGAGCTGTGAGAGATTAGCAAAAGATTAAGCAAAAGATTAGCAAAACTGGAAATCTACTGTGTGTTTTATAGCTCTACATTCCTCACAATAAAGGTGCATCAATCATTGTTATAATACTCAAACAAAAGACTGATAGATGGGTGCCACAAATCATCAAAGGCATCACCTGACTATACATTCCTCTCAGTTGTCTGAGGCCTGTTTGTCTCCTTCAGCTTTTTGCTTTGGTTTTCTAATCAACTCCTTACAGCCTTATTTGTTTTTGTCAAACTTTGTGACTGCCTGGTGAACACGGCATTTTGCAAGGAGAGAGAGATATTTTGTTCAGGAGACGGTGGAGACCAAAATCAGAGCTAAAAGGAGAGTAAATATTGGCATTATGAGGTCATGCAACCCTAGATCACTCTACACCATTATTAAGGGCAGTGATGGCTTTACGTTTAGGCTTTGGGCGACTGATTGAGAGGTCAGGGGTTCAAGTCCCAGCAACACTAACCTAATCTGCTCCAGGGGCAGCCTTATTATGGCTGACCCTCTGCTCTGACCCAAGATTCCTAGGGTCAATATAGTATAGGAAATTAAAAAGCAACTGTCTGCTGGGTGTTTAAAAAGTCTTGTTGAGCCCATTAACTTTGTATGCCAGTGATGGTATAATGTTTACAATAACTATGTTTTTGAAAAGTGAAAAGTGAAACTTCTTGACTGTCTTTCAGCATTCATACTATTTTAAATTCATCTACCAAAAAAGGAGACATAACACATAATAAACTAAGTTAAAGATGACCGAAAACATTTTTTCTTTCAAATTTCCAATAAATATGGTGCTAATAATATTAGAATGACCTATTTTAGCCACAATAATCATAAAGTGACAACTTGATATTTGCCAAAACACAAATTAACTTAAGTTCAGAGTTGTACTGAGTATTCACGAAAATAATATTTTGATACAAATGAAGCCAAAGCTTTAAACTAAAGAAACAAAACCTCCTCCTATATAAAAATAACTTTCCTGTGACAGACAAAAGATTCTACTGACGACACCAGCTGTACCTGACACATCATCTGTGTATCCGACCAGTGGTGTGCAGGTGTTGTTGCAGTGTCCCACCTCTTCTCGTGTGAGGCCATGAGAGAGATGGCAGTCAACACAACTCCTGAGAAACACACACACACACAAAACAAATTAAAAATGTGATATTAGTACTGTATGAGCTCCCATCATACGTGGTAGTGAACAGAGACTGATAGTTACCAGTGCGACTGGCAGCTGCTTTGACAAGCAGGACATCTCTCACAAAAGTCTCCGGAGTGTTTGGGGTCGTCACACACACACTTTCCACACACACACCTGCCTCGCCCGCTGCAAACCAAGCCGTTCATTGACTGGCAGGTTGCGGTGGAGACGGGACAGCCACAGCTCTCACCTGTCCAGCCGTCGTCACACACACACTCGCCTGACACACACACACCTCGTCCTGAGAAGGGAGGAAAAGGAGTTACAGAAATTAACTAAAAACTGCAAATAAAGTGTTCACATTATTGTGTTTTGATTTCTTGTGATATCTGTCTGAACTAAATGAGCTGTGTTCCTCTTACTTCCACACAGCAGTCCCCCTTCATAAGGGCAGGAGAAATCGTCCATCTCGCAGTATTTCCCGTATACTGTCCCCAGCCTGCTCTGCTCACACACACACCGTCCACAGTCACACACTCCTCGGCCGCTGCACTCCACGTCAGACCCATCTGCTCTGCAGCTCCAGTTCAGGTCTGTGTTTGAGTCCTTCATCAGTCCTTGCTCCTGCCTCTGTCTCTGTCGGGAACCATCTTGGGTTCCTGTGCAAGGTGATTGGTTGTCGTCTTGGCAGCGTCCCATTAGTCCACAACTGCACCGACATTTCGAGTGGATCCTGACGACGGTGGACTCGTTGTAACCCACAGGGTGGACCATGACTGTGATATCTTCATCTTCCCCATCGTCAGGACAGGAGTGCTGGCCAATCGTGATGTTGAAATAGACCTGCACAGCAAAACAACAGAGTTACCTGCACAGCAATGGGGGGATGTTTAAGGGTTTTTCAGATGTTTGGCTGTGTTAGTGGTGTAGCACTGTAGAGGGCAATGTTGATCAGTCAGACAATAACTAGTGGATGGTTTGCCATAAAAATCTGCACATTCATGGGCCTCAAAATTGCATAATCCATGTTGCAGCTGCCTTTACAAAGTATGCAGTGTTGTCTGCAGTGTGCACACTGTCATAATATCACACCTAAAGCTTTTACTGACTTTCTCATATGTCTGTCACAGTCTGTATTGTGAAATGAGCTGTCATCTGTTCTCAAGCTCTCAAGCTTGTTTATACACGTGCGAAGCATTGTGACGTATGTTCCGGAGGATTGTGGGTCAGAATGGACAGAACAGCTTTCACACTGCAAAATGCAACCAGATGTCGTACGACATTCTGGTATTTTTGGAATACTAAATATAAATGCTTTGAACTGAGACATTATCTGAAACTGATTTGGCATGCTATATAGTATGGTAGTATGGGTATTGCATTGATCCAGTGCTTTTTTGCTCTAGTGCCATTAGAAGATCAAAATCCGATTTGTCCAAATACTTTCACAACTAATGACACCCCCAAAAGTCTGCTCCAGCTGTGACTGTGAAAGGAATGTCATTAACCGAGTTACCTTTGATTGCAAAATTATGGAAATCGCTAATAAGCCTTAAATAGCTGTAGATAAGGAACTTTGAATAATTACCCTGTTGGTGTATGTGGCTGATGTGGAAAACTGCGTGTGAAAGCTGCGAATCTACAGTCGAGCCTCTCTCTTGATTTTTATCACCATTCTGGTAAGTGTCGGTACTTTCCACTATTCACTTTAATCCACCCTCGGATTAAAAGGCTGAGTTTCAGTGTCTTTGTACAGTGAAGTAACTATAGAGCAGTGATTTAGTATCTTAGTGTTAAGAGCCCCAAAAGGAAAGAAGCCACAGAGGCAGTTAAGGGAGTGAATAGCAAGAAAATTTCCAAATGTACAATAAATGCTACAATTAGTACCGACATGGGGTCTCTGTGGTTGTTTTAACTGTGCATTTAATGACAGCAGTCTTTTATAAAATCGTTATTACTGCGGGAGACGGTGCAGAAAAGAAAAAGTATCAAACAGAGCTCTCTACAGTAGTGAGAACTATTGAAGACTTTTCTTTTGGTGGATAATGAAACAGGTATCATGCAGTTCAAGTCAAGTGACCTATTTCTAAATATAAATGTCCCATTTGTTTGCCTAAAGGCTCTCATATTAGGCAAGGTAAGGATTTTAGGACAAAAAGGTCATGGAATCACATGGAAATGTTTTCCTGTTAAATACAGCCTGTAATCCGCTCAGCTCGGATTATTTACCAAATCTTTTCTGTCACGTAAAGCTCTCAGTAATGTGTGTGAGAGTGCATTTGTATATGTCAATGAAAACGATGCAACCAGGAAACGTTTTGCGGCGTCTTGAGGAGCTTAATTCCAAGATTTCTGTCTAAAATCTTGCATGTGCGCTGATGTTGTTGTGTATGGCAGGTGTGCTGCTTGTTGTTTACCATCTGATCTGGTTGCACCCCCGAGCAGCTCCGGTCTTTAGCAGTGGATCCATCAGGACAGATCGGAGATACAGACACCCAGTACCTGCTGACTGCCTTGTCCTCCACCGACACTGACACCGCCACCTCCGACAGAAGCCTCTGGGCAGAGAAAGAGTGGAAAGAGATGAACATTAAAGTTAATGTGATCTCAAGGATTTCAATTTTATTGTGCTGCAGTGTGAGCTAAAGGAAGAACAGTGGCAATTTAAAATTTTAATGAACATAATCTGTGAGGGTGAAAATTAATGAATCAAGAATGAAAGAGAGAGAGACAGAGAGGGGGAACGTGGATTAATTAAAGTTGTCACATGTCACCAGAAAGCCCTTACTGTCACCCTCTCTTTCTTTCTGAAATGCAGGGGGATTTATGGGAACAAGGAGGTGGGGCCAAAAATAGCATCTTTGTATTCGTCCCTGATCAGGACACATGGTTTCTGTGGGATCTGATAGCTATTATAATGCCAGCTTCTGTTTGGACTCTGCTGCTTGTGCATGCGTGAGTGTGTGTGTGTCTGCACGTATACGTGGCTGCACACCCAGATCTGTGGATTCGGCAGATTCTCGAAGCAAACAATGGAGCGTTGTGCCGGAGGCAAGATTATAGCCCAGACCGCTGCAAGCTAAACAAACCCCTACTCTCACTCACACACTCACAAATGAGGCTTTACCCCTCCTTAACCTGCTTTTCCCATCTGTGTTTTTCTGGTTCATTAGACTTTCAGTAACCAAAAACCCTCGGTTTTCCAATCTTCAGAAACTTTAGAATATTAGTCATGTTAAAAGTGTCTTTGTTATTCAAACATAACCTGAGAAAAACCTCAATTTCTGCAATACAGTAAATAAAAACACTTTCAGAAATATCAGGTTTCAAGGATACCCAAAGCATTTTCTGGAAGTGGGAATGTGCCATTAGTCAGCCTACATAATTAAACTAGTCAAAACAAAATCCAAGGTCATGTTGCCTCGGTAGATCAGCCATAACAGTTTTCTGTGTGGGGTCACGACTCCATCTGTTGCTGTGCTGCTGTACTTGTCTCTTGGATCTTCCCCATGTTCCAGTGTTTGCGTAAACAATAATCAAGATACTGAAAGTGGAGGCACACACTCACTGGCCACCTTATTAGGTACATCTTGGTTGGACCCTCTTTTGCCTTCAGAACTGCTTTAATTCTTTGTGGCGCACTATCAACAAGGTGTTGGAAACCTATGTGCCTAAATGCATTGAGTTGCAGCCATCTGACTGGCTGATTAGCTATCTGTGTTAACAAGCAATTAAACAGTTGTACCAAATAAAGTAGCCGGTCAATGTATGTGGTTGCTTTGTACCTTGTATGCATCCACCACCAGCTCTATCAGGTTTGGAGCCTGGAAGAGGCCTAACTTCCCCAGGTAGGAGCCAGGGAGCAGGCGCACCAACTCCTAGAAAAGGACGAGGAGATGAGAGTAGAGAAATAAAACTGAATGATGCAGATCAGTTATGGAACAACACATTGAAGTTAGAGAGTTTAGCAGGTTCATGTGATCAGGAAGATGATTACTAGTTAAAACGACCTGTTTTTGTGTTTTTTTCTCACTTAGATATGCTGTTAAGGGTACGTGTCAGACAGATTACCTCATACCACTGGTACTGCTGCTTTTCCACAGCAAAGATGGAGTAGATGTGGTTTTCAAGAAGTTTATCAGACAACTGGCCCACACTGGGATGGTCCTGAAAGGTCAACAACCAACATATCAAAGTATTGAATTAGCTATGACATTGAGGTGTCAATCTTTAATAGAAGTAAAGCACTGTCAGTTTAGAAATCTAAAAAAATCATTTCACTCGCGGCCCTCAAATATAATCCATATTAATGTAACATCATGTGTACTTCAAGAGGTTCAGCTTAAGTAAGTTTCCCCTTTTTCTCACCATTGTAGTGCTCCCCATGTAGACATTGTTCTCTAGGTGACACAGGCCATCGTGAGGCCTTACGATCCCTGCCAGCCGGCTGTCCAGAGCCAGATGAGACGGTTGGTCGGTCATCAGAAGCAACAGACGCTTCGCCTCCTTCCGCCAACCTACCGCCCTCTGAAGGAGAGACACAGAAAGAAATCAAGACATCATGTTTTGCTTAGCTTCAACCACAGAGTGTCTGTTTTTTACTAGCGCAGCTTCACAAATTCCCCCATTGTTTTTCTCTTAAATCTCTTCTTATCGGCATTCGTATCGACTGATGTGGCAAAAACGTGCATGCTTCACATTTTAAAGATTTACAAGTGTGGTAGAAAAAAATGCACATTCAAACATTTTAGTCATCTGAGTTACATTAGTTTCCACGATGATCAGGTCTTTCTGCAAAGCCCAATTAAAGGAAAAGCAGCAGAAATTCTTTTTTCAGCCAGAGAGTCTCCCTCTTTATGTCTGTGACTAATCATAGACAGTGTGAGAAAATGGAACTCTGTGTGCATGTGTGTATATTTAAGGAAAGTTAGTGAGCGTATATGTAGGTCTGACATAATGGAGAGTCTATTTCGAGAGTCATGACCACCGTGGTGTCTCCCTGCAAGCTGGTAACTCATTGCCCCCCTCCATGCTGTGACTCACAGGCCTCCTGCTGCTGTAGTATAAGCAACTGCGACTGTGTGTGTGTGTGTGTGTGTGTGTGTGTGTGTGTGTGTGTGTGTGTGTGCCATGGCTCAGCAGTGGTGTCATTGCTTAGTAGAATTCCAGTGGCAACATCCATTGCTGAGTCAGAGTGCCACCACGCTCCAAGAATAAATGCTTCATTCACTGTGATGCAGACTAACCAAATCTGAAAGCAAAAATGCCCCCTAGATTTATGTCTATGTATGAATGAGCACATGTGACAAATTAAAGGAAAAACTGATGTAAAGCTTCTTAGTAAGGTGTTGTGTCACCATATACGGCCAGAGCTGCTTACTTGGTAGTCATACTACACAATTTTTCCAAAATATAGTCTTCACTTAGTGGTTTTCATAATGGAGATAGACGGTGCTGTTTAACATGTCGGTCCAAAATCTCCCATAAATGTCCAACTGGATTGAGACCCGATGACTGTGAATGCTATAGCATATGATTCACAGCATTTCCCTGCTCATGAAACCAGTCACTGACCCTCCCAGACCTGCGGAACCCCCTTGAGTCCTAACAACTCCCTTGGGAATAGAAATGTTTCATCACAGGATAAAAGCAGTCACTCAGAGCAACTTCATATTGCTGTACAGTCAGAGATCTTTCCGTCTAAGTGGATCCACACCATGGTACCAAAATTCCCCACTGTAGGGGTCGAGCATATGGGGAAGGATGATTCATCAAAGTAGATCCCTTTTTTCCACATCTCTGTGGACCAATGTCTCTGGTTCTTGAACCACTCAATCAATCCATCCACTTGTCTAGAGTTTGGGTAGCAAGCATTTAGGGCATTTCAGACATCTGTCCCTCCAGCAACATTTTCCAATTCCTTCTGAGAAATCCTGAGGCATTCCCAGGCCAGATGAGATATAATAATCCCTCCAGAGAGTTTAGGGTCAATGTCGGGTCTTCTCCCAGTTGGATGTACGCAGAAAACCTCCAAGACCTATCCTCATCAGATGCTAGAACCACCACAGCTGTTAACTTTGACATGAAGAAGCAGCAACTCTATGCCAAGCTCCTCACCTTACCTCTAAGGCCGAGCCCAGCCACCCTACAATAGAAATTTACTTCTATTATCTTATTCTTTTGGTCCCAAACCAGAGCTCTTGACTATAGAAAAGTGTTGGAAAATAAAAATAAACTGACTACTTTTTACCTCAGCGCAAGTGAACTCTCAGATCTGTATTTATGTCTTCAATGAGAGATTCATGAACTGCTTAAAACTGACACACCTGAAGAATAGCTGCTTGCTCTTCTGTTCTTCCTTACATATGGCAACAATACACAAACGTCACAGTCATCAGATGTGAGCTGTCAACCACAAGCCCTGACCTAGTTTACTGGTGTGTTTCCCCACATCTAAATGCACTTTAGTCACTCCTCATAACACACTAAAAAGTTGAGCCATCATTGTGACTGAAGCTCCTGTCACTTATCTGTTTTCCTCTTGTCATCTTGATTCAATATCACCATCAGTTGGGCCTGCTCAGTATTTTTAAACCTACCACAGAGCATGGTGGTAGCTGTAAGATGAAGTGCACCTTTGTAGGAGCATCTGCAATTGATGTGTTTCTCTACTTACTTATTCAGGTTTTTCCTTGAATCGCCATCTGTCTATAAATATTTAACACGCACACACTCACCTGGCAGACGGCTGCTTGCAGCATCGCGTCGAGTCCTCCTTCAGGTGTGTCCATGTTACCGGAGATGCGCTGCCGTTTGATCACACGCGTGAACTCGCTCATGTTCCCAGTCATACTGAGGACATGGTGGAAGCCGTGGGCTGGACGACAGCGGATCTCATAATCACTGGTGGGAGACAACAAAACAGACAAAAGTTTTTAATTGCAACACTCAGGAATGCAGAACTTGGTGTTGTTGACTTTGTCTCCCGGTACAGTTCATCATCATGACTGCGTTGCCCCCAACAACTGATGAGTCTCTCGCTGAGTCACACAAAATTGGGAGCAGCTAATGAGAGCAGCCTGCTTGGATATATGAGTAAAAAAATACCGCTCTTCTTGTCTCATTAAAAGAAAAAGGCTATCCGAGGAATATAACAGACTCTGAATCCACTATAGGTCTGTCTTATTCATAAATTGACATAATTAGCAATACTGAGAAGATTCACGTTACTTTTTTTTTTACATTACAGACAATAAATTTAGTGCCTTACCTGCAGGGGTTGCTGATCTTAGAGGGATGGACATTGATGTAAGGGGAGACAGGTTTGTCCACAAACGAGCCAAAACCGAGCCAAAGGTCTGAGGAGTGCTCCGTCATACGAAGGGACAGAGCTACACCCACCGTCTTCAGCTGGACCACAGATAGAAGGCAAAGATAGGTGGAGAAACATGGGAAAAACCAGCAGCAGGTGAAGGATGGTTTATAGGAAAAGAAGAACAAAAGAGGACACAGGAGGATAGGAGAGAGACAAGAGGGGGCAAAGGAAAGAATAGATGAGGCAGAATGACGGAGGCACAAAATAAAGTTATTTATTTCAGATATTTTTAATTTAAATCTTGGTTAAAATAACATTTTTTCTATTCTGACTGTGTAAAATTGACTATGAAAATAATGCTGTGATCAATCAGAAGTGAAATAAAATCTCTGGACTAAAATACAATTTTTCTTGAGAAAAGGGGAATGAGGAGGGGAATTACACTCTACGGCAGAATGACAGCTGAGCATTTTAACACCTACATGATCAAGATTTTCCTGCATAGAAGCCGACACATCCACCAAGTAGTACAGATCGACCGGATAACGCTCCAGCTGCTTCACAGACACTATGAAACTGGCCTCTGCACCTAGAAGCACATAACATACACCAAGTATACCTCAGAATACTTGGTAAAAGTGAGAAATCCATGCACAAATCTAAAGTCGCTTCTGATCTACCTGGTCTGAGGTTGATGCTAATGTCTTGTGGGGACACTTGTGTGCTGCTGATGGTGGCATTGACCTCCACCTTGGTCTCCGACTGCTCCATGAACTCCGGTCCACAGCCTCTCCTGCTCAGGTTCTCTGTCAGGTCGCAGCGTTGGCTCAGCCCTCCTCCATTTAGAAAGTCCTGGGGGTCCAAACCAATTTGAATTTGGTCCAAAATGAATTTGGAAATATGTCTTTATATCCCTGTAGCCTTTTTAAATATACAAATGTATCATTTGCAATTCAAATTTTACAACAAAGGGCTCATTCAAAATAATTTAAAACACACAAAACACAGAACAACAAAAATGGACAAGCTACACGTAAAATGCTATCAGCGATCTCATCTCACACAAACAAGTGGATCAAACCGGATCAGTAGGCCAGAAAAACTGTTGCCGCCAAGTATGTGACCCTCATGAATGTATAATCTGTCAAATCTGCTCTGTGTGTTTGCTTTACAGCTGTAATCCTTTCATTTGTATCATGATCACATCTCTCTGAGCCAGTCTGAAGGAGGGCAGAGCAGAAGATTTCAAATTTCAGATGGAAAATCATCTGCACACTTGTTCCACTGCTTCTCACTGCACCCATTCACAAATGTAGGCAGCAAACACACAAACACCCGCAGCACCCAGCCTATGATACATTTAATCTTCAGCCCCACTGGTTTTGTTTGGCAATTTTTGCTTTTCTTGTAAAGTACAAAGTGATAAACCGTTCAGCCAGAAAGTCTCATTTCACACATGGAAACATGACAAATTAAAACCACTTTCAAAGTCGCTCACTTTGGTTTCATTTTTCAATTCTGTCCCTTTTGTTATGTTTGTATTGATCTGTGCTGGAGTCACACTGATGTGAGAACTGTGGCTGTTTTGTTAATAATTTGACTGTGAAATTACTCATCAATTTGAAACATCAGGAAGAGAATCCTGCTTGTGTTGACTCAGCCATGTGCAAATCAACTCTCCGTGTATTCAGAAACTGAGGAAAGGAAATTTGAATCTAAGCTGGAGTTAAGACAAACAGAAAAGTCTAGATCTGTGGTCCTACTGACTTTAATTTGATCTACATTTTGTTGAGTGAGTCTTGATCTGCTGTAACTCTCTGCCAGCAGCTCTAACACCACAGTAAAACAGTGTCATGCCTTATGGCTTTGGACCAGATTAGTGACCTTTGGCACTGCAAGCCAGCAAGAAATACAGAGAAATTCAGCACAGTGCACCATAAATACACAACTAGACCGTTAAATGTGTGTAATGAAACCGAGGTATTAACTCGTCACGGGCCTGACTGGTATGAATCTACGTAAAGAGCATGACATGACCCTGAAGATCATTCAGATAGGAAATGAAACAGCAAAATTAATTGGGATTTAAAACAGAAAATCCACCAGCGCAAAGCAAGAAAACAGTGAGCTGAAAACTGCAGTTGAATTTGCAACCATGACCTGAACCTGCTTATTTATGGTCATCTCTGTGGCTGTAATTCACCCTGCAACAACCTTGAATACCAAGAAGTTTCAGACTGACTTCACGGGACTTTCCTTGCATAAATGTTAACAGGCGCATGTGAACATGCATATTTATATTATATGCATATTCAACTGCGTTAGTTTGTCGTGCTTGTCCAAGCATGGCTCTGTGAGCTTGTGTGTGAGTGTAGGACGTTACAGAAGTGATGTCTTTACACACAATCATTGAACCAATCCCCAGTCGGTGATGTCAGAGAGGTTCACAGGGTGGGAAAGCACCTGAAGTCTGTAAACACACACATGTTGACAGTCTGGTCTAGCCGGTGTAATTTCTATGAGTGACTGTGTGTTGTGACTGGTGTGGCACCGGGAGACTTTACGGCCTCTGAACGGTGATTCAGGGTGGGCTCTTTACAAGACAGGCTGACCAAAAAGACAGATACACACACAAGGACACAGTGATATGAGAATAAACACACGGACAGAAGGCGGCTCTGTGTCTAAGAAAGGGTGCATGAGAACAGGCTCTCACAGAGGTCATACTGCAGGCCACGGAGCTCAAACATACACATTATATTCACATTTGTGGATGGCATCAAAGCCGGGCTGAGGAATGCTGCTGAATGTCTGCCACGTTTGCATATTTCTTTTGGCACACACGCACACTTTTATACCCACCTCCTTGAAACACCAGGCACACTGTGGTCCACGTCTGAGACAATCTGTGCAAGAAGTGACGCCGGGCGACCAACAGACACTGGCACCTGAGGACACAGAGACAAAGAGGGGGGTGAAGAGATGGCGGAAGTAAAAGAAGACAGTCGAAAAAGAGAGAAGAATCTGGGATTAGCATATGAAAGAATGTGTGTGTCAACACTCATTAGCCATGCAGCCGAGGCCCCCTGCGGATATTAAGAGATCTCATGCTCACTTCTGATGATCGAAGCACCACTTTAGCATCTCATACGGGGTCTATTCAGTGTGTGTCAGCCAGCGCGTGGGAACTGTAGGAACAGGTGCTTGAGTTGTTGGAAAGGGGTGAAACATCCGCACATCTAATCAATAATCAATCAGGAAAATCCTGCATGTTATGTCTGTTTTTCCTGGAGTGACACTCGAACAAGCCACTCAACTTTAAAGCAGGGATAATACAGAAAGCTTGATTTTAGTGGGTGAAAAGGGGGCTTTAATGGGAGTCGTGATTTATAGGGGTGATTTATCTGCTGAAATCCAATTTTCCAGAGCCATTTTCAGTGAGCTGTAGAGTTGGAATGTAGGACAGAGAAAGGCTGCAGGTCTTACTGTGTTTAACAGCAGCCACTATCAGCCCACTATGACCCAATTAGCAGTGTGGCCTCTGGCAAGAACTCCTGGAGAGGTGAGGCACTTAAATTCTAATTAGGAATGATCAATACAGGCTGATGCAGTGGATTTAACAGGTTTCAGTTTAGAAATGACTGCTGCTTTTCACCCTGCTGTTAGATAAGACAATTTATTTATAGGCTTAAAGGAGCTAATCTAAGCAGAGAGAGAACTTCTAATGAGGAGTTTCTATTCGACCCCCTGTAGAGAGGGATGCTGCGAAGGGAAAAGCTTGACATGATGCAGGCTAATTGCTGGGATATGATGTAATTGGCCCCTAATGAGGCTCCACTCACCGGCGCTGGAGGCTTCTGCGTACAGGGCGACCGTCAGGCAGCAGAGCAGGAGGCGCAGAGGGACGTATGTGCGCAGCCAGGAAGTCATATTATCCCTCTCCAACGCCGGGTGGCTGACCGGAGTGAAAGCAGCGAGGAGGAGACACAAGGAGCGGAGCTTTACAGCTTACTGGAGACGAACCGGAGGAGACCGGGAGGAGGCACCGTGCGTCCGCCTCCGCACGAACAAAAGCCGGGAGTGCCGGACCGAGCCGCGGGACATTGTTGTTCACCCAGTAACCCTCTCTAATCCCGAAGAGGTATTCAGCGTCCCCACCGGGTCAAATCAGCTTACAAGCGCGCTCCCCCGTGGACCACGAGAGGAGGTGAAGCGGTAGGATGCAGCTCGGAGTCCCTCCATCTATTTCCCCTTCAGTCAGTCGCAGGTGTGCGACGGGTCTCCCACCGTCCTCCGCGATGTTTCGTCTTACTCAAGTCTCATCCCGGGACGGTACACGCCGGAGTCACACACGCAGGAGATCCAATCAGAGCGGCCGGCGCGCACCAACATGCTGACTGAACATCACGCACCAAAAGCAGCAGAATGACCGCGTTTTAACCGCGAGGAGGTGCCATGGCAACGACGCGCTGTCCTCGGTGTGTCAGAGTCAAAGAGGGAGGGAAGAGAGACAAATAAGGAGAGAGAGAGAGACAGCGGAGAGGAGAGGAGGTCGAAACTGCTTACTACATAGAGTTGTGGTACGGAGCGCATTCCAAGTGAACCGTGAATGGGACGATGGTGTTATATGGCTTCTTAAGGGAGCTATTTCACAGCACCAGAGGCTCCTGTGTGTGTGGATGGATGATGAGGTGGGGGTGGGAGCTCCTGCAGAGTGGGGTTCACAAGCTGGTGCTACAGGCGGAGAAGGGTGAGGTGGAGGTGGAGGAGGGGGTCCATTGTGCACAGATTCCAATGACATGGAGTAACCTCGACTCGCCGGCTGCTCCGCTGTGCAGGAGCCAAATACCTACTAAACAACTCAAAGGAGGAAAACAGAGCCACGCCATGACAAAAGAAACAACAGTATGCCATCTTTGGCATGATCGTGCCCTCCAGCAGATAAAGAGACATGTTTGGTTTGGCACACAGCCTGGTGCCAGCAGTCAGGACTGGTGCTCACCCTTATCTACTCTGTTTGACCTCATCTGTCTCAGGAGCCTGGAGCCCAGCCAGTCAGGCCTCTCCTCTCATCCATTCACATAATTTGTCAAAAGGGTTTTTTCTCTTTTTTTGGAGGCAGGAGTGCCAACACCTCCCCATCCATGCACTGGCAGTCACTCTTAATTATGATAATGATGGAAACACACAGCACTCTGTTTTCCAAGTGTGTGAAACATCTCCAGGCCAACTTTCTCCTCTCTAAGGTGGCAGGGGAGGATTTGGGAGGGCGTCTGGAGGGCGGAATATTCTCTGTTGAGCAAACTTGATAATGGACTCTAGTGTAAACACCTCCTCGTTCTTGTCAATACTGGTCAGCATCAGTTTCTTAATGACAACTGTCATTGCTGTAAAAAGCTGACACAAACCACTCTTCCTCTGTGACATTCCACCCCCTCCTTTCCAACCTCTATGCCTTCCTCCCCCTCCTCTTCTCTCTTGTCCCCCCGGTATGTTTGTGTTAGCAGTCGGCTGGGCTTTCCATCACGCTGGTCTGGTCTCATCACTCTCCAACCACACACACACAAAAACCATACTAGTTCATGAACCACTGCTTTGAACCGTCACTCCCCCTCAAACACCTGCCCAACTTTGTTTCCAAGTCCCTCCCCATTTTCACTCATCTCACTGATTTTCTCTCTGAAGTATCTCACACTCTCTCCTTTCAGCCTCCCCATTCTCTGGCTGAGTTGATGTGAGGACAAAGTAGGGGTCGAAGGTGAGCTGGGAGCCAAGCGGGGATTCCCATGCGGAGATCCAAACCGAACCAGCTTGAGTGCAAGGAGTGACTCTGACGTTCAGGCACTCAGAAATGTGGTTTAAAAAAAGAGCGTCTCATCATTATTCAGTTAAAAACACAGCAATCTGAATTCCCCTGTCATGCTATATGTCAGACATGGTATTTAGAAAACTGATTTCCCCTTTAAAAAGATTTCACCTTTCTACTCTAACTACACCAAACAGTCTTGCTCATTTTTAAATGTATATTTGCTTAGGGGATGTTTTATCAAAATGGCACATCCCAAATAAGGAATAATGATGAAGTGAAGGTTTCAATTTGGCTCTTAGTCACACTCTAACCACAGACAGACACATTTCACTTGGCGTGTATAAAAAAAAAAAGTCTAAAAATAGTCATGTGTCTTCCTCTTTTTGAGCATTTGAGTATTGATGTATTTCTAATTACACTGTATAAGAGTCTCCTGGAAATTCAAAGTAGAATTGAAAGAGCCTTTTCACAGTGTCTGATGTGAGCGCTCGTGCTTTTGTTGTAGCCACTTCACTATTTCAAATATCACAAAGGAATATGGGAACTGGCTCCCAGTTGCTTCACTACAGAAGTGATCAGGAAGTGTGCATGATTAATGTATTCTTACAGAGACAGTGTGTCGTTTCTGCGTAGCTTTGAGGGTCAAGCTGATAAAATGTACCGAATATTTTGGATGTTTGTAAGGTTAACTACCCATAAGGGTAATTCAGCCTGAGGACAATGTTGCCTTTGGATACATGACACATTTTCTGTGATATTCAAAGTATTTCAAAGACCAAAAACAGCAATCCTTTAGTCAGTATGTCAGCGGATCCCAACTTCTGTGGTACAGAGTCAGAGTACATTCACAACTGTATACTTTTGTTAGAATCATAACAAAAATAAAAGCTGGACACCAGAGCTTTGAAGAAATGTTGTTGGAGTAAATAATAAACAATAATGAACAATACGTTTATTGAGCATTTGCACTTGAATATTTGGTGCTCAAGTGAGAATTTATGGTGCCAAAATGCTGATTACAGTGATTACAGTGCCCGTGTTGGTCATAATGAAAAAAGCATGTCATTTGGTGTAACAACGCAGCTGACTGGTGACTTCTCAATAATTTTTGGATTGCAGTTAAGATCTATGATACTCTGGGCTACAATTAATCAGACTCTGGACTATTAGCAAGGTGAAACATGCTTGTAAGAGCGCATTTGGGCTTGCTTTTAGGATTTTATTTGTCAATACATTTGTTGGTAGTTGACTTTCAGTTCAATCTCTACATTTCCAGCTATTACACTTTCTACAATCTGCTGGTGTGTTTTGTGTTTTTGGGGAGGAAATCAACAGTGATACCAACAGTAGAGTAGATTCTCTATTCAACATAACATAAAATTTGTGCTACCTATTCAAAATGCACGACAGGTTTGTTGGGAAATAAATGTGCATCTGTTATTCATGAATAGTGTATTTGCTGACCGTCGGTGCTGGATGGTCAATCTACAGAAGAAACGTTAATGAGGAGAGCAGATGTTAAAAATACTGCAAGATGTTGCTTTAATGAAAACATTTGAAAGATCAGAGGAGGGGTTTAGCGATTACGTGAACAACAAAAGCATTAAATAACACATTTTGTATTTGTAGAACATAAAGTTTTTACAAGCAGCCGTTGATTCACCTTAAAATGTAGGTGCTAAACACCAGTGTTTGTTTACTACTGAGTACATCTGTGTGGTTTATTGGTTATTGTAAGGCTGAGCTAATGGGGTGATCTGTTCCATGATGACGATTCCCCCATTGAAAGGTCACTGAATGGTTTGATCAGCATGAAAAAGGTGTGAGTCATATTTAATGGCTGTCACAGTAACCAGATCTCAACCCAGATAAACATGTGTGAGAGAGTTCAGTCTGACATGTTAGACAGCGCTCTCTACCACCATCATCAAAAACACCAAAAATGAGGACATATCTTTTGGAAGAATAATTTTAAGCCCTCCATCAGAGCTTCAGAACAAAGAAGCACTGAACTAATTGTAGTGGTACGTGGTACCACAACATCTTACACAGACACATTATGTTTTCCTTTAATTCGTCATACATGTATATACCATATGAGTCAGTGCTGGCTCCAGTTATTTTCATTATTTTGAAAAGGCAAAACACAATAAGTCAAAAACACTAATTTGTTCTGTCAGTACATGGTTGTCTGTCTCTTTGTGTTAGACTTGTGATTGACTGACAGTCTGTCCAGAAAGCACCCAGCTTCTCACGCATTATCAGCTGAGACAAACTTCAGCCCCCTATGACCCTGCACATGATAAGGCAAGTATAGCTAATAGGTGGGTATTATGTCAATGGCAGTCAGAGCAAGGAAACCACTGCCACTGACATAATATCTACCTTTTAGCTATACTTGCCTAATAAACCCTGAGATGGCTTATATTGTAGAATAAATAGTACTAATCTACAACATAAGTCATATCAAGGATAGTCACATGTTTATGTCAAACCTCACAACATTAAAGAGAAAAACCCCAATGTTTCCACTGGAGCAAGCCTGTGGTGATAATTGAGACTAATGTCTGTAAATGTTTCCCCCGCAGTTATACAACTTCTTTTAAAAAAATTTCTTAAAAACATACGTGCCACTTGTCGCAGGTACTTTGATGAAATCGTAAAACAAAAGAGAAATCCCCTTCTTTAACCGGTGCTATTGTTTACATGAGAATATTTCCCAACTGAGACCACAATACCCATAAACCCTGTCTCGACTGTTTCCAAAACGATCATGCTGCTTGACCAACTTCCTCCTCCGTCTCTCACTTTCATGAAGAATTCAAACATGTCAGAGCTGAAGCTTTACAGAGGAATTTCAACTGTACAACTCTGCAGTTATGAGGAACTTGGAAACTTTGAGCGCAGTCCTTCAAGAGCACGATTCTGGGTATATCATTATCACTTTAAAATGCTGGAATTGAGATGCAAGTGTCAGAGGGGACAGCAAACAGGATCAAATGTATGCTTTGAGGTTTCATGGTTGGAATGATAGCACGCACTTTGATTTCACAAAACATCCGTTTGCTGCCTTCTGGACATAACCGAGGAAACTCCGTGGTTCTTACCATGTCGATGCTGACATTTGCATTGACCATCGTGGTGTCGTGGTCGAATGCAAACACGCACAGACACACGCACACACCTACACTCATTTCAACCACCAGCATGACATAACAGACACCCTAAGGCCACAGTGACCCATGTTTTCTTCTTTCTTTCTGAGGAAAATTCTGTGTCAGAATCTCCAAAATTCTTTGGGATGTAGATAAAGGGATTAACAAGGTTTCTTCATATGTGGTTTTGGGCTTTAGTATGAGCTTGATCTCCTCCAGAGCTACTTATTCATTTGGGATCATTCTTGATCTTCAAATCTTCAAAATTAATTTGACAAAGTGATTCATCCAGTTCAATTTGACACCCTTCGAGCAATCTCTTTGGCAACACTACAAAGAATAAAACTCCCTTTAAACAGGAAGAAATATCTAGCAGAACCAGGCTAAGAGAGGGCAGCTATCTACCTCCACCAGCTGGCATGATGTTGAACAGGAGAGAGAAAAGGAGAGAGATAACAAAAAACCAATGCATAACAGCAGATCAGAAATGCATAGTTTTGACTCATAATAACTCATAATGTTAACTAAAGATTCCACTTTGAGCTTTATCCAGAGCTTTAAACTGCACTTCACAGAGCAGCTGAGTGAAAGGTGCAGTGTCAGATATTATTAGGTGACCTAAGAATCTAATATGGGATTTCTGGACAGTCAGATTAATTAACCAGAGTCTTCAAGTCCAGTGTAGCTGCTTGTCAAAAAGTATTCATTCTGTGCTTGTTCAGCACACAGACAAGACAGCAGAAGACGACTGAAACAGTGTCATATTACATCAATTAAGATTTGTCAGAAGATTACATCACTTGTCTGTACACATCAGACCTCAGTTGGGCACAAGATTGACAAGGACTGATGACACATACTTACACCAACTGAGCCAACAGCGAAAACCGGGAAGTGCAGTTAAAAGCAAAATGAAAGCTAGATGGAACGAGATGGACCTCTAGTAATTTAGTGCTGTTCTGCTGTAAAGATGAATTTTCAGGGAGACAGATTACTTTAAAAAAACCAACCAGAATCAACACAGTGCTGTCTGCTGTACCTTGTTGTCATCCTACCAGTAGGGGAAAAGCACTGGCTCGTTAGTATTTCTTTGAGCCAATCACAATCATCTTGGGCGGTGCTGCAAATGATTCGGTGGAACTTTACACACTAAAATGACTAATCCCGCCTCTTCAAAAATAAAAAGCCACAAGCAGGACTTATTACATGATTCAAATCTTTGGCAAAAACATAAATTCTGTGGGTGAGCGGGCTACTGTTTCCGGTAGTTAAAGAGATTTTGAAAATGATAACACACAGAAATTGGAAGGGGAAGCGAGTCCTGTGTGAAATGTGCAACAAAAATGGCACATTTATATCCAAAGTCTATATCCACTGAAGCTGTCTGCTGCGACTGAGTGATCCTGAATTTTTAATTTATAGTACAGGCCAGGTTCTAAACACACTGGATCCCTGTTACTCACACTGCAACTTGATAGTCCCTTTTGCTAGAACTATTTTCATATCCTTTAAACTTTGCGTCTTCTTTTGTAACTGAAGCTTTCTATAATGACATAATACTCCAATTCAGAGTTCAAGGAAGTATACATACTAGTAAATAGTTAAATACCCCTTTAAACATTAGCATCCTGCATTTATCTCAGTATAAAATGAACACCTGCTACAGTAGCATTCATGACATCTTTTGGTAACACACCCTCCTTTGTCCTTGAAATGTGAAAGTGAAATGTCTGTGTGGAGAGTGTGGGTATCTATTCTCCTCATCATGCCCTTTTCCGCTCACCAGGGAGTCTCGGAGAGTCCCTGATTTTCTCACCCACATCCTGGGTGCCAGCTGCTGTGCACTTTGTTACTGTAATTCTATGAAGGCCAACAGAGCTGCTCTCCGGCTCAGTGCCAACCTCGCTATGAGAAAGAAACAGAGAGAAAGGGAGGGAGGAAAGAAGGGAGGGAGATAGGTCACTGGTCTCAAGGACTTTCAGCCACAGTTTTGTACATTCGGGGGAATAACACATTTCGGACTGTGCGGCCACAACAGGGAGGAGTAATAATGATATGCCATCCTGTGGTTTGGTCTGCAGTGCAGTCCACACATACACACCCGGACTCACCACCGGCTCCTCGAAATCTCCACCCAGGTTATATTTCCCTGACACAACTGTGCGGTTGTGTGATGTGATGTGACCCAGCAGTCATGTGGAAATCGGATCTGATTTCCAGGTAAATCACAGTCTGATGCAATGCAGCAAAAGTTCCTGTGCAAATGACTAATGTAGCTTTACTGTTGTCAGTGTACATTGTTGGAGGTTCCTGAGGAAAACATGACTGAAATTAAGAGGAAAAATACTGAGTGATGATTAAAGTTCAGATTGACATGGATAACCTAAAGGAATTAGCTCATTGGCTTTATATGGTTTCTGCTGTTTATAGATGTTGTCACATTTCCTGCAAGCAGAGTCCATGGAAAAGGACTTATCATGATGTTGCTGGCGACCTGTCCAGGGTGTCCCCTGCCTTCGCCCGAGTCAGCTGGGATAGGCTCCAGCACCCCCGGTGACCCTAGTGAGGAAAAAGCGGTGTATACAGGATGGATGGATGATGTTGCTGGTGATGTTGAATAGCAGGAAGACAAATATGGAAGATCCTACTGCACAGGCTGCAGATTGACCAACAAATTAGGAGAACAGGCAACTATTTGAAAGGCAGTAACAGCAGAGGACAAGGACAGGAGAACAAGGAAGTGGACGAAAGCTAAAAATTATCTATAACATTTTAATCATTTATGATCCTCAACTAGAATGGAGTTAGTAGAGTGTGACTGCGTCAGTGTCTGGGGAAATCGACAGTGAAGTCCACACAATTGTCACCCATATTAATTTTCTGCTTCACCTCACAGCTTTTTTCCTTCTTCCTTCCCTGGAAGCGATACCAGCTGAAGTCACATGGCGTCAGGCTGATACCAAGGACAGTCAGTACGGTAAACAAGCAGAGTATTGAGATAGATAAGCAGCTTCATGCAGCTTCACATCTTGAGCAAAGCAGGAATAAATTAGCGGATGGGCTGTTTTATAATGGTGCAGAAAGCAAGCTCAAAAGCACCGGTTAAATGCCTTACAGGCTGATTAAGAAATAACAGATCAAACTGTACATAGAGCATAAAGTAGGAATGCCATAAAACAAGATAAAAACAGCCATGACCCATTTACTTTAGTCTGGTGAGATATGTCGAGTTCAAAGCAAGCTTCCTTTGATTTACCCCTCCAGCAATCCTATCATCACACTGTATGGAAAACAAAGTAAGACAAAAATAGTTTGATAATTTAATGGAATTACATTAGTGACGTAGAATTCTTTGAAACAGGAATATTTAATTATTTATTAGGGATTGTGGTCACTAAAAGCAGTAACATTTTGATTTATATCTTTTTAAAAGTCACAACATCAGCAAACTACCGGTCCATTAATTTTGCGGTGCTATCTCAGGTCTTGCAGGTCTAGCTTTTAACACTGTAACTATGTCAGATTTAGCAGAAACTTGCAGTGCAGAACATATCGGGAACATGGCCCTTCTGTGCTAACAAAGCTCCCTGTTGTAGCAGCTGGAAAGATAGAAAAATTCAGGATAAATTGAGGCCTTCTTCTTTTTGTTAAGTGTGTACAGTTACAGTGTGCATCATAAATCATGCTAGTATTCAAATAGGCAGGTGGCTCTGATGACATACACTCTTGTTCCAGATTTCTGGGAGTGGTGTAAATAGGTTGTTGCTCTGTGTGTACTGTCCTGCATTTGGCTGAGGTCCGAAACTTTTCACTCTGGGAAAGCAGCAGCTCCAGGAAGCTATTACATCACCTCTACAACTGTGTGTAGAAGTGTGTGAGTGTGTGTGTGATGACCTGCAAACTTTTCTGTCCAAGTAGGGCTGATGATGTGTGTGTCTCTCCGTGTCCTGATGCGTCACCCATGGATATGTCATCCCACAACTGCACTGTTTGTCTATAGTTTGCATTTTTGCCTGATCTCCTTGATCCCAGCAGCAGACCTGCAGATTCTAAAGAAAGCTGATTCCACTGTGAGAAAGGAAGAGAGGGAGGCGGTTGTTTTTATAACTTAAAACAAACTGTGAGCATCAGTATGAAACCCGGCCTTTGATGCTTTACCGTTACACTTGAGGGAATTGGCTAATGTGTGTCTATTGACATAGTCCAGCTCTTACCTCCTTCTCTTTCAGAAACACACACAAACACACACACACACAGCTGTTGCTGTGGACTCTGGCCTGACGTCCTTCGGGAAAGCAGGGAGTTTCCTTCCTGGGTGAACTAGATTCTTTGTCATTCAGTGGGCTGCTGCTGTGGTCAGGACTCAGCCAGGAGTGAGGTGGGGAATGAAAACATCAAGGCAAACTTTTCATTCACTCTCCGAGGGGACGCACACTTTCACAACTTTGACCAAAGTCAACCTTCCATCTGTCTTTTCCCGTACAAACAACAATTCAGCTTTTCCTTATTTGTATTCTTTGCACTACAGGCTCGTAAAATGGCTTTTACGCCTGTATACAGGTCAAAATAGGGTATGAATAAAGCCAGTGTAGTATGGCTACAAAAGCACTGAAACTTAAGTAAAAAATTACATAAAAATAACTGAAGTAAAAATGCTACAATAACTCAAACAGTCCCCCTAAAGAATTTGTACCTTTTCCTGTAATAGCTTAACTTTTTCCATTGCATTTTCTGTATATTAGACATTGATTGTATAAGCAAGCAATGCAATTAAATCACCTTTATTCAAAACAGTGTGTTTTTAGTTTTATTTGGGAGGTGTGGGGTAATTAAAATTTAAATAATTTAGAAAAAGTTGACAAAGCACAATTTAGTAGAAGCACTGAGCTAATTTATCAGCTGCAATTGACCATACAGTTATTTAATCATCTAAAATAATAGATTTTCCTCACTTACACTATCTAATATGTGAGTATTTGTTAGTTTTCTGTATGTATGGAGTTGTGAATTGAATATAATTTCCCAACAGCATCATTTTGAACTTGCTTGCTTAGAAGCTGCTGTTTATTTTAGTAAATAGCCTTTTGGTGGATTCTCATTGTGTGACAGGGCCCTCTAGTGGTTTCACCGCGCAAACAGAAGTCATGGTATGAAATTGAGGATAGTTGGGGACAAGAACATCCTGAGTTTTACATTTTCTCCCTCCAGTGTTCACCAAAGTTTCTTTAGGTTTCAGAGGAAAATGATAAGGAGGAGGTACTCTGTAGGCTTTGATGATAATGTGACTGCAAGTTTTTGTGTCCTGAGAGATGCAGGTCAAATGTGTTTCATTACTAGACAGTCAGTGCATCCCTATGGTTTCTGTAGTCACTTGCATGATTGGAGACTGCACACTAGAGCGAGTAGGTTTCGAAGTTTCCTGTGTCTATAGTAGAGCTGAATCAGGTTGGCTCACACTCTGCTTACTAAGTCATTCATCAGCCCGTCTATTTGAGGCCAGGAGGGACGTGGACAGCCTGGTGTTTAAGTGTACAACCTCCTTACAAAGGATGGAGGGAAAGATCCAATTTCACTGCGACTTGAGGAAAAAAAAAGAGGCCACTGACTCTGCAATGGGACTCTCTTCAATCCTACTTGCATTTGTGCATCTTTGTGCTAGTGCGTGTGTGTCGTGCGTAGTGTGTGTGTGTGTGTGTTTGGCGGTCCCTGCTGTGAAGTGTTTAATAGTTAATAAGAGCCTTGTTTACTTGGCAGGGCTGCTGCCCACACAGCAGATGCTGCTCAAATGCTGAGAGATACAAATACAGGAAATAGATCCAGAACATAGTTTGGATATTTTAACGGTGTCAACACAAAGTCTGGTAGCAGCACTCAGGGCCTGAGAGTTTGGAACAATTGTCAGAGCATTTTTGTCGTTTTTAAAACAAAGTGGGGGAATACGGCTACATAAAGGATGACTTTTCCCAACACAAGCTATTAATTATAATCATAAGTGCTTCAGTAAATGGCAATTGCATGATTATTTTGGGATCTGGAAGATATTTAATTTGTTATTGAAGAGGCTTCTTGAGTTCTAAGTGGCTGATGTGGAGTTCCAGATATATATTTTTGCCCCCAAATACAAAGCCTAAATACCTGAGACTCATATACCTTAAATGTTAAGGTAGTGAAATTTTCTAGACTCAAGACTGCATTAAGTACCTGATGAGTGGTGTTGTAGATTCCTCTTCTGTTTAAAGATACCAGTCTTACATATATGGTTTCTTTCACTCCTCTCTCAAGTTACCTGTTCTCTCTGTCCAAAATTGCCTTTTATTTAAGTGGACAATAAAAGCTACGCATACATCATTTCCCACCTTGACTACTTCATTGTTACATAAACAAAAATTTCTCAGAGTACTTTGATTAAAGTGTGACAGAACATAGAATATTTTTATTACTTAATACACACAGTTACACATAATGTTTCAGCAAAATCTATTTACCTTTTAACTTAATTTTATGTTGTGTAAATCTGGATGAGCCGTAACAAAAAACAGTCAAGGTGTAACACCATCTGAAATGCAGAGGGAATATTTCAGCTGAAGGGCAGATCTCTGACAACTGTCTTGAGTTCAGAGGTCTGACTGAGATTCAAACAACAAATGGAAACTTATAACAGTATCCGTCCTTCACACAGCACTGCTTTGTCTTTCTTATGAAGACAACAGAGGCTCCTCAGCTGAGGACATTCACAATCTTGGTGTTGTTAGACCTTTGTGCTTGATGCTGGTCACAACATAATCACAAACCATAACAAAATAGTAGAAACATACTCAAGGTCAGGTCTACTATGTGCTCTGTTTTACAGTCATGCCCAGACTTGTTAGTGATTGTCACATTACAAACACAATTCATCCAAGTACAAATTGAATTTTGCTACAGTATTTTACTGTGGTACAAAAATCCTCTTGAGATCACAGTCAAAGTTTTGAGTATCAGAAAGTTGGTTTTTATACCATGCATGTTAAAAACATAAAGATAAATACGTCTAATTTGTTGTTAAGGCACTAAACAATGCAAAACCGCCAGTGTGTTCATTTCAGAATGAGGTGAAAGTCGTAGCCTCATGCTACCCTGCCTGGTTGTTTGTGTATGTACTCTATAGTGATGGATAATGCATGAATGGCTGTTTAAAATTTAAGGGTGACAATGTAGCTGTGACAAAACAATCTGTGACAAAACATCGGGACAGAGGAGAGCCATGTACTTTTTATTTTTTTAAATAAACTTTGAGGAACAAAGACTCACACAAAGACATGCAGCATGATGTGTGAACAGACAGGCGATGTTGCTGTGTATTTTTTTAAAACTAGTCTGTTTATGAGTAACGGCACCGGATGTCGTGGTTGTCTTTAGCAGAAAAGAAAACATTTATTCTACGTGCATTGATGTTTTGTGAGATTATTTACTGGTTCATTTTGCATATCTGAGACAGCTGTGGAAAAAAAGACAAAATTTTATTGCCATCTGACAGTTGATAAGTTACGACTGTCTGTCTGAGCAGCTGGATGGGATTTTTCACACTAAATCAAGTCTCCGTAGATGCTTTGTGTGAAAGTGATTTTCTCCTTTAACATATTATTTAGTGGCTGGGGTAGAAGACTTAGTTGAAAACCAATATCTGTGCAAATCTGAATGTGTGACAGAAACGTTGGAGGGCAGCAGAACCTGAATAAAAATGAAAGTGTGTGGGCATATTTCACTCTCACTGAAGTGGGCTTCAGTGAAATTGAAAGAAGATGGAAAATGGTATTTTCCCTTGAAGTGGGCTTCAAGGGAAAATACCATTCATACTGCTTCTGTTGTTCAAATACATTCTGGTAAACACAGGAAAATTTCATCAGAAGTGGAAATACTGATGGAAATGAATATTAAATCAGAAACTGGTGATCTATTTTTTAAAAAAAGCAGGCGTCAGTAGGCATATAGTCTATTAGCTGCCACTTTGATTTGCTATATGACTTAAATAGTATAACAGGACCATCGTTTTGGCCTTGCAGTCTTTTAATAGTCAGATTCATAACGAATATTAAAAAAAGAAACAAAGCTTAAAAATTTTTTAGAAAACAAGATTCTTAATCTACTCTATTCAATGTAAAACTTGTTTTCCTGTTACTCACAATGCATTTTCTACCATCAGCAGTTTGGTCAATGATTAGAGGATGTTATATTATTAGTGACTAATGCAGTTCATCAGACTTTACGCAGTTACCACTGGATCCAGAAAAGGCTTTATGCAACTTTTTTTTTACTACATATTCAAACCTTTCTTTTAGTTTGTGAACCCCCCACTTACTGTTCTGTAAATACTGAGACACTGAGTTAAAAATAAGAACATCGACTGCAGCAGAATGTTCACTTCATTCAGCACCACCATTGACTTTGTAACACAGATATGAGTCCTAACAAGAACCTTTTCATTTTGAATAATGACCTTAATAAGTGGGAAATGGTGATGAAAGACACGGCATTGATTTCTGCTTTAGTGACCACATCTTTACCTCTGTATATTGTTAAGAGTTGGACTGTGTGAGTCCACAGGGAGGAAAGATGTTATTATCCAAGATTTTTATTGTCTGTGAGACAACACACACACATACTTGCTGCAGATGTGTTAAGATTTATGCCTGGCTCATGTCAGTATATACTGAATTTGAAGCTGCAGTTGGCTAATTAAGCACAGTGACTGGGAAAAAGCACTGAGCCTGGCCATTTGTTTGCAAGTTTGAAACAAACAAGATTCCAGTCTTTGTATTGAGATAAGCCATTCTCATGTTGATTGTAGCTAATTGTTTTGATAAGAATGTGACTCACACTGGGGAATTTTCCCCAATAAAATTATATTTTTAACTACTTTAGGACTAAAGAGGACACAGGTTTAAACACTTCATTCCACTGAAATATATATATAAGAATTTTATTAAATGTCTTTTAAAATCACAGGTTTCACCAGACTAGGAGTGTGAAACAAATAGCCAGCCCATTTGCTGTGGCAAATTAGCTGCTTGTCAGTGCTTGCACAATACCCTGTAGGCCCAATAGTCTGCTAATGGCACAGAGCAAACAAGGAGCAAGCAAGTTGCTTGGGCTTATTGTGGCTACAGGGATCAAACTGGGAGGTAAAAGGATCCTAAAGTTGCACATCATGTGTATAAAAGAAAAGAAAACACAGCCCAGCACCACCCAGGCAAAAGCTTTGGTGCTCTACTTTAAGGGATCTCTGAAGGGACACCATCACTGCATGATCAGACTACCACCCACTCAAGCCCAACAGCTCTGTGGAACAAAGTCTGACCTGTAAATATCTAACAGCAGGCACAGCCTCCTAGACAGCGGGAGGGTGAAGGATTACAAAAATCCGCTCAGTATCAGCATACCAGAGACCTCAGACGAAAGGGAATCTGCATGAAAAGAGGTTTGAGTGAAGCAATCACTGCATGTGAAGCCAGAGACACACCAGCTTACCATCACTTGGGAACAGATTGCAAAAAGACACACTGACCCAACCAGCCAAGCCAACTGTAGACCTCACCACCTCTACCGATGCCAATGTGAACAGCAGTCACATGACTAGATTTATGATGCCAAACGGCGACCGACAATCAGTAGGTAGAATTACTTAACATTTTGACACGACCTGAAGAGTGTTTTTGTCGGTTAGCATGCCAAGCTACAATAAGAATTTGAACTTTTTGAGCAATGCACATTTGCAGGCAGGATTTGACGAACTGAAACTCAGCATTTATTTTCAGCTTTATACAGGACACAAACCCCACTTTCCTGTGTAAAAGTCGTCTGTTTAACCTTTTCATTCACCACATTCTACACCTAAAGCGGACTTTGTATCTCTTTGAACTCTCTTGTCTGACCTAGGTGAACAGACCAGTGATTGGCCAAAGTCTCTCTTATTAAGTTAGTCAAGTCACCATTGTTTATATAGCGTATATAAAGCAGCCACTGAGCCCAAGTGTTTTTCAGCAGAAAAATACGACTGACGTTGCAAATTAACCTAAATGTACCTTAAGGATTAGGGATTAAAACCCAACAAAAATTACATAAAATACAAACTTCTCCAAGTATAACAAATAATAAGGATAACGCAATGCATTGTTATTAATTATGGAGATTAACTTGACTAAATTAGTAATTAAATATACATGAAAACTCACCAAGTCCAAAGATTTCATGGATTCCTGATGAGCACACTTTCTTTTTTCTTTTTTAAAATCCTTTTTATTTGTTTTATTTTTCATTCTAGGTTATAGAGTTTGATTTCTAAATCCTTCAAAAACAAGCTAAGAGAAGGTGAAGAAGTCTAGTTGCCTCTCAGACTATAAATTCCAACAAAAAGGTTAGAATAAAAATGTATCCCAGTGATCCTAAAGAACTTCCTACCACTGCTTTAATGACATGAGAGTGATTCCTGCATAGAAAGTGAAACTGCTTTTCCTAAAATTCTGATTTCAGTTTCTGTCAGTGTCATGCCTCATTTTCTTACTGTTTCACTCTCCTGCTGCCTTTCTGACTGACAGGAAACAAGGAAAGAACCTTCTTAAGTTTTGACGAAAACAGAAATCCCATGTTTATCCATGATGCAGCAAGTTCATGAGAGGGGCATTAAGATGCTTTCCCCCTCTCTTTCTGTTTCAGTAGACCAGGAATGAAGCCTTTGTGCACTGTGTTTTAGTGTGTGTGTTCTTTTCGTCCTGGGTTCAAGGGCATTCCCCCACCAGTCTCCTGGCACCGACTGCAACAACATGGCCTGCAGTTGGAAGAAAGGCCCATTTTCACGCTGTACGCCCATCGCTTGGAGTCGGCACACAGAGAGAAAGAGAAAGTGCTTCACTTGCATTATGAAACAGGGAACAACTGCTTGACTTCATGCATTTCCACAGATGTGACAAGTGATTAAAAGCCCATGTTATGTCATACTCAAGGTGGAGAGGGGAAATGTTAACAGACACACGGAAATGCTAATGAGTCCCTTTACACGGAGAGTGGTGTAACCTTTTCATACGAGCTCGTCGCTCCTTTTTGTTGACCTTTCTGTCTGCAAAAGCATTCATTAAGTGAGCCATCTGTGCGATCTTTGACCTTCCACCACCAACACCATCTCAGTGTTTGGGCATCCAGTCGGGAGCTAATAAAGGAGGAGGAGGAGGTTTCTGGTTGAGTTACGAGGTGAAAGGAGACCAGGGTGGTTTTTTGAGTGCTTCGACTGTGTATAGATTAAAAGGAAGACGCTGGAAAAGAGTCAGCAGAGGAGCAAAACTGAGAGATGGTACAGGAACAAGCATGGAGCAAGATGTACGTCTTTGCTCGGAGCTCCAGAGAGAGAATTGATTGTAGAACTGGTTGTGTTTTGTCAGAGCGCACACAGTAAAAAAAATCTATTGATTGATTGCATAATCTCCCTTCATCTCCTCCTCGTCTGCCTCCTCTTTCATCACTCTCTCCTTCCTCTGTGTTCGGTGCCCTCGGTTATCCTTCCATTCACTTACCAAGGTCTTTGCATTGCCTTTTTACTCACTTCTCCTTTCTCCTTTTTCCTGCCAACCAAAATCCTTCACACTCAGAGACACTCACATCCTCTCAGGTTCTTTCCTTAGTCATCAGCAGGAGGTGAAATCCAAACCTCTCTAGTCTTACTGTCAAAGCCTTGACGGAAGAAAGGACGGTTTTCTTTTTAAATATGCAACAGGAAATAAACAATGAATCATCTAGATTCAGTTTGACAGGAATGCAGGTACAGTGTGTGTCTGTGTGTGCTCATACGTGTGGGTGGAAACATCTGGAGCTCAGGGTTGCGACAGCTGACCAGCTCACCGCGTTCCCTCCAACCATTCGGCCACACACTATGCAGTGTTTCTGGAAAGACCGACTGGGACTCAAATACAAATTTTACAAACACTGTTAGACTTCTTAGAAATATTTACAATGTGTGTTGTGTGTCTGTGATTTCTTGTGCAGCACTGATAATGCACCTCAAATGTAGCGTTAATTATGCCTGACAAATTTCCCACTGTGATGGCGAGCCTGAGAGTATTCGATACTTCGGGTTAATGACGTGTGCGTAACTTGCTCCTCTCACATGACTGACTGAAGCGGCACACTGCTGTTCGTGCTGGATTTTGCATCTCTAAACTGTGAGTGTGCTCATGTGAGGATTTTAGTGCATCATGGAGCATATACTGTTTGTCATTTAATATCAAATCTTTTTTTGGTTTCATTTTTTAGTACAGAGCAGCAGATGTGGTTTGTAGTTTTTGTTAAAGAAGTTGCTCAGGTTGAGTTGAAACCTCAGCAAACATAATGAATGAATTTATTTTTGTTATTCGCACTCCCAAAGATCATGAGTGAACATCAAGTTGAAGTCAAGTGAGCTTGCTCACTGGATGTAAACAGAATGTATGAGCCCCATTCTCCGTGTTACCATTTTAAAAATCTCCTTTGCTGTCGGAAACAAGAACAACCTTCATGCAACAACCTATAATGGCAAATTTTGACAAAAATTAATTGATTATTCATTTTAATGGCAGTGTCTACCTCCCTGCATCCAACACAAGTTCCTCTTCTGTTTTGCAGGGACGCCATCATTGCATCCTGGGCTTAGCAAGATGATTGGGATCAGTTTAACTCTTTAAACACAAATCAGCTTCTGGGCATTTTTGCTCCTGTCCTGGCCTCATTTTTCACATCAATATAAATCCTGCACCTCTGTGGAAACAGCACAACCAGGAAGGAAGTAGGGAAAATTCAAAAATGTCTTCTAAGCAGTTCTAAAACAGCATAAATTCCATAAATCAGAAAGAAATTAAGAAATGAAAGCTGAACGTCTTTGATTAAGTGGGAAAAACATGTACAATATTAATACAAGTGCCCTCAGGTGTTATGAATAGTAAAAAGGGGGTGGCTTTACATGCTTTAGGCATTTGACTACTTGCATTTTTGCACCCTCTACTAACTTTTTCACACTGTTCTACATGTCAGCTGTTTCACCATGCTGAGTGTATCTTCCAACATCTTGCTCCTCTGTTCACCATTTTTGAGCCATGCTGTATTCATTTTACTGATCATGCTTTAATTTCCTTTCAGTCCTGTAGTTTTTCGATATTTGTTTCCTCTGCTCTGTGCAAAGTCTGTGTTGAACTGAAAAGTCTCAGAATTGTTGTCGTGTGTCTGTTGGTTACAGTTGAATAAGTCATAGATGTTTTGTTTCTTACGGGATTTCGTGGTTATTTTTTTCTCATGGAGCTGTGCCCCATATAGCTCACTGTTCTGGAAAGTTGAAAATCTTAAAATTCTTTCTGTCTTTACAGTTTTTTGGATGGCAATTCTGGAGATTTGTTTTAAAGATAACATACCTTTTTAGATCTCCCGGTGTGTGTTTTTTAAGGTTCAGAGGGTCAAAGGAATACAAACAAGCAAGACTGTTTTTCCCCCTCTGTACCATAAAGATGATGAGGAGCAGTCAGACCATTCTCCAGTGCTGACCCAGCATTGTGCAGATAGGCCTGGTTATGCAAGATATCACAGAAGCAAAGAGTACAGCTACTATAGCAAAAATCTCCTAGTTTGTAGGTCATGATCAAGACTGGATTACTAACGAGCAAAGAGCAATGACCCTAGAAGTGCTACCTGACAAACTCCAATTTGCGTTCTCCAGTTGGATTATCTAGCAGTGACATAATGACAACAGAAGCAAGGAAACAAATAAGGTAAAGTGAAGGATGAAACAGCATTTTTGTTGAATGAATACATTGTATTTTGCAAAAGTAAGAAAAGGTCCACAATCGAGGAATACTACGATTCAAAAGATGCAGACTATGTTGAGAGGAATGAGTAAAAATTACAAAAATTGAAATTTAGGTAACTTTTAACAACGTGGCAGCACTTGACTGAAGCAAAAACTTGCAAAAACAGTTTTCCCTGCCCCAGATGTCAAGCCGAGCGTTCCCGCAGACACCGCAAACTCAAATACAAGGCTGCTTTTTCTTCCAACAGCACTGTTGAGCTGTGGAAGCCCAGTGGGTGTTTAGTCAGAAAACATCGTGTCACAGCACTTCAGTTATTCTTCACCTGCATCAGTGTATTTTGGTGTTGCTTGAAACCTTTAGAAGGCAATAAAACAGCAGAGTTGCTGTCTAACTTGATGCTGTCACACCAACACACAGAAGCATCTCGGGTACAAAGGCAATCTCCAAGTGGCCCGCGGCGCCTTCGATCTCCCTCACTTATCCCGTCTCCTGGGAGCGATGACAGATTGACATTTGCCCGGTGCTACACTCATTATAACCCGGCAGCCATATATCTCCTAATGGTTCTAAGCTGCACAGAGAGTGGATGGCACCACTGAGAGGCATATAATGGGCCTCTGGGGACACCGTAGTTCCAGGCACCTACTGATATCTCTTCTCCTTATCCACTTAGCTGGATAGAAGTTTATACATCTTATATATATCTCTCTGCTGCTGTCTGGGGCCAACACAAAAGGCGAGCTTGGACTGGTATGCATCATTCCTTTCCAGGAGTTTCAGCTTTCTTTTCAGTGCAACAATATAGCAATGTAAAGTGCAGAAATGATTCAATAAAGGTATAATGGCATCCTACATCAGTGGATCTCACCATTCCTTCAACCTCTTAATGCGCTCAGAGAGCAACAGGAAGAAAACAACAACCGGGCACAAAACATCATGGCTCTAAAAATAGTTTGTGTGCTCATGTGATTCGCTCACACAAAAGCCATCACCTGTAACGGCAAAGTTCAACATTTTTGGAATAATGTCTTGTCATTTCCCTGCTGACAGATAGACGAAAAGACTGATAATGCTGCATTTCTTCTTTTCTCCTTATTTGTATTAGTAGCAATGTCTGATGGATGATGAACTGCAGGTTGCTCCACCATCAGCGCCATTATGAACACTTCCACACAACAAGCTGTGCAGTAAAGCAGCAGAAAGTCCAACTAGATCACCCATCTCCATAAAAGAATGAAATTTAATCATTCAATATTACCCCTCAGTATAACATGCAAATATAGTTCTTCACAATAACCTCGTAAATCCAGTCATTTCCAATAAAATCATTTATTGCTTGAAACTGGCACTTATGACTCTCTTGTAGATTCTGTCAGTAATCAGTTAGCTTAGCATTAGCACTATTAATACACTCCATACAAAAGCCCCATGCTAAGCTAAGCTACACGCCTCCTGTCCATAGACATAAGAATGGTATTCAGTGCATGAATTCTAACCGATTTTCCAGTTAAAAATAAATTAATTTTTTTTTTGAAAAAAAGTTGAATTTAGTGCTCAGAATTAAACAGTTGGTGATGCTTAATATGCAATTAGGCACTATTACACCAACACAGAGGGATGTTCAATGAAATGAAGTGATATTTATGCTAATATTTAACAGCATAAGAAATGGGCTCATTGAAATATACTTACTTTTGAATCATTTAATTCATGTGACTCTGTGACATCCTATACCAACACACAGAAATGTATATGTCACGGGCCATTTCGCCTAGGCGTAATCAAAATCCTACCATGGTTGTTGTAAAGATTTTAATTTTGATATATCAATATCCTGTATATTAGAAAGAATAACCCTAACCCTCACCCTAACCCTAACCCTGTAACGGGATTTTGGTATACAGTATATGAAAAAAAACAACCCAGAAACTACTTTGAAAACATAATTTTTTCCCTGCTTATTTTGCCAAGTGTTGAGAACAAAAGTTGACATTATTTCTAAAGTAATTACTTACCTTGTATCTAAAACCACATTTCAAGGTACATAATGTTAGGAAAAACAAATAATTACATTAACAGAGCATCATATTCAAAACCCTTCAAATTTCAATCTCGCCTAGCTGAAATCAAAATTCTAATTCTGCCTAGGCGGATTTAAAATCTGCCAAAATTCTAATTTCACCTGTAACATATGTGTTCTGAAAACAGAGAGGCAAAGCTCTAAATATACATAAATCCATATATAAGCACCTTGGTTTAGTTCTAACCCTAACCCTACAACAGTGTCAATGAATTCTGCTAGTTTGGGTTAAAACAATGAGAACGTTAAGATGGCAGAGACAGAGTACTTGGGTTGGTGGTGTCTGATGGCTTGGAAAGCAGCGCTAAAGAGAGCGAGAGAAAAATCCAGTGTGTCATCAAGTCTACCATTGATCGGAAGCTACTGTATAGTTTACAGGCAGCAGGCCAAAAACAGCATCTTATCTCAGACTAATAAAAGTCTGCTGGGCCACATCAACGGCAATTTTCTATTGAAGTTGCTGCTGTAAACCATTCGAACGCAATCCAACGTTTCTCAAACACGATAGAAATTCGACGCTGCAACCAGAAAGGTCGAAATGAGTTATTGATGTTTTCTTTAATCAGTCTTCCTGACAAAGTGAAACATGTTCCTGTGGTTTACTGTCTATACATCATGAGAATCCACTGCAGCTTTGGTTTCTTTATCTGAATGCTTCTTGAATCAAACAGTGAATTTGATTTTCATTTTGACAGTGGAAACAGTGAAAGGAACAATCCCACTAAAAAACTTGCAAAAACTGTTATTACCAACACATCTCAAGACCAAAACCAATGACAGATATTAGTGTAGCCCTGATTTCTTTCTGGGTTCACTTCGTTATTAAATACCAACATGACAGAACAGTGTTATCCTCATCAGTAAATAATCCTCTATATACACAACCGGTCAAAAGTTTTAGAACAGCCCAGTTTTTCCAGCTTTTTATTGTAAATTATACATGTTAATGTTGTATATAATGTGTATTATGTATAGATATTGTACTCTGAAATGAAAGCATAGAACAAATAAACAAATGAAATTACAAAATAAACTAAATCTGTTTAGAAATCAAAATGTATTCTAAATTTTTGATTCATCAAAGTAGCCACCTTTGGCAGTTATAACAGCTGAACACATTCATGGCATTCTTTCCACAATAGAAATCAAATTTTCTTCTCAAAGTTCTTCCCAACTCTGTCAGAAGTTTCTGCACCTCTATGAAAACAACCCAATCACAGCGAGAAGTAGAGAGAATCTGAAAATGTCTTCTGTGCAATATGACAGTTATGTGATATTTTAACATATTACAAATACTAAAACGTGGATCTACATACTACATATATTTTACATTTTTAAATTGTTTCCATACTTGTCTCCTATCTGCTCTGTGTAAACACAGCCTGCAGTTTAGCCCAGTTTAGACAAGAAGTCCCTGAATTTTCCAATCATATGACTGTGGATCAGTCCCATGGCACTCTGCCTGGCTTGAGCTGATTGTTACTGACTGTCTGCGAGTGTCTATCTTTGTGTACAAACTACAAGCACTGCACAAATATTTAATTAGAGAAACAGCATGCATGTGTGCTGTGTGGAGGTCAATGCAACCACTCATACAGCAGCTTTACTCAGCAGAATGTGTTATTAAACTGGCCACAAAGTGATCACGGTTGATTAAACAAAAGAGAGAAACGATTGGGTCATATATATTCACCATGTAATTCACCTTAAATCTGCAGCAGCTCATGCATGTCATTATGTTTCCTGTGAAGTCATGTTGATTTTGAACTCTCCCTGAAGGAGAAGAGCGTTCACTAACAGCTCAGTGATTCTGTCTTTTAGTAGCTGCTTACTCTGTGCCGTGCTGATAGATTGTTGATCAATTAAAACGCTCTACACACACACACACACACACACACACACACACACACACACACACACACACACACACACACACACACACACACACACACACACACACACACACACACACACACACACACACACACACACACACACACACACACACACCTGAAACAGTTGATGCATGTTTATAGGGTTGCATGAGCGCTAGCGTTTCCTACAAGCTCAATTCAAATGCTTTGATTTTACTGAGGAAAGATTACAAAAAAAGAAAACTTCTGCATGTAGGATAATTGAATAAGCAGGAAAAAGCTTTTTTTTTTTTTAACAATGTATAGTTCTCAAAATGTCATATTGAGAGAAAACACATCATATAAGTACTTCTATTTACCAAACCAAATAGGTCTGTGTATATTTTGGTAATTGGATTTTCCGTTCTAAAGCAAGTATTGAAAAACAAAAAACGAGTGGTTATTTGATTTTCGTTTTCAAAGGCAAAAATTAAAATTGAAATACAAGGCGTTTTTCCTTTTCACGATCAAAAAGGGATATACGAATTTTAAAAAAATGCTTTGATTTTCATTTTTATTTACGATAACAAAAAATAAAATAAGTAAGAGACAGAAACGAAAAAAGGTTCGTTTTTCTAGAGTGCCTATATAATGAGAGTGGCGACATGACGGGTCCAAAAAATTTTGGTCACGTGATCTATAGGAGCCATTTTGTTTCCTATTCATGAACGCCGGTTATGCCTGTTAACGTTGTTTACAACGCAGAGAGTAATTCTAGGACTTTTTTGGCTTCATAAATACCTGAAAAATGACGGGCTGTTGTGCCTTTTGGTGCACAAATCGATCGGAGAAGGGATTACACATGTTTAGATTTCCCAGGAGTAGTGAAAGAAGGAAACTGTGGGAAAATAAAGTCCGGAGAGTGGGATGGAAACCGACTTCATCATGATTTTTGTGCCAGGTTAGTCCCATGTATGTACTTTCATGTTATGGTGTATGGGTGAATGACAGATAGAAAAGTTTGATGTGATTTTAGGCAGTTGTGGTTATTTTGACTTTGACCATTTTCATGCATGGAGATACATGAAATACGGGCCGCTGAAGTTTAACGGGGTAACCCGTTAAACTTCAGCGGCCCATCTGAGCTTCGACAACAGCCTCCCTGTTCATTCACATGATTTCCAATTCAACAAACAGCTGACAGTTTTCTGTTTCCTATTTTCTGTTTTCCGTCCAACCTGCATTCACTTATCAGCCTCATATGACCCGAACAGGCTCCGTGTTGTTCACCTGTTTCTGGGCTGTTAGCCGCCGTTAGCATGAGGATGCTGTTAGCCATATGCTTACAGCTGCAGCACCGTACAGGCGGACGGGAAAACGTATTTTACTAAATTGACCGAAGCTGCAAGCTCGATGATAGAAACATTATACACCCATGGAAAGCTTAGATTCTCATGAATCCGCCGGTATAAACCACTTTCAGATGTGATTACCACAGCGGGTAATATAAACACATTTGTCCAACAAACAGCAAATAACGTAAACAGCAGAACTCACCTTTGAAGGCTCAAAAGTAGTCACAGATGAAAATATTCCACAAAACGGCCATATCCAACCTTGGACATCCAGACAAAACAAGCCAGTAAATTATTTTGTCCAAAACATGTCTTGAAATCAGTAAACAATCCATAGTTTTAGTGAATGTGCACCTCGCGCTGCGCGTCCCATATTGAGTGAATGGAAACAAAATGGCTTCAAATCCCCAGTTGTCGCTGTCGTTATATAGGCACTCTAGTTTTTTCGTTTTCTGAGACCGGAAGTGGTCATCAGCAAGGGTGGAGCCAAACAGAGTACGGTGCATAGACTGTAAATAAATGGGTTTTTTTGTTAGTTTTCATGGTCAAAATGAAAGATCAAGTGGCCGATCTTAAAATAAATCAATATCGATTTTTTTATTTATTAAGTTTTGCGACGCAAGGGGGCGTGGTAACCTGATCGACAGT
This sequence comes from Acanthochromis polyacanthus, assembly GCF_021347895.1. Classification (NCBI taxonomy): domain Eukaryota; kingdom Metazoa; phylum Chordata; class Actinopteri; family Pomacentridae; genus Acanthochromis; species Acanthochromis polyacanthus. The sequence continues at coordinate 28,883,260 of NC_067123.1, read as the reverse complement.
TTGTCTGGAATGACTGACAGTCTGAAGGATGTAACCGAGACTCTGCTCTCCTGGATTGGCTTAATTCTGATATGGTCACTGGTGGTTTATTGGTGAAGAAGCAGAACCTTTTCCACAGACACTTTTCCTGCCTGTTGGCTTGTTTTAACCATTTTGCTACCTTCGGCGGATTCTACCAGCAGACACTGAAAGTTCGGTAAGTAGGCTAAATGTTTATTTTCTTATCGGTACCGCTTTTAATGCACTTCATATGCAACTTTCGTGAGAGACAGCAGGTCCGATTTGTGGCACTGGCAGCGAGCAGTGACACTTTTTGTGGCACCGCTGCGGTGCCACGGTTAATGCCACTGCCGCAGTGACACTTTTTGTGGCACCGCGCCGGATGCCACGGTTAATGCCACTGCCGCAGTGACACTTTTTGTGGCACCGCGCCGGATGCCACGGTTAATGCCACTGCCGCAGTGACACTTTTTGTGGCACCGCGCCGGATGCCACGGTTAATGCCACTGCCGCAGTGACACTTTTTGTGGCACCGCTGCGGTGCCACGGTTAATGTTAATGGCCAACCTGTGGGTAAAGTGGCTGTCTCACACCTGGGAGGTTGGGGTTCGATTCCAGGTGTGAGTGAGTGAGAGAGATATGCATAGGGTGGCATAGCTCAGTGGGTAGAGTGGCTGTCTCACACCTGGGAGGCTGGGGTTCGATTCCAGGTGTGAGTGAGATATGCATAGGATGGCGTAACTCAGTGGGTAGAGTGGCTGTCTCACACCCGGAAGATAGGGGTTCGATTCTAGTTGTGAGTGAGTGGCATAGCTCTGTGGGTAGAGTGGCTGTCTCACAACCAGAAAATTGTGGTTTGATTCCAAGTCTGTTGTGCTCATTTGGAGGAGTGAGTGAGAATCACATTGTTGTCTCTTTAAGACATGATTGAGCAGTGAAATTTTCCTCTGGGCTGCTTTACATATTCCAACATCAGGAGCAGCGCTCTGACGGATGGCAGATCCCTGCAAAGCAAAGCACAAACAGCAAGTTTTCTTTCACACAGCTATACACTGGCTTTTTGAGAAAAACACCACAGAGTCCTCATTCAGCAGCAGAGAACTAGATTTGGTTCAGTGTGGATTCCCCCAACGACCGCAGCAAAGAAACCAGAGCTTCACAACCTGTTCAACTTGACATTGAGCTGCAGAAGAGACATCAGAAATCAGAGGCAGTGGAAGAAAAAAGCAATGAAAGATGAGTTTGCTCTTCCCAAGAAACACAGACTGGTGTGTTGAATTGTCAGTAACAATAGCAACCTGATCCTGGAGCAACTGAGAAAGAAACTGCACAAAAACATTAAGATCAACATCTTTGGTGCAGGTTTTTGCGGCAGGCTGATTGAGATAGGAAGGTTTATTTACTTTACTGCAGGGAACTACAGCACAGTGAAGGTGAAAATACCTCTTGGGGCAGAGACTCCCTGTAGTTTTGAGTTCACCAAGAGAAAACCACAAGCTGTTCCTTCCCTCTGATGCCTTAATTCAGGCAGACTTTTGACCCTCATGGGACAAGACAAATTAAATGTACATGAGCTTCTTTGGCTCAATCAACAATGAATTCTTTCTGCTTCACCTGTGACTACATCTCCTTAAACAGGGATAACCATTATATTTATGATTGATACTCTTCCTGAGAACAACAGTAAGAAATGCACCTTATATTTATAAAGTTTGTACTCTGGATGCTGTAATATTATGTACATAATTTGGCTGATGTGATGCTGAATTCAGAAAAAGTAAAGCTGCCAGGTTGGATGGAATGACTCAATATTTTGGGGAATGCAGCAATTAGCTTTCTTGCTGAGAGTTAGATGAGAAAATCAATACCACTCTCACCCTCATGGTAAATATGAAGCTACAGCCAGCAGCTCAGTAGCTTTGGTTACCACACAGATTGGAAACTAGAAGAAACAGCCGACAATCGGCAAGCACTGCCTGCTTTCTAACTCCCTACATGACTGCAAATTGGACTTTTTTTGCACTTAGATTTCTTTTGCACTGATTAAATGTGTTAATTAGTGGGGTTTGGAGGAACTGGTAGGCTAATTTTGTTACCATTGAACAGACCTGTGGTGGTTGCAACTTGACAAACTGCAAACTGTGTCTCATTTATCACACAGACATGAGAAAGTCAATACTTTCTCATCTTATTCTCGATAAAAAAAATCGCACTTAGAAAAAGTCTAAACTGTTTATTTTAACGGAAAAACAACAAAACAGAAAACTGTACTACTATAGCTCTGCCAAAACTGGAAAATTAATTGGATGAGCCATTATTAAGGACCATTTTTGGTGTAACCTCACTTACTGGGGCAAAAGATTAAACCGTTAAATGCTTAATTTGTTTTCCCTTAGTGTAATGCTCTGTATTCTGGCACCCTACTTGTGTTTTTTCGTGACAGATGGCTTAAATTTCACACAAGTGGATATTTATCTTGTCACCATGCAGAAAAATGTCACACCTTTTGTTGTTGTTGTTTTTTTCACTGTTAAAGCAATTTAAATATGTCATCTTGGGCACCGTTGAATGTAACATATAGTAGATTAAAATATTATTTTATTAATTAATATACTCATTGATAAATATACATGAAAAGCCTGACTCAGTAGAGTCCTTGAATAACAAAACTGATCTTTTAAAGGTTCCTAAAAATTCTCACCCCTCACGGTGTATTTATCTGTACTGTTTGCAGAAGGCTTGTGTCCACTAATTGTTTTGAGTCATCTGTAATATCATGTACTTATTCTATCTTTATGTTTTTCTACCACTACAAACAATAGAGTTCAAAGGTACAAATATTCTGTGGTAAAACATCATGGTGTGTTTGCATCAGGGTAAAGGGACTGCGTGGTAAATGTTGTATCTGCACAAGTAAATAGACATTTGATGCTGCCGGATATTAGCAATATCTCTAATGAATTTTATGGCTTTGATTAATTTACATTTGCTTCGCTCAATGTGATTGTTTTGTGTATACGGTCATAAAACCATAATAAAGTTGAGTAATTTTGTGTAATATGGTGGCTGAGTTTTCCATCAGAACTTTTTGTATAATCAGTACAGCAGATGAACAAATGAAGACGAAAGTGCTTCCAAACTCGCAATTTATCGGTCAGCCTACATAGTAACCCTCATCTATGGTCATGAGCTCTGTTTAGTGACTGAAAGAATGAGATCTGTGATGCAAACAGCCAAAATGGGTTCACTTTGTAGGATGGCTGTGTTTGGATTAGAGTCACTTATAGTCTCTTGAAATCTCTTGGATTATCACTGAAATCACTGCAGTGTCTGTTAAAAATCCTACAGAAAATTTGTACATGTATCATCTAAGCCAGTGGTTCTCAACCCTGTTCCTCAGGACCCCATGTCCTGCATGTTTTAGATGCTTCCCTGCTCCAACACACCTGATTCAAATGATCAGCTCGTCAGCAAGCCTCTGCAGAAGCCTGATAACGAGCTGATCATTTGAATCAGGTGTGTTGGAGCAGGGAAGCATCTAAAACATGCAGGACATGGGGTTCTGAGGAACAGGGTTGAGAACCACTGATCTAAGCAACAATGTCAGTTTCAGGTCAAACAAACAATTGTGTACCAGACAGTACTTTATAGCTGGTTTATGTAGCGTAGTCTGGTCAAAGGGTCGAGGAAGGGGGTAGGCAGGCAGACTCAGCAGACTTCTTGAGCACAAAAGAGACAAACCTGTTCAATGGCAAAAAAACAACTAAACTGTAGCTTAGCAAGAATCTACTTAGTATTTCATGGTGCGTTTCCATTCATGTGAGACTTGAAATGACAAAACAATAGAAAAAAATTATTTGCAAGACAAGTTTTTTTTTTCAAAAGCAACATGTACCTTTTCAGAAATATCTTATTTAGGCAGCCACACCTCTCTCTTGAGCAAACTCTCTACGAGATATATATGGTGCTCAACTCACACCTTAATCACTTCAGCTCAACCACCAGACAGCATGGGGACCTGTTATGTAACCTTAGTACAAATAAATCTGCAAATAGCATCATTATACAGATTGAAAAGTCATTGGCATTTTAAATCTGTCCCTTAAAGTTGAACATGTAAAGTCATTGCTGCTGATCGATGGCTTTTAACACAAAAAAACACATTAATTAAAAAGGAAAAAAAAACTTCACTTAGGGGCCGTTTACACGAGGACGCTTGCAGGTGAAAACGGCAAAATATTTCAACAAAACACCCTATCGTTTATACGAGGACGGCGTTTTGGGGGCTTGAAAACGCAAAAATTTGAAACCGGCCTCCAGAGTGGAAAAGTAGAAAACGCTCCGCCGTTACGTTTCCGTCTAAACAGCAAAACGCAAAACTTTGCCGAGATCTGACCACGTCGCGCACGCGATTACGTCACATGCGTGCTTTCGTTTGCCGGCCGGTACAAGGACGTAAAGAAAGATGTGTGATTATTTCCATCCTTCCTACCTTCAAGCAACTCTGGCAGCTCTATGTACACTACAGGAGTCGTACCAACAAACGTACAGAATCTGTACAGATTCCATTCATGAACATTTACCGCGGCGGAGATCCGAAAAGGGAGATAGTAAGCATGTGCGTAGACATGGCAGAGTTTTATCACAGCGCCACCCAGCTGCCTGGCATGCATATCCAATCGAATTCCACACACTATAGAGTCACCGTATATACGCAGATTTCCTTCAAAACCGCTCGTCTAAATGAGAAATGACAAGACACCACTTTTGCGTTTTCTGTTAGGATGGTCCTCGTGTAAACGGCCCCTTGGTCTGGTCCAGTGATGTCACCCTGACATCACCAATAGCATAAATTCAGGAAGTGCTGGGCCGGCCCCCTGCCCAACACCAGTCCTGCATGCTGAGTCAGAACAAAGGAACAAACAATTACACTGCATTTGACCTTTAACTTTAAAATGGGTAGCTAATACTACTTAATGACTGAATGTTTGGCTTAAAATCCCCATATGATGGATATAAACTGTAAGATAATTAAAACACAAGCAAGCCTGTGGTATTATGTGCTGCTAAATTATACTACCATCCTTAAATTTAAGCATAATACTCATAAGGAAAACAGTATTCAAAGGACAAGTGATGAGGAGAAATGTTGACTTTGATAATTAACCGTAAGTATTGTAAAAATATACTCATTTACACAGATAAAGATGCACTAGCCTTTTCAAGCTGCATGTGGTTTTACTGTTTTCCACTTTGTGTACACCCACAAGAAAGCGCTTCATTTAAAAGCGATGAATTCTTGCATTTCACATTTAATGCAGACTCTCCTAAACTCACTGCAGTAACCTCTACATGATTTCAAACTGATGTAATGCCAATCATTTTCTGAGAGAATGCGTTGAAAACAACTACGACGAGAAATTTGTCTTTCCCTGCAGGTTTAAGTTGGCTTGTGCTCCCATTTTTTTGTGTGTTTTATGAGCCGTCCTGACAGTGATTCTTGTGCTGCCTGGAATCACAGTCCCAGTTTTAATGTACTATAAGTCATCTTCATTTCCAGATTGTCATCCTCCCCCGCCTCATTCAAAGTGGCTGACAAAGCAAGCTAATTTTCATAGCATGTCAGTGGTTATAAAGCAGCCAAACAGCTCCGCAGTGTCACAGCCAACAGACGAGCCTGTTTGGTTCTGACCTGAAAACAAAAGAGCGGAGTTTCAGGAAGTGTGAGACGCTTTTATACATCAGAACTGTCACGTCCATAATAACAGTTCTTTAAACTTCAAAGCTCGGGAAATTCTACTTTAAAGGGATGTGAAAGTTTACTTCTCTTTTCAGAACTATAGAGCTGTGACGTGAATATGTTCAGGATATTTGCATAATTGACTCACTTGAAGTATTCACAGAAAACTTAAATAAATACTTTTCTGTAATTGAATTGGCTGGGTATATTTACCAAGTATGTGAAGTGGGTTGTCCAGTGTTCGGAAAGTGGTGTGGGTTTTGTAAAAATAAATAAATGAACAACAACAACAAAAAACAGGTAAAGAATTCAAACCAAAACCAACAAATGTGTATTTTTATTTATTTTTCCTTTCTATTTTTGAATATAAGAAAGTTAATTCCCTTGATTAGATAATCACATGTCTGTCTCTGGCATGATTATAAAGACTTCTAATAGATCTTCTGAAGATGCTATTAATTATTCAATGGGAATTTTCCTAAATCAGGGAAATTAATAAATAGTAAAATGGGGCCTTTTTTACAGCCTCACAACATTGTTTATTAGTTTTTATGACAGAAGTTAAGTTTATATTTACTTTTTCCCCCCTGATTGCTTGCCTAATTGCTGGTTTGTCCTCCTTGGTTTTGTTTGTTTAGTTGAAAAAGTTAGAATAAATATGCTTTTGTTTTTGTAAATCCACTCATACAGACATATAGTTTGGTATGTGGTGTATTATTTCTTGGTGGTATGTTAAGGTTAATATTTGATATATTGTGGATGATTAGCTGTACTTTGTGGCTATGCAGTTTGGGATCCCACATAAACAACTTTATGGTAAACCACACAAAAAAAATTAGTGGGTCAAAGTTGTTGCATTTTTCTATGTGAAAAACTTTTTAGGCCCCAACTAAAACTAAATGGTTGGCCTGCAAGCTGTCATGATCTTTAATTCTTTGGCAATCAACCCAACAGGTAAGTACAATTTGGGAAAATACTTCATAAAAATAACTCACTGTCAAAGTTAATTCAGTATTCTTGGTACTTTATGGATTCACTTGAGTAACTTTGAGCTTGTCATTTTTATTATATGAGCCTAACTGATTCATTGTACATATTTATAGACAATATTTAAATAGACAACTGTGACTGCAGATGCTTTTGTCATATTTAAGTGTAATTAGCCACACAAAACTAACTGCTTAATGAAGCACTAAGTCACGTGCTTCTTTCTTCCTGTTTTGCATGATGTCGGCAAATAAGAGTGATGACTCAAACACCCCCAACTGGCCTGAATATTATGAACTGAAATGGAGTAAAGATCACAGTGGATGCTCACGATCTAATTTTGGAGTTTGGCATCATTAAGTTAGCATTATTAAATCTTCCCTTGGGTTAATCTAGGGAGGAGATAAAGGGGGAGAAAAGCCCCAAAATAATGTCATTGTGTGGTTTTATGTGCTACTTTTGAGGGAACAAGAGCCGGAAACAAGAGCTAAATACTCGAGTTATTTCTGGTAGTGTGTAATTACTGGTGGAGGAGAAGTGGTGTGACGTGTTGCAGTGTTTGGATTTTTCACAATGGATGCTTTTAAAATACAACACTTTTGAGAAACCTTTTTGGCTTCTGACATTTTAGAAAAAATTGGTGTGCGCATTTAAGCTGTCTGAGTTGTCAACTGTTCCACCAAGTGGTGATTTTTCTCTCTCAGCTTCTAACATGCTTTCATTTTAATAATATTCACATATTAGAGGAAAAGTCCAAAACTGAAAACAGACTGGCACATATCAGAAGTAATTTTTTTCCCACTTTCATCTCTCAATAATCAACTGATGACCTTTAAGATTTATCTGATGTCCCTGTGTATAAAACTGTATATTAAAGAGTTTAAACTAGCTCCACCTGTATCAGCTACAACACTTCACCTCATTTCACTATTTTTAGAAAAATAAAAAACTATTCATCTAATTTTTTTCTGTGCATATTGGCAAGTACAAAATTCTGGTCACCATTGCTTTGATGGAACAATACTAACCAACTACATGATGGTGTAAATTCATTGTTTCTGTCTATGCTGATATCCCACCTATATTTTTTACCAAAATAGACTGATTCTTTTTGTGTGCGTGTTGTTTTTTTTTAGTTTTTTTTTTTTTTTTTTTTGCTATGTTTGGCACCAATAGGAGTCTTTAAAATCTTGAGTATGGTGCCAGTATGAGGCATACTTTATGAGAAAAAAAATGATTGAAATGACATTTTTTTGCATATCATTGAGTGGCAATGATAAGTGAAACCACTCAACAGTGGTCCCTACTGGAAGAGCGATACAATGTTGTTACTGGGCTAAAGGACAAAGCGTGGTTCCCAACTTTTAGGTACTCATTGTACCACTGCAGACATATATCAATGAGCCCAGTTATGTCACTTTAAACATTGAGATTCATGCGAAGAAGATGATGACAGAAACAACACGTCCCACCTTTTAAAAGAATTTTTAACTCAAAAATTATTGCAATGTATGACCCCAGATTTTACATATAGTCAATACTTTAAAAAAAAATTGCCAAGTGGAAGTTGATCAGGCGTTCGGCATTCAGTGAACTGAGGCGAAATGACTCATATCCATCAGTGATCACAATAGGACTTTTATGTTAATACTTTAGCTACATTTAGCTTCTAATATTTTTACTTGTGATGGATTTGTAGCAGTAGTTTAGTAGTTAAGCACAATGTTTCATCTATAACCTGCTGCCCTAGCTTGTTTTGATGCATGTATGTTTAATTTGTCAAATTCCTTGCATGTACTCTTATATTTTGAAATACAGCAGATTCATATTCATATTTTTCAAGCAGGGCTTTAACTTGTAATAGTCTTTTACATTCTTGCATGCACACTTTTACTAAAGTAAATGATCTGTCATGCAGATCTCCCAGAAATTTCGAGATCTGCTCTCCAAATTCTAAAAAGTCGTTGTTTGGCTTTGACTTTTTTTTAATAGTTGTAATATGAGAACTATTTTTTCATTGTCACACTGAATTTACAATTTTATTCAATTTAGCTTACCTTGATTTTTGACTTATTCTATTTTTATCGTTTAAAATATATCTCAAACATTTTTGTAAGTTTTACATCCCATGTCATCTATATTCGTGTCTTGTGTAAAGCAGAGCTGTCTTCTTCTTGAGAGATACTTGCTGGCCTGTCCTGTTCCAAACCTCTGTGAGTTAGGTCCGTTTAATATCAGAGTCTGGATGAACCTGAGGACTGACTGAGCCTGACAGCTGTCCAGTAGAATTTGCACATGGTGTCTGAATGTTTCCACTGGGGGGCGGAGGCTGATCATGATGGCTTCTTATACGGCCCTGGATTGTGTGCGTGTGTGTGTGTGTGTGTGTGTGTGTGTGTGGTTTTGCAGCGGCTCTTAAGCACCTCGGACAGCGCCAAGCGGCACAGACGCACTTCTGCAAGCGGAGGAACTTCATCCGTGCGCAAAGGCAGATTCTTCCATCCTCCTCCAGTTACAAGGACTTTTTTAAAATCTCTTCTGCCTGCAACTTGCTGTCCCTTCTGCTTGGACTTACTTGTTCGGATAACCTCTCTTTCCCGGCCGGGGATGAGGCGGTAGAGCCGCGCCGTCCTCGGAGCACCGAGACGCGGACTCCCGTCTCTCTCTCCATCTCCGTCTCTCTGTCGCCGCCTCCTCCTGCCGGAGCTGGAGAGATGCCCGGGGCAGGATGTGCTCCAGCCGCAAGATCCTGTGGAGCCTGCTCCTGCTGTCCTTGGTGGAGGTGGGCCTGGGTGTGGCGAGCATCGTCCTGGGAGCCGTGGGCATCAGCTGGGTCCAGGGGCGGGCGCAGCAGGGCGACGCTTCTCCGGTGTGGAGTGGACTCTGTGTACGTCCTGGGAGCAACTTTTGGCATTTACTTTCCTTTCCCCCCCCCCCCCCAACTCTTGTTTACTTCCAGAGAGGATGAGTATCTGTCTGCAGGTATAGAGTGGGAGGTTGAGACAGAGTTTAAACTGAGGGGAACTAGTTGAGACACATTTAGAGGACATGAGTGCAGGTTTGCAGGCGTAAAAATGAAAACAAGGCAACATGAGTTGCTTTGATCAAGAAAAAAGTCAGATTGATGCAACTTTGACATGAGGTTAGTTATTTTATTGTGGCCAGTGACTTACATGGAGTTGTAATACACCTCTTTCTGAATTTAAAGGAGTTTATTTCAAATATAAATCTAATAAAGTGTGCTCATGTTAAAGCTATAATAAAAGGAGTGTAACTTCAATAAACATTTGGAATTTTTTCCTATATTTGAAAATGTAAATAGTCAAAAAAAAAAGAGGTCAGCAAATTTCATTGAAAGTTCTAATTTCCTCCTATTTTCAGCCAACAAACCAACAAGCAGCTACTGTTTACCAGAAGTGTTACTTTTAGAAGGATGTGGCATCCAACAGATTTCTACTCAGATTCATGTTTTGGTATTTTTTGCCCATTATCAATCAAACTGTGATTTGCCCGTCTTATTTGTTCCACAGTATACGCAGGATTAGGATCCAATCTGTGGGGAAGACCAGAACATTTAATTATGTTTACTGTACTCATGTTGAAAACACTTTGTGTAATTTATCTGCTTATAATCTCTCAAATAATCATTTGGCTGCACCAATATTGGTCTCATTAATTAATGCTTGAAATGTTGCTCAGTCTTTTGGAGGGTCAAAGGTTTCACGTCCATTCATCCTCTCAGTTTTTTTCATACGTTTCCTTTTGTTCCAGTCTCACTGTCATGATTTTGATGCCAAACAGTAAAATGTTCAGTTTATGACACTTTAAGTCACCATAAACCTTGAATCAGCAACTTTACTCTGCTCCAGTCAGAGTCTGTCTTTCAGTAGCTGACAGTTAATTTAAGTGCCTGAAGCTCAAGCAATATGAGTCATTTAAAAAAAGCAGATCTGTGTCACATTTTTCTAAAGCACCTGGTAGGCATTTGGTAGACTGCTAAGGTGCAAATAAGGGGGCGATCATCAGTCGAAAACAGGAAGAAAAGAATTAGTGCTGTAAATATAGATAGAGATAGAGATATAGGTCTAGGTATAGATGTAAGTGTAGGTACAGATATCAGGGTTGTATATTTGAGTGCAGGTAGGGTGTGTGCTGCTCAGATTATTATGCAACGTGATGCATGTGTGTGTTGAACCTCACAGCTGTTGAATCCTGTCTGCTGAGTCAGCGACCCTGGTTTCATGATTACCCAGAGGTTTGGTTCTGCTGTCAGGAGCTGCTAAGAATGATTGACCACTGTCCTCTCCCTTTGGTTATAGATTTATCGTCTTGCTGCAACAGACCAATGATCATCATTCTTTTCTGATATTTGTGTGTACATTTCTGTCACTTTGAGTGGCTATTTTAGTTTTAGAAAAGTAAGAAAATGCCTTGTCAATTCCAGTATATTTTAAAGACTATGTAGTTGTTTGTCTCTGTTCACAAAATGAGCAGCAAACTTTATGTAAAATGATTTTCAAAATGAAAAACGAATTTTATTTATTTTTTAATCCATCAGTGTGATGACTAATAGAACCTAGAGATTCTGAACTTTTCTGGTCCTATGTTGTCACAGATGCAATTGAAAATATTATAATTTACTTTAATGATGTTATTATTATTATTATTATTATTATTATTGTTACAGTAAAAGTGAAAAATAGCACTGTACAAAATGTGGAATTGTAACAATTTTTAACAGATTTTTTTCTACAATTTACTATTTGTAAGATTTCTCTGCTTTGTTATATTACAGAGAATATCTAATTAAATTACTATGATTAGTCATTGTTATGAACTTACACATTGACTGTAATAAAAAGAGAGAAAAAGACCAAAACTGTACTATAATGCGCTCATCAAAAATCTTGGTAGTAATTAATTCTTTTACAATTTGTGACCATAAAGTTACACTGTTTTACTACATTAAATCGACAAACACTAACAATTTTTTTTTAATTTGTTGTTATTTTCACAATTCTTACAATTTGTGAGCATTATTTTACCCCACCATTTTCTTTTTTTAATCGTTTTTTTGTTTTGTTTGTTTTTAAATATTGCCTCTGGCACTCTTCCTTCCAGACTTTTCACAATTATTTTTTAACAGATTTTTTACAGTGTAAAAAGTGAACTTGGCTCTAAACAAAATTGCATTTCAAGAACAAAGCTTCAGACTCAACTGAATGTGGTGTGACTTTAATGTGCTTCCATATTTCCCAAAAATGCCTTTAAAACCACAAGAGATACTTTAACTGATGCTGGTACCACAATGAGAGGAGTCCACACCCTCCCTTTACACACACACCGCTTTCTTCAAACTTTCTGCAAAACAATGCAGCTCACCGCTCACCGAGCTGTCCCACTTGTGAGCTCCCTTTGCCAGCACAATACACCACCACTCTGCTCCAGTTCAGTCTAAATTACTGACACCCGGAACAATGTGGCTCCTACGATGACACACTATTTTTAGAGGGAGAAAATTGCATGTGAGTAGCTAAGCATAAAGACTGCATTCAGATTTCTTGTTTGTCAAGAAGGAAACGACTTAACCGCTCATTTTCCTGATGTCAAAGTAACTTTTGGAGCTGTTCATTAACTCATTTGCTGTTTTGCTTTTTTTAAATTACAGTTTCTGGTCTGTGGGATGTGTGGAGTGCTCTGCGCTCGAAAGAGGACGGGTCTCATCGTAAGTACAAACCCAGTGACTCTTTCAGGGAGGGGGTTGTTCATTGAAAACATTCTCACTTCTTGTTATTCTTTAGTCAGTTATACTGTGGCCTATAAACAGCATGGGTCTTTTCCGCTGAGGCAAACAGCACAACCTAAAGAATAATGAGACAAGGACTGTTTTAGAGGAGAGAAGGAGGAGAAGAAGCTTATCTGCTGTCTTGCTCAGGGTTAGATGAGATGAGTCTGACATCTGTAAAGGTAAATTGGCCACATCTAGCAAATGTTAACTCAGTATTAAGATTGGAAAATGAGGGAAAAGCTAGCAGAATCTCACTAAAAACACTATTAAGTTCAGTTGTTATGCTATATTTTATGATGGGTTGTGTCAAACTATTTCTGAGATCAACTGCCAGGAGGCCAGCACCAAGAAGGTACTGGTCCAAGAACCACCAAGCAAAACAAGAAAAGCACTCAGGCCCCATCCACATGAAGACAAAACGCTTAACAGTTTTAAAAACGATTGCCATAAAGACGAAGGCATCTGAGAAATTGTGTGCGTCTACATGAATGCACTCGATACGCATGGAAACGCTGTAAAACACATGCGAGACCTCTAGGGGCGCTGTAACGATATGACGGAAACACGCGCAAACAGAAGAAAAACAGTGGGCATGCGCACTTGCGGCAAAAGTTGTAAACAGAGACCAAGCTGGGAAGTAAATAAAGTGCCATAATGCGTCCTCGATAATTGTTTGTTTAACTCGGTGGTGATTGAGAAGAAGGAGATTTTGCTGCAACAGGGATAGTAGGGTCACTAGCTTCATCACAGCACATTTGCTACACTGCGTGTGGCGCATGCGAGTCAATGAAGATACGAAGCTATGACGTAAGCCTATCTGAAAAGTAGCGGATAGCCAATAAACACGGAGCTACGTATACGGCGTTTCAAAATCTTTCCACTCTGGAACCTGGTTTCAAAAATGATCGTTTACAGACCCCCAAAACGCCGTCTTCGTGTGGATGATACGCAGATTCGGCAAGAAACTTATGCGTTTAGACCTCGTTTTGTCTTCGTGTGGATGGGGCCTCAGAGAGCGCAGTACTCCGCCAAGGCTGCTCAGTTGTACCATTTCCGACAGATGAAATCTTGAAAAAATTTGTGGCAGAAATCACGGCGCTATAGAATGTGTCCATTTAATATAGATGTACCCACAAAGAAAATGACCTTGTGCTGAGCACAGGTGTGTGTTATGCATGTGTACGTTATACTGAATCCCGTGACCAAAATATGTATTGGGCAGCGGAAATTGACGGGACTCAGAAACACCCCCATAATTTAATCAACTGTTGCTTATATGATTTCCGATGGGTAAATCCTGATAATTCCGCAGCGGTTGATTTGAATCATGTGATCGTCAGCAGGCAGCTGACGCAATGATACAGAAATCTTTAATAAATCCATGGATCCAGATTATGACCTGCATCAGCGCCAAAATTTAATCAGTTTCTAGTTGTTTAATTTCTGACCTTCCCTGAAAATTTCATCCATATTTGTTAGTCCGTTTTTGAGTAATGCTGCTAACAGACAAACAGACAGACAAACGTACGCCGATCTTCCCATAACTCTGTCGTTCCTTGGCAGAGTAAATATGTGCCTGGTGTTGCTAAAAGAAATGCAAAAGCCCTCTCTGTCTTCAGGTTTTATGCTAAGCTAAGCTAAGCTATCTTCAATGGAACACGCAAAAATGACAAACAGACAGACATTGTATTTATCCCCTCAGGGAACTTTAACATGCATACTTTACGATGCCAAAGCAAACTGTAAACAAAATTTGAAGTTTTTTTTCGGTTGGTGTGGATTTGGTGAGAAAAAAAGAACCTATGGGAGGTGCCCAAAATGAAATGAAAATTATTATCATCACACATTACAGTATAAATCCAGTACTGTTATTGAAGAATGTTTTGTGCTGTCACATATCACACGTCACAGTCTAACTCATAACTCACCATTCATCAACACGTAGTCTGAAGTAAGCATTCCCACACACGAGACCTGCATAATCTACAGGAAAAGACTGTGAACGCACAAAAAAGTGTGTGTGTGTGTGTTATCCTCCGAGCAGGTGCACACAACGTGACAAGAGAGAGACATCTGAGGAAATGAGAGGAGACAAGCAGTCACCTCTCTTCTCTTTCTGTCACTCTTTCAGTCTTTTTTTACAGTCTCTCGGTGTCTCAGAGTCCTCGTGTTTCTCTCTGACTCTCTGTCTCCTGCAGGGAGGGCACTAATGATGGATCAATGTCAGCGCAATCTGCTGTAACAGAGACATCCCTCAACCTTTCCTTCCATCTGCCTCACCCTATCCATCCCCACCTTTTGCCTCCATCCTCCTCGTGCCTTTCTCTTTATCGTCACTCTTCAACCTTCTCCATTCTGCCTCATCCTCCCAGTCATTTGCAATGCTCCGACTCTCTCCATCTTCCTTGTCCTCATCTCCTTCCATCCCTCCCTCCATTTCTGCCTGTGGGGTGATGATTGCATTAGGTTGGTTTGGCTCCGGACCCCTGCCAGCCGCTTTCCACACTTCACCGTGTAATGACTGAAATCGGAGATGGCCTTTTTCCATGCGGTTAAAGGCACTAGCGGCATCTGCACTGGGAGCAATGAAAGAGAACCTGCACTCCAAACACAATCCACACACACACACACACACACACACACACACACACACACGCCTTCACTATCAACGGGAAGTAGAATGGAATCAATTGGATTTTATTATTCTGATAGCAAAGTAATGGAGCAGCAATCATTTCTCCATCAGGTTCTGCTGGGGGGAAATAAATGGTTCTCGAACTGGGTCTGAATGCTGCTGATCACAATTCTAAGGAAGGAATCCGTAAAATGTGATTGATTTAATACAAAATGTAAAAATCCCACCAACTGTCCGATGCAGAAATCAGACACACACATGCACAAATACAGCCAGTGAGTGATGCAAGCAGATTTACAAGCCATGAAATATTCCTGGGAGAGACAATCTGCCTTGAGAGTGATCCAATTTTCTAATAGGAAATGAGATTTATTTGGGCTGATACGCATTACTCATCACCGCAGCCATTGGTCAAAACAGCAGGATGATAGAGGAGGAAGCTCAATAGTAGTTTGTTTATCTCCCATCTCATCACATTTTGTCAGTTTGTTTACAGTTCTGCTGATAGGATATCAATTCTGCTGTTTTAATGAACATAAACCATCGCTCTACCTCTGCCTTTCAGATGATCCTTTTCTCCGCATGCTGCATCTGCGGTCTGATTGGTGGGATCCTCAACTTCCAGTTTGTTCGGGCCCTAGACAAACAGAAGAACTCGATGCACTCGATCCACCTGGCTGCGATGACTCTGGCCTGTCTGGGTAAACATTTAGACCATCTTTCACCAGGATTTGCAAAATCGTCAAACAGATACGTGTTGTATGACACATTGATGTTGTAACAGTGAAGAGGTCTTAGATGTTCACTGTAATTATCACTCAGTTTTCCAACCAGAAATCTATGTTGAAATTAATTTTTATGCTCGCTTGAAATACTGTAAATTATACAAATCATATTAGTCACTCGGCTGCACAGTAGTTTAGTGGTTAACACTTTTCGCCTTGCAGCAAGAAGATCCCTGATTCGAGTCCCGGCCTGAGCCCGGGATCTTTCTGCATGGAGTTTGCATGTTCTTCCTGTGCATGTGTGGGTTTTCTCCGGGCACTCCGGCTTCCTCCCACAGTCCAAAGATATGCTGAGGTTAATTGATGACTCTAAATTGCCCGTAGGTGTGAATGTGAGTGTGATTGTGTGTCTGTATATGTAGCCCTGCGACAGACTGGCGACCTGTCCAGGGTGTCCCCTGCCTTCGCCCGAGTCAGCTGGAATAGGCTCCAGCACCCGCCGTGACCCTAGTGAGGATAAAGCGGTGTATAGAGAATGGATGGATGGATATCAGTCACTCACATCCCTGCTCCATCTGCATAACATCCATAAAACCAGTCTCACTGAATGCTTTTACTTAGTCTCCAAAAAGTTGTGTTTCTTGCTGATCCTTTTCTTGCTAAAATGCTCATATATGCTGGTAAGAACGTCTCTTTTTAAAGTATTTATTCATGAACCACAGTAGTAGACAAATTCTGACCTGTTGATGCTGAGAAAATCATTTTCTTACGATTCATTCTATGGGAATCACGAATGTCTGCAACAATTGTCCTAATGATCATTTGCTTAGTTGTCGACATTTCACATTTCACTAAAAATCATCAATCATAACCTCATAGTGGAGTGACAGGAGATGTCAGGGGGTCATGAAAGCCATCACGATTCATCCTCTGGGGATCACGCACATTTGTACAAAACACATGTTGAGAAATTTCACCAGATGAGCGAATGCAGTGCCTTTCTGGTAGCACAAAAGAAAGACAGAGGATCAGCAAAGTCAATAGGGTTGGTCTTCTGAGGACTGCAGATTTTTATCTAAAATTTCAGAGCAATCCATCCAGTAGTTGTTGCAGTATTTAACTTTGGACTAGTCTGCCTCACCAGATGTAGATTGCAGGTCATTGTCCACGCACTTTGCCCAGCTTCCTACCCCCATTAAATTGTTTACATTTTATCAGCAACCTGCATACTGACCAACCACAGAATTTTCTCCATAACAGAATAATAATGAGATGCAGCCATTCTGTGCTGCAGAATGGTCTGACTATGCAAGACTAAGATTGGACCAGCAGACTGACATTGTCACTCCCTAGCACTGCAGGGCTACAAAAGTACAAAACAGCATCGATTAAAGCATCCTGATCTGCCTTTAAATTAAAGAATTCCTTCATTGTTTCTCCAGCATGTTTCCCTTTTCCTGTCTTGTCCAGGGATCTCGTCCTGTACTTTATCCACGTGGCTGACCTGCCGCCTGGCCAGCTCCGAGCAGCAGAGGATGTTCCTGGAGAGGGAACACTCACTGCACCACTCACACGAGATGACGGAGAAGGTAGGAAACGACACCCAGAATAAGCTTGTAAGTGGTCAGCTTGTTGACAGTATTAAATTTGGCTTCAGCGAATGTGCAAAGTTTGTGTTAAGCCATAAGAATGTGTTTGTCTTTCTAACAGGAGATCCTGGACAACTCCAGTAATGGCATCCCTCAGATCTCCTACAACGGACACACCGCATCGTCACCTTGATGACGTCTCACACTCAGAGGCGACTTGCACACGCTGAAACAGAGACGGTTGCAGCTTGAGCTTCACTCCTCTACATATCCTGCAGCATTTAACTGTATCCTGACCGCAGGGAGTGAACCAGGCGCCTTGGAACCCTTTTGTCTGCCAATGGAGTTAGATGGGTGGCATGATGGTTCTGAATTATTATGCAAACGTGGGTTCAAAGACCCTCTGCTCAACTGAAACCAAAGCCGGGATGCTGAGCTGCCGTTTAAGTCAGGTGATGAAGCATCTCTGTGACGTCAGCTGATCCTTAACCTAATGAGGACACAGAATAGATTTTATCCTCCCGGATCCTTTGAAGTGATGAGCACAAGCCAAGCATGCAGCTGATTCATTTGTTTGGAAGAGCTACTGCTATTTCAGTCTCATTGTCCTTCTCCCTCTGTCTTCTTCTTGGTTTATGGAATGCAGATCCTGAGATAAGCCTCCAGTAAACTGTATGTATCATCTGATAATGGAATGCTTTGACATGAAAATACAATACGATATGCTGTACTGTATATCCATGCTTGTATATCAGGTATCTATAAATCAGACATATTTTTATAATGCTTCTTATAAAGTTAATTAAAGTATGACTAATCGGACAGATGGAGTAGCATGAGTTATTTCAGAGATGTCTCAGAGCTGAGATGTTAGAGATTTTAATTGACACACGAGCAGAAAACAAAATATACCGATTAAACATGTCACACAAGACCGATGACTTACTTTGGAATTCAGATGCGAACAGAATAAGCAGTGTCTGAACGAGCTGTAAGAGTTATTTTTCAGCTGGTTATAGCATTTTAACACGGTAAATGTTTATTTTCCAGTAAATGATCGCACTTAATCTTCTGAACCGAATGTCGAAATCCCACATTGACAATCCACACATAACAGCCTGTCAACATAATCAATGTGCGGCAGGATTTAGGAAGTCGCTGTGCTCCTATGAGACCACAGTTTAACACAATGATGCCTTTGGCTCTGCTCAGGGTTCCCACACTCATTGTAAAGTGAAGCGATGGAGTAAATCTGTTTTATTGCACCTCTCAAACCTGCAGGCGTGAAGTGCTTCTCAGAGCTAGAAGGAGGAGAAACAGCATTAATAAAAAACAAACCGTATAATATGCACTGACATGCATGCACGTAAACACAGCTGTGACCTCTTATGAAGACATGCTTCTACAACATCAAGCTGCTCAATAACTCATTATGGTGTGTACCTACTGCACAAGGCTTCCAGCACTGGTGTGTGTGTGTGTTTTGTGCATTTATGTCTGTGTTTAGTGGGGCCCACGGCAGCAGAAACCGCTGAGAGCTTCTTGCTGACTAAGATGCCACGTCACTATTTATCACCGTGACAACAGACAGAGCCATGGCACCCAAGAGAGCACCAGATCTTCAACTCCCGAATGTGTGTGGTGGGGAGAGAGAGAGAAATGCTGAATCATGTGACCTCCTGTGGTGCTGCTCTGTCAGAAAACAGTAACACTAGATCGGCCTGCGTGTGTGTGTGTCAGGGTATTTTGTATGCGTGTGTGTGTGCGTGCAGTAGCGGCACTAATTGACACTTCAGGTCACCCTAATGATCCTAATGTGGCCCTGCAGGTAAGAAGAGGATACAGAATCAATGAGCAGCGTCTCCTTGCTAAGCTTGTCCGCACACAATTAGCAGTTTACATAACTAAGGGCATGTTGGAAAGAAAAATACTTCATTTTCAGGGCTTCCATGCAACAATAAAGCCATATGCTGTTTTTGTTTATTTGAATTCCTGTTTAGTACATGTCACAATAAGGTTCAAGAACTTGCTGGAGCCTGTTAACACGGTGTTATTCCCATTCTCTCTGCGCTTAGTACAGCATTCCTAATCTTTAAAGCTACAACATCACAGCTTTTCTATGTGCTCATCTGGTTAAAACAAAAATGCATGTGGAAATCTGCACCAAAAGCACATCGTTGGTTAAAATAATCAGATTTTAAAGCAAAATTTGCCTTAAAGATATGACCTCAGGGAATACAACAAGATCCAACTCACGACCATGTTTTTGCCAGTTTACACTGACAAAGAAAATTACTATTCATTTAACATTTGCACAAATCAAACAGTCATCCTGGAGGTTTTGTGTACTCAGTTGCTTATATAACCCAACATTTATCCCCATATATCCTTGATTACAATGCTAAAATGAGGTAAGTCAAGCACAGCTCTGAAACCTTGTTGCTTTTCGCTTTTCATATTTACTCAACAATATTATACCACAAAATAATGTGTACTACCAGAATTATAAGTTAGCAATGCAGGCGATGAGTTGTGGCACTGTTGCCTCGCACCGAGAGGTTTCTGGTTTCAAACCGACGAGTTGACTGGGGCCATTCTATGCAGATTTTGCATGCTCTCTCTTACAGTCGAAAAACACGCATGTTAGATCAATTGATTATTCTAAACTAATTGTCGGCGTAAGAGTCATCGCTGTCTATTTGTGTTGGCCATGTGAGGGACTTGTTACCTATCCAGAGTGTCCCCTGCATCCCCCCAGCATCAGGATAAAGCCGAGAGAGCTGACAGATGGATATTTTTATATATTTGCCTTCAATTGGAGTTACTTTGCAGACCTTGATTTTACTTGCAAATTAGACACTATGTCAATAAAATAGTGTCTCAGAACATATCCAGAATGTTCTACAGAACATAAATTATTTAGACTAAAAGCCACCTGGACTCCATACAGCTGCATTTAAATGCATCTGTGTTATGTCAGCCAGCAAAATGACACTGAAATGAACTTAGATACTGTAGCACATTTTAAGCTTTGGAGTCTGGATTCATTCAGTTATCACAATTGAAGATTATAAAAGTCTGTAAGGATTTTGATAGCACAATCTCCATATTTGTGTTTCTAAAAACCCTGGTCAGGCAACAAGATATGAATATTTAAATATATAAATTAAAATATATGATAGAAAAATAGAGACGGGGTCATCAGCCCTTCAAACTCCATGCATTTTTTTGTTTGTTTTGCTTTGTTTGTTGGAGTCTGGCACAGTTACATTGCCACAAAAAATTAATAAAAGGGAAAATTAATTTTAGCAATGAGACATGTAAAAAGTCGAAAAAGTAATTTCGATGATATACCAATTTGTAAGTAATTTTTGGTTATTTTTTCTGATGGAACCTCACATCATATATGATATATTCGGGGGCCATTGGAAAGTTAAAAATGTGATGATTCTTTCTGTTTTTTGTTTTTTGTTTTTACAATTTATGGCTCTGATAAATGGTATAATTTTGGCTAGGTTACCTTTGTGTATTTAAAGTCACATCAACTCCTTTCTTATTGCCATTTCACTCCGGTGCTGTTGTTCTACCTCCTCTCCAGCAGGGGGCAACACACGCAGAGATTTTTTTCATTTTTAACAGCTGTTCAACTCTCCTCACAGCGGAAATCGCCTGTCGTTGGTCTTCCTGTCTCTCCAAACAGCATGGCGAACTTGGAACATGTTGAAGACGACCCAAAACATGTGAAAATGTCCGGAGAATTCCCCGGGGCCTGCGCACCGGTCCAACCGGCCGACGGTCCTCCTGCGCCGGGTACAGAAGCGGTCGTCGTCCCGTCAGTCATCCCTTCGTTCGCCGCGGCCTCGGAGCTGCTGTCAGCGCCCTACTCGTGTCTGGTGAGGAAAACACACCGGAGACACGTCGTCCTGCCGCCCAAATACCTGAAGAAGAAGCGGACAGGTATCCAGGAGGAGCTGGAGGCCGAACTGCTCAGGTTCTCTCAGAGGTATTTAAACACAAACCCAAGCAGAGAAGCCTTTCTGTATCCGTGTAAACTTTCTGTCGACTTGGGTTGAATTGCACCGACACTAGGCACACAAACAGGCATACCAGTCAGTGACAAGTATTTCTAACATCATGTAAAGTTTAGCTCCTCTGTAGTGTTTTTATGTAGGTGTCAGTTGCCTTTTAAACGATGGTAGCAGAGTTTTAGAGCACAAAATAACAGATTAGTTCCATTATCGGACATGCATGCACCTCCCTGTTTAACTAAACGGAAACAAGCTAATTGCAATAATTGAGACAGCATTAATATCTGTTAATTAGATCCTTTCCTGTATTGGGTTTGCAGTGACGAATAGATATTAATACATTGGCCAAGATTTTCGTTTTTCTGGGATGTATACACACCACTCAGGCATAACATTATGGCCTGCCTAATATTATGTTGGTCCCCCTTATGTGCTCAAAAATGCTCTGAATTATTGGGCATGGACCAGAGGACGTCTCAGGGTGTCCTATGGGGTCTGACACCAGTTGTTGGATCCTTTGTGTACTCTGGGTTGTGCAGTGGAGTCTCTATGAATCAAAGTTGTTCCACTGCATCCTGCTGATGCTTGATCAGAATGGGGTCGTGGAAGTTTGGAGGTTAACATCTTGAGCGATTGTTATGTTCCTCAAGATGTTCCAGATTGTTCGATGTTTTTGCGATGTGGTGGGGTGCATTTTCCTGCAGGAGTTGGCCAGTGACATTCGGGATTGTCATTTGCATGAGGGATTGTGCGTGTTTTTGGTCAACCAATATGATCAATGTTATTCACTTCACCTGTTAGTGGTCGTAATGTTGTGGCTGATCAGGATAGATAGATAGATATCTTAAAATACAACAGTTCACCAGATGATTTCTGTAACTCTATTTAGAATTAATTGTTGTTTCTGGAATGATTGGTGTGATTTTGTAAAGGAGTGCATCTCCATTGAAAATATAAAAAAGTGTCTTAGAATGTTTTAAACTTATCTTATAAGGTATAACACTGTCAGAGGCATCCAAAATTGGTTTTCGATTTGAATGGCATTCAGATCTGGCATTGCATTTGTCGATTTTAAATGGTTAAACAAAAGAGTCTTGTTGCCTCCTGTGGTCGCAACAACCGCAAGACACTGCTAACACAGTACGTGTTTTTGGTCAACATTATCTTTTCTGTGGCTGAAATATTCCCATATTCTATTTCTTTCCCAATTATACCTTCCTTTTTGGTGTTTCTCTCCTGCTGCGCGCATGCTGAGCCTAAATATCAACAAACCGTGTCTTGTGATTGAACAAGATTGCACACTGCTGTTGTATGTCAGTCCTGGAAAATGAGAACTGTGTTTGTTTGCTTTTTTGTTTAAGTTCATAGTATTTCACGTTGCACTTTCTATGCTGCGAAAGTGTATTAAATATGTTTGTCGGGGGAAGAAAAAAGAATCCGCACCAGAGTTGAGGGATTTTAAGGGAGCGATTCTCGTTTCCATATAGACATTGATTTGGTCGACATACAACCAAGTGCTGGGGTCCTTTGCTCATGTTCACATTCTGATCTTGATGCTGAAACACGTCACATCACACAACGCTGCTCTACTTGTTGTGTTTGTGTCTTCCAGACTGAGCGGAGTGCCTTTAGCGTACGAGAACATCAGGATAGTGGGCCAGCATGGAGACATTTACGATGACAGCGGCTACATCCACATGGACGTAGAAGCCAACTTTATTCTATTTCAACCCAAAAAGGGACAAAAACTGCTGGTGAGATTCACGTTTACATTATTTAGTAGAATTCAGAATGGATTGCCGTATTATCATTTGTCTGCGATGAGATGTCAGATACTAAGATTTGTTTTCCTTGAAATTTAAAAATGCATTTAATCTTTGATGAAAGTCACGTAGCTATTTGTACTTACAGTAATTTATTTATTTCCGCTGTGTTTCTGTTTGCAGGGTAAGGTGAATAAGCTCGGGGTAAGCCACGTGGGTTGCCTGGTGCACGGCTGTTTCAACGCCAGCATTCCCAAACCAAACCTGGTCTCGGTGGAAACCTGGAGGGACGCAGGGCCGAGAATCGGAGCAGAGCTGGAGTTTGAAGTGACTGCACTCGATGCTGACACTGCAGGAGTGCTGCTGATCAGAGGACGGATGGACAGGACCAGGTAAGTGTGCAGCGGTGGTGTTTTAAGGGGTGGAATACAAAAACTAATCAGCACTGTCTTTATTTCATCATACTGAACAATGCTCTTCCCACTATAGTCAGTGACTTTAAAGTATTAAAATCAAAAGTTTTTAGGTTGAAATTTATATTTGTTTAAAAGAAAATTCCAGGTTATTTCAACCTGGCTTTTCTCTGTAATGTGGCTGTAGTTGTGCTCTAATGCAGTTTGTAAAATGTTCTTTCCAGGCAGCTAATTTCTGTCTTTTCCATCTGAAAACAAATGTTTAAAATGATTGATGTCATAAACACCCTTCTCTGGAGAACTGTAGGAAGTTCGTGCTCATTGCCCCGCGCTAAAACAGTTTCTGCAAATCTCTACAAAGGAGTGCAAAGTTAGCGTGCCATTTAGAGCTACCACAGCCACGGTGAAGGAAAATACGCCAGACTGAAATACATCAGCAGCTCCTTTAGGCAGGGCTTGAATTTGAATTTCTAAATCGAGATATGCACTTTCTCTGCTGTCTCTTACACAATAACAGCGCTAGCAGCACAAAAGAAAGTTCTCTGGAGTCATGACAATAATACAGAAGAACCCAAATTTATATATTTTGCGTATCAAATACTCTCTCACACTCTTCTGTCAGACTTCATTTTCTCTTCTTTATATTTAAACTTTTATTGTTTTTGAACTCATTATCTTGGCTTTTGAATTGGTTTTCGTTTTTGGTTATTTCTGCAAAAAAAAAAATATCAGAAAATGTATTAAAAGTCAATGTACAGTATTTACACATTTAAAGGCGCAGTGATTTAGACTGGTAGTGAGAAAGCAGTTGCAGTAAAGTACATACGGTGCAGACATTTAACAATCACATTGAATCAGTCCTACTGTGATCCTGACTGTGAACCCTCCTGACCACTCAGTGATGAGTTGTACAGTCTGATGGCCAGGGGGACAAAAGAGTGCATATACATATATATTTACAATAGAAATTAATTGATTTAAAGTATTAATAATGCATACAAAATTAATTACTTGCTGTGCTTTTCTTTTGTTGATTTTGCACATGCAGCATTTACTGGGGGTAGGCATGTAGGCTAATAAGTTTCAAATTGTTTATTTAGAGAAAAAAAATCAATTCAAATTGTAAACCGTCCACAAAAACAAACAAAAAATACCAAGATTTCATGTTTTGGTTATAATGATTAAGGAATAATTCAAGATTTCCAACTATAACTTTCTCAAAACTTTTTGTCAGTAGAAACAGGATGTATAAGTTTTGCGGGGGAAAAAAACAACAACTTTTGAGTGTGTGGTTCCACCTTTGGCTGATCCCTGTGTTTTTGTCTTTGTGTGTCTCAGGGTGCAGGAGCTGCTCGCTATGGGTGAGAGCTCAGAATCCACTGTTCCTGAAGAACAGACAGAACCACAAGACACAGAACCAACACCAGAACCCACCCAGGATTCTCCTGATGGCACGCCCAAGAAGAAAAAGAAAAAGAAGAAAGTCAAAGAGGACGAGATGGAGGAGGAAATAGCGAACGTATCCTCCGGCCAGCAGGACAGCAGCACTACAGCAGCACTCAACGGAACTACGGATGAGGCAAACGGCGATGAAGCTGGTGAGAAAAAGAAGAAGAAAAAGAAGAAGGAGAAACGCCTGAAAGAAGAGGAGGAAGAGATGGAGCTCTCTCGGGTGGAGGTCCACGGGAGCGACTCCAGCGGTTATATCAGTGACAAGCCGAGCAAGAAAAGGAAGCATGAAACTGCTAATGAAGACACATCAGGTCTTAGTGAAGATCCTGAACCCAAAAAATCTAAGAAGAAGAGGAAAAGCGACATTGAGCAGTTTGCCTGAAGTTAATAGTGGATCGATGTTCTGTTTAGATGAGGCGATACCGACGACGTTAATGACAGTGATGTTTCCAGAGGAATACGCTCATGTGCCTTCACGATTAAACACAGTTTTTTAGAAAGCAGGATTTCTGAATCATTCTGGGTTCTTCGAAGCTCCTTTAAATTCATTTCAACAGAAGATCAAACATGCAGGAGAGCAGAGAAATGAGAGAATGAATAGCAGAGCTGACAGGCCATTTCTCTTTGGATTGCGATTCCTCGACGCTGCCTGATGGTGGAGCAACACTGCTGCGTACACCCACACCAGCCAGGACACAAATACCCACAGCTGAAAACTGCTCAATTTTATTTTCTTAGTGTGCCCAGCAGAGACGATTTTCCTGTTTAAGTGTGAGAAATTATTATTAGTTATCCACTGTTTTTCTACATTTTTTCCTGATCAGTGATCGAGACACAAAGCCAGACAGCTGATACAGCCAAACTCAGTTCAAAATACTTGTTTAGATAATTTTTGAATAAACTGACTGGATTACAGCTACATAAGAGGGAAAACATGTTACTACCTTAACTTCATAAAAGTCTGCCAGGAGCCTGATACAGTTCTGAACATCTGGAAATGTATCAGGCACAGTGACAAACAGTGCAGCGATGAATTATTATCGCTCAGTCACTGACCTCCTGTTGTCTTTACTGGATGTGTGTGTTGCCTTCTTTGACTGAGAACCAAATGAAGCAAAAAATAAACATTTGATTCTTCTCCCACTGAAAGAGCTCTTTGTTTTGATGTGTTCTAACAACCACTACTTTTTAAAATCAAAGACAAAGCGGTTTGCGGCACTTCTCTGGTTTGATTCCGAGAAAAGCTACATCCCTGTGCAATAATTATTAATTCCCAAGTTGTCTTGTGTTTTTTTATTCCAGATTCTCCCACAATAAGCTCTTTAATGCCGACCAGCGGGTGTCAAGCGATAAAGTGCTGAGAGACGGCCTAAAGATCCGAGTGTTTTCTTTACCTCCACCCCCGCCACCATCCACACACACACACACACACACACACACACAGAGAAATCCCCCCTGCCTTTCAGTGGGGAGTCTAATTAGCTGTGAGGTGCTAAGAGTCGGAGAGCTTATCGAAAGCTGCCTAAAGAGGACAGATAAGGAGCTGCAATTAACTTGGCTCATCCTCGTCTGTCCCACCTGATCGTATATTTCTGTCATCAGCATGAGCTGCCCCATATGTGTCTCTTAATATATACGTGTATTTTAGTGCAGGGATAGGATGACTGCAGGTTGTATTTTAATCAATGTTAATGCTAAAGTGTTAAAAATGTGCTATTAACATTGTTATACGCGTGCTGTTATGTAGAACTTGCTTTGATGACTGTTAAGATGTCATGTAGTACTTTCTAACAAGACAGGATTTTATTCAATCCTATCCTAAAAACTCGGCTAAATACTATTAATAAGATAACTTTTAGGTTGCCAGGTGCTGACAAATGCTCTTTTTTTTCACTTACAGACAAGAAAACAGAAAGAAAGTCAACTTAACAGTGTTTTTATCACAACTGTATAGTTAAAAACTTGTAAGTAAATACCTATTAACATGTACACTCCAGAGTTCAAGGCTTATGGCAAAGTGTTAAACTCCTACGTGATTGGTTTTGGGAAATACATGTATTTACTTTCACTCCTATGTCTGTATTTATGGTCAGCAGTTGGCTCAGATTAATTTAATGACTGGAAGCGTCTTGACTCATTCTCCAGTCTGGAGGTTCAAATAGCCACTTGGCAGAAATCACTAGTTAGATTGTTTGTTTAAAAATTGCACAACAACCAAAGTATAAATGCAACAATTAGCCATTTTGCAAGGGAATATTAATCACAATATGTATAAAATAACAATAGGGAGTGCTGTATTGGTCAAGAGAATCAAAGCTGATTGTTAAAAGAAGAAAACACAAAATCAGATGCTCTTCAGTAATCGGTAGGGATGAAAATATTTTGGCTTTTCTACTACGACTGAAGAGTATCCGAGGCAATCAGATTTTAAATGTGAGAATCCTTCATTAATGCATGGATGAACGTATTATATTTGAAGTTATGAATGTGAACTGCAAATGCAACCATTTCTCATCCTGGAGCAATAACTTCCTGAGGTCTTTCCCTTTTCTCTTCATCAGTTGTCCACCTTCTTCTTCATTGACTGCTATCATCTCCTGCCAGTTGTCTTTCTTGTTCTTGATTATGGCATGAATTTGTTTGTCGGCTAAAATGTGCATATACTTTAATGTAAAGTTCAATATTTCAGTGATCTTGGTAATTTAGTTTCTTCATCTCATATCTGCTCCATGACATGTAAGTGTAGGATTGTAATCAGCATTGTGAATTGCAGCTATCGATTCCCATGACTGGTAAATATGTTCACATGTGGTTTGCCACCACAGTGGTGCTAAACCTCTAGTTACCTTCTGGAAAAATGGTTTATGCTTGAAGGCATTCCTGAGAATTCATAGTTTTCCAGATTTCTGACGGTTCTGCTCAACCTTTAGCAATGTTGCTGCAAATTTGCAGCAAGATCAAATTTCCATGTGCAAATTAGATTTGAGCAAAGGACTTCTGGCTAATATGGAAAACTTATGGCAGGTTTTGCTGAAGGTTTGTTACAAACTTTGCTGCAGTTTCACCTTTTATGAATTTTTAGAAGAAGTTTTTCCACTGTTGTCTCAAACCTGCTGGTCGGCTGTTCTCCCCGAATTGCTCTGGCTTTCTCCCACAATCCAGTCATAAACGGTAGGTAAAACGGTGATTCTAAATTGGCTGTAGGTGTGAACGTGAGTGTGAATGGTTGTGTGTCTCTGTCTTATCCTTGTAGATTGTTGCCGACCTCTCTAGGATGAACTCCGCCTCTCACCCAGTGTCAGCCATGACAAACTCCAGTCTCACAGTGACTTTGAAGGATGAAGTAAGTGGAGCTGATTTTTCTGAAAAACAAACATTTGTGTCATTAAAACATGAAATCAAACGGGTAGCAACAAAAAAAAAATTAAGAAATCTTTGCCATATATTTTCTGCAAAGTTAGCTACTGCAAGACATAACCTTGGTGCAAATTTGAAAAATGTTAATGAAAACTGTGTGCCAGAAACTTAAAAATTGTGTCAAGGAACAAACTGATTCGCATCAGTCCTCTTATCAAATTGTCGGCAGGAATAGAACAAAATTTGTTTCCCTATGTTAAGCTGCTCCCCTAATGGATTGCAAACATTGATACGTTCAGAACTTTTTATTGACCTTTCAAAGGCAGCTAATACAGTTGACCATGCCTTGCTTGTAAAAACACTTCATAGTATTGGTTTTAGTAAAAAGAAAAAAAAAACTTTTAAATGGTTCTCGAGCTGTGTGGCAATCAGAAACGCTAGGTCAGCATTTGTGAAAGTTGCAAAAGATGTCCCACTAGGCTTTATTCTGGGACCTGTTCTGTTCACTCTGTACAGAAATGATGCTGAACCTCTATATCTAGTTGTAAAATACCTCTCTATGCGGATGACACGATGTTGTACCGTAGTGCAAATAGCAGACAACCTGTTGTAAAAGCCCTTCAGGACTACTTCACTCAGCTACAAGTTGTGCTCAATAAGCAGATAAAATAAAATACATGATTTGTACTTGGTCGTGTGTAATAATATTTGAGACGTGTCATTCTGGTGACTAAATGATGACAAAAAGTCATAGTTTTTTTATTTTAACTTTCTTTTAATGTGGATCCTTACAAAACAAGCTCAAGTGACTGAATTTCACTCCATTTGCCAGTGGTTTTTACTGAGCTTTGAAACTGTATTTCTACTCACTGTGTGTCTGCAACCTGGAACAACCTGCATAACAATCTAAAGCTGAATTCATTTTTACCGTGAGGAAAATTCAGATTTTTAATTTCATCTTATTTTACTTTCAGCTGTTCTTGTTTTACTTGATTCATTTGTATGTCAAACCTCAATTTCTTAATTAATCTTTTTATTATTTTTTAATGTTAGTCTTATTGTTATTGTACCAACTTTCCTGTTTGTGCACCTACGTCTTTTATGTTCCCACTCAGCTGCATTGTAAATGAGGCCTTCTTACTTGGATGTACTCCGAGTTTTTAAAAGAAAAAAAGCACTGAAAAATGTTTTCCAACTAAAAGCATCGCAAAGTGAGATATTCATCTTCATTAAACTTTGCTAAAGCACACATAAAGGGTGGCTTAGTGAATAGTGATATACCAAAATAGATTTAATAGTGTATTAAATAAATTGACTCACTGAAATGTTATTATGAAAACCCTTCTGTCTCTACTCTACATACTGCACACATACACAAAATAAACAGCTCATGTTACACATATTTTACCCTTCACCAGAAGAGCATTAACTGCATTAGAAACCTCACCTCAGTGCTCTTTTGATCACATGCTCATTACAAATCATTCTCCGTGTTCCCAGAACGCTTTGAATGGCCTCCAATTGTGCAACGTTTGGACTGTAAAAACACACAGAACCTCGAAACTTGTTGCGGTTTAGAAACGATTATCCGTGCGATGTTTCACTGTAATTTGTCCTCCCGTGACCTCCCTCATGTGTTATCACTCTCATTTTCCTATACCAGCCCCGGCCCTCTTGCACCTGTACCCCCTCCCTCCATCGTCGCTCATTTATCTTGTCATTCCTCCGATCACTCCCTCACGCTGGCTGCCCCTCTTTCCCTATCCTGCCTTCCTCCTCCTCCTCCTCCTACTTGTCTCCCTGATTTATAGGAGGCGGTGTGCAGTTCACACACATTCCACTTCTGACACCCCCTCCTCGGCCCACCACCCTCTTTCCTGCAACTGGACTCTCATATCTGCGCTTAGTCGTTTATCTTCGTGATCCTCCGATGGAGAGAAGAAGAAGAAGAAGAGGGAGGGTTGGAGAGATGAGACAATAGGAGGGGTGTTGTTTTTGTGGAGCAGGCCAGACTAACTTCATCTACCTCTATGTGCCTTGATAGGAGTAGTGTGTTATGAGTGTTAATGTGTGTATAGATTGGCTCTATCTCCTGTGTCAGAGTTTCCAGGCATGGCGGCTCCTGCATGAAAGCGCCCGTGGAGTCTTTATGGAGAACAAACGGCGCCCTGACGCAATTCTCCAGGTTCAAAACGCGCACACAAAACGACCCACAACACACTCGCTGGCTCGCTCGCTCCTTCACTCATGCAGATGCACCACATCCACAGCCCGCAATCCACAAATCCCCGTCCTTACACACCCCGTTGGCCAAGCCTAATTAGTTATGTGGTCGGCACTCTGCTCCATCCCAGAGCCCCAAATGGCAGCAGGTCATAAAACCTTAAGTGTTCCACCAGTCAGAGCTGTGCAACTGTGGCCATATATCCTCCCAACACGGCTCAGGCAGGGCTGACTTGTATCAAAGCCCATCTCTCACAGGCCTACTGACATCCATGAAATCTCTTTATGGCATTTCAAAGGCATTTCTGAGAGATTTTTTGGCACTTCTGCTCAGGTAGGCAAATTTCCCGTGCTCACACAGTCTGAGTCAGACGGGATCAGGCATTAAAATCTTTCCCAAGGGATCAGCGTCTGCACACAAACATGTACACATGCGCACACACTGTTAACCCCGAAAGTAAACGTTGCAGTGAGTCGGCGAGCTGGATTCCCATAGTTAGTTTGTTTCCTTGGCACCCGACACCCACAGTCCTGCCCTCAGTAACCCTGGCGACGACAGACGGGTGTTTCCTGCGACACCATTTTGCTCGAGGGAATTGTGTCTGCATGAGTGTATGTCTGTGTGTTTTTTAATTTCACACGCTTGTTATCTTGTGAATACCTCATGGACTCATCAGAGAAAGTGTTCAACCCTCAGCTAAGTCTAGGAATTACCGGAGGATTTGATTTTCTGACCTTTGCTTCTGTATGTGTCTCATGTGCATGTGGACAGAGACAAACAGTAACAACACGAGTAGCCTACATAACTAAACGCTCCGTTAAGCTTTCCATTTCATGAGGCTGCATCAGTTTTTTTCAAGTTAAAATCAGGTCAGCATTTTTGGAAATATGTTTGTTTGGTTTCTTCGTTAGATGAGAAAATCAAAACCACTCTCCTGTCTCACGCTACAGCCAGCGATGATTATCTTAGCTTAGTATTAAACCGTAAACAGTGAAACAGTCGGCCTGGCTCTTTCTAAAGGGAGCAAAATCCGCCTACCAGTGTCTTTGAAGCTCAACCTCATGGTGACAACAAAATTTTAGGAAGCCGCTGCTCTACGCCAAGAAGTAGTCTGGGGCATTACCCGCCATAAAACACACAACTTGTTGTTTTTACAGTTCTGTACTTGGATGGATTTGGACCTGATTTCAGTCTTTATGCTAAGCTAAGCTAAGCTAAGCTAATCCACTGTGGGCTGCAGCTTTGTATTCATAGTCCAGATACACATATACTGATTTGGAGTGTCTCATCTGATTTATATAAAGAAAGAAAATAAGAAAATAATCCAAAATGTTACACTTCTCATTTAAATGTGAAAGTATTTTAGTCTTAATTTCAACAAAATTTATGTTATCACTGGGTCATAGACTGCCAGAAATCACCACGCGAACTCTACTCAGATTAAAATCTACTTTTCAAAACTTTTTTATACAATGTCCTCAGTGTGTCCAAATGTTCACAAAAATATTTAATTCAGCTTGAACTCAGTTAATGTTAACACTTTATGCACAATACATCCACAAAAACAAAGAATAAAACACAGCTGGGCCTGACAAAGAGCCTTAAGGCGTCTCACAATAAACATAACAAAACCTCAGTTTCACCACGATGAAACCAACTATTCTCTCAGAAATGTGTAACTTCTGTAACGACATCTGCACATCTTAAGTTTTAAATTGTATTGAGTACTACTACCCCCATAGTTTAGGGTTTGTTACCTGCTGCAGTCTATCTTTTCTTTACAAACCCTGCTGATGCTAGAAATTACCTCTACACTGCAATGCTATGTCATTCAAGAGTAGTTTAACTTAAGTTCATCTTATTGCTTAAAATCCAACATTGTAAACACGAAGTAAAAATAAAACCATGTGAGATGTTAAGAAATGTAAATTAAAAATAATAAATTATAAGTAAAAGACTGTATAAATGTATTTCGTAGACAGCGATCGATATCCATATTTGTATGTTTTCCTGCTCAAATTTAATATATAATCATAGAATTTTATGGCTTGAGAATACTGACAGAGACTATTTTCACATTGATAATATCTGACATTCATTATGTGTGTTTTCTCAATTGTTCATTCAGTTGTTATTTTAGTTACACCTACTTTTCCACATAATCTATTTACACTTATCCTGGTGCTTTAAATATTGTTCTTTTTGTGTATCTGCCCACATGTATTTGTGTGTCTGCCTTGACCAGCCAGCCCAGTGAGATTAATAGGGCTCAGGATAATCAGGAGGTAATGGGAGGCTCAGATGCGTCTAGACAGTGTTCAGCCCAAACCGTAACTCCTACACCCAAAACAAAGAGGAAATATGGCAGGGAAAGGACAAAAGGTAAAAACTGAGGGTCGCTTGGTTTTAATCTTGACTGTTTGGTTGTAAAATCATCCGCAGAGACAAAGCTAATATTGAAAGAATGAGGCCAAATCATACGAGCAACGCAAGAACACAATGATTTATGGTGGAACAACAAGCTAATGCAAAAAAATGTATTTTTATCACTCCCTATACCTTTTTGCATATAAATCCAGAGAGAAGCAGAAATGTGGACAGGAGTTATGAGGGAAGGGGGTAAGGAGAGGAACACACACAGCATATCATCAGACCTTCAGCCACAACCTCCCAAAACCACAGAAAAATAAATAAGCCAGGAAGGGGGAAAAAAAAAAAAGAAAAATTCTGGGTCTGGAAAAAATGATCTCATGTTTAGTCATGTAGCTTTACAGGACAATACCCAGGACACAACTAAATATTTTATTATAATATTTTTATGACGACCCTGTCAAACTGCAGAACCGAAGGTACCAATGGGCATGACCGAGAGGGAGAAGGGGAAGGGAAAAAGAGAGAGAGAGATGAAAAGAAAGCGGAATGTGGGTGGCCAATTCTGCTGATGATGTGTACATTACAGCGGATTTCTGGAAAAGTACTTATAAAGTCATCAACACGAAGATGAAAGGCACTCCCCTGATCAGTGAACCATCTCCCTCTGGCAAGCAAACCATTTTTAATTACTACATATGACAAATATGTTTAACCTAAAAAAGAAAAGCGCAGGATCACACAGTTTTATTCAGTTGGTTTAGAAATCCAGGGAATTTCTTCTCTTCGTGTTTAAAGTTTACAGAGAAATGCAACACTAGTCAAGTTTGCTGTGGTGGTCAAAGAGAGTGTAGAGCTTTGAAATGATTCCCTTTGGTTTTTGAAATAATTAGTGTAGAATGAGAAAGGATCGACCTGATCCTAAGGTACGCAATAATAATGCAGCTATAATCTTTAGTAACAACTAAAAGCCAGTGTTGTGTGTACATGAGCTAGACTGGAGTTTTGTAAAGCACCGACTCTCTAACGGTTCTTTCAGTTTTCTTTTGAATCTGTATCAAGATATGAACACATTCTCTGAGGATGATGTCGTTTCCTAAGAAGAAGAAGTGAGAAAAAGAAGAAGGGCATAACTAGAAATCACCAAGCTGATGTGCTGTGATCAGCTTGGAGAGTCACGTATTCATATTTAGATAGAAAAAAGTCATTTTCATTTGCTGAATTCAGGATTTAAACGCATGTATGAGCACATGTTAAACACAGTATCCTCAATCTGACAGTATTTTTGCTGAATCAGTACAGGTGGTTCAAAGTTCACTGAAAAACTACAGAAATAGTCAAAATGTAATAATGCTGATGCAAACCATTGAGCTATTTCCTGATCAATAGAGTTTGTATGAACTAGTTGTGTACAGATCTGAATATATTTGACAACTGACTGCACTTCTGAATTGATATTAATGATGATGTGTTCGCTTACAACTGACATTCAATTCCACACTCAGGAAAAGATTATGGAGGAAGTGCAGCCTGTTTTCTTCTTCTTCGTCCTCTTCTTCTTGTTCTTGTTCTTCTTCTTCGTGGACTGAGTTTATAATTTTTTATGTAACCATATACCAAAGTAAAAATGTGAGCTTCAGCTATTGTAGTAATAGTAAAATACTAACAGTAAAGCTTAGAGGATATGTTTTAGTTGATTCTGCTGATATGTTTTCCTCATGTAAACCTGAACTTCAGATAAATGTGGTTAAATGTTGAAGGCTATTAGAATAGAATACAATGGAATACAATAGAATAGCCTTTATTGTCATTGTACCGGGTACAACGAGATTAGGATACCAGTTCCCATTTGGTGTCAAAGCAAAACAACAGCAATAAACAGTAACAATTTAAAAAGAATGATAAATATATGTACGCAAGGGCATAAATGCAATAGCAGCATGAGTCTTTCAGGTGCCGAAGGAATGCGAGTGTCCAAGGTTGTTCGGTGGTCGATGTCGTTGGCATTTGTGTGGATGGAGGGGGTGAACAGGTTCAATTGGCTCTGTGATTGCTGACTACAGTGATAGCTCTTGGGAAGAAGCTATTTCTGAGTCTGCTTGTTCTGGTTTTGTGTGACCTGTACCGTCGACCGGATGGCAGCAGGTCAAACAGACAGTTATCGGGGTGAAATGGGTCGTTGATGATGTTGCCAGCTCTGCTGAGGTAGCGAGAGTTGGCGATGTCCTCCAGGCTGGGCAGAGAGCAGCCAGTGATCTTCTGGGCCATGCAGATCACCCCCTGCAGCACTTTCCTGTTTTCTGCTGAGCACCCCGCGTACCACGCCGTGATATAGTAGCCCAGGATGCTCTCTGTGGTGGCTCTGTAGAAGGTAACCAGCAGCTTCTTCTCCAGGTTGTTTTTCCTGAGCCATCTTCACCACCATTTTGGTGTTGGCAGTCCAGGACAGATCATCAGAGATCTGCACACCCAGAAATCTTGTGGAGTGAATCCTTTTCACGCAGACCCCACTGATGTAGAGTGGGGACGGGTCTGCTCCGCCCTTCCTGAAGTCGAAGAGGAGTTCTTTTGTTTTGGTGGTGTTCAGTTGAAGGTTGTTGACTGAACACCATGCAGTCACTCTGTTGACCTCATCTCTGTAGTCTGTCTCATCCCCTCCTGAGATGAGTCCAACCGCGGTGGTGTCGTCCACGAACTTTATGATTGTGGTTTAGAGAGCTTCACATTTTAGTTTTGCAATAATTACAAAAATTTTATAGAAGTTTTTAAGTTCACGGTGTAGCTCATGCCATAGAGCAAAAATAACACAAGATAGTGAAGTTTTCGAGAAGGTCACATGCTGTATTTAAGCCCTTGTGCATCCTATTTTTGTAACGTCTTGAGTTCAGCAGTGAATTAGTTGGATAACTTACATGCGTAAATACAAATTCTTCTCTAAAGAGACAAATTCTCCTCTAAAGAAAAGCTTTATATCACTTTTTACCGCCAGAATGTTCAGCTGAATCCCAAATTCCTTGTTTCCTCATATTTAATGTAGCAGATGAAACTGGATGAGAATCTGCTAGATAGTTGCTTCACTTGTTGCTAATCAGGGCCTCTTTCAGCTCCGACTACAGTATTATTAGCAGTTCAACTGGGAAGTTAAGTATTTTATTCTTTTGTGAGAGAAGTGGTGACATTTCTCTTAGGTGCTGTCCATACTTTACAGCTCGTTTGTTCTTTTTTGGCTTCTTTCTGGCACCGTGTTGAGAAGAAAATTCTAGTCTGTGCAGCGCACTCATGTGTGAACCTGTTTTGCATGCATTATCTCAGTGTAAAAAGGAATGATTTGCACACAAACAAACCCAGACAAGAGTAAAAATCAGCATGAGGACAAATCAACAGTGCCAAAGCGCTTAAGATGCCCCCGTCTTCATCATCCTCATCTTCAAAGAGTGGCATCAGTCTCCCAGGCAACTCGGACATCTTCACTCACACCAGGGTTGAGAATATGACCCTTAAAACAAATGAAACATGGCACCCCGAAAATACACAGTAAAGAGTGGGCAACCCTCTTTTAGAAAATAAACACAGACATTATTCAGACAGAGAAGGGGGGAGGCAGAGGCAAAGCAAAGGTGCTGACATGGGTGAGGGTGGGTGGAGGGAGCCACGTGGGGAGATTTTCAGTGAGGTCGGATTAACAGAAAGGAGAGTTATTCAGGGAGGAGGAGCTACCGAGAAGATATATGATGTGGTATTGGAGTTTGTCCAAGGCATGAGGCCTATCTTTCACATGGTCGCCCAGCTGTGTAAACACCCCACAACTGGCTGCTGGCTAAAGCGCGCGGCCAATCGGCGGGCGAGATGTCGCGGAAGGTGGGACGAGCGAACCAATGAGTCAGCTTCAGGGTGTGGAGAGAGCAAGAGGGAAAGAGGAGAGAGTCAGAGTGACACAATGAAGAAGAGGCAGATAGGTCAGGAGTTAAACACATCTTCCTTACTCCCTCTGTCTCCCTTTGACTCCCTCCCTCTCATATTCAGCTCTGCTGTGTTCGCATGACTGCAGTTGAGTGTTTATCATTGCAGATATGAGGTTTGTAAGCATGCAAAGTCTTCGCATATCTGCAATTAACTGTTTAACTTTGAGAATTTGCAGAGAAGCAAATGTGTGGGATGTTCTGTTCGTACATAAGATCACTGTGGCGAAAACAAGCACTGAAAGCAAGAGATTTCAGCAAGAAAAAGCCCAGAGGAGGAGTCAGCATCAAGGAGAGAGAAAGAAAGAGCGAGAAAAAAAGTGTCCAGTTTCAGATTTACAGTGGTAGTGGGCGAGATTTGGCCGAGCTCTTACAGCACACTGAGGACACATTCAGAGGAGGAGCAGGAAGACAGATTTACATGGTGAGAACAGCTATGGCTGCTCTGGAGCTGCACACTGTACACATTCTGTCCTGTGGTGATCAAAGCTAATAAATGACAGCCACTTCAGTGTAAAAATACACACAAAAATCTATTTTTTTTTATCCGCTTCAATCATGTGACATTAATGAAACTGTCTTTCCCAACCCACAGGAGCTGCTTCTTCCAAGCTGCCTACTCACATTTACTGTGGTATTATGGTGATTAATGCGCCCAAAATCCAATTTTTGTCATGCAATATAGGATAATGCATATGCCATTTATAAACTGAAGTGCTGTATTTGGATAACTGGGGCTCAGATTCTAAACTAAAACCAGCTTTGAACGCTTTCCGACAAGCGTTCGGTTTCACACTGGGTTTGTATGTCAAACCTCCACTGTTTACATCCATAAACATTTAGTCGCACCGCAAACCATCATTAATTTCACTCTGTGTAACCAGTAATAACAGAGCAGAGCAGGAAATGGGCCATTATGAGTGTCTGTGTGAAGGTCTGTCCTCCTGACTCAAACTAAATTGGGATAAACCCCCGTAGGTGTGTGTATGTGTGTGTGTTTGTGTGCCTCTTTTGGGGTTTTACTCCTTATTTAAGACCAATATTTACTAAGCAGCCCCAGGGTGAGATTACCTCATATTCTCCCGCCCAGCTGTGCTTTCTCAGCGTTTCCACGACAACTGCCGGAATGTCCCATCATGTTTATCCGCCTGCCAGGAAAACACAGAGCGAGAGGAAGAAGAAGCAGCAGAGGAAGATGGAGAAGATACACTGAGGTTGGTGAGTGTATACACAGCAGACGCTCATACATTCACACTCTTCAGTGTATGGAATAGTCAGCTCAGGAATGCATTAGGCTCTTCAAATAGAAAAAAGACAAAGAGTTGGTGATGTTTTCTTGGTGTAAGTGGGTCAGAACCAGCAGCACAGTCAACAACACAATGGAAGTTTATGAGTATCACTGTCACACTATGGTGTTTTATCATATATTACGTCAAAATGTCCACTTTGCAGAAAACTATAACACTGGCGCATCCACATCATTTCAGACCTGCCAATTGTTTGAAGAAATGCAAGTCTTAGCGCCAGAGGTGCTGCTTTGGGCTCCACCATCACCCCAAACTTCCCAAAAAGAACAAACCAAAATAATGTCCTCCTTTATGGGATTAATAGGATCAGTTACATAATCCAAAAATAAAATTTTTTTCATGCCTCTGGAATAATTCGTAGGCAAGTGAGCGGACTGTAAAGCCACCAACTTTTTACAAACTGAATTCAGCAACATCCAGAGCTCCACTTATCACCACAGAAGGTCCTATCTCATGTATTAAAGGCAATTCAGTTATCATGCAGATTAACCTTTTGTGGTCATCCTGAGGTCAAATTAAATTCAAGTAAAAAAAGAAAACATTAGTGGTGTTCAGTGTAATCATGTAACGACATAACCTCAACATAAGACAAGTTTTTCCAAATGCTGTGAACTCTTCCTAGTTTGTTGGGCACAGTGATGAGCTGTGCATGAGCTTTGACACTTTTCCATGAGGCATCATTATCATTAAGTTATAGCAGTGAAATGTGCAAAAACACTCCAACACTGGCCCTGTCACATTGCTTTTAGATGACCTGTTATGTGTAAAACAAGAACATGATGGTAAAACCACTCAGCAGTTTTTGTAATTATAGTGATCAGGCACTCTTTAGAGGATTACAGTCCACAGTTGTACCAGTGGCTCTCCCTGCAGTGTGGACACTGTCCTGCCATGGGAACGGACAGTTATTTGCTTTAATTTGCAACAGAAAAGCTTGTGGTGTGTAGTGACTGTTAGGGAATGTTCTATTTGGTCTTCCCCTGGCCGGTTTAAGTGATAAAAGTGTCATTATTTAGCCTCTGAGGCAGAGGGGAGAGTGCAAACAAGACTGTATGACCCTCTGTCAAGGGCCTCCGTTCTTCAGCAGCTCATTAAGGGCCTCCAGAAAGACAGCACATCAATTGGCAGGACCCTCCGGCTTCCTCTCGGCCTTTTAAGCCTCACTAAACCCACTCACCGGCCGACCAACGGCAGAAATGGACTCAATTTAAAGCTGGAGGGAACATGAAAGATGTCGCGCTGCGAGGTGGTATTGGCGACTTATTAAAACAGCAGGAACAGGTCCTTGGATTTGAGCCAAATAGGATCTCACCCTGTTGTGCACTGACCGGATTTGGAGAAAGTTGGATTTACGTGTTGGGATGCTCTTCTGCTTTGGCCCTGTGTCTGGTGAGTGGTTTTAGCCACTCTAAAGGCTGTGATTGGACTCAATTTTTGCGCTTGACTGAACACCAGACGTATAAAAGTGATATATTCTGCCTGAAGCTGCAGTTGGGGACTGAATATGGAGATGCAAGGCCGCTTAGTGGACTCCACCTTAATCAACTTTGTCAGTGATATGAACCTGATGGAGTTTCCACCAAAGTATGCTTTAGCACCGAAACAGCAGGTGGATGAA
This sequence comes from Acanthochromis polyacanthus, assembly GCF_021347895.1. Taxonomy (NCBI): domain Eukaryota; kingdom Metazoa; phylum Chordata; class Actinopteri; family Pomacentridae; genus Acanthochromis; species Acanthochromis polyacanthus. The sequence continues at coordinate 28,843,305 of NC_067123.1, read as the reverse complement.
ACCCCAACCAGGCCGAGCAACCAGACGCGGCTGAACGACTCTTCCTGGAGCAGAGACCTGGAAGACGGTGTGAGCACCAAGCATCTGATGATGGGTTCACCGAGGTACTACGGGACGCACGGACACACCAGGTCCAAACGGAGGAGGATCATCACCGTGGTCCAGCGACAGGCGGCCAATGTGCGGGAAAGAAAGCGGATGTTTAGCCTGAATGAGGCGTTTGATGAACTGAGGAGAAAAGTTCCCACATTCGCCTATGAGAAGAGACTCTCTCGTATCGAGACCCTGCGCCTCGCCATCGTCTACATCTCCTTCATGACGGACCTGCTGGAGAACACCTGAGACGAAAGGGTACAAAATCCGTAAAGACTGAACCGAACTGGATTGTTTCAGCAATAACATAACATAACAGATTAGAATGACCTTCAGTAGCTATTCATTGTTTTCATTCAAACTGCATACTTTTTACGCAAATTAGATCACAAAACTGAAATTTTTAAAGAAACGTTTGGGACTCTACACAGCTTTGGTGGGAAAGCTATCGCTAAATCAGTGACAACTTGATATTATCGTATTTATTTGGTCTGACACAAACAAGCCCAGAGCCCCACCTGCAGATATTTCATTTAATATATGTGACTTATTCATTCCTAAAATAAACGTAAATTTTGAGGCTATGTATGTGGTATTTGCTTGGCAATATAATTTCCAATTAAATAGCATTAAATTAAAGTGAAATAATTTGACTTATTGAGAGCACTAATTTTACATATGTTACGCACAAATGGCCAAAATGCGCTTTTGTGTGGTCTTAGATGGCTATATTAAATACAATTTTTGAGGAAGGTATGTTTACATCGGTGACCTCGAATGCAGCCTTTATAAGAAGTTATTAGATGCTGCATTTTTTTTTTACAGAGGATGCTGCGCCCGGTGTGGTTTTCAGCACCTTGGACAGCTACACGGCCGCTGCCTCACCTGGTCTGCTGCTGTGAACAGGTGCGGCAAGAAGGGAGGCTTAAACTTTACGCAGCGTTTATTTGCCTGTGAAGGCCTTATCAACAAACGACTTTCAAATACAGCAGATTTGAATCGCAACCCCAAAGCTCACTGCATGAAGCTGGCGATTATCTTTGGCACTGAGGTGCAAATTGAGTCAGAGATATGATGGAGGTGTAGCAAGATCCCGAGAGGTAGAACCCCAGATTCCCTGGATTGCAGGATGAAAATAGAGGTGGCTGCTCTGGGTGATTCAGGCCCGAAAGACGCTTGTGGGGGTGTCTCCTCATAACAAGTGACTGAACCGGGCCTGCAGCGGTCCATCTTGCGTGTCATCCTCCCCCTACAGAGGTGAGGCCTGTTGGTGTGTAACTCAAACCGCAGACCACCTCCATTTCTGCTGGATTGTGATTATCTGGCAGTAGATCCTATAACTGGGTGGTCATGTGTGCCTGCTTCAGTCTCCTTGTGTGTGCGAGCAGCTCCGTCCTTGTCTCTCCCTCTCTCCTCGCTCCATCTTTATCACCTCCAGTATTTGCGTTGCGCTCCAGCCGTACACCGCCTTCAGCGACCCCGCTGTGACCACGTATCCGCCCTGAGAGCTCCCTGGGACGGGCCGCCTTTTAAACCTGAGCCGTGGTGCCGAGATCCCTGCGGGAGTCAGACCCATTTAAGTGCATACCTCAATGCGGGGCCGCTGACGGGAAAATAAACACCTTGGACTGCTTATACGAGCAGCGACCTCCTGCTGTGACAACCTCCTGTGTTTCAGTGGGTCTGATGTTTTTCACCGCCACCACTGCTCCCATCCCCGGCGTCTAAACCTGCACAGGGAAGCTGCAGGCCCAACTGATTTGTGCACGAACTTTTGTTGTGCTATTCGTGTTTTTGAGTTATTTAAAATAGGGAAATAGAAAAGCAAGTGAATCTCTTATGCATAGTGACATAGTATAGTTGCAACTTTTAAAGAAAACCTGGAAAAAACGTATAAAGTCTGGTTTCTAGACTCTGGGCCGCAAAATGTAAGTTTAGGAACCAATGATGTAAGTAATTGCATAGGAGAACGAGCGAAACACCACTTAACACTGCAAAAATGACCCTGAACATGTAACGAGGTAGTCTAATTCCTTGTAAAAAGAAATCCCACTTGCTTTGTTTATTTTGCAATAAATCCAAGAGGGGGGAAAACTCCATGGGCGTTTGGAAGAGAAATAAGTTTGGGTGGAGCAGAGAGAAAGAATTCTACTGCACCATCCTTCCAGTCTTGTGAAAAGGAGAACCGATGTCTTAAACCTATTCCTAATATTATAAGTAGAACTCTCCTTCTCCTGCAGTATTGTGTTACACCCCTCCTCACCCAATCACAGCGCTCCCCCAAATCCTCCTGCCCGCTCCTCGCTATAAGAGTTCGGCTCGTCCCAGTCTGGCAGACACCTCTGCCTCTCCGTGGCGCAAGACATTTACCGTAATACTAGCCCACAGCTCACTATAGGCCACGCTCCTTATTACCTGCCCTGTTTGTTGATGTTGTAACCACTTCAGTGGATTTGGGTCAGGGGTTATAACGGTCTGAAAGGCCGCAGAAAAGTTTCTTTTGTTTAAGACGATGCGGGAAGACGACTCCCCTCCGATGGACAGCGCTGGAAACAGCGAGGAGGAGACCGACCGTCAGCTGCCGCGGAGAGGCGCGAGGAAGCGGCGGCAAGCACGGAGGAGCACCGATGAAGAGGAGGAGGGAGACGTGGAAAGTTCGGACCCCGGAAAGAAGAAATGCAGAAAGAACTGCGACGGAGGAGGAGGAGGAGGAGGAGGAGGCGGCAGCACGGGGAGCGGCGACAGCGAGGCCGGTTGCAGCCCAGCGCGCTCCTTCGATGACCTACAGACTCAACGTGTGATGGCCAACATTCGCGAGAGGCAGCGTACGCAGTCCCTGAACGAGGCGTTCACGTCGTTACGTAAGATCATTCCCACACTCCCGTCGGACAAACTCAGCAAGATCCAGACTCTGAAGCTGGCGGCCCGGTACATAGACTTCCTGTGCCAAGTTCTGCAGAGCGACGAGCTGGACGCGCGAGGGACCAGCTGCAGCTACGTGGCGCACGAGCGGCTGAGCTACGCGTTCTCGGTCTGGAGGATGGGGGGCTCGTGGTCCTTGTCCACCACGTCCCACTAGCAGGACCAGGACTGTTGCTGCTGATGGGGCATCATGGTAGGTTGAGTTCCTTTCACCTTTTGTCTTGCAGGGACACGAGCTGTGCCAAAATGGTCCTGTGCGCAATTTACGCACAGCCTCCAAATGAAAAATGTAAGTAATCAGCTCTAATGTTCCTGTAGGAATAATTTAGCTGCAATACCTGTGTGCCTCCCCAAACCTCTTCTACCATTCATTAAACCTATTTGTTTTGGCTATGAAAATGGTGCACATGCCCTTAGAGATTGCAGAAACTCAAATTAGGCATGTTATTTGTAGAACAGCAGTGCGAGATTCCCATATCTTGATACATAGCTGCAAGGGAAATAGTCAAAGCATTTCCACCCCCTGAAAACATTGCTTACCCCAGGTCACAACTACGTTACATCCCTGCAACTATAGCTCACACATACATTAAGATATATTTCTATGTGTTGGATTTTGTTCTTAACCAAAATATTTTTGCTTTCACAGATTGGCCAGACTGAAGAACCAGTGAATCAGGCCAACCCTTCTATTGGCCAAACACAGCTGAGGCCCAGGCTCAGCCGCTGCGCTTCAGGCCTCAGAGGAAAGCAGCCTTTTCATATTTCCCTTTGCATGGATTGTAATATTTGCAAGGGAGCACTTAGGACAGACAGGACGGATATGAAGAAAGACCACTGCGACTATGAATGTTGTAAAAACAAAGGGAGCTCTGATGAACTGCTCGGTTTTGAAACACGAGAGAAAAATGACAATTCATTCCACATTCCCTGTGACAGTGTTTCACAGAAAATGAAGTATTTTGTATTTATTTTTCTACACAGGTTTGAAATTCCTTTCCCCTTCTCAAATAAAAGTTATTTATTTTTGGGATATCACAGAACCCTGAATGGATCTAGAGTCTGTGTGCTTTGAGTGTTGTAAATATTTGGTAATATGCTCAATAAAAGAGAAGAAGGTATCTTTGATTCCTCTTAATTGTCTGGATATTTAATTAAGCTCTAGTAAGATGCTATGTTCATTAAACCAGCCAACCATCAGATGAGGTTTGGGGGTGTGCATTTCTACACTGAAATTGTTGTAAATACCTGAGATTTTCTGAAACAAACTCATTTCTCATGGTGTCAGTGCTTTGCGCCTGTGCAGAGAGTTTATTTTCATTGGTTTTTGGTGAATCCCCAGTTAACGAAACCACAGCGGAGGGGGCAAAAGAAAACATCTCATACCAGTGGCTTATTCTGTAGTGATTTCATGAGCGCAGGGATCTGGGAAAGCCATAATTAGCTGGTGGTCTGTTTGAACATGGTGAATTTGGAGCTGTGGGAGGCATGCATGATATTCCCAGATGTCCTCTGATCCACAGGTCAGCATGGGAGTCTCCTGCAGGTGCTGCAGCAGCAGCTTCATCCCAAGAGTCCTGACAGATAAATGGGGTGGATACAGGTCATAATGCAAACTGGATAGAACGTGTAATTGCAGAGATCCAGAGATTCTGGTGAAAACAAGCGATTATCCACACATACACACCATGAAAATAAGTTTTGCAGTCTTATATGAGACCAAAACAACAGGGTTTAAACAATTACATTTTCACGTAGCCATAGCAGAAAACAATCACTGTACACTGATCAATTTTTTCTAATGATTTTAAAAATGCAATTATTGATTTCCATTGGCAGATTTTCCATTGAAATGAAGATGAATTCAGCTTATGCTACAAAAACTATTCCCACTCAAACACTGAATGGTATAAATATAATAATTTCTGAATTAGAGACCTTCAGCTTTGTGTAGAAATCAAATGTTACCCAAATATCAACCTGCAGAAAATATATTTCCTTGAAAGATACATAAAAATGTACATAACACAGAAATATATGGGCTAAAATCTCTCCTTAGATGTAGTAAAGGAAGGGGGGACAAGATTACATTAAGACAAGAAACCGACATGGGAAATATATCAGTGCCTTTGCTCATCTAAACCCTTATCTTATAAATTTAAGAGTCCTGTATTAATGCATCAATGCTACTATATTTCACATAAAACAATGTTCAAGAAAGATTGGGTTATTACAAGAGTGCTACAGTGATATCAGTTGGACCAATCAGAGATGAAAGATACTGAGATCAGTGCAGGCTCACTGTGGGGAGCTCCCCATCTCTCCATAGGGTTGTTAAGGGATGATTATGGGAGCATTACTGTGTTTTTGCATCACGGGTTGCGTGCGGAAGGTAAAGCCATCAGCTCTGACCTGCAGCCCTCGCCAGCCGCTGGGGGGAATCGATTCCCACCCTTAGATCACCGTGGCCATGTTATCTTAAACTTGAGGCTGTTTCTCTGACACGGAGGAATGTCACCTCTGAGGCTTCAAAACACACACACACACACACACACACACACACACACACACACACACACACACACACACACACACACACACACACGTATATGCACGCAAACACATATAGGTTATACACACACAGAGGGAGATTTCTCACGCCTACCAAACAGGGAAATACATTCCACAGAAAGACAGAGAAAGAGAAAGAGGGGCAAGAGGGCTCCTGCAACTCAGCTCCTGCCCCCCTTTGATGTTTGAAAGTAATGGGATGACCGCTTGTTATCAGTGTGAAGGAATCTGGGTCTCTAGTTTTAAGTGTGCAATGATTTATAGACTCTTTGATGAGTGACACACACTCTCTCTTCTGCTCATTAATCACAGTTTATATCTCCTCGCTTTGGACTCAAGAGTCCTTAAACTGATCTAAAAGCCAAAGGTGCAGGCCTGTGTGTATTTTTAATAAAGCCAGGAGCTATAAATCTTTCTAAACATAGATTTCTGACTCCTATATTTCAAACGAGAGCCCAGGTTGTAGTATATTTGGTTGTTTAAGTGCTCTAACAGAGGTCTACCTGTCTGTTTTTTCTTCTTTCAGCACTGTGTCTCCCTCACTTCAATCGTCTTCTGAAGTTGCCCATTATGGGGTAACAAGCCCTGGTTTACATTAACCCTGAACACCACAAAAAGACGAGGCGGGGAGAGGAAGTAGAGCTGAGACAGACAGAGGGGGGAGTGAGGGACTTGATTTGCAAGTCTGGTTTCCATTAGAGCTAATTATCTGTGTTTCATCTCAACCTGAAGCAGTTTGTGTGTGTGTGGGTGTAAGTGTATTTATGTGTTAGTATGTGCACTAGAGACTCTGGTGCTCTGCTGCTCAAATCAAGATAATCATACCTGAGGACATTCTCTGTAGTGAAATGAAATCCTGCTTTGCATATCACTCAGACCCTTCATCTCTGCTTGTCAGAGGTGGAATACATCAGTGAACTGACCCAAGTGGAGCGTAGTTTCTGATGTGTTTTTGCTGTACCAAAGGAATTATGAGCACATTGAGATTTATTATAAAGACAGCTTTTCTTTTGTTTTAAATTGTGCCTTTGCTTAAATATCAAATCATTGACCTTCCTGTCCTCTAACTTGAGATGGTGCAGTGAGGATGAGGGTGGAGTCCAGCTGACCAGTCATTTCATTTAGATTCTTTTTGATTAAGATTTTATCCTATTATGATATATGGTGATAGAAATGCATGCAAGAATTTCAAGTTTGATGGATGGATGATAGAAATGCAATTTTTAGATCTTCAAACAGTGCGATTTTAAAGCAATATCCCACCTGTTTTTGCAAATGAAATTAAGTTTACTACAATGTTGTGTAATGTTTCTCGAGAGAGATTTCCAAAGTTGGAAAAATAGCCCCAATAATATCATGCAAGTATTGGATTTCTGGCTGAAAGAATCAGTCATTTGTGAAGCAGAGAGGTCCAATGAAAGATGCTACTGAGTCACATTATGCAAACTGCAACATCCAGCCCATGCTAAGAATTAAAATTTTGTAGAGCTGAACCTCTGTGTCAGCACAAAACATAAGAAATCTGTCTATTGTGAGCAACGTTTGTTGTTGTTTTTTCTTTTGCACAAATCATCATTTCTCATGTAAAATGTATTGATGTGAATTATCACTGACAACATTTCACAGAGATATTAAAGCAGCCTCTCCAGTGAAAATCATGTTTTGTCTAAAACTGCCTTGTTAACACGTCCATATGTTTTGTTTTGCTTTTTGTTTTTTTGTTGTTTTTTTATTTAATGGAAGCGACACCATGACCTAAAAAGGCAGTCAACTTCGTGGCTGAGCATTTCCACCAGATGCAATCGCAAAAACACAGATTCAGGTTTCATATGTGACAAATCTAAAGAACCAATCCCAGCAAGTTGCAGAGTAGAACTTTCTAGCTTTCTAGATCTGCACATTCTAAAGGAAGCAGCAGTGCAGAGTTGAATCTGAGCCATTTAAAGGCAGAAAGGGATCATTTTCCAGGGAAACAACTTCTAAATATATAATTGAGATACACAGAGATGAGATTTTAGAGGTTAAATCAATGACCAGAGACGGTCTTAATGCTATAGAGTCTGTGTTACTTTTAAAACAATAAGACCCAGAGTGAGAGAGGAAATCAGGGTAGATGCTCAGTTAGCCCGGGAGCCCTCTAACATAATGAGCATTCACTCATACATATTCCCTGAGGTCGGTACCAACTGCACCCATCAGTCCTGACCTGCGACCTCTCAAACTGACCCCGTCCCCAGAAAGCAGCGACCCCCAGCTGGACCACGAGCCGCCGCGTTCACCTCCACAAAATGCCCACTGAGTTCACTAATACTTGTCAGCTGCAGGAGCAGAGCATGAGCAGAGCGGAGAGTCTGGGTAATGACGAAGAGCTACAAACGAACGAGCTGATTAAGTAGTGAGAAAAAGAAGAAGAGGAGACGTTAAGGAAGAAGAAAACACACTTATATGAATCCTCTCAGCTCTCCTGCCCGAGGCTGTTTATCTTGGAGATTGAGTTAAACACAAGCCTCTTATAACTCTCCACATACCAGACAATATCACAGTGGCCCCGCTTTGCAAATATAAACATGGGCGCTTTATCAAAGGCCAGCATTTCTCATTCAAACACATAGGCTCCTTCTCCTAACTTAATTTACTGCACCCTATACAAAGTTCCCTTATTGGATTTGAGCTTTCTGAATGTTTAATTCTGGCTGAAAATGGGGAACTTTAGGAGGCCTGTTGATGAAGGTTAAAAGGGTTTTGGCTGAGTTTACCTTATAAAACCACAGTGGTTTCTTATCATGCACAGATCTGTAGACTATCAGTGTGAAAAAAAAGGCCCCGGGTCACGCACAACACGCTGTGTGTTATTTCCACAGAGAGAGGGCATTGTCTGACTCAACATAGCTCCATTCATAGTGACAGCAATGTGACTTTCAGAGGGGAAATGTATGTTTCCTTGTATTAATAGTGGAGAGGAGTGTTTTGACTCTCTTCAGAGTAACTGAGATTCATCTGACACACACACACAGGGTTGCATCATCTTGGATTATATAAAGTTTTGGTGCTTTTCTCAGTTGAAAGCAATAAGCAGAGCACAGCCGTGGTTTACTGGCGTTCTGGGGGCCCCTGTCATGATCGAGTATGCACACACACACATACATAAGAGCAGAGTGAGGGATGACTTGGCAGTAAGAGCAACTCCGGCCTCAGTGTTGGTCTAAGGGGAACAGTGCTGCGAGAGAAATAGACGTTAAAATGTGCAACCTTGCCTCTGGTGTTCACTGTGGGGTGGTCTCTCTCTGTTTCTTTCTCCACCTTCTTTATTTCTATCTCCTCAGTTCCTCTCTCATTACTTTGAGGTGGTCCGTTCCTGTCTTTCCACCGCTCTTACTCCCTCTTTCCCATCCCAAGCTCCCCCCATTCCCCAATTCCTCCCCTTCATCCCTCTTCTCCCCTTTTATCTATCATATAATCTCCCTCACTCTGCCTAATAATCCCCCTCTCATTTCCTCCTCTTCTAATAACTCCATCTCCCCTCCTTCTCTTCTCTTTTTGTTTACCTCCATGCACAAATACAAAAACACTCGTTGTGCCTCGCTATTTACCCAAAAAGTGTGTGCAACTCTGCAGAGTGTAAGTGTACTTGAAGAAAGGAAGAAAACCACACCGAGACAAAGGGAGAGATGCCGGGACTGTAAGAAAACAAAGTCTTGCTGATGTGATGATTATCGCCGGTCAGCATTTTTCTAGCCAATTGTGCTCTGAGTCAGTGTGTGCGTGGCTTTTTTTTTTTTTAACTTTTCAAAAAGTTTAATATTAGAACATTGTATTTGCTTTTCTGACTGGTGTTTTTCTGTCTGTCTCTCTCTCTCGTTTTCTTTTCTGTCTCCAAAGGTGTTGGTTGTGTGATTTTATAAGCCTGGCGTTTGGTGTCATATGAACCATTTGCATGTTTTTTCAAGTCCTGTAAAACTGGCCTAAATGCCCCATAATTCTCTTCCCCCGGCTGCCTGGTAAAGGTCAGTGCCAACTTCCAAATTCTCTCTCTGTCACACACACACACACATGCACAAACTGGAGTCATACTAACAGGAAAAGTGTAAAGTAACACCATCTCTTAAAAAAAAAAAAAAAGAGCCAAAAGGTCTTGAGACCAAAAGTACATACAGTAAATGCAAGGAAGGACACATTAGATTAGTCTGGTGCTTGTATGTCCGTGTGTTTCCAGCAACCTGGTCTGAAGAAATGATAGCACAGTAAAGACCCAGGCGCCAGGTTTACAGCAGAGGAGAGTGTGTATATGTGTGTGTGAGCACATGCATGTGGGAGGGTTATAAATAGCTGGATCATCTGGAGTGCATTAGAGGTACAGTGTTTAAGTGAACAGGTCCGCTACCTGCAGCCACAAAAACCTCAAAACAGACGCTGCCAGGCCTCAAACTGGACACACACACACACACATACACACACACACACATACACACACACTGGACGAGAGAAAAAGAGGGAAAATTAATCAGTCGAGGAAAAGTAATTTAGCAAAGCTGAGCTGAAGCATAGCGCTGGGCACACAGACAGTTTGGGCATCATGAGAGAAAACGCCTCCCACGGTAACACAACTTGACCGTGGTAAGTTTTGGCTCCACAGCTCTACGATAAACAGGGCTTATTAGGAAAGGCACCACAGGGATATCAACTCCGCTATTAAAGGGTGGGCCCGATGTGAAATAAGGGAGGGAAAACATGTCTGAACAAGGTTGTTTAGCTTAGAACTGACCATATAACACTTCCCGAGGCCACACATATAATCAACACCTGCTAATGTGCAAACCTCCATTCTTTCAGTCACATGTAAATGTGTCCGAGAAAGCTTATAAGCTGATGTAGCACCAGTTACACTGCACACAAAGAGTAAAAATCAGTTTGGTGCCGTTAATCTCTTTATTATTTACATATAAGGTTATTCATGCACACGTTGGTACGACTGTGTGTAAAAACAGCAATTTGCAAAGGAAGGTTTTCATGTATAACTGCTCAGTGTCTGTTTCACCTCACTGCACCCATTTACAAATCTCCACAGCTAATAGCCACGTTTTTGATCTTTTAGGAACTCCTGCTTTTACTGCGAATTCTGTCCAACTTTTCCACAAATCTAAGGCCCCCAAAAGTCAGGAGGTGGTACAGGAAGTGGGCCCTCCCCCCATAGCACATTTACACTCACACGTACTGAAACCTGAGCCTCAGGAAGTGGTCCTGCGCAGCATCATGTCAGGGCATACAAATTATTCACCGCTAGAAAAATGTACTTTTTCTTGTCTCCTATATTTTCCTCCTCTACCTCCCCTTTTTCTCCGCCCCCTCCTTGTCTTCTTCTCTCCATTTATTGTTTTCATTTCGGGCCCTCCGGAGAGGAACAGTCAGGGAGATGAAAAGCTCTGCTACCTGCGTTATCTCAAAATGAGCTGCGTTCAGACTCCCAACGAGCTGCTGCTGTGGTTGCACAGGCCCCAAAATTCCGGGAAATATTCTCCTGCGGTGTTCCCTGAAGACTTGTGGTATTCCTGCCCACAGTATCCCCACAACACTTTTGTGGAATTTTCTAAATGGATATAAAGCAGGTCTACTTGCACTCTTTTGAACAGTGAAATATAGATCCACCTTATCGCTCTGTGGCTATATTATTTTACTCCATAAATGCATCTGTCAAAAGTTGGAGGGACAGAGTACAAAGAATAATTTTGTTCTGGTGTTATAAGACTAAAAAAACAAAATAAACTGTAAAAACACCCAGTTTTACTCATAATGTGGGCGATTAACACTGTAAAACCTAAATCCAGTAACGTCACCACTTTTCTTAGGGTAAGTCCAGTCAAAACAAGATGAAAAATAGATTATTTATAGAATTATGTGCCATAACAAAGTGGAAGTAAGTGTGCATACATAAAAAATCTTCTTGCTTTTGACTACATGGAGCCAATGAGATGAAAGTAGGGCAAGCAAAAGCTTTTTCTGGAGGAGTGTCTGTTAAAAGGATGGGTCAGTTTCTGAAGTAGTTATCAGTAGTCAGTGCATTACTTAGTGTAAATTACGATCAGAGCACCATTTGTTTGAAGAGACCCAGACAAAAGTTAAGCAACAAATTGCTGTGGTTGAGGTAAAATTACTGAATTATTCAATGGACTTGGCTTTGAAGAGGGCAATATAACTGCACCAGTTCCCCACTAAAAATAGGCTGTCAGACAGTTAGAAAAAAACAGTGAAAATACTGTAAATCAAACATACACTTAAACTGATTTTAAACTGTTTGTGTGGGCCTTTTTATAGGTGGTTAACATCCACTTTCTTTTCTGCGTCTGCTTCTCCAAACTGGGGGCTGTTATCTGCATTAATTAAAACACTGACTTTTGATAAGTACATCAAGAAACCAAACCGCCCCTTTGACATTCTGAAAAAACAAGTGGTTGAGGTCCAGGTGGTCAAACAGGACTTCCACTGATTGCAATGTTGGAGGTTCAACTACTGGCTCTTCTTGTTTAGATGTAAAGTATCCTTTAGCAACCTCAGGGATCCATTGAGATGACTAACACACTGAGTCACTGGTATGAAGTGATTAATGTGTACATGAGTAAATGAGAGGCTTTGAAATGTGCCAAATAAATGCTGTCAACTTATCTTGTGTTGCTCTGACATTGCAGATATCACGCTGCTGACTGCAAGAACTCTTTCACAGAAGGCAAATTGTCATTTAGCCAAACAAAACCAACCTTTGCAGAGGCATTTGCACCTGTTCCTTCAATTATTTCAAAGTAAAAAAAATTTTTTTTTTTTTTTGCTTTTCTTTGCTTTTTTGTCACTTATTTCACATAATCCATTGGACGTCTGTGCAATACTGGTATTTCATTTTGGACATTGCTATCTGTGCTGACGTGGCATGTGGCTTGTTTTTCTGTCCTTTTTGCAACATCACACCAAATGTTATTGAAACATAAGAAATATATTCCCCACAAGGACAGTAAACTATCCAGCTTGCACCGTGCATGTGTGACAATGGTTACTAGTGGGCCACAGAAATGTGCACGCAGGACTAGAATGACAGACCAGGAAGTGTCCGCTCACCTCATCCTGCCAATAGAGTGACTGTGTGGATTATGCTGAGGTCAGGGGTAGAGGAGGTTGTGTTAAGTGAAGTTTGGAAGAGCAGTGACCAAGCACACTTTCCCCTCAGGCGAGTGGTCAAGGGACAATTGAGGGCACACACACACACAAAAAGCACACGTATATTCACTAACCCGAGATCAGATTCTGAAGTAAACATCTTGCCCCATGATGCCTTCGGCTACTTGGCCCACTGGTCCACCCCGATGACCCTTGTTACCGTGGTGATTAAATATTGGGAGCTCTCATCTGCAAACATTTAGCCAGTGCCACCACTAATCTGCCTTGTGTCACTCTGTCACCACAGACTGCACAGGATAGCAACACACACAAACATACAACTGAGGAAAAATAAATAACAGTTGAAAAATGGCCCCATTTTTTCCTCTGTCACTACTGTCAGGTACAAAACATGTAACTCTGATCTATTTTTATGAGATAAATTGAGTATCAGACACTCATTCACAGTGTCTGCAGACATTTATAGCTTCTCTCGATAGAAACAGATGTTAGCTTGATTTCAGTAAATTCTTCACATTCTCCATACAATGAAATAATATTTTACCTGCATATAACGACACACACGTTTTATTTTTGTTAAAAAAGACTTATTTGTTGAACAATTCTGCAATCAGGAAGCATTGCTTGTTTTATATACACTGTATTCAACATCATTTGTTGGATTCTGCACTCTGAAAATACAATGCATAAAGAATAAGGACATTTTTCTGTAGTTTTTTAGTAGGTTATATTTTGGTAATGTGAAGATTAGAGAGCAGCTACGTTAAAGAGCTATATCAAGCAATTTTTCCATCATTAAATTACCATTGGCTGTAACATTCCACCTCCTGACCTCTGAACTATGACACACCGGTATCCCTTCCTCCAGGCCAGACCATCGAGAGCACCGTGCCTCAGGTCAATCATTGGCCTAAAAAACACAGAGTAAGAGAGTGGAGTTCGTGTGGAAATAAGCCAATGATAAAGTAAAATGACAAATGAATTTTGTGTTGTCACTTAGATAAATGGTCATCCAGTAAATGCACATAAGCTAATAATGTATCTCTGCAGCATAAACAAACCAAAAGCCACGAAAAGAGTGATATCCTGTTATTTACCATGTCAGCATTAAAATTAAGTGCACCTGTAAAACCACCTAAAGTGCTGCTAGATTAAGTGGTCTGCACACAGTGTCCTTGGCCAAAAGCTTTCTCATTAAAGTTGATGGAGCAGGTAAGACAGAAACCGAGCAGTCCTGACCTCAAGTCTTGCCATAGAACGCACAGTACCACTTGAATTAAGTAAGTTAGCAGCATCTGTCACTGTTTTCAGTCAGTATTATGTTACAAACACTCATTGTTTTCCAAGATGTGGCTTAATATACACATCCAAGTGCTTTGTTAGAGCTCTAAAAAGTCTCAAGAGATGAGAAGGCGAGCTAGAAGCAGTGTGAGATTTGTTATTGACAATCTTACAAACTCTAAGCTGTCTCATCTAAAATATGTTAATATTCTTGTCTTCAGATCCTCAAGTTTGCATTAAGTTGCAACTCTTTTTACTGTACATTTCTATTTTTACATTAAATAATAAAAGGATCATTGCAGTGTTTTGCGCTCTTCTATAGGAAGACTGCTGGCTGTTTGTGGAACCATGACTTCCATGCACGATGTGATTTTCATAGAAATTCCACTAATATTTCTTCTTACTTTATGTCCATACGTCCTCACAGGAGTTTAATATGGGTTGACAGTGACCTCCAGTGGTAAAGATACCACACTGCAGATCAAGAACTGCAACTTGCCTCAGTGCAGTTTCTAAAAACATCACAGTTGTGACCTTTTGAGAAGTTCAGAGGCTTTAGGCAATATCATGACATGAAATTTCCTTTTTGTATTTGCCACTGCAATGTTTACAAAATGCAAATTTGAGCATGCCTCACAAACAGGTTGGTCAACAAGCCACTTTTATCTTGCTTCCTGCATATGCTGCAGAAAATAGCTTACACTTCACTGCCCTCGATGTAAAAAGCTGGTCACATGTTTTTCTTGTAACAAGACTGTAACTCATAAAGTGTGAGTGTAAAGTCTACTGGTAATAACCTGTGTGTTTCAGTGTGTGTGTGTGTGTGTGGCAGAGAGAAGAAGAGACGAACCAGCAGAGAAAGAAAGACTGAAGGATAAAGAGAAACATGAGAGGGCCGGGGAGCTGTCTTTTGTGTACACCTGGGCATTGAAAGAATGGGCAGCCTGGTGTGTGCGCTCCGCTCTCTTAGACGTGGAAGAGCCAGCAACTTTGTTTTGCTTCACCCTTACCTGCTGCGTGGCTCAGCGGGGGCTCAGTCCATTTGGAGACAGGTATGATTACCTAGAACAAGAAGAACAGATCTCTCTTGTAGCAAGCAATCTTTTGAGTCACTCTGGGCTCTTTTGTCTCTGCCTCTTTGCCCCACCTGTCCACTGCTTTATCTTTGACTGGCAGTGTAAGGTAAAGCTCAGGTTAATGAAGGTCCCAGTGGGGCAATGAATTATGCATTCTCACCAGGTTTGCAAGTAGGCACACCACTCTTTGGTTGTTCTTGTTGATCTGATGAATGCAACTAATGTCAGGGAGACAGCATGATATTAAAGTACACATACAAAAGCATATACTGAGTGGTTGCAGAAGTATTTATAACCTTTATTTAAATGCAAAGAAAGAAATTATAAGTACTGCCTTAAAAACATCAGATTCTTAAGGGTAATTAGCAATAATCAAAAACACTGAAGCACGTAAGCATCTTATTATCTGATATTGCATGACTGAACAGTGTGTAAACAGCACTGAATGATCATAAGTGGTTATTTTGAAGGTAATTTCAGCTACTTTCATATTTTGCTGGTTGGTTAATCCATGACTACATATGGTATTTTTTATGCAAATCACGTGTTTGTGTGTAAAGTAATTACCAATAAAGTTAACTATCAAGTCAATGTTCAGGTGCAAGGTTGCATTTTTTTCCAATGCACAGACTAATTTTAAAGATTAAATAATACATTTAGTGTATATTAAGGCATAAAAACTGTGCATTTTTGTCAATGGATCTACATATTTCATGCCAGATCAACATTGTAAAATTGAGATTTGCTGACTAATGCTGTACGTTACAGTTGGGAAGTATAAAGGAGGTAATAATATGTTTGTGTAGGTCATCTGATACAATAATGATCGATTTAGGCAACGCTATCTTGAGTAAAGATGCCAGAAATTGTCAACTATTATTTTATTTAGGTCAGTCAATCGTGCTTATCGCTGCCTCTTGCGTCATCATCCTCCCAGCCAATAGCGTGGCGACGTTCAGAAACGGGGCACCCAAGACGTAAACCTTGCAAACATGGCGACGCTCCGAGGAGAGTACGGAGGTTGGAAATACGACCGTTTTTAACCGAGAAAATAACCTCCTCTTCGCATGTTACAATGTGGTGGGGTTAGCCAGAGCCACCGCACGCACAGCCTTTTAGACGATGTTTGCAGAGGTAAGTTAGCGCCGCTGAAATAGCCGCGCTACACTAGTTTGTTTCCCCAGCGGTGGACGCGGCTAGTTAGCTTGAAGCAGCTAGCGTTGCGTTAGCCCCGCAGGTAAACACAGAGGCTGACAGGGAGAGGACGACACGCAGCCTGCTGTGTTTTCAGAAAGGCTGGCAGCTATAAGTGGCAGTCAGCCCGGGATTACACCGTTAACGCTAAGTTAATACGATGGGCTTAGGGTATCCGCACTGTCAACACCGCGTTGGAATTAGCTCGACACAGGCAATGTCGGTAGTATGCGTTTAGATTATGAGTAAGGTCCCTCAACAACGAATTTCTGCAACACAACGAGCACAGGTGAGCTGGGAGTTAGCTGGGTGAACAGCTAGAGAGACTAAAACCTGTAAAAGCTGTCTGCTTGATATCAACAAGGTCGACTTAGAGTACAGTTGTGGACCGCTGCTTGCCAAACTCCACGGTTGGCAAACATAATAGGCGGTGACAGCTAGTGACGGATGCTAGAAATGTTGTGGAATTTCCCTCTTATTCTGCTTCTAATTATGAGAAAGTCTGGGAGAATTCTGTCTTGTTGATGTAGGAAATGTTTCCAGTGACATTCAGTAGTCAGGCTGTCAGTCAGAATAGCTCCTTTCTCTTGTCAGATACAAACAAATGGCCTAACACAGGCTGGTCTTGAAATATTAATAGGGTGTCTTGAGTCCGTTGTTGCCGGTCAGTGGTTGTAGAGATTTGCAGTGTGTCTTGTGATGGCATGTAGTTGTGCTGCTGTTGCCACGTGATGCATGCTGGTTTCCTAATTTTTAACAGGCAAACTAACTTTACTGCTGGTATATCTGCTGATAAGAGAGAAGACTAGACTGTCCACCTCACCTGAGCTGCAGGTATCACCTTTCCAGCAGTGTAAGTACAGGTAATGAGGCTTGAGCTGTCACTGTGCTGCATTCTGCTTGTCTGTCAGGCAGGGCGGATTCCTGTGTAATGTATAGTGAGGTGTTAAACTTTAGCTAGGAAGCTCTTTGCTATGCTTAGTCTGTAAAGAAAAACGAACTTCTGTTGAGCTGCCCTGCAATGAGGTTTGACTTTACCCTTTGGTTCCTTCAGCTCCTAGGTTTTGACTTGCCAACATTACATTTTGTGATAAGTTATCGACTTCACGCTCTGTTTTTTGTTACTGCATCATTCAACTGCATGTTTGAGTGAGATTGGCTGCAGACATTGACATCGAGCGTGTCTTTGTCTGAGAGATCTTCTTCTGTGAGTAAGTTGCCTACTCACATAGCTTGATAAATTTGCATGTATACGCTGAGTTAGTTTGTAAGAGTCCTCTGTGCGTTTATCCGCAGCCACACAAAGTTATCTCAGTGCTTTTCACCCCTGGCTAAACCTCTTTAAGCTGTCTTAATCAAAGCTCGGTAGACATTAAGGCCAGCATGCTGTCACATCAGGCCTGCTTGTCATCTAACACACCTCTCCTTCCTTCCTACACTTAGCAGAGGTTGTTGCCCTGCCAAACAAGCTGACAGTTCTCAAGAATTAAGCCCTGTTCAGACGGGGTTTTTTGACTCCAGATATATCTACAGTGTGTCTGGGTCACACTGACACAGAATGCAGTTCGCACGTGGCATCAGAGGTCGATTTTTCACCAAGTATGGTTGAAATTCTCTTTATTTTGTGCGTCATTTGACTTTAGACAGCTACAGCGGCTAAACAAAGACTGGGGTTCAGCTCTGAGTAGGTTCTTCTTCTGCCTGGGCGTGTGTTCCAGTTCTTGTAGGGACACTACTGGTCTAATGATTTCGACTTGCAGGTTGGGACCTTGGGTGAGTAACAAATCCTCAGCTACGCCTACTTGGATCAGCTTCTTCCTAGAAGCTGAAAAGAAGCAGCTGGGGTCTCAGTTTGTGTCAGAGGAGGCATTTGGCTGGCTTCATTCTCCTCAGGGAAATAGTGGAGGTAGCAGTGTCAAAATACAGCTAAGGGAGCTAGCTATCACAGACTGGATATGGGCATATGGTTAATAAGAACATAGCACAGGTTTTGAATTAGAAGGTAGCAGCTGGATTTTTTCTGTACGTGCTCCACTGTTTGTATCATTAGTTGTGTAAATAATTTGACAGTGTAAAACCGACTGCTGTCAGATGAAGCCACCATATGAAAAAACAGGCCACTTTGGTGAATATTTCTGTAACATTTTAATTATCTGGTGTCTGTGTGAGAATTACAGCCTCACACTTTTCTAAGTCATACATACACACGTGGACAAAATTGTTGGTACCCCTCAGTTAAAGAAGGAAAAACCCACAATTCTCACTGAAATCACTTGAAACTCACAAAAGTAACAATAAATAAAAATTTATTGAAAATTAAATAATCAAAAACAGCCATTACTTTTGAATTGTTGATTAACATAATTATTTAAAAAAAGAAACTAATGAAAGAGGCCTGGACAAAAATGATGGTACCTCTATAAAAGAGTGAAAACTATTTGACCAGAGTGACATGATTAACTCAGGTGTGTCATTTAATTGACATCACAGGTGTTTCCAAACTCATAATCAGTCAGTCTGCCTATTTAAAGGGAGACAAGTAGTCACCCTGCTGTTTGGTGAAAAGGTGTGTACCACACTGAACATGGACAACAGAAAGCGAAGGAGAGAATTGTCCCAGGACATCCGAAAAAAAATTATAGACAAACATCTTAAAGGTAAAGGCTATAAGACCATCTCTAAACAGCTTGAAGTTCCTGTGACAACAGTGGCTCATATTATTCAGAAGTTCAAGACCCACGGGACAGTAGCCAACCTCCCTGGACGTGGCCGCAAGAGGAAAATTGATGACAAATTGAAGAGACGGATCGTTCGAATTGTATCCAAAGAGCCCAGAGCAACCTCCAAAGAAATTAAAGGTGAACTCCAAGGCCAAGGTACATCAGTGTCAGATCGCACCATTTGTCGTTGTTTGAGCCAAAGTGGACTTCATGGGAGACGACCAAGGAGGACACCACTGCTGAAAAAAACTCATAAAAAAGCGAGACTGGAATTTGCAAAAATGCATGTTGACAAGCCACAAAGCTTCTGGGAGAATGTCCTTTGGACAGATGAGACCAAACTGGAGCTTTTTGGTAAGGTACATCAACTCTATGTTCATAGACTCAAAAACCAAGCATACGAAGAAAAGAACACTGTCCCTACGGTGAAACATGGAGGAGGCTCAGTAATGTTTTGGGGCTGCTTTGCTGCATCTGGCACAGGGTGTCTTGAAAGTGTGCAAGGTACGATGAAATCTGAAGACTATCAAGGCATTCTGGAGAGAAATGTGCTGCCTAGTGTCAGAAAGCTTGGTCTCAGTCGCAGGTCATGGGTCTTCCAACAGGACAACGATCCCAAACACACAGCCAAAAACACCCAAGAATGGCTGAGAGAAAAGCGTTGGACTATTCTAAAGTGGCCTTCTATGAGCCCAGATCTGAATCCCATTGAACATATGTGGAAGGAGCTGAAACATGCCATTTGGAGAAGACACCCATCAAACCTGAGACAACTGGAGCTGTTTGCTCATGAGGAGTGGGCCAAAATACCTGACGACAGCTGCAGAACGCTCATTGACAAATACAGAAATCATTTAATTGCAGTGATTGCCTCAAAAGGTTGTGCAACAAAATATTAAGTTATGGGTACCATCATTTTTGTCCAGCCCTATTTCATTAGTTTGTTTTTTTAAATAATTATGTTTATCAACAATTCAAAAGTGATGGCTGATTTTGATTATTTAATTTTCAATAATTTTTTATTTATTGTGACTTTTGTGAGTTTCAAGTGATTTCAGTGAGAATTGTGGGTTTTTCCTTCTTTAACTGAGGGGTACCAACAATTTTGTCCACGAGTGTATATTACGGTCTCTTTTGAAAAAGGAGCACATAGCTACAACAAAATCTAGCAATGTTTTCTTGAAGTGTGACAGTCTGAAAATTGACAGAAATTGAACATTTCCTGATAACTGTCTTGGCAATTTCATCTCTTCTTTTTATGTGAAATAAGACATGACACATTTTTCTTGTCTTCTCTGGAAATTAGCCAGGATTGCTTCATCTGCTGTTTTCATTCTTGAGTTTTGACCCCAAGGTTA
This sequence comes from Acanthochromis polyacanthus, assembly GCF_021347895.1. Taxonomy (NCBI): domain Eukaryota; kingdom Metazoa; phylum Chordata; class Actinopteri; family Pomacentridae; genus Acanthochromis; species Acanthochromis polyacanthus. Next base: position 28,822,929 of record NC_067123.1, on the reverse strand, counting down.
ACATGGTCTGCTCTTTGTATTATGGTGGTCTTGGCGGATTAGGCCAGCATGATCAGTCAGCCCTGCTTACTTTCTCTTTCTCGCAGGCATTAACCGTGGATCTCCCACAGGAGAGCTTTAATGGGCCGAGTTAACCTCTCTCCCAATGACCGCACTGATCGGGGTTGGAGCTAAGCGCTTGTGGACTGGCATGGGTCACAAAAATAGAAATATCCATCCTTGAGTGGTTCTTCCTGCACATGCATGCGTGGGTTTGTTTTCAGTTTGCGCCAGGAAATGTCAGAAATTCATAATCACCAAGACACTGATAAGAGGCTACATGTGCACAAAGTCAAGGACTTCCAACAATACAGTGTTCCTCAACACCTTGCCTCTCTGTCGCAGAGCTTTCGACCATTTGAATTATGCACAGTCCAAGTTGCTATAGGCAGTGGATTCAAAGAGGCAGTGAGACAAGAGGGAGATGAGAGCAGATCTAGGACATGAATCTATAGATTGATGTCATGATGTAACATTGCATCTGGGATTTAGGTCATCATAAAGTTGAAAAATAGCTTAGAAATACAAATTTGTGAAGCTGTTGATTCAGTTTGTGGTAAAGTGCAGTGAAGTACAATAAGGTGTGAATATTTCTGTCTTTGATCCTTTGCCATTACATTTATGGAAAGGATCATTTTGAGCATCTTGTCACAGGGACTGGGTGATCAATTGAAAAAGGTGGTTTTTAATGTATGTTTTTTAATAGTGTGTGAAATTAAATTGTGTTGTTCACCATGTTGTACAAGCTACATGCAGCTGATTAATACATTACAGTAATTCTACGGTTGTACTTCAACGCCCGCTCGCATTTGCAGACATCTTGTTCAGAGATGAGCATTGTCACACTTGTGCCTGTGTGTGTCCATTCAACGTAGGTTGCATAAGGAAATGCTTAGATGTAAACGTATGCATCCCCGATGGGCCTGGGTGTTAATCACTGGAACAGATGGTTCATGTTTTAAACCCTGTGTAAGCTACAATGACTCAAGAGTGTCAGTTATCATCTCTCCGACAGAGCCAAGCCTTGACAGTCTCATCACCTCATCACACAGGCCGACTGATAGCCTCCACATTCACTGCTGCTCACTGGCACCATTGACGTCAGAGCAGACATAGAGTTTCCATTTGAACTGCGTTTAGTTACTTTCTCAGGATATTATTGCATATCGTACATTATGATGCACCTTGACTGTATTCCTTCGTATTTTGAAAATAAAAGTAGTTATATTCTCTAAAGTAGCTATTTTTTTTGTCATTGTATTTCCAATTTTGATTTAGTGTGTAAGAATTCTTGTTATATTAATGAAAATACTTAAGCATAAGCGGCTATTTTTAATGAAATAATTTGCATAACTAAGTAGAGTGTCATCCCTGACAAATGTATGTACACAAATGTATTTGGAGAAAGCGCTGCTGGCAGTTTGTTTTGACGGGGTATGTGGGGAAACAATTATTGCTACCCTCACTAGTCGGCACCAAAAATAATAATAATTTTGTTAATATAGATAACTGGTTAACTGTGGTGTCTAAGATGTTACTCAGCCATCTACCAGAAGCCTGTGCAGCCCTAGCAGACTGCAGCCTCTTTCCTACTGTGCTGATGTTCAGATGTTGTACACCAGCAAGGTGGAAAGTGGGACTGATGACTTTTGGTGAAAATAAGGTTGTATGTAGACTGTGTCAGAATAAACTGTCATAGACTGGAGCAATATGCAACCCCACTCAGCACAGGCAAGCTGGCGTTAACCTGTAAAATATGCATTTTAAAAGTTACGGTAATTGTTAACTTTTATTCCGTAAGTTGTTGTGCAATGTTTTTTTGTGTGCAACATTTGTACACAAGCACAAATTGTCTCACATGCCAGCAATATATGAAAACAGTTTGGTGATTCAAAAACCTAATAGAGGGTTTCAAATGGCTATTCAGATGATGATGTTAAATTGTGCCCAGTTTTGTCAATTTTCTAAGTGTTTCTGCAAGTCGATTTGTCTAAAGGCCTCCCATCTTATTGCACTGCTTCAATCTTCAGTGTCAGAATGATTTAGTCAGCTTTGACTGTCACTATGCTGGCTTGCCAGGGTAACTTGTCACCAAAGGCTTTGCTGTTTTTTTGAGAGAATGAGTAAGTAGCTGCTGCTTTAAGTTAACCTAGACAAAAACTTCACCATTACACCATTAACTTGTGTGTGTGTATAATACAGTCACCTGCTTTCATGTAGCTCAGGCCTCGTGGTAATGAATGTGGTGACGGCCTTGGGCCACTTAAAGTTTTTTGAACACTTCCAAAAGTGGATCAGCAGCCCTCCCTGCAGTGGCGTGTGTGCTGTGTGGTCAGAGTTAAACAGTGCAGGTGTATCACTACAGGTCAAGTTGTTCATTGAGTTTTCCATGAAAGCTTAATTAGATTTTTGGTGTATAGTGTTATACTTACCTTGGAGGTATCAGAGTTCAGAACACTTCAGCGTATTCAAGACAGTCAAAGTTTCTGTGAAGATATATTGGTCTATGAATAGCACTCCTTTGTGTTCCTACACTCCTAGTTCGGCTGTGATAATGGTCCTTTTCGCTGGCCAAGCCTTTTTCCTCTTCCCAACCCTGCTATCAGTGACTTTGTTTTAGCTAGTCATGACTTGAGAAAGAGGGGTAGTCCAGCCAGTTTGGACACATTCTGCAGCCTGGACACCAGTGTTTGCACATGCGCTCAAGACTTTTAGTCACACAGTGAGCATTTTGCAATAGCCTGATGTCTTTAGCTTCAAGTACATATGATATTAATTTTCCTAATGTAGCTAAGTAATTTTGAAAAACCTGGTTAATACAGCTGCTCATGTGAGACCTGATATTGGCCACATGGTGTATTTATATTTAACCAGATGTTTAGAAGAGTGCGTGTTGATGGCAAAGATCTCAAAGAGGGAAAACTATGAATGAATCACCGAACTATGAAAGGAAACATTAGCTATGTTTCTTTTTATCCAAAGTAATGAAACTGTTAGAATGAAAATTTCATAATTATTTGGTCTAAATAAGATAATTACTACAGTAAGAAAAGCATGTACTATCTGTATTTGTGCTGTCAGTGCAGATGTTTTAATTGAAGGAACAGCTGCATCATCTTATGCAACTTGATACAATTAAAAGACGTTAGCCTTGGTTCAAAATATGGTGAAGTATCCGGCAGAGAGCTGCTGACTGACCGGTTACATGCACACATGGTTTATAGAGTAGTCAGATTATTGCATTAAATGTAAACATGCCCTCCTTTAACTGATTTCTCCCACAGGCATATTAATAAATGAAGTTACAGCCTGTTATGCGTCATATAATCCAAGGCGTGCTCAGAGGTGATGTGTTTCTTTTTGTGTAACGGCCCATATGTTTTAAACAGGTTCTGCTGTCTTGCCTCTGCCTACACAGTGACAGATTTTGTCTAGTAGACTGTGGGTTTACAATGAGTAAGAGAAGTCAGGGTTAGCAGGTCTCCACTGACAGCCATCAGCATCAGGTTTTAATTTTTCCTCTATACTGTGAAATTAGCCTGTGGTGATGAAGGACACCACCTGCTGAGCTGCAAGATCTGAACTGCTGCCAGCAAAGTCATTTTTTAAATTGCTTGTTATCAGCTTTGTGCAACATGATCCGACTGAGATCCTTTGTTTATTGTAGCCCATCGTGCTCTGGATGCACCACGCACAAACACAAACAGTTTGAATAGATATATCCGTGCTGACAGAGATTGTCAGCAAGTAAGGCTGTCTGAACAAGAGCAAGAAATGTTCGATTACAATATCTACTGACAGAAATCCCACATACTATGTGGTTTAAATGGACTATGCTGGATAAAAGTTGCATTTTTGACAGTATCTGACTACACTTTGCAACGTTTTTATTACACTAAATTCTATTCTTCTTTTGCGCTGAAGTTAAGTGTTGAAACTGGCTGAAATGTTAGGGATGCATTTACTTTGCGGCTGATGCAGTTGTCTATAAATTTTTACAACATGTACTCGTATGGCAGATGTTCATGTTGTTAGGATACCTGTCTTGTGCTGAACAATATTTTGTAGTAGACTACACTGCAGTAATTAGTGGCCTGATGGTTTGCCTCTTTGGTGCTGCTAATCTGCTACTAGCAGAGACTTTAGTTGAACTCAGTTGGGAGTCTAATGAAAAATACACTTCACCAGGGCATCCTTGTCTTAAAGGCATTATGGAGGATGTTTTTTTTGTTTAATTTGTCAGATTCACATAAACTGAATATACTGACCTTTAGTGGACTTGTATGTATGGTCTCTAAAAGAATAAAAATAAATAAATAAATAACTGTGGACATGGCAGGACCTGAAAAACATCAGCCAATCAACGTGCTCGGACCGAGGCGTTTGGTTTGCTCCCTTTCCTGTCAATCAAAAATCTTCTGGCTCAGGCCTAGTTACGTAGATTACGTACGCCTTGGACTTACGTGTTTTGTGTATGTGTTGCTTTGGTATAGCTTCATAGTTAGCTGGCGACTTGTTTTGCTCATCTTTTTTTACATAATGACAGATAAAGATCCAGGGGGACCCAGCTGTAAAAGACAACTTCACGAGTGCTACGCAAGTTTCTGGAGGGGGGCGTGTCTTCGTAAATGTTAAGAGGGGGGAGGTTAGAGGGGGGTGAGGGAGAGGTTGTATGTGCGCATGCGCATGCTATGTTCAAAGTCGTAGGAAATTAAATCTCCTCTAATGCCTTTAAGTGTTCATTTGTGCCTTCGAGCAGCTCAACTCTGCTTTTAGATTTTCACAAAATACTTGAAATTGAAATTGAACTCAGGCTCTTGTAGTAAGTTTAGAGAGATGTAATTACTTTTCACATTCAATCTATCATATTTCAATTGATAATTAAATTAGTCATGAATTTCTGTGAATTCCTTTATTCTTGTCTTCAACAGTTAACCAGACAACAGATGGTTTGTTAAGGCTAATTCATTCTTTCTGTGTCCACGTGTCTGCAAGGGTCTGCAAGGGCATGATTTGTAGGTACGTGCTTTAGACTGACGTTGCTCAGACACTGCCCGGGAATCAAAGTTCTCCAGAAGTCCTGTGCTATGTCTACCTGCTGCAAAGGAACAATCACACTGACACTGTGCTACGGATATTTTCATTAAATTACTGAACTTGTGATTGGATGTCTGTCACTGTCGGCTTTCATCACACCTGAAACATCCTAACATGGTGGTAGTTAGGATGATGATTCATCTGACAAACTGATGATCAGCTGCATGAACACAACTTGAACTTCTCTTGTGATCTCTGGAATCCAGCTGCCTAATAAAGTATCCCCACAGTATTCTTAGTTAACAGCATGTGTTAAGTGGTCTTTTGTCATAATGTTGCCAATTTTAGCATTAAGAATTTACACATTGATAGAGCAACAGGTTGCTCTTAGCCCTTTTTTCAAATTTCTGTTAATATGTCCGTATGCCTTAATAATAATTTCATGAGCATTGATTCTCACTGGCCTGTCAGTGTGAAATACTTGTGCTATATATAGTAAACTGGCTGACCCATGTTTCTGAATTTGACACTGTTGGCAGCTGGTCTAATGTGTGTCATCCGATTGGCCATAGCTGACGGTGGCAGCGAGAACAATGTGCCAGTATCCTGAGGAAGCTCTGTCTGTCCCTATCTGGGTCCATCAGTGGAGCTGCTTATCCAAGGAACTCTAGTATGAATGTAGGGCAGCCGACGATCATCACTGCTGATCATCATGTCTGTCAGCGACTCGATCTGATGCCTTCAAAGTCAGAGCGAGATTGTTCTACAGTGTGTAAATGAGAATGTTTCACATTTCAGCACCCTTGTGTAAATAGCTGCATTTTGCTCATGAGCTTAATAACACCACTCATTTAATAGTACTTTGCTGAGGTCTGCATTGCATGGCTTCATTTGTCCAGCTGACACTTCCTGGGTTATCGAGTTTGTGATGCACTATTGCAGCCTCATCTCTCTGCTAACAACCTCCAGCGTACATACACACTCCCCCAAATAAGGCCTGTGTTTTATAATTACGTTTGTAGCATTGACATAGCATGGACCCACAAAAATAGAAACACTAGTGTGGAAAAGTGAGGCAGAGTTCCAAGGTAGAAACAAGAGCTTTTGGTTTCCTGACTCGACTGACAATAACAGGAAAGCCATAGGATGTGACGCGAGAATGTGTGCGCGCACACGCGCACACACACACACAATCACAATCACCGTCTTCGTCTGATGCTCTCTAACAATACAACCCACCACGGTGTGTGTCTTCTTAAGTAATCTCTTCCTGTGCCAGCAGCTCCTTTAAAGTGTAGAACTTTGTTTTTCCTGCGCTGTGGATGACGTCGTTATACAATACAGTACAGTCTATCTGATCTAGTCTCTGCCAAGAGTGCTGCTGGTTTGTTGTTATTCTCCTTTTACAATGGAACAAGCAGACAAACTGAAGCAGTTTTATTTGCAGAATTTATGGTGGGACTGGGAGAAAAGATCAGACCATTTTTCAGATGGTACTAGAGGTTGACTGTGTTTTATTTTTATTATACACACATATATTATGGGTAAAATAATATGTTCAGGCTCGTCAAAGTGAAAGCTGAAGTGTATGGAATATTTAAGATGTGTTTTGTGTGTTTCAGGCCAGTCTGTCCATCTGGGGATGGGGGGGTCTTGGAGTCGTGCTGTTCCTCATCACCTTTGGACCCTTTGCCATATTCTACCTGGCCTTTTATATTTTCTGCTTCATTGGAGGGTGAGCAACAAGACCTCGCAGTCAAATGTCGCTTTTTGCATAAGCCTGCGTTTTCACTGTTACCACGACACTACAGTTTGTAGCTGTTCTCTCAATCTCACTTCTGTTTTCCAGGGGCTTTGCGGTCACTTTGCTTTATGGAAAGATCAACTCCGAGAAACACCTGGAGAAGTGCGAGCAATCTTACTTGCCGCCCACACAAATTGGTATACTGAAGGTAAACGCACACTTTGGACTTTACCTGCACAAACGAGTTAATTAGCTGTCAGTCAGATTCTTTTGTTGACGAAGTCCATCTGACATTTACTGTGAAGATAATTAAAGTTTTCATTCATCTCATTATTGCTGTATATTGCTTTGTCTCTTTCAGACATTGGATGAGATGAAGCTGGAGATTAGACCTATAAAGATTGACAGGAGACTGACGGGCTCCAGTTTCATAGATGAACCACTACAACAGGTGTGTGTGTGTGTGGTTCTCTGTGTTATGTATCAGGACTTCCTTACATTTCATACCTGGGTCGAGTCTTCGTTTTTGAAACCTTGGCAGTTGTAAGGGGGAAGCACACAATTATCAAGTTTTACAAGCATTTAAATAGAAAGATTAAAATCTAAGTAACTGGTTGAATGTAGAAAACAGAATTTACAATATAGCGTCTAAGTGATTAAATCTATTCTTATGACCTATAAAGAAAGCCTTTCGCTTTTACTTTAAAGTAACTGCTGTACTCTTTACTCAGCTATGAGGTGACCTACACTCACTGCACAGAACATAATGTGAGAACAACTAAGAGAGAGAGAGAGAGAGAGGCTAACAGAAGATAACAGGATTACGGCTGGGTGACAAATGCTAATACTCCAGACATTTTGGACACTGGCTCACTTAAGTCACTGTCTGACCCATCACTTGGTCAGAGAGGTCAGAGACTTAGTGGCCTCAGCCAAAGAGAACTATTGACTATCAAACATTTACAGCCCACTGAAGTTGTTCCTTGTCTTTTGTGTGCTGCTGGATTAGTGTGTAGCATGATATCTGTGCTGATAAATGCTGGCTTTTGTTACACAATAGGGCTTTTTTTTTTTTTAAATTTCCATTAAATAAAAAGGGAATCAAACAAATGTGTTGCAAGAAATATTGCAGATAAGTCAATTATGTAATAGATAAATGAAATGATAATGCTTGTAAAACATGAGTCTGGTACACTGAAAGAGGCGTTACGCACCCAAGAAGGAATGTCACGTTACTGGCATGTCAACTTCATGATTTTTTTAGAGCTTTTTTTAAATTTTATGCATAATTTTCTGTTGCTATAAGCACGTTTTCTTTTACAGTCTGTTGTGTTTACAACTGAATAAGTACTGCACCACACATAGGCATGTGCCTAAAGAATGTATTTTTCTTTTGTTTGTATTTATTATAATCTTACATGTAGTCCTGGAAAAAAAACTGTCCTGTCAGAAAGTGGAACTGAAACTTTCTGTACTATTACAAAGCTCTATCCATCGTGTTTCCCCGAGTAAAAGGAAAAGACTGTTGCAATGGCTGTGAGTCTGCCGGTAATTACCTCAGCTTAGCACACATGTGAATAAATCTCCTAAATGATGGTTCTATTGCCTGTCAGCACTGCAGATGGGGAAGATCAGCTTAGTGGGTTTTTTTTGGAGTTACAGTTTTTCTTTCCACACTATCCCGTGGTTACGGTGCTTACAGTAAACGAACGAGCTCTTAGCATGTTCTCCTCTGCAAAGCAGCGTAGCCAGCAGAGTTAAGTGCAGACACAGCAGTTAGCGCTGGTCAGATGACGCCAGCTGCTCTACCACACTGTCTTCGGTCTCCCCTCCTCCCTGGGATTGCACACTTATCAATTCAGCTGTATGTCAACCTTGAGAACTTGCGTAGCTAAATCTAACATCGTGTATCATGCTCTCTGAAAGAAATGTGTGTTCCTGATTTTTCTAGCACGTACCCTTATATGTGCTCACATAAGCACATTTTTCTTTGACAAATTCCTCCCTCTCTCTGCAGCGTATACAACCAGTGACAGTTATACTGATTCATGTGTTAGCTTGATTTAATCATCGGTTACATCTCCCTTATATGGAGCAGAGTGCAGCTAAACGATGGATTTATCCAGGTTTCCTTAAATCTAATAACATCTGTTCCCTGAGTGTTTTTACTAGACATCGACGATAAACGAATTTCATTTTCAGAAGTCACTTAACTATTTGTCACTCTGCCCCCTCCTTCTCTCTACTTCCCACTACACACAGTCTGGCTGGTTGGGCTGCCTTTATTAAAATTTCTTCCTCTCTCATCCTTTTCCGTGTTTCATTCTCTCTGTAGGTGATCCAGTTTGCGCTTAGAGACTACATCCAGTACTGGTATTACACTCTGAGCGAGGATGAATCCTTTTTATTGGAGATCAGACAGACGCTCCAGAATGCCCTCGTCCAGTTCTCCACACGGTACGAGACCCATAATCAGACACTCTCTTGATAATGAATGTTGTAACATATCAGACTAACTATATTTTGTGTGTGTTTGTTTGCCAAGGTCCAAAGAGGTGGACTGGCAGCCTTACTTCACTACTCGCCTGGTGGACGACTTTGCCACCCATTTACGTGTCTTTAGAAAAGCCCAGGATCGCCTCGCCGACAGGGAGGACAAGCAAAGTAGGCCCACACATTCATACATGCATTGTTTCTCGCTCCCAGTAGTATTATTATGTGTGTCATGTCTTCAGAGTTGATTGAAGTTGCCTAATCAAAGATTGCGATAATGTATGAAAATATCTTTCTGTGCTTAGTCAAATCAAATGCAGTCTTTTGAAAAGACTTGATTGCAGTGTTGGATTCTTTGTTATTTTTTCGGAAAGTTTCTGCTAAAGCGAGGATGATAATTCCAACACTGGTGCAGATAATGACAGTGACGGATGATTTCTAAACAGGAGACATAACAGAGGAGCTGGTGGACTCATTCTTTGAGGCCGAGGTGGAGATGGAAAGAAAGATTTGTCGAGACGTCGTATGCACCTCACACAAAGACGAAGAAGGTAAACGCACCTCTGGAGTGTTTCTGACCTTACATTTCACACTTTTGTGTGGAAGTCTTCTCACAAATGTGCCGACGTTTGATGCTTTAACTAGTAAATCTACGTATATGCTGTGTGTCAGGTTTTCTTCGGGACTTGTGCGAGCTGCTTCTGTATCTGTTACTACCTCCTGGAGATTTCCACAACAAGAATATGAGATACTTCCTGAGGGTGAGTGCACAAACAGATTGGTCTGAGATGCAAATATTAGCAGGAACAACACATATTCAGTCTCACAATGTGTCATACGACCTTCATCGCTGCGAAGCCACCAGCTGAATTCTGTCACTTTGGCTGCCAGCTACGAGCCTATTATTTTCAACAGCAAGCTCCAAGATAAGCTGTACTGGCTCTATGAGCACATGTTTGTAGTGTAAATTGTTTAGAGCATGCCTGCTAATGCATTGTGATGTTTTTTAGGAGGTGTTGGCGCGTGGTGTGTTACTTCCTCTGATCAACCAGCTGAGCGATCCCGACTACATCAATCAATTTGTTATCTGGATGGTGAGCATTAACACCCCTCAAATATATCGAAGTTCTGTCCTAGAAGCAGTTCAAAAACGTAGAAATATAATTTGATTCTTGATGTTTAACTGTATGTAATTGTGCATCTAGATTCGGGACTCCAGCTGTAACTATGAAGCCTTCATGAACATCCTGAAGTTAACGGACAAACCTGCTGAGCTGGAGGCTGTAAAAGACAAGGTGCTGGAGGAGCTGCAGTATCTCCGCTCCCTGGACACAGCTGGAGATGGTGGGCGCTCACTTTTTTTTTTTTTAATGTACGCGCAAGACTGATTTGTCATGTTGGTACATATGTAAAGTTTGCTTAAATAAACACACTGCTTTGTTGTTTGTGTGTCCTTTAGACATCAACGTGATTAAGAACCAGATTAACAGTCTTCTGTTTGTGAAGAAGGTGTGTGAGACCAGGATCCAGAGACTTCAGTCTGGCAAGGTGAGAAACTGCCGCACAGCCTTGTATTGCTTATAATGGAGGATCCAACTTAAACATACATTACTACACTGTCTGCACAATTCTCTGCTGAGTTTATTCAAAGTCAGTTCGTTAGTGACGTTTTATGTTTTGCTCCTTGTGCAGGAAGTCGATGCCTTAAAGCTGGCAGCCAACTTTGGCAAGCTGTGCGTGATCCCTCTGGATCACATCCTCATCCACAACATAGCCCTGCAGTTCTTTATGGGTAATTCTACAAACACATCATCCCATCACATATCACACAAATGCCAAATGTCACTGTAGTTATCCGGAGGCCTTAATCCTGAACATTTCTGTTAATCATCTTTATAATCCATAACTTATTCCGTTTCTCTCAAATATGTAACTCCAGTCTGCCACGTTAAACATACTCCTCCTCAGTCCCACATGGGCTCGTCAGATATTTGGAAAGGTCACTCTGCTTTACAGATCAGATTACATTAGTTTGTGTGTGTGTGTGCACAAAGTAGGAGTCAAGCCAAGTCTCGCCAGATCTGGAGTGGAAAACAGCCAACAGTCTGAACATTACAGCTGCTTCTGTCATTCTAGGATTTATGCTGCTTGAAACGTTTTTTTAATTAAGTGTAAATGTGGGTTTAATTAGTAAACGTGAATCATAAAGATTTTAAAATAGTAAACAAACAAAAATGAAAGGAGTGCAAGGGGCAGGACCTCGGTATTACCAGAGTGTAATAGTAGATAGATCTTTAGTAATAAGATCACCACAGACCACAAGTACTAAGTGCCGTATTTTTAAAGACACCGGTCCACTGGCTGCGTACATTCCTGTAACCAAATTGCTTTAGTAGACACAGACCATTTGGACCAAATGTTGTTTGTCTGTTGTTCCAGACTTCATGCAGGCAGCGGGGGCCCAGGCAGAACTGTTCTTCTGGCTTACCGTGGAGGGATACAGGGTGACGGCGCAGCAGCAGCTGGAGGCGATGCAGGGCTGGCAGAAAGACGGAGGCAAAAAGCAGCCCAGTGCCACCAAGGGGCTGCTGAAGGCTGCAGCACTCGGTGTCTATGAACAATACCTCTCTGAAAAGGTAGGAGGTTGCGTTAAGGCTTTGTGCATGTAAGCCCATGTTAGATATTTTAGGGCAGAGTAATTTCAAGTAGGGGTTAGAAAGATTATTGTTTCCAATATTCAGCATTTTTCTGATTATTGGTATTGTTAGTTTAAAAACAAAAACAAATTCCGCATAAAATCAGTTTTAAATGAGCTACTAATACTCTGATGCTATTGCTACAAGCAATATGTGATCGGTTACACATCACAGGTAATAGTCTATTCACACTAAAGGATCCATTTTGCAAAGTTCTTTTAATTAAACATTTGTAAAACATCATTAAACAGAGATTTTTCAATTAAGTTTTCTGTTGATGGTTGTGTTATCTATTCACAAGGATTTTATTTTTAATGTGATTTTATACCAGTTGAGAATATTGGTTATTAATCTTCCTGGTTATTAATAATCTTTATTGATTATTCTGTACAATTTGACCCCAAATTTCAACCATAATCTTTATTAACACAGAAGTAAAATGTGTTTTTAACTCAGTGTGCTTACTTAACTTGAGTTAGATTGTACTTTACATGAAGATATATTTGTATTAAGCTACTGCAGTCTTCAGCCTGTGTGTTGTATTACTATGAGAACTTACCTACTTACCTCTGTCTGCTCTAACAGGCGTCTCCCAGGGTGCAGGTGGACGAGGAATCGGTTACAAAACTGGGGGAGAAGTTACAGAAAGACGACCCCACGCCAGAGATATTTGATGAAATTCAAAGAAAAGTACTAAAACATTTTAACAGACTTGTTTTTTTTGGATGTGCTTCTTTGTCTCATCACTCATGTTTTACCACAGGTATATGATATGATGCTACGTGATGAGCGCTTCTACCCATCCTTCAAGCAGAGTCCTCTCTACGTCCGCATGCTGGCAGAGCTGGACATGTTGAAAGAGCCAAGCTACCGAGGGTCTGATGATGGCGATGGAGAATCCTTCAATGGTTCTCCCACAGGAAGCATAAACCTCGTAAGACCTCTTCACTTCATATTAGAGTTAACCCTTTAAGCTTCAGTGTACCGCCGGCGGTACACCTACTAATTTGCATAGGAATTTCAAGAATGTCCGACGGGTGCAAACGCGATTATACAAACACTATACACCGATGGAAAGCTTAGATTCTCATGAATCCGCCGGTATAAACCACTTTCAGATGCGATTACCACAGCGGGTGAGAAAAACACATTTGTCCGACAAAAACAAATATTCATCCATCCGTTCTCTATACACGGCTTCAAAACACACAGCGCGACTCACATTTCCGGGTTTATTATTACACACAAAAAAAAAGATTCCACAAAAAACGGCCATAATCCAACCTTTTACATCAGATGACACAAGCCAGTAAACTATTTTGTCCAAAACATGTCCTGAAGTCGGTATAAAATCCCCGAATCGGTCGTTTTCAAGGAAATGCACCTCCCGATGCGCGTCCAATATTCCCCGTATTTTTCGTAATTTTTTTTATTTAAAAATAGAATATTAGCGATTTTTTGTACTGAAAACAGCTGGAATTGACTGAAGCTTAAAGGGTTAAAATGCTGATGGGTGGAGGTACTTCTTGTTTTTGTCATCCTGTCATTAGTGCTGATTCATGATGACTTGTGCTTTTTTGTTTGTGATTTCAGTCCTTGGACGACTTGTCCAACTCCTGCCATGATGAAACTATGCAGCTACATGCCTTCATCTCAGACACAGGTACGCTCACTTCCACAAGCTAGTGTTTCTGTTTTTAGGAATTACCAGCACATAGTAGTGAATGAAGCGGTGTGCTTTTCTTCAAATCACTGCAGAAGTTTTTCTCAATGTTAGATGAAAGATAAAGAATACGTGTTCACTGTAGATTCTTGTGTGTGCATGTCTGGAAGCATTTGTTTTGACTGGATGCTACATGTTGTGTTGAATGGGGTGTGAAATTGACCTGTTTATTGGATGTCTGTTACCCCTACTAGTCCCTTTCCTGCATGTTTTTTCTGTGAACTTTTCACCTCCTAGCTCCATTCATCTGCATGTGTCTGCTGTGTCACTTCATACTGTTCCAGTTTTCTTCATTTCTTTCATTCCATTACCCTCACTGTTTTTCTGTTCTTCCTTTTTCCTTCCTCCTCCCTCCCTTACCTTTCCTGTCATTCTATCGCATTTTTTTTCCCCTTTCATCACATTTCCACACCCTCTGCTTTGTATTCTTTGGCTTTTTCGTCCACTCCCACTCTCTGCACCTGCAACACTTTTCTTTATTCTTCGTCTTTCATGATTCCCCCATCGTCCACTCGTCCCCTTTTTTGTGGATGTATTGCCGGGCGGGGTAGCTGATGCTTGTCTCCCGGGCTTCTGGGGTGCTGCAGGGGTTTGCAATGACCACGGTAAGACCTACGCGCTGTACGCCATCACTGTGTTCAGACGCAACCAAGACGGCAGTGAGGAGTGCTGGAAGACTTACCGCCGCTACTCGGACTTCCACGACTTCCACATGAGAATCACTGAACAGGTGTGTACAAGTCAAAGCAAGTTCAAAATGGTGATTTTGACAAAAAAGAAGCAGCAGCAACTCATGCACTTTTACTCCTTTTCTATTTTCTTTGTTAGTTTGAGAACCTGGCGTCAATCCTCAAGCTTCCTGGGAAGAAGACCTTTAACAACATGGACAGGGACTTCTTGGAGAAGAGAAAAAAAGACCTCAATGCTTACCTACAGGTAACGGTTTTATAGTTAGTTTGTATTTGTAATTTATTTTGTAATGCAGTTCAGATTTGTAGAGTGTATATCAGTAACATGGTGTGCACGTGTGTGTTTCAGTTGCTGCTCAACCCAGAGATGGTGAAGGCCTGCCCAACTCTGATTCCCTATGTGTATGACTTCCTAGAGAACAAGATCTACAGCAAGGGCAAAGGAGAGTTTGCACGAAAGGTTTGCACAAAGAGTAACTGTTTCCATGCCATTTTGTGTTTTACTACCACTTAACTTCATGTAAAACAAGAAAAGCACTCAGAGAGTGCAGTACTCCGCCAAGGCTGTTCATTCCCCCATATTGCATTGTCAGAAATGCATCATGTTTTTTTGCAGAAATGCAGCATTTTATTATTATCATTGATGATCAGAAATCACGAAAACATAGATTGTGTCCATTTAATATAGATGTACCCACAAACAAAGCGTCCTGAGCACAGGCGTGGGTTGGTCAGTTCATCACTTCATGCAAGGCTTTTTTTTTTGCTAGTGTTAAAATAACTGTTCCCTCCATGCTTTTATTTTGAAGGCGTATTTTTTGTAATGTTACGGGCTTTTATTTTTGGCACCATTCCCACTGCACGGGAAGTGTTTATCTAAGAAACAGTTTCTTGACATGACGAGAACGCTGCCGAAAAGTCTGAAAATTCACATCAGGATGGAAGGAAAACTCAGAAACACCCACACAATTTAATTGTTTCTTGTATAATTTCTGACCGATATGTCTCAATAAGTCAGTAGTGACAATCATGTGATTGTCATCAGGCAGCTGATGCAGCGTTCACTTGTTGTCATGGTCAGTGATGCCATGCTGGCAGCTATATCTCGCACTGGGAAATCCTTAACGAACCCGTGGTCTATAAGCTGCATCACTGCCAAAATCTAATGAGATGGTCCTTGTGTCATTTCTGACCTTCCCTGAAACTTTCATCCAAATCTGTTGGCCCGTTTTTGAGTAGTGTTGCACACGGACAGACAGATTCGCAGATGAACAGATTCACAAACAAACGTACGCCGATTGTCACAGAACTCCGCCGTTCCTTGGCGGAGTAACAAATGAACACTTACTGGTCAAATTTTTAAGCACAGAAGAATGACTGACTATTTTCTGAAGACTTAATTAATTTTCTGCTTTTGTTTTTCCCCCATCAGATAGACACGTTTGTAAATCCTTTGCGAAGCTCCATGAGGAACATGTCTAACGCAGTAAAAGCTCTGCCAGACAGTCTGGCTGAAGGAATGACCAAAGTCTCTGACAACATGGGCCGCATGTCAGAAAGACTTGGTCAGGACATCAAACAATCCATATTCAAGGTAGAGCCGTGAAACACAAATTTTCCTCACTACGCTAAAGTGTTAGTTCACCAAACCTCTGACTATCCAGTTTCTCTTTTCCTCAGGTGCCTCCACTCCTCCCTAAGTCTGACATCGACCCAGACCACTGTCGAGTCTCGGCCCAGCTTGATGACAATGTGAGTCAGTGGACAGTTTGGTTGCTAAATATTTTTTTCTTTAATATATTTTCAGTAAGATGACAAATGTGTTTCTTGTGTGTCCAGGTGGACGATAATATCCCACTGCGGGTAATGCTGCTGCTGATGGACGAGGTGTTTGACCTTAAAGAGAAAAACCAATGGCTGCGCAGGAACATTAAGAACCTGCTACAGCAACTCATCAGGGCCACATATGGAGACACTATCAACAGGTCAGAAACACCCAAAGCCCTCAGAGCAGACTGAAGTACACCTCAGACTGAGCTCATAATGGCACATGTGTAGCATATGTATTAATGCTGCTTAAATTATCTGTTTAACTTAGTTCATAATTATGTAGTAAAAATAATATAGAGCTTTCTGTACTGTTAAACTGTTTTGGTGATGAAAGCAGATGACTGAACAAACATATTTTAAGATGTGTCATCACAGAACAACCAAACACATGCGCACACGTATTCAGAGTACATCTCTCAGAAACAAAGTGTCGTGAGTAATCAACTTCTTGAATCTTGTTTCCTTTGTAGAAAAATCGTGGATCATGTGGACTATTTGACATCACCAGAGCAGGTGGCAGACTACGTCAAAAAGTTCAGGTAACTTTTCCTCCCTTTTGCTGCAAAGGTCTCTGACCATTCGGAGGGATCTTGAGTAACTTTCAGCGTCTCCGCCTCTGTGCAGGGATTCCTACTGGCCCAATGGTATTCTAGCCGAGACCCCGCCACGCCGGGACAAGAGCATCCGCATGAGGACACGAGTAGCTGCCAAGACAAGCCTGCTGGGGATCATGCCAGGTGAAACCCCAGACTTTACATATCTGTAACGTAGCCACGTTAGGTGTTGGCTCGTCTGCTTAGTCCTCATCCTTGTAGTGATGGAAAACCAAAAGGATAAATGGGTCTCCTTTGTATAAAATGTCTCCTCATTTCCCTCATTTCTGTCTTGCGCTCACATCTTTCTCCCTCCCACTGAAATTGCAAGCAAAAGATACAAAGACAAAGATGTGAGGAGAGGAATTCAAAGGGACATCAGTTTTTAACAAACAACACGACTCAATGCCATTTACTTTCTACTTGACCACAAGGAATATTATAGATCCGACTTTAAATAATAATGTTTTACTGCTGAAAGACAAGAGCCTGTTCTCAATGACTGAAAAGTTGTCTAGGTTACTTGACAAAATGAGAAAAGGACCCCCACTGTCAATTTTACCTTAGCTATTTGACAAGAATTATTTCAAATCAATAAATATAAAACTTGCTGTAGGTTATTAGAAAACTGACTGGCAAACACAAAACTTAAATTTCTGCTGTAGTTGAAGTGTTTCGAGCTGTTTAAAATAAATTCAGATATGAAGAGAAAGTAGCACATACAAATTTGGTAGATTTTTTTCCCACCTGATAGAGCGCAATGTGCAACTGGTTCCCTAAGCTTTTCTTTTGAAATCATCTGTGTCCCAAGTATTCGATCTAACGGTCCTGATCAAGGCTGGGTGAGTCTCGATAAAAGGAGCTTCTTCAGGCAGACAGACAGGCTTCTCTTATTACATTGGTACAAGTGTTGGGCTGTTTTCTTTTGTGCAGTACATTCATGTGGCACCTTTTTGTCAGTATACTTGCTTTACCATCTTCATGTTTTTGTTCCCAACTGAAGCATTTCCAGGCATCATTGTTCCCCTAATGCCACGCTGAAGGGAGAGTTTAGTGACCTAAGTGCTCCCCTGGTGTGAGCTTGAGGCAGAAATGAGCCCATAAGGAAACAGTTTTCATTTCCCCACTGCCTCTTTGAGAATTTCTGCGCAGAGACGACATCTACATTACATTTCTGTCTCTTCCTCAGATGAGCTGAAGCACATCATCGGAGCGGACACCACCAGAAAGGGCATACTCCGCGTCTTTGACATGTTTCAGTACCAACCCATGAACCGCCGGCTCGTCTACGTTTTCCTGGAGGGCTTCCTGGAGACCATGTTCCCTCAGTACAAATTCCCCGAGCTCTTTGTCAAGCTGCACTCCCGTTCGCCGCGCATCCACAGATACGGTCAGAAACTCAAATCGTCCTCCCTCAAGAGTGACAGGAAAGGACAGAGGCAACAGGACACGGGCCGACTAGACACACGGAGACTTTGACAGCTACGAGTGAGAGTGGGGGGGATTGGAGTGAACGATGAGGTATGTGTGTGATTTCTGCCCTTCCTCTTCCTTCGCACACTGCTGCCGGTGAAAACACTCCCATTATCCAGCCGATTACTTCTGTCAAGACAGAACTGACGGATGAACGACACACTCTGCCCTACTCTCACTCTGTGACACACACAAGCGCAGACACAAATCCTATCATTTGCACCAAGACTGAACATGGCAGTCTTTTCTTTTAGTTTATATATTTCCCCCCCTCTTCCTTTTTGAACACTTTTAGTTGTGTTTAGCTTTATCCTGGGCCAGCCAGTGCTGCTTTCTTACGGTCCAGAGAGCAGACCACAAATACTGTATTGTTTTTAACCTGCAGGACTAGATAGCATAGACCCACACCTTGCCTTACCTTCCTTCCCGCTTCTGTCTTCGGGCCGGCACAGTCGTCCATCTCAGCGAACCGGCCGCTCAGCTGTAATCAGACTTCCCCTCGTGCTGTAGGCATTCGAGCTGCAAAAAGCACTTGTTACCTTTGCAAATTCAGTTTCTGTTCTCATAGCAACCAAAAAACGTCAATAGCACTGGGTCAAAGAGGCGCTGTTTGTTTTTAAAATGTGACTGAACAAATATGGGTCGAGGTTTTTTTTTTTTTTTTTTTATTGTCGGCATTTTTTGTTTTCTTTGAGCCTCAACGCTTGTCTTGAGATTTTTCTTTTTCTCCTTTCTGTCTAAAGTGTCGTCTTTACCACCTTCCAATGCAGGCCACCTCCCCTTTAATGCTACTGTCATAACCTGTGATGACCAAAGCTCATGCTGTTCATGTACGTGTGTACGTGTGTACGTGTGTACGTGTGTGTGTGTGTGTGTGTGTGTGTGGTGTGTGTGTGTGTGTGTGTGTGTGTGTGTGTGTGTGTGTGTACTTTGGGATACTCTAAAACATTACTGTGCTTCATATCGCCGATCATGTGAAGAAGAAGGTGGCAGTGTCGACCTTTAATGATCTTAAAGGTGAGGCTGTGACGACACATCGAAGAATGTACTCTCTGGTCTATTCTGTATTCGGCTCGTGTAGACTTTTGTGCGAATGTGCGTGAGTGTGTGTTTTATCACGGAGATGCAAACCTCTTCAGTCAGAAACTGTGCCAGTGTGAGCTAGTGAACCAGCCTTAAAATCTATATTCAGTATAAACTGACCAAGAGACGCACGCTAGCGGTAGCTCTCCTTCACACGACTGAACATTACAATGAAATCAAGGTAGAGATATGGAGATATATCCCTAATCACTTTTATCCTGAGAAAATGTCTTTAATTTGGTGCAATATTTTTTTTTTATTGCATGTGCATTTTGAATCATTGTGTACTGCAAATTGTAATTCATATTGTTTTAATGGTAGAAAACACAAGAGAAGTTTCCCCACAAACGTCTTCATATCCCAACAACTTAACATTCCGTTGTTGTAAAAGTACAATGTTTATTTAACAGACTTGTTTTATAAGTCTGAGTTTTGTTGTTCTTCTTTTTGGTGTGCGGGGTGGTATTTTCCACTTATCCCCCGCCCACTCTGACAGAATCTGTGTTTCGATTCGGCAGTGGTGGTAGAGAGGGGGGTGTTTTTCTGGCCCGGTGATTAGCTCGTTGGGCTAGAGCTAGCTCTAGGCCCCCGGACAACTGCTTCGTTTTAACTCCTAAGCGGTGTTTTATGCATTCACGCCTGTTATATTGAGTGTGAAGAGATCTTTGTTGTTCTGAACTTTCTGCTGGAGGACGCCCCACCTTTGCGTGTGCACCGCCCACCCATCCGACAGGTTCACAGGAGTGACCTGCGACCAATGGAATCACTGCTAATTAGCACTTACCGTAGCAACTGTGGGAGCCCCTCTCCCGTTGGCTGAACGGAGCCCCATTCTGCTGCAGTCATTGGATGGAAACTCCCTCGTCTGCTGTGATTCGCTTGCACTGAGCAGCCCTGGTGGACTCCGATTGGCTGAGTTAGGAGGACATGGACTGATGCCTCTCTCATTGGGAGGCGAATGTGTTGTCCCCCACGATGGAGAGATGTCACCTTTAACTTTCTGCACACCTCTCCATACAGGAAGGCTTGTCTTTTTTTTAACCCCAGTATATATGAATTCTATGATAATGAAAATTGTGCATATCTGTGTACAGTATGTGTTAATAGTGTGCCTAAATGTACTGTCAACTCTATTTTCATATTTTTCTTTAACCTAAAAAAAACAAAATCAATCAGAATGTCATGATCATTTTACGCGACTGAAAATGACTTTAGGGTGTTTTTTTTGCATCATGCTTATCAAACTTTTCCTTGTGAGCAGTTTGTGCTCAAATCAGTATAACACTAATAAAAGGTAACTCAGACTAACTGACCACAGTGTGTATGGTGTCTTAAGTGTATTTGTCCGTCCTGTGAATGGTTTATGCAGACATTAGTTCAAAAATAATCGAAGCGCGTTAAAGGCTTGTGTCCGCTGCACTGCAAAAACTCAATCTTACCAAGTCTATTTGTCTTATTTTTAGTCAAAATGTCACATCCCCATGATTTAAGATAAATTCACTTAACAAGTGACATTTCAGCAAGATGGAGGAACTTGTTTTAAGACAATGAATCTAAAATAAATGTCTTAAGTCAACAATGTTGAAATTATCTTGTTTTTTTGAGTTGTATTTTAAAAAATAGTGGTTCTTTGTATGAGCTGGAGCTACACTTACTGGAATATTACTTGGCAGCATCTTTTCATTGCTTTCGGTAGCTTTCAATGGCTACTTCTTCTTTAAACCCCTAGTTCAATCCACATGACATTAGGGGAGTTATTTTCAACTTTGGGAATCTCCATCCAGAGATATTAATCCATGTTTTTAAAAAAAACCACCATGTGGAGATGCTAACAATGCTAAAGACTTAATTTTCATTGACAGGGTCTTTAATCTAGAGAACACAACTTTATTTTTAATTCCAGTAGTTTAGTTGTGTTCCAGAATTGAGTTATCTAATAACTGTTTCCCATTCCATTTTCAACTATTTAGTGGATCCTGCAAAACTTTGTACCAGCTAAATGCCACTAATGAGGAGCCTGAGAGTCCACAAGGACCAAAATAGGTAATTTGACATTCGAAACAGTTATAAGGCCTTTTGCACATCAGACATTTCAACTTCTGACTGCAATAAAAGCACAAAGTAGAACAATATAATATATGAGACTTGGTTACATTAAGTGTCCTAGTAATTGACAGTGAATAAAAACTAACAAATGCATGTTTGTCTGTGCAAAAGGTTTCTGGCAAGAACTTTGACAAAGTTTCTTCTGTTCTGTGTGTACAGACAGTAGAACACTGATTAATTACTCACCTAGGGCTTTTTAAGGGACATTTTGGCATTTTGAGAGCAAGAAAAAAAACGTGATGACATGGATATCATTGCATTTGCTACTTGTTCCTGTGTTGCTGGTTCTACTTATGCTTTTCTTGCTACAGGAAATCAAATTGTTGGTGATAAACAGAGTCAATTTCTGTATTTATGACTGTCATCACTGGCACAGCTGAAAGCTGCAGCTACAATACATTGCAATGATGACAAACAAAGTAGCATTTATAGTCATTTTATACAAGGTTTCGACAGCTTCTCAGGTGTTTCTGATACCTGGTCCAGATATACATTCTGGTCGGTCATAACAGATGTCCACTGGCTCTCAGGATCAGTGTCTTTGGCTCCAGCAGCTCATATTAGAAACACTTTGCAGTCCACATTTGATCTAATTCATATTTATTCTGTGCAGTTTCTTCAGTCTTCCTCTGAGCTTTTCCTACGGGGTCAGCGAGGATAACGAGCCCCCAAGCAGCCAAACCTGGAACATTAACACAGGTGAGGATTCTTATTCCAAACACAGCAGATGAATACAAAACAAAGTCAGTATTGTGTGTTAGAGCTTACCTGCAGCAAACATAATCTGCGTCACTGTGCCCATGGAAGTGGGTCCGCCTTGTCGCAATCACTTTCCGGGCCGCGTTGAACACATACGCCCCGGATAGGATCAGACCTCCGCCGGAGATCACCCTGCAGCTCCAGCAGTCCTTAAGCATCTGGCCCGGTTTGTTTTCGGGGACAGCGGCTCCTCCTGCCGGGGCTGTTGACATTGTGCTGCAGGTTGGAGCTAACGCTAATATGCTAACAAACCTTCCAGAAACATGGAAGGAGAGCGCAGAAAAAAAGCGAAAAACTACACTAGAGTCCGTTTTTGAAGTCGCTCAAAAAAGTCACCTAAATGAAGAACAAACCTACAACCAAGATTTGTTAGCAGTCCTTGTCTTACAGAGTGAGAGCAGAGCTGTGAGGTCAGACTCAGTGAAGCACTTCCGGGTCACGTGTCTAAAGTTTTCCGGGTCACTGCTGGAGCCTGAAGTGAGCTTCTGGCTCGAGGGTTAAAAGTTAGGGTAAGGGAAATAGAACTTGCAGAGTTCAACTGCAATTTCTGTTGCCCAAGTGGATTAAACCTTTTTGTTAAATCGATTTAAGTCCGGCCCAGTCCTTGATGCACACAAACACACACACGAGTGCAAAGATGAACAAAATTAACTTCCCAAAGTGAAGAATTGTAGTATATATATCAAAGAACCATGTTAGGGGGAAAGTATGTTCTAAGCAAAACAAAGGCTTGCCAAAATTAATCAAACTGATCAACAGAACTTTTATAAGAGTAATTTTCAACGCAATCAGTATCCATAACATAACATGCACATGCAAAAACACCTCTTGTGTGTTCAGCGCAAGGCCATTTTTTATTAAATATTTCGTCCGTCGGAAATGATGATCAGTCTGTACATGCATGTATACTTTCCTTAGTGAGGGGATGCTTCACCTTCTTTTACATCAGAAAAAAGTGGCGTCTTACGTTCACTTAACTTTTCCTTTAACTGTGCAACCAGAAAGCTAACTTCAGTGTGGTTAGTGCTGCTATAACACAGTACGAATGTGACAGTGGTGTCATTGATCAGACCAGTGCAGCCCATCACGAGTGCGCATCATGGAGCTGCTAATTAAACCGCTCAAATACATACTTTAGAGCAGTTGACACAGTTTTCACAATCAAAGCTGCTTATCACTGTTAACTAGTAAATGATGAACTAAGTCAGCGGCTTCTGGACTTCTGACCTTCGGCTTCTGTGTGGTTTTTAACTGCAGTGGTTGGTGTCTCTCAGGGAAGGAACGATGCTGTTGTTGGTTATTGTCAGTGTTTTTCTCTCCGTGGGTCACTCAGATCCCGCTGTGGACTCCTCGTACGTCGCTGCGGTCTATCGAGCACCACGTCGTCCTGAACCCGGATCCTGGAGTCCCTCTGAGCCGCAGCGAAGCTTTGCAACACCTGAAGAAGAAACCTGGACATCTACGAGGAGCAGGCAGCCCGGGCAGCCCAGCAGGTAAACACAAATATGGATCTTTACAGCCAGTAAAACAGGCCTGCACGGTGCTGTTCAACAGCTGTTTCAAAACGTATGAATAAATGAGAGCAGAAAGAATACTACTACGGGTTTTCTGTCATAACAAACACGATTCTCTTACTTCATTTATTTGTATTCTAATAATATGCAGATTTTGATTGTTTTTTTTATATGTTGTGTGTGATTTAGATTGGTTTCATAAATTGACCCCGTTCACAGAAATGCAGCTTTCCACTAATTTGGTCATAAAGCATTTTTTTTGGAAGATTTGTTCCTTTTACTTGCAAATCTCTTCTGGACATTGAGTTTCTTTATGAGATTATATATAATTTGCAGAATACTATAATCTATGTCATGAAATTTCAAGAGTTTTAGCTGAAGGAACAATGGGTTTGTTGGATCTCTGATTATTCTTATGGCTCCATTCTGTAAAATGAAAATACACTGGATGTTTGTGTTCCCCAAATGTCAACACAGTAGGTCTGATATGGAGCAATCAGAGAATTACATAACATGTACACTGCTGTGTTGTCCAACATTTCCTTTACTTTGTATAATATCACAATTGTTTTTGACATTTTTACATTTGTATAATTGATATGTGATTTCCAGTTCAAATTCTCATCAACCATGACACCCCAAAAACTTAGTTTCCCTCACTATTAAACTATTTTAACTTCTGTTTTACCAACAAAGTAAAGCAGCCCCTAAAGGTACAAAAACAAACAATGATCCCACACTGTCAAATTTTAACACTGACCTTTAACTGAACAGGTGACTCAAGTAAAGTCTCAGAGGAAAGAAAAATTTGCAAAAGATTTAACAGTTACCTGAGCTTGAATGATCACAGACAATAAGTATCTGATTGAAAAGTGAATAAAAGCAAGGCTGCATCCTGTAATTTGAGGAAGTTGGAGAATTATGAATACAGACAAAGTGTTGCATAGTAAATCCAGCCAAAAACATTACCTACTGGCTCACAGCTTTCTTAAATTTTTAAGAAAAAAAATGCAGATATGGGCCTCCTCCATTTCCCTCCTTCCTGGTTAATGACCTGCAGAGGAGAGTGTTGACTAGATCACAACACTTTGCATAGTTCTGTGTGCTGGAAAAGATTTGGTGTTTGTATAAGATCAAATATTTATAGTCATATTTTAAGAAAAAACAAAAACTTATTGCTTAAGTAAAAAGACTGACTCCTGTCTGAGGCTTTGAGCAACAAGATGCAAAATAAGTTCAGTGCTTCTTTCCTGTTTTTAATGGCTAGGATAAATGCATGTGCAAACGGAATATTTAGGGGGGAAATTCAAGCAGTAAATAGTGTTTTCACTTGCACACCCTCATAAAGAAATATCCCAGTAGAGCCCTTGCAGCAGATTCATGTCTCATTTCTCTCTCAGGGGGCTCAGATCCTCGTGTTTCCGGAAGATGGCCTCCAGGGTTTCAACTTCACCCGCTCATCCATCTCCAGCTACCTGGAAACCATTCCTGACCCCCAGCAGGAGAGCTGGAACCCTTGCACAGAGCCAGGAAGATACAACACCACTGAGGTTAACGGTTATACATTTAGATTTAACTTTAGCGAGCATAATCAAGGCCTGCTGGATCAAATTCAAGTGACGTAGCTCAGCGTCTGCTTTCACGTAAATCACATTTCTCACAGGTTCTCCAGAGGTTGAGCTGTATGGCCCGTCGGTACAACCTCTACCTGGTGGCAAACATGGCCGTCTGCAGCCCTTCCCCTGCAGAGCGCTCCTCCTCCTCCTGTCCGCTGATGGACGCTGGGCAGTTCAACACTGATGTGGCTTTTCAGGTAGAGTGCAGACCTGAAAGTAGAAATCTACAAAATGCTCAAACACACAGCTTCTGGATCTCACGGGTGTCTTCTTTCACACAGTTCGGATGGGCTGCTGGGTGGCACGCTATCATAATACACCTGTACTTCGAGCAGGCCTTCGACAAACTCCGCAGCCTGAGATTCATAACATTTGATACGCTTTTGCGGGAAAGTTTGGGCCTCATCATCTGCTTTGACATCCTGTTCCATGATCCTACAGTTGCCCTGGTGAGAAGGTACTAAATACACACAAGAATATGCATCCAAGTTTGATTTGTTTCTTCAGCTTTCTCCTCTTGGTGCCTCTTTTTAAGGGTGTACGTCAGCTGATCTTCCCCACAGGCCTGGATGAGCCAGCTTCCCCTCTTGGATTCCATCCAGTTTCAGCGGGCGTTTAGTCTGGGTGCTAATGTCAGTCTACTGGCTGCAAACATCCGCCACGACCGACTCATCATGTCAGGAAGCGGAATCTACACACCTTTTTCAGCCACCTACCACCACGCAAAGACAGGAGAGCAGAGGAGGGGAGGCTGCGGTGGTGGCAAGAGTGCCCAGTGCTAGACCCACTGTGGGCGGGACAGGGCGTAGCTACAGAGTCGTCATCATCATCGGCTACAGATTCTGGCTACTGCCACCAAGACAGCTGCATTGATCCTCCTCCTCCTCCGGTCCCTCCCTCCTATGTCACCTTCACCTCATCCATGATGTATGATCCATTTAAATTCATCCTCTTAAACAACACAGAGGACAAGCTTCAAGTGTGCGACGGCGCTTTTTGCTGTCGCCTGCAGTACAAGTTTCTACCACAAGACGGCAGTAAAGAGCTCTATGCTCTGGGTGCCTTTGCAGGAACTCACGTTGTCAACGGACGTTACGCCCTGCAGGTAGGAAGGGGAGGAAGGTTGAATATTTAAACCTGCTTGACATCAGCCAGCCAAATTTAATGCTTTTTAATCCCATTTTAATGCTATACTGTAAAAATTTTTAAAGCCACGACCATGAACTCAACAAATTACACAGGTTTGTTTTTGTAAAAGATGATTTTTATATGAAATCTGTCCCTACATTTCTCTATTTCTGAATCTGCAGACCACCCCTGACCGCCCATGGGCTGCAGTCATTCTCTGAAATCCACATTTTCAAGCCATTTTGCTGGGAATTTGCATTTCAACCCTTTCTCAGCTTCCTCCACCTGGTCCAACCTGCCATCCACTTCAAAAACATGCAGCTTTTCACAATTGTACCTGACCGGTTGGAACAATATCGCAAGCTTCAGCTTGTTACGTGGATGTACATATCTGACCAATCGCAGTCTATAATTATACATTATTATTGTCCAATATTTTTCTTGAAAACTGCAAAGAATTCTTAATGCACTGAGAATCACATTTAATGGTTTTAATGCCATTTAAGGCCTTCATTTTCACAAAATCAACTTAATGACTATTAATGCTTGACTATTAATGTAAACCTCTTTACAGCTCCTGTTTATCTTCCATATCTCTGTCTACAGGTGTGTGCAGTCGTCCGCTGTGCAGACCTGGAAGCAGGCTCCTGTGCGACAAGAAGTGAAAGAAGCAGAGTCGAAAATGGAGTTGTTCTTGAGGGGATGTTCGGGACCAGATATGTGTATCCATCAGTTTTGGCGAGCGGTGTGGTCCTGGAGCAGCCACAGACTCTGGAGAAAACTGCAGATGGGAGAGTGACCATGAAACACTGGAACATGACAGGCGGCCTGGTTACTGCCTGTCTGTATGGACGAATGTACCACCTGGACAGTGAGTAGATGTGCCGCAAAGAGGGGACACTAAATGCGTTTAAAATGATAAAAACAGCTGAAAATGTTCCGGTAATGACATTCAGCTTTTGTATTATATCATATACAAACTAAAATCAAAAACAAATTTCTTTATTCATCTACTTTTACTTAATCTTTACAAACATTGCACCAAGTAGCATTCATCCTCCGCCTGAAAGTTGCATATTCCTATAAAGGCAATATTTAATCATTTCTCTCGCTCTCACTCCCCCACACACACACACACAGTCACACACATATTCACACAGTATTCGCCACTTTCCCGCCTCCAGTACGGAACAGACATTAAGTAGTTACAGCATCACAAGTGAATAATTCCTTGGGCCGCTCATTCAGGCTGTCAGCCAACTGACTCCTGAACCAGTTGTACAGTAAATGGGTCTTACATCCACCTGCTGTCAGGATCACCCCTCAAGGATTCAATCAATAAATACACAGGATTCACAAATGACCTCCTCTCCTTAGGAATCGAAAAGTGGTTCCTAATTCTCAACACAGCATTCCCAGTGTCCTTGAGTGACAGTCGTCGGTGTCTGCCGTCACAGCTAAAGAAGACCTCGGAATAAAAAAAAAAAAAAAAAACCAACCTAAAAGTACAGCAGGGAAAACACTTAATCACGTGTCCCGCAAGATTGTCCCTCTGTTTTGTTTTTCTTTTGAATATTGTGCCTAAACAGCAGTCCTCTGTAGATGCTTCTCTAATAAAATGGAAGGAAATCTCTGGAAAGGCTTCAAACGATTCCAGGAAGTATCAGGAAACCATAGGAGCTTAATTTAAAAGGAAAACCAACATTGCTTTAAGTTTAAAAAGACATTAGCCATGTTACTGACCATACAGTGATGCTGCCTGAAAAGTGTGGATTCACTTTATTCTACAATATTTTCTTCCCTGTGGGTATGCACCTTAAGGAAACAAGCATCTGCTTTACACAAGGATTATTTTTAGATTTGAAGAGGCTTACCTAAAAATAATTTGCTCTATTTTCTCCGTCTTGTCTCTCTTTGTCTCTTCTCAGTGATCTATTAAGGCTCCTGAGTGGCTGGCTAGCATGCCAATATTGTAGGCTCTGTCCAGTTAGTCCTCAGTACGTCTCTGAATCTGAGTCATTCAGTTCGTCGTCCGCAGAGACGGAGGACAGCGGGCGCTCGGGCCTGCAGTAGGAGGCGTGGTCAGGCCTTAGAGGCGGTGGAGTGTCAAAGGCCACGCCTTTCGAGATGTGGTTGGATGTGGGTGGTGGTTGATGACTGTCTGAGTAAGAGACAGTGCGGGCAACGCTGCTATGGTGACCATGGGGGAGGCGGGCATCATGGAGTTGAGGATGAGCGCCAAGCAGTCGGCTACGTCGCGGTTTGGAGCACAAGCCAGAGCTGGAGTGTAACCTGGGAAGAAGAGGAGTGAGGGAGAAACAAAAGTTCAGATTTCATCCCAGAGGTTTGTCTAAACGCTGAGTGTGTGTGTTAAAGTTTGAGATGAAAGCTGACCGTTCTCGTCCACTGCTAACACGCTGGCTCCTTTCCCCAGCAGCTCCTGGACCACCACAGTCAGTCCCTTCCTGGCTGCTACGTGCAGAGGCCTGCAAACAGAGGGAGACGCACAGTTAAAGGAACATACACTGCTTTGTTTTATCTATTACCTGAAGTTATTAACTCCAAAGTGCACGTCAAAGGGAGTTTATCTCTCCCACAGAAAACGCTGCTGTGGAACCTTTTGAGCCTGAGGTTATTTTCAGGGGTAATTTCACTACTTCTACTTTTAACCTCATATTTTGGTCATTGCAACACCTAGCTCACACATGCTGTTGAGGTTTTTTTAGAACAGTCTAGGCTATCCAGAGTTTCCATCATTTGATGTGAAAAAAATTGCAGATATTTTAAATTGTCCCTTCTACTTACAAAAAGAAAACATTTGAAATGAAGTCTTTACATGTATCTGACCACAAAATGCTGGCAGTGAGGATATATTTCCTTACGCTTGGTGGAGAGATTGGCTCTCTGGAATATGGAATATCAAAACTATGAATAGCCTACATGAAGAGGGGACAAACCAGGAAAATGTTGTATAGATACATTTATGAGTGCAATGGTGAGGTCATAAGTAATTCAAAGAAGAGTAATGAGGAAAGAGATGAGTGTTAAACCATAAGCAGGTTGTAACTGTAATCTATTTGGTTGTAAATTTATTTTTTCTTGCTGACACTGAGTCACACAGACAAGAGACGTAACTAGCATTGTTGCAAAGGTCAGATCGTGCAGTTTCATGCGACATAAGCTGCAGTGCTTGCATTGCTTGCTAAAGCCGCTTCTGCTAAGCCTAAATCTCTTTATATTCAGAGATGTAAGGCTACAGTACGTAGCCAACATTGCCAGCTGACCTAACAGAGAGGACTGGACTTTTCAGGAGTTGGCCTAAAAGAGACCGGAACTAAAACTGAGCATTTGAGGCACAGTGAGAAGAGGTGCTGCAGCAATGTACGATAATAAGAAACAATGTGTATTTTAAACATTGAAGTATGTAAATTTATAGTAGTAGAATGCAAAAACAAAATTATAAGACCTGTATATGTGCATAATATGGGCTCTTTAACCCTTGTGTTGTCCTGTGGGTCAAACTGACCCGTTTTAAAGTCTGAAAATGTGGAAAAAATACATTTTCCCAGTGACACTTCTGCTGTCCACATTTTCAATATTTTGGGGAAATTTTTGAATTTTTTTTGCTGGAAAAAAGAAAACATGTAGAAAACATGTTTCTTTAAGAACATTCACAAAAAAATCAACCAAAATCCAATGAATTTTGTTGGATTTTGGTAGTTTTTTTGTGAATGTTTTTAAGAAAACAGAAGTTTTACTGATATATATGTAATCACTTTAGATACTTTAAGAATTTTTGGAAGAATTTTACTCATTTTTTTGAAAGTATTGACAAGAATTTTCTTGCCAAATTTGTTTTTTTAAATAAAACATTTAATGGAAATGTTTAAGGAATTATTGGAATTTTCTTCCTGAAGATTTTGCAAATTTTCTGAAATTTGGGAAAGTTTTTGCTGAATTTTTGGATTTTCTTTCAGACAAGGAAACAGTATTTTTTTTAGTGCCTGTCAATAAAGACAGCAGGAGGATTAAAAGAAGTCCGGTCTTTTCTTAGCAGAGTGCCCTGCTGCTTAGGTGATTACGTGCAGTGTGGGATTACTACATACGTTTGGAGGGCAGCATTGGTGCAGTTGATGAGGTTCCTGTCACTCAGTTTCTCCAGAATTAACAAGGCACTCGTCTCATGAGCCTGACAGGAACAAAGAACAACAACGTGATGAAGAATAAAAGCACAGTTGCTGCAATGACAACAGTTTCAGATTTAAATCTGTACAATAAAAGAGCATAAAAATAAAAAGAGTCGAACTATAATACAAGGAAGTCCCTAATTTACAAGCGGACCAATAGTACCTTCCCAACAGCTGGATTTATTTTCTTTTTGGACATTTTGAACAGGCAAGAAAAAAAAAAAAAACAATGGCTGCTACCTTGCTGCAAGCCAGATGTAATGCTGTGTTCCTGTGTGAGTCCTGTAGTGCCAGGTCTGCTTTAGCGCTGCTCACCAACACCTCTGCGAACCATCAATGGAGAGTTATAGGTTTAGAAAAAAAAAAAGGGACAACACTTCATTAATCAATTTATCAGTAAGTATACTGACCTACTGCATTGGTCTGTCCGTTCAGAGCTGCCATCATCAGTGGCGTCCTGTGCATTTGTGTGTCTACAACATTTGCCTGAGCTCCGTGGCTCAGAAGAAGTGAAATACACTCCACATGGTCAGAAAAAGCTGCAGCATGAAGTGGGGTCCTGCATCAAAATCAGCACAGTTAATGCAATACCAAGTTTGTGCTTTTGTGACAACGCATAATGTAAATTTTTGTTTGTTTGTATCTCTCACCTGCCCTTAGAGTCAGTGGTGTTGACGATATTTGCACCCAGGGAATCAATTAGCATCTCAGCCACTCCCTCATTGTCGTTCATACTGAAACAGACAACACACTCTGTCACATAACCTCAGACCACATCCATCCTCATGACATTTAAAGGTACAAACAGTGTCTTACACGGCACAGTGTAGTGGGCTGAACGAGTTTCCTTGAATCTTTCTGAATACCTCCTGATCTAACAACACCTCCACACATGCATCATAACCTAGGAAAACAGAGAAAAGGCGGAACAGAAAGAGAGAAACCAATGTAAACTTTGCTGTGACTTCATGCAAAAAATAGATGTTGACGTGTTCTCAGGCGTGACATGTTGTGTCTCAGTACCGTTGTAGCAGGCCCAGTGCAGTGGTGTGTAGCCCTGGCTGTCAGTGAGGTGTGTCTGAGTGTGTGAGGTGCTGGTGGTCTGCAGCAGGGCGCCCAGGACACCCACACGGCCGCAAGCAGATGCCAGGTGAAGGGGGGAGCGGCCCCGGATGTCCTTCACACACACACTGGCCCCCCGTTGGAGGAGGGCCTCCACACACTCCTCCTGGCCTGTCACTGCCTGTGTAAAGACATGGAAATATCAGAAATGTTAAACAAAGTATAGAACATTTAATAATAATATAGATATTTATTTGTTGCTGTACAGTTTAAGCTGTGATTTCTCTTACCCCTCGGTGTAGTGCTGTCCTGCCCCAGCGGTCTTGGTGCTCCACACTGGCTCCTTGACTGAGCAGAGAGTACACACACTCTGTGTGTCCACTCAGCACTGCCAGCATCAGAGCAGTCCTGCACACAGTGTGGAAATATTGCTTAACTTAATAAGATTGCTTATTTAATTTAGCTTCCAGCTGAAACCAGTTAAAGTGACATCCTCAGACAAAACAGTAGCATAATGAACTCACATAGGAGCCTTCAGCCCAAGTCATTTAGTCTATGCACACACATACTCACTGTCCGTTGGTGTCTTGTGCGTCCACATTAATGTGTTGGTCGTTGCTGCTGATGAGCAGGCGCAGGCACTCTGGGTGGCCATTCATAGCTACAGCAGACACACACACACACACACATGCTGGAGCTTGACTTATTTTCTAAAGCAACGAAATATTTCTAATTTGAAAATGCAGAAACTGAAGCTCCTTTGTGGGATTTCTGAGGTTCTACATGTCTGCTTGTGTAACTACCTGCAGCATGTATGGCTGTCTTTTTGTGTATGTAGTCACGGGTCATGGGAGAGGCGCCGTGGTGTAGCAGCAGGGAGACGCACTCCTGATGACCCTTGGAACAAGCCAGACTGAGAGGGGTTCGTCCCTCCGGGCTGCGGACGTCCACATCCAGCAAGGATGACAAGAGGACCTCTAATGCTCCACAGTGTCCATGGTAGGCCTGGATGAATGAAAGACGCACACAGAAACAGACACTCTTCATTTAAAAATAATGCTAGCATACTGTCATAGATGGCTAGATAGAGAAAGAAGCAAAATGGCAGTGAAATCCTGGTTATGAAAGAGACATAGAGCCAAACGTAAATGTGCTGACAAATCCCAGAACTCACCGCCAGATGGAGCGGACTGACTGGAGCCTGGCTCTCTGAGTCACTCAGAATGTCTGTTCCTGATGTCTCCATTAGCTGAAACAGAAAGCTGGTTATGTAATTCAGATCTAGGTTGGCACATATGGAAAGTCACCGCCTCATTAAAGTGGCACTAAAATAAAATTATGCTCACATTATTTCATGTACTTCAAATTTATTGAAAAAAACGAAGCAGCTGCAGGGTTTTGCAAAAGTGTGTGCCAAAAGGAGACTTGGATTTGAAAATGCCTCCACATTGTACTGTACGAAGTCATCCAGTGAAAAAGAAAAGAGGTGTCACAGCAAGTGATGTAGCCACGACACTATGACAAGAGGAGCTGCTTACAAGAAGTTTATGTAAGACATCACTGTGCTACAGTGGGTCATTTGTTTCTTACCACATCAAGAGGTGTCTCGCTTGCCACCTGAAAGAAACACAGACAAACAGGCCTTATGATATGATCAATGTTTTTTCATGCTTTTTGACTCTGTGTAAGACATGCAGTGTTTTTCCCTCATTTTGACTCCATGCAGCAGCTGCACTCACCAGCTCCAGGCACAGAGTACGTCCATAGGCTGAAGCATAGTGCACTGCACTGTAACCCTGTTTGTCTCTCACTCCTGGATCAGCATCATTCCTCAACAGATATTCCACACATCTGATGAAGGAAAAACAAAAGCATTCATCTGACACAATGGATTCTTTGATACATAACTAGACTCTGTACCATTTGAACAGCAGAACTTACTTTCCATCAGTGTCTGCAGCAGCAGCGTAGTGTAAAGGGCTACAGCCTCTCTGGTCCAGCTCATTAACACTGGCTCCAGAGCCCACCAAGGCAAACACACACTGGTAGTTACAGTTGGCCGATGCATAGTGTAGTGGAGCCCTGGGAGGTTCAGAAGACTTTATATTAGCCACTATTTATGTGAGTGAGGATTGTAGTCCAAAGTTTACTGTATTTGACACTTACTCTACTTCTGTTTTAGGCTGCCAAGCTGGCACTGTTGCTGTGACCCCTGCATTACACTGTTAGTCTGATTTTGTCATTGTAACTTACCTTCCAAAGTTATCCTTCCTGTTGAAGTCTGCTCCTATGTTTAACAGCAGGTTCAGACACTCCAGGTTCCTGTTGGAGGGACAACTTTAACTGTGACAACTGTCGAGAAACCAATGAGCGCATTACATCACAACAAAGCACAAAAAAATTCAAACAAACATGTTAAAATATGCCAAAAAGCTGGTTGAATGCTGAAAAAGGGAACCAAGGTAACAATAAAAAAAGAGGATCAGTATGAAAAAAACAAAGCAGTAAGCAATAATAATCACCCTCCAGCTGCAGCAGCATGTAGACAGGTCCTTCCAAAGTTGTCAGGGGTGTCAATGACAAACCCTGCACAAATATGCAATCAGCATCAGTTTGGATGTCAGCTAGGTGATTCGATGAATGGTGCGAGCATGAATGTACCTGAGGACAGCAGCTTCCTGCAGCAATCTGAGAAGCCGCTGAGAGCTGCCAGGTGTAGAGGGAACATCCCATGAATGCCTCTCCTACAGACGATTAAAGGCAAAGAAAGAGAAGACAAGTCATTACAGGACATGGGGGGGGGAGTTGTGAGTGTGTGCATTTTTGATGACAGGAAGAAAATAAAGAAAATGGTTTATCCTGATTTTAAACATCTCCAGTCATTAAACTGTGCCATTGTTATTTGTGATTCCTATTACTAAAGCCTAAATTGTTTTAAGCAGAAAGGCAGACAGATGGTTAAATGTCAGTGGTTACTCACTTGGCGGTATTGGCTCCGTGTTTGATGAGTGCTGTGATGATGAGCTCATGGCCATAGCGGGCTGCTATGTGGAGGGCAGTGTTTCTGCTCTTGTCCTCACTATCAATCTCAGCTCCTACACAAACATGAATAAAAGGCTGGTTTTTTCCTTCCCTTAAACAGCATGAAAACAGTCGACAAAAAGGGAGATTATGTGATGTATATCATACACTGCATTTACAGTTACTGCCCTGATATCCAAACTAATTTGAATTCATGCATGAAACAGACAGCACACGGTGGGGGCTCTCACCATTTTGAATGAGGGCCTGTGAGCAGGAGAACCGTCCATGTGTAGCTGCCATGTGGAGGGGAGTCTTACCATCCTTACTCTGGACAGATGGATGGCGAGACAGGGAAGAGAGGTAGAGAAGGAAGAAAACAATTGTAATTTTTAGGTTTATATATCGGTGCAACTGCAGACAGGCATTAAAGTACCAGTATGAGCAACTCATCTACTGTGTGTCGAACACTGTAGTGGTAAAATGAACAGAAGCCATCTTAGACCCCCTTATGGGCCACACAAACACCCACACACATAATCTCGGAGCAGCTTGCTGCCTTAGGGAGTCACCCCTCCCTCTCCATCTTCCATATGGCCTTGCATCTTGAGGCTGTGGGGACCTCATATCAGTTTCCATCACTGCGAGCAAAGTGTTAACAACACTGTCACTTCAGCTTTTTACCATACACTGAGCAGGAAACACATTGGCAAGACCTGAGGACACTTTTAAAATGTGTTCTTTTTATAATAAACACAGGTGATGCCTAAAACTCCCACCTTTGTTGTATCATTATAAAGCACGTACAGCTAAATGTGTAGATTTCGGAGTTTGAATGAAAGTGTGTCTGCATACAGACAGACCTGCAGGTTGATGTGAGCTCCATGGGCCAACAGCAGCTCCTGGCACAGCGCTCCTTGCCGTGAAGAGGAAGCAAAGTGGAGAGCAGAAAAACCCCTCTCGTTCACCTAGAGCAATGTAATTACACAATTAAACGCACATACTTACCACGCACTTACTGTCTGGCACAGAGTCATGCACGCATACCTGGTTGACGTTGGCTCCGGCCTCAATGAGCTCACCGACCACCACATCCTGTCCGTTGTAACAGGCCAAATGGAGCGGTGTGTTGCCATAGCTGTTCACCTCGTTCACCTATGCAAAGAGAAATAATCTGTATTTATGCATGGTCATAGGTGTTTTGGTGTTCTGCAGGAGTCATAGGCCTCCCTCAGCCTCTTCTTTGCAGAGGCACTCAGTTTTTGAGGATGGCCTGCTATGGGAAGTTACACGCATTTGTCATTTCTTCCATTTCTAAGTAATGGATTTAACTGTACTCCAAAGCAGACATTCAGTCACTAGGAAATTTTCCTGTATCCATCTATGACTTATTCTTTAAAACAACCTTTTCACAGAGTTGCTTGAAGTGTTCTTTTGTCTTCATGGTATAATTATAGCCAGAAGAACCGATTTACTAGTGACTCATTTCACTCAGATGATCTACATTTCACAAATTGTGTGACTTCTAGCAGCAATTGGCTGCAGCTGTCCTAAATTAGGTGAAATCTTAAACTTTACTTTGTAGAAATCTGTTTTCACTGTAACACAAGAGTATTTTCTTTGTAAATTCTTGTTTAAAAAAAAACCCAATTTAAGCTGAACATCATTCAGTGTTGAAAAGCAGTAAAAGGGGAAATTATCCAAAGGGTTGAATATTTTTTATAGACACTGTATAACTGCACTTAGAAATTTAGTTATTGTAATTTTGGCACATTACCCACACTTTAAATACATTACTAGCATGTGTGTACATATGTGTACTAACATGGACACCCAGGCTCAGCAGGTAGTGCACTGTGCTGCTCATGCCACTGGAGGCGGCTGCATGTAGCGGTGAATAGGCCTTCTTGTCCTTACAGTCGACTTCAGCTCCACTGGCCACCAATAACTTCACTACCTCCAGGTGACCTGATAAAGTGTGTTGAAAGGGAGATAAGCCAAATGTCCTTCAGTCAAAACATACACGTCACCTTGTCCTATGTATCTAGACTACCACTGCAAAACTAGATTTCAAAAATCTTACCCATGTAGGCTGCCCAGTGGATGGCTCTCCTGTCCTTCTTGTCAAACGCATTAATGTTGGCTCCTCTGGACAGCAGCAGCTTCACCATCTGACATACAGGATTCAGGTTAAATAGCTGCTGATGAATGTTTGCCTGTGTGCACACGGTGTTTAAGTGAAAATGACCAACCTCTACATGTCCACTGAAGGCAGCGTGGTGCAGGGCAGTGCGTCCGGCCCGGTCAGATACATTGACATTACTAAGCAGTGGGACCAAAGCCTCAGCACAGCGTACTGCTTTGTTGCTAGCTGCTACATGGAGCGGCGTCTGCCAGTTCTTGTCCCGAGCGTTCACATCTGCACTGTGCTTTAGTAACACCGCCACTGCATCCTGAATAGAAAGCGAGCATGGGTCAGAATGTGCAGACAGAGAGTCTCTCTGGGAATGTGCCTCGATGTTCTAATAAAGTACATGCCAGTGTTTGCAGGTGGCTGTGTGGGTGTTTAGAAAATTCTTTGCTATTCTTGTAGGCCTTTTTTTTTTAGCACAGAGAAGGTGAAACAACACAAGGGGCTGTGTTAGTTTGGGCATACTGCCCAGGACCAAGATGAGCAGGTAGAGATTTTGAAGGATTCACAAACACATAGTCATGGCACAGGAGTTATTTCCATTTGCCCCTGTAATTTATCACAACAATTTTCTCAAACCCTTGCCAGTCAGATATTTCTAAGTTATACTGTCAGGTATGTGTACATTAAATGCTATTATCATTGGGGATTTGTCTAATAAAACATCTTATGACAGGCTATAAAAACCTAAATGTGAGAATCAGCGCATTTCATTGCTTGTGAGTGACAGCAGAGAACCAAGTCAGAGCTGCAGTGGAGTCACCAGAGTATACATTGGCATGTGGATTTGTGTAATGTGTTACCTCACTACAAGAAGCGACAGCTCGGTGAAGAGGCGTCAGCCACTTGTTATCTTTGGCATTAACTCGGGCTCCTCGAATGAGAGAAAGAGAAAGAGAGAAAAAGATGTTAGAAAAACATCAATACAGGCAGACACAGCAAAGGCAAACATGGTGAAAACCCGAAACATAGCTGACCTAAAGGCAGGCCAAGTCTAAAAGGCTTTTTACATGATTTGTGGAAAGGGGTAATGAGCCAACAGTGCCTGGAAGATATAAAACTCCCATGATCCTCTTTGGCACAGCTTGGGGGTTAAAATAGCCCTAAAGCTGCACCTGTTGCAAGCACTTCATATTATTGAGAAACACTGAACACGCACACACGCACACACGCACACGCACACACACACACACACACACACACACACACACACACACACACACACACACACACACACACACACACACACACACACACACACACACACACACACACACACACACACACACACACACACACACACACACACACACACACACACACACAACCATTTTACTGCTCTTGCGTTACGCTTGTGTAAGCTCCTCCTCCTAACGTTCTCAGCTCAGTTCACTGAAAGCCAAGAAAGACTATCAGATGATTGATAAATAAGTACTAGAAATGTCACCAGTCACTAAGAGACAGTTACTGAGCAGGGCGTGGATATTACTGAGGGAATGGAGTGTAGCATGTGAGGGTGAAGGAGATGACAAACAGTCAGGCCCTTTGAGGAATTCAGAAAAACCAGAGCCGGAGGGAAAAGATGCAGAGCAAACTACCAGGACACAAGTAAAGGACCTCATTCCACTGATGAAATGTATAACATTTGGCTGAACAATGACTCTCAAAACTGTGTCTTACAATTTCCTTTCACATTTAAAGATTTTTCTGGACAGCATATTTAACAGAGAGACTTTTCACAGGCCGATGACCAAACAATACTGCACTGTGAGTAAAAGGAATTTATAAGCTTAAATTGGAAGAGGCAACATTTAGAAACACATAGTCAAATAAATGCGTACAGGAATAGATACTGACAGACAGTGTGGATGGGTGAGTGAGCTCACAAGTAGAATTGATACTTGAGGTGCACAGATATTAGTTGGCAATTAAACAGAGCAGATGGATAGCACTTGATAGATTGCAGCTAGCAGAGCAGGGGTGTAGTGTTTACCTGAGAGGATGAGCAGTTCGATGATCTCAGCGTCTCCCAAGTAGGCTGCAGCATGCAACGGGGTCCGCTTCTCATTATCCTGGAAGGACGTTCAAAAATGAACAAAAAAACAACTGAAATTGAAACATAGCCGGGGTTTTCTTTTTCCCATTTCATACAACTATAGGTCATACATCATGAGCAGTGAGAACACGCATCACTTGGGAAAAGAAAATCTATAGACCTCACACAGTTGCAGACCACAAGAAACATGAGACTAGAGCGACATGGCAAAAATTGTCTATCATCTGTTCACGTTTATTCTTCCCTTCACTCCATCACTTCAACACACTTTGCCTGCTGCTGCTGCACCCCCCAGCTCTCTCTATTCCAGCGCAGCAAAGAGCAATCAGCGAAGTGGGGCTATAAACAAATGTCATGTGACTGCAAAAGCCCCGGGCCAGTGTTGCTGACTCCAGGGAGACTCAGTGTGATGATCCCAGCACTATAGG
Organism: Acanthochromis polyacanthus; assembly: GCF_021347895.1. Lineage (NCBI taxonomy): Eukaryota > Metazoa > Chordata > Actinopteri > Pomacentridae > Acanthochromis > Acanthochromis polyacanthus. Next base: position 28,783,461 of record NC_067123.1, on the reverse strand, counting down.
TCCACAGAAAGACAGAAGTGAAGGGAGAAAAGCAAACAATAGAAGTGAATGGGGCATAAACTGAGGAAATACTTTTAGACTGACACAGGACAGAGAGGAAAAGCAATGGGAGAAGAAGGAAAGATTAGGTGGAGGTTATGCCCTTGAGCATCAGAGACGTTATAGTGTTATGAACACTTCATGTGTTCTGCTGGGTTGACCGCTACATAAGATGGAGAATGTAGAAAGCTGCCAGAAGCTGCGTTCCATCAGTCAATCGATCAGTTGCAGCCCTGATCAATTGTGGCCTGCTGCCAGACTGCTGCAATTCTTGCTGTCGTTTATGTCATGTGTCAAATGCACAAAGATACCATCAGAGCAAAACAAAACCATCATATCCTCTATGAAAGGTAGAAAATATGCAGCGAAACAAAATGCTGACATGTGAAATCTTGTAACAAAGCTAAAGCAAATGGACCTGAAACAACATGAGAGCAACAAACCTGAATGTTGACATCCTCTTTCTTGAATATGAGGGAGCGAACTTCATCTGGGTCCACATTGAAGATGGCTCTTAACAGAGACGGCTTCAGAGACAGAAAACAAAAACAAAGTCATAAAAACAAAAGATGAGAAAATGAGCACTAGCTCTTCAATTTGCAAGGCAGTCATTTTCTGTGCTGACAACTGTGCTATCAGTGAGAGTTATAGATGGGCCTCGCATACGTACAATATAATCCTGGGTTGGGACAGAGCCATAGGTCACAACTGGCTGTATATCACCTATTTGTTTATGAAAGTAGCAGCTGCAGGCTGGACAATAAAGTCGAGCAAGCATTCACACACCGTAAATGTTTGAGTAGATCTGTGAGGGGTTAAAGCTGCGATCTCTGCCATGTAGTGAAAGGACAGCTAATTAAATATTGATGTAAAAGACACATGGCATATAAAAGAAAAATCAGGGCTGGCTGTAAATAGAGAAATGTGTCCTTATCATTTTAATATTAGGGCAATTAAAACAAGTTATACAAGGTGTGCGTGTTCTAAAGAAGAGCTGTCAAATTTCCCTGGAAGGAGGAAACTGCAGCTGAATGAGGGACAGAAAAACACTGCAAGCACACACCACCCGCCACCTCAACAAGTGTTAGCATTCATGCTAATGTGCATTAATGTAAACAGCTGGCATGGGTACAAGAGTGTACAAGTGGCACGGGTGTTGTGTTACTTTTGTCTGTAAAGTGACCTTGGGTGTTGTGAAAGGCACTGCCAAATAAAATGTATTATTATTATTAATAATAATAATTATTATTATTAAGAGTGTGGTGCTGCCTGATACTGAATGGGATTTGTAAACAGTGTTGTTCTGCAGTCATGAAAAGCCTTCCAGAGGTGCCGGTGGGAAACACAAAAGCGTACTCCATTCAAATTAAAGGTTAAAGGAAGCAGCTATTTTAAGCTCACAATTTTACTCCAGATACTGGGTTCAAATATACACTACTCTTTCATATTAAGGGTTAATAATAATTATTGTCTCAGATAGCAAACAGAACCTTGAACGCTGCTGTTAAAAATCAAACTGAAACAAAATAATCCACAAAAGAACAACTCTGGCCTGCCTGCATGCTTCATTTTTTCCTACATTCTTTTAAATTGCACAAGTTGTGCCATTTTCACATGACAGTCAACAAAACTGTATGTAGCAAAAAGAGATTTAATTTGCAAACTGTTTCAAAATGTCTGAAAAATCAACAAGCTAAGGCTAAGGATTTTATCTGGGGAATAATAGCATTAGTGCAAAATTTTGTGTCAGCATTTTTCTTCAAGTGGTGAAATATTACAGAAAATGCACTGACAAACTTAAAAAAACCTTAAACATTAACAAGTCTGAATCACATAATACTGCCATTATCTCTTTTGCAGTTCATTATGTATGTAGAGTCTGTTGAAGCACCGTGTCTATTTAACTAATGAACTTTTTCACAAACAGGCATTTTCCACCAGAGAGGCCAGTCGTGGTGAAGTGAGATTGAAGTTATGCCATTCAGTACTTAGTGCTATAAAAATGCGACTTACTATACAAGTGGTACTATAAAAGCACCATGATGTCAACACGCACCTTATTCTCGGCCACTATGTTTTCCCCAACCCTCTCTCATTTCGTCCCACCTAAAAATAAGTGGGGCTGCCTAGCATGCCGGCATCTGTCTCATTCCTATTACACTGATGATCACTGAAACAAGGTCAGAAATCGAAGAAGATAGACAGACCCTGAGCACACACCCTGTCATCAGAGAAGGCACATCGTCTCTGGCTTTCCCCTTCTCAGTGCACACTTCAAAGAACAGGTTTCATAAGATGAAAAGGCTTATTAACGTGTTTCAATGGTAGGCTTGCCCTTTGTACAACCGGTACTGGAGACTACAAAGCCCAGGCTTTGCTCATAATCTATACCAACCAGAAGTCTTCTCATATGGCAGCACTATAAAGGTGATTGTACTGGTGCTATCTTTAGCATTGGATAACATGTGATAGCAGTACATTGTATTTTTATGCAATGGAACATGTAGCTGTGCACTGCAGCACAGGTTTAAACTTCAAGCCTGGTTCAAGAACTGCAGTAGCTTGTTTCAAATCGTAGTTAATGCTGTCATTTACACCTTAAACATGGAAAATACTGAATCAAAGATTCAGCAAACTCTAATTTTATCACGAGAGAACCAGACACAAGGCCCCGTCTCACCTTGTCATCCTGAGCGGCAGCCCTTCGAGAGGCATGATGGGATCTGCGGTCTGGGGATGATTTGGGCCGAGGAGGTGGGGATGAAGACGAGGGCTCATCCTCCTCTACCTCCTCCAGCACCACGATACACACACGGCTAGCGCGCTCTGACCGCATCAGGAACAAACATTCACGCACCACACAATCGCTCACACACTCCGTCTCCCTCACTCACACACATAAATACATACTGTTCCTTCGTTCATATGTGCGCAAATCAGGAGCGCAAAGGTCAGCAATAAATCCCACAGACATAGTGTTTTCCTCGTAAACAAACAGTGCACATCTTCGTGTAAAATCCAACGTGAAATCCAGCTCTGTCCTCTATCTGTCAGTGCCGCTTTGCTGCATGTCTCTTCTCCTCCTCTCTCCTCTCTCTCAGCCACGCTCACGCTCTCTGTGAGCAGCGGTAGCAGAGACGGCAGGGAATTCCTCTGCGTAATGGTGGCGGTAAAAGAGGCATGCGGCAGAATGAGCCTGGGCTGCCTAGCAGCACACAGGAAGCTACATATCCTCACTGCTGTGCTGCAGCCAAGCAACACACACACGCATACACGCATCTGATGCAAACACACACACACACGCACACAGAGACCCTGTGATTAGCGGGGACGGGGGCAGCAGCACTCAATGTATGTGTGGGTATGCATCGCTCAGTTCAGGCAGACTGCTGAAGCCAGCTCTTTCAAAAGAAGAGAGAGGGAGAGGAGGGGCAGGGGGAGGAGAGAGGAGGTGAAAGAGAGAGGGAGCGAAAAAGAAAGAAAAAGGGGGAATAAGGACAGGGGCGAGAGAGAGCCAGAGAGAGAGGGAGAATAACTGTAGGCAGGTACCTGGAGTCCTAAAGAACACAAAGAAACCTGGAGATGAATTGTGCAAAGAACAAATATAGAACAAAGAACAGAGGACAGAAATGGGTGCAAATTTGTAGGCAAAAAAAACACTGACAGAGAAAGGAAAGAAATAATAAAAGAGAAGCAAATAGAAAACAGAAAGATAAGATAAGCGATAAGCGAGGTTACTGGGGGAGTAAGGGCCATAGTTTGATGTGTAATTATGATCAGGTCACTTGCTGGATAGTGCTGATTCATGGTTCAGTTCATTGGCATGTGGTGGGGTTTCCTGTTACAACAGTAAAAATAAAAGTGAAAGTGTAATGATTTTACAGGAGAGAACAATGGTTTGACATCATCTAGCCTTTTTTTGAAAACCCTGCAAGCTCCAGCAACCAATACAAGGTTGTTTGTTGAGCGCAGTAACACAATCTGGATATCTAAATGTTTACAACTGCATCACATGACTGATCAGACTCTTGTTTTATGGATTTATTGCTCATCCAACAAAGACCTTGAGTTATTGTTCATTAGAGAAATTATATAAAGCACAGAAAAGCTCCTTATAATTTGTTAATTGGCTAAATGTGAGTTGTTTAAAAAGCTCTAACCAACACAGCACTGTAAAAACAAAACCATGTGCACGACAATGTGGTGCTGTTTTTAGAATTTGCAAAATAAGACTTAAGTGGTCTGCAGGTTCATAAAGTTGGTGCTGAAATAGAAATGCTCTTTCCCTCTAAACGTGGAAGAATAAAAGAAAATGGATTCCAGCTTGGTGCGTGTCCATGTATGTGTGTTCCAGTATCCTCTTTGGTGTATCGGTGGCACAGCTTCAAAAGTCCCCATCTCCTCATTATAAAACTGGAACAAACTGGCTTTGCCAGAGAATGTGAGGGTAGCTAACAAGACCAGTCTGTACGGGCATGTTTGTGTGTGTGTCTCAGTCTCCTTCATATTCAACACAGACCCTAAAGAGAGCAATCTTGCCAAGCCGCACAACCCCATTAACTCAGAGGGAGGGACAGCGCAAAGGGAGGGCGAATAAGAGAGAGAGATTCATTTGGATGGAGCCTTAGTGCAGGCCGAAATTTTAACCCTAATGGCCTTACCATTTAAAAACTTAATATGAAACACAGCCTACAGTCTTTCTGCTCCTACAGCAAACCGAGCTGACGTAACAGATTTGCATCAAAGAGACAAACAAACGATGATGTTTGGGAAGCAAAATATACACACAAACAACCAATGTTTTGTCTATCCCACTTGCTAGCACTGAGGATATTCTCAGCAGTGCAGCCCAAAGATATTTACAGAGCAGATTTTGCCGTAATCTGCCAAACAGAAATGAGTCTTCCTGTAAACTGTTTGTGTATTCATGTGTGTTTAAAGATGTAATCAGGGCTCACAAACAAAGCCAAAAGAAGAAAGCATGTGGAATAGATTGTCAATTTTCACATACGGTATAAAAGTGATCAACAGCACACAATTATAAGCACAACAAGAACAACACCTGGACAACAAAAACTGAAAAAATAAAAATTGTGATGTACTGGGCTTCTGTTTCCATGAGGTAAGCAGAGCCTAAATGCCAGCTCCATTAATGCTGAGTTGTGGCAATAGGAAAAACATCCAGAAGGTGAACCCCATCTACCGCAACAACAAGAGGACACAGTCACAATATTATCACAAATACAATTTCAATACAGTCCACTGACTGCTTCGTGAAAAACACAGCATGGCAGTGCGCATGTGTGAGTGAGAGTATGCAGGCTTACACTGACCTCTGCTCTGACCCAGCGACAGGATGCACTGTGTAATGTAATCCCAATGCAGAAACACAAAGGGCAGTACGTGCCGGTGGGTGTGCGTGCATGCTGGCACACATACTCACAGAGACAGCAGCAATGAAGATGCTGACATCTAGAGATTTCAGAGCTTTTAAAGACCAAGAGAGGGTGATGCGAGTTAAAGCTTTACCGCTGTGATGGACATGTGTGATCTACATGTGTGGTATGCATACTCTGACCACCGTAATATTCCATCCACTACATGCTCTAACTGAAAGCCAAACCGAGGATATGCCAATAAATAAATCTGGACTTATAAAACTTAGTTTTAATGCTCCAAAATACACACAGTCATCAGCACTGATATAGCATGACGTGCTACTTTTAGCTATGTCAAAATGAATTGATTGCTATTTATCTTGCTGTGTATGAGGCTTGTTGTTACTTATATTTTACGTTTTTTAATGATTTCAGTGACGTCTAATGACCAAGTGTTGACTCAGCACAGTCTCAATAACTCATTCTGTGAATAAGCCTGGCAGCAAAAACATATGGGGAAAAACAATCCTGCTGTCTATATGAGGGCCCCAGAAAAATTTTTCCACTCATAGCACTGGCCCTACTCATTTTTTTTGGTTGGTTGCACCAGCAAATGATCTGGTCGCCCCACTCCTACCTCCTTATTATAATCCAGCATCACCACAGCTATTAATTGACCAAACATGCTGCTGAACAGCTGTTTTTGCATAACTTGGTTATGTTGTGGAAATTTTCCAGAAATTTTCTGGGAATTTTGAGAGAATGATCTGGGAATTTTCTTGGGATATTCCAGGAATGTCAGAGAAAATTTATGGAACTTTTCCTGCAATTTTATGTGGATTTACTTATAAATTTATGGGAATCTTTCTGGATTTTTATGAAACCTTAGAATTCCTGGAAAATTCGCCCAAAATTGCCACAAAATTCCTCAATAATTCCAAATATATTTCAGGAAAAATTAGGGAAAATGTCCATAGAATTCCTGGAAAATCCCTTTAAATTCCAAGAAAATTCCTAAAAGATTTCCATAAAATTCCAGGAAAATTCCTAAAAGATTTCCATAAAAATTCAGAAAATTTTCATTTTTCCTGAATTATTAAAGAAATTTTCTGGGAATTCTATGGACATTCTAAGGAATTTTTCCTAAAATTTTAAGGCAATTTATGGGTATATTCCTGGAATTTTATGGTAATCTTAGAATGTTAGAATTCCTGGAAGATTTCTGGGAAATTTTGAGAAAATTGGCCTTACAAATCCTGGAAAATTCCCATTGAATTACAAGAAAATCAAATAAATCGCAAAAAAAACCTTCTGAGAATTCTATCAAAATTTTAAGGAAATTTTTCTGTAATTTTGTGTGAATTTTATTTACAATTCCTGGAAAATTTCAATAAAATTGCCATAAGATTCCTAGGAAACTCATACAATTTCAGGGAAAATCTCATCAAATTTCAATAGAATTCCCAGAAAATTCCATGAAGCTCATAGAAAGAGAATTTCTTTTATTATTTACTTTACAAAAATCCCCAAAACCTGGAATCAACATGTACACCATTTTCCAAGTGCCCACTGTGCACATTTGAATATTACACAAACAAGATGCCACATGATGCTTAGAGGTTTGTAGGCTACAAGCATGTAACAACATGTTTCTAATGTCTCATAATGGATATATCTGAGAAGCCTCAGGCAAGTAAACACCTACAAAATTACAATACGCTCTTTTGTATGTGTTCTCTTACTATCTCTCTCTTCACTCAGGGCCATAGCCTGGTGAGGAGACTCTTGCATGTTTCTAAGCAACAAACGCCCTCTAGGGGACAAACAGAAGCCTTTGCCAAAAGTGACACTCATTCTTGTGTCCAGTTTGGCCCTTTGAGTGTGACTATTTTTGTCCCTTTGTCCATTTCTCTGTCAGCAAGCAGTAGAGAGAACAATAGAGAATAGAGAGGGGATCTAATCGCAAACACTGTTCCGTTTGTTGCGTGCCTGCTGCTAACTGTCCGGAAGACTGGTCAGTCCAGGACAGGCCATAGAGATGAATAATCACTGACCCACTTTGATGTAATTTTATATTTTTTTTACCTAGCTGTATGGAGCTGCAAAAATAATATATCATAATCATTTAAGCCAATTCTGAACCAAAACTTAATAGGATTTGTAAACATTCGCTGTTTCTGTTTTCATTTAGTCACCAACATACTATATTGAATTACTGAATAAATAAAATGTAAAAATCTATGAAAAATCATCAGTTAACAATTGTTAACTGATGAATATAAGTATATTGTTAACTTCCTTTGAAGTGTCATACAACACACAAACTTGTGTCAATGCGATTAGTTTACTTAACATAGTGGGGGAAATTGTGAAAAATGAAAAAAGACAAATCCATCAACAAATAAATTTGCGTGACTAAAACAACAACAACAGTGAAATCCACTACTTATGGACCAATGAATGTGCTCACTGGTGATCACTGTCTTCAAGGCAGCAGCTGATCTGAGCCTGGGGAAAGTGTCTAATACGTGGACAGCTGTGGACTTAAGAGGCGGCAGCACCTGCTATTTTAGTCTGACAGCTTTTCTTATTACCAGCAACAGGTGACTGACTGGCCATAGCTGCCCCGGAGAAAATGTGCAGGGAGCTGAACCAGACAGCTGACAAAGCAAACTCCCTGGGCAAAAAAAATCGGCCTGGAGTCAGTTAATTCGGAAATATGCACTCCAGTTCAACATAATACTGCAAGGACTTCAAGTTAATGACCCTGTAATGAGTGGCACAGCTATTATTTGTCTTGCGTGAGTCAAAGCTGCTAATTGACATTAGCAGGGCAGCGGAGTTAGCCTCCCTGATAAGCTCGTAGCTATCCAGCTGTGTCCATCGGTCTATCACCACTACAAGCAGCAACACGAACGAAAAGCACCGGAGATGATAAAGCAGACAAACGGCAGTTTTATCACTGAGAACACACCAAACTGTCTTAACTAAGTTTACTTAAGCCAACAGGTGACGAGGTGTTAGCATGCTTGTTGCGTTAACTGCTTTTCTGTTTACTGGCAACCGCTAGCTAGTTGGCTAACATGTCAGATGTTCGTTGACTTAATAACATTAGCTTAGCCTACAGACCTTAATTTTCACATTTACTTGTCTCACACGGGTTGAAGTCACCACAAGGAAACTGTTTAATGATAGTAAAGTTAGTCTATGGTTAAAATGAACACACACGTTGTTGACTAACTACATATACTGTGAACAAAACTGCCGCGAATCAGTTTTACAACAAGTTGAGTTTAGCTAACTAAATGTTAGCAAGATGTGCTAGTAACGTTACCTGGTCTTGTATCTTCAACACAGCCATATTCCCCGAGTGAAGCCAAAAGGAGGCAGCAACCCGCCCGGGAGTTACTGTAAATTATCCGGGGGAAACTGGAAGAGGACAGAGGCTCCGGAGCAGCTTCCCCCCTCTTCCTGTCATGGACAAAGTCTCAACGTTATGGGAGACAAATGACAAAATGGGACCAAAACACAGCAGTCAATAAAGTGCAGTCGGCAAGAGTTTGAGACCCACACAGATCAGACCGGCTGCAGGACGGTTCATTCAACAGGAGTAGTGATAAATCTACAAGATCCCAACATGTGCACTGACATTTATGTATATGTGCTCTTATTTTTCTGTTAACTTTATTCCCTAACAGTCAAAATGACAGTGTGTAAATGTAGATATGCACATTTTCTGCTTTTACAATACAAAGTCCAATAACACCTAATGCAGTTTCAAATAATGAGCTGAGATTAGGTAAACTGCATAGTATGGAGGGGGGAAACCATTTAAAATCTAATATTTTTAATTTTAATATTTGTCACAGCTTTGGAAATAACTACATTTTGTAAAAGGCACGAAAAAAAGACCTATAATAATCAAATACATGCAATAAATGTTTAAAATTAAGATGTACAGAAACGGTAAAAATAAAATTTAAAAAAAATCACACTTGATGGCCGAAAACTAATTTTGAACCACCAGTATTATTTGCAAAAGTTGTATACATAAAATAAACAAATAATTCAAACAAAAGAAAATTCTGAGATGGCAAGAAGATAGTCATCTTGGTGTTTAATGGAGACAGATACAACAAAGAGCCATCACTAACTGGCTTGAAATCAGCAAAGCAGCTGTCCATTGTAACGCAAGAAGGAAGCTTAGTGTGGCTTCACCAAAAATACAAAAGAGGCAGAAAACAGTGGTCTAATAATTAATACTCCAAAGCTGTATATTAACCAGGCTTTATTAGGTCCTGTGACTAATGTTTTCTTGCACTGCAGTTTCCATCTATTAAAGTTAAAATGTACTTGTTACGAGTGTATCCACCTAAATCATTTTATTTGCAAACTGATTATGCAAGAAATATACAAAATGAAATATGACTTACCAGACTTTTACTGGACTTTAAGTCCACAAAATTGGAAAAGTCACAATACTAAAAAAAACAATAGTATGAATACAATGCACAGTAAATATCAACACTGACTTTCACCCAATAGCTGGACGTCTGGACATCTCTAAAACAATAGATTCCACTTTTCACTTTCCAATAATCACAGCAGGTTTTGGTGTATTTGTGGACCTCTGTATTATTTACCCCAGCTGTGGTATTTAAACTGATGTCAGGACTTTTAGACCTCTTGGTCTGTGAAAGCTCTGGTGTCGTTTCAGGCGGGATAAACTAGAAAACTGTTTGCCACATGTACCGCACTTGTTTCTCCTGGTGTGGCTTTGTAGATGTTGAACCAAACCTTCTGTAGACTCTAAATGTTTCCCACAAATCCCACAAATGGGGATTTTATCCTTTGTGTGTGTTTGCACGTGTGTCCTCAGTGTGTACATGTAGTGGAAAATCTTTCCACATGCCTTACAGCAAAAACAATCTGTGGGGTTCTGACCTGCAGGTGGTGCTGCTGATTTTTTTACGCTCAAACTCACGCGGGGTAAAGATCTCCTCACACGCATTTTCCTCTTTGAGTTGAGTGCCTTTCTACTCGGATGTGTTTGGGTCGTCTTCCACTCCTGAGTCTTAATGCATCTTCCATTCTCAGCAATCGCACTGTCTTTAGTGGTCTGCTGTAAGTCCCCAGCTGGCTCCACTGTTTCAATGACCTCATCATCAGGCTGAGTTTCCACAGCCCAAGTTGAAGAATTAGGAACACTGTGTCCTCTGCTGCTTCTGACGCTGCTGATTTCACTAATATCTTGGATGTAACTGTCCACACAGACAATGTTGAATGTAGAGTTTTGGGCATGATTCGGTTCTTGGCTTTGTTCTCCAATTCGACCTTTTTCATTTTCTATCACCTGACCTTTGCTGTCCACTTGTTCAGAGTACTGCTCCTCTGAGTAGCTCACTGAGGATGAAGAAAAAAACATCACACGCATTTTTTATTTTTTACATGTGTCATATTTAACAGTTTGCAGTGAACATGGCAGTGCTCTTGTACTGTACCTTGCTCTGATTCCTCTTTAAGATGAAGCTGCAGTGAGGCCTGATGACTCCAGGGTTCAGGACTCAGTGGCACCTCTTCCTCAGAGACAGAGGGTTGATTGGTCTCTAGGGTGAAGAACAGAACAGTGAACGTTGTTATACTGACAAAGAGCCAAATATGCATTTCTTGAAATCAACACTCATCAAACTATTATTCAACAGCCTCAGTAACTCAGTACATGCTTCTAATTAATGAGACAAAGTGGAGAAAAAACACTTGACAAAATAACCAAACTAAGAACAAAACACGGTTAGTAGTCAAACTATAGCAAATGACCTGCAAATTAAAACAGTTTTAAAATTGGAATGTGTCATTTTTAAATACTCAAAATGCAAAATTCAGATATTTTTCTGAAAATAAACTCCAAAATAATTCATCTCATGGTGCAATGTTAAGCCTAAGAATCTCTGAATTACTAATGTGCCATTAAAAACCATCTACTTTAATGCAAAGAGATTTCTGCTGCCCTATTGTGTAGAAAAGGGGCGTTGCTTTAATAGGCGCAGATGCTGAATTTGCTCATTTGCTACTTCTGCAATAAATATTAATCAGTAGTTCTCTAACAGTGTCTACGGCATCTTTCTGAGATTGTAAGGCCAAATAACTTATTTGTGACAAACTAGAGGACATCAGACATATTTGTTGACTAACCTGCATCTTGACTTTGCTGCAGTATTGCATAACCTGTAAAGCAATAAGACACAGTGGCCAGCATTGTCATATCAATAGTTAATAAGACCTAAAAGCAATACAGTAGCTTTGTAGAGCAGAACTGAAAACATGCTTTTACCACAAAATAAAACAAAGGTCAAACATACCGTGCTGTTTAGATAGGTGGACCTCAAAGTTACATTTCCGATAAATGATCTTTTTGCAGTATGGGCAGTGCCAGTGACTTCTGCCCTGGATCTTGTCCTTGCACATGCACGGTACAACAAACTTTTCTGAAAAGAAAGAACACCTTAAATTGCTTGTAAGCAGTGTATTTGCATGCTTTCCACTCTTTAAAAATCAGCTAACATACTTGAAAATTGTTTGACTAACAAACAACTACTAACAGTCAACGCCTGTTAGTAGTTGCTTTCATCTTCAGTCAATCATTTTATTCAGCGTGGTTTTGAAAAGTTCAAATGTCATATGAGATTTCAAAGGAAACAATGCTGCATTCATGGACTATTTTCTTAATCAAACTCAACATTTTTTTACTTTTGTGGTATGAACAAAAATCAGTGACTCCCAAATAAAATGGCTTAATTATCTAAAATATGATACCACATTTTGAAAATGATCAGTAAGTGACACTGTAGAGCTGCTCTGCTTTTAGGATCCAACTAAAGAATCAAACATAGTCAAATACTACTATACAAAAGATTAAGTAAGTGCTGCATGATGGCTAATGTAAGTACAAAAAAAATAAGACCCAGAAAGTCTTGCTCAATATTATTTAATGTAGCAAACCATGGAAAAAACAAGGCTCTCTTCTTTCAGGTCAAATAACATTATTAATTTACTCTTCAAGTGAACAAATAGACCAGTGTCTCTCGCTTTCAGGTCTTTATCAGGGTTTGACAAACAGATTCTACTCAGCATATGTGCTTCAGTATATAACCCATAGATGGCCCTAGAACGCAGGCCCTATGTCTATCCCAAAGGATACAAAACCAACTTCACATATCATTAATTAATTTTTACAAAATTGTCTATGCTGCATAATATTAAACAAGTGTTTCTAGCTTCTTTTTTTTTCTTTTTTAACAGTCAGGCTCAAGAAATTGTGGTATGTAATTTTTATCCCTTGGTTGTGTTGTCAAATGATAAGGTAAGGTTTTAATGTAGATACCAATTAAACTTACCAGTGCCATCCTGAAAATGAACTGCAAATAAATAATGCCTTCTCATCAAATGTGTCTCGTTGCCTTGTATTCTCTTGAGGCAGTAGGGACAGTTCTCATTGGATGCATACTTTAGAAAGTCTTCACACGAGGTGAAGACACACTGAAGGTCTGGAAAGCAAAGGGAGGTCTAACATTATAACTTGAAAAAGCAGCATGGCAGTTCAAGAGTTACTAGCATTACGAGACACTGTAGCAGTTGTTGGAGACAAAAGCTCATGATGTTGCCTGGTAGGACTTTGACTACTTCTATTTCTTTTTATAAAGAAGTAACATTTTCTATAGTTTTATCAAGGAGCAAGAGGCATTTTCTTAGATGCAAGTCATACCACTGGGAGTTGTGAATGCAGTCTCTCTGGCCTTTTGTTTTAATCCTGAGTCTAATGGACATGGGCCAGCAGACACAGCAGACACAGCAGCAGCAGCAGCAGGGAGGCTTTTGTTGGCATGAAATTCTGGAGAGAAAAGGGCAAAACAAAACTAGTTGGAACTAAGTGGTACACGGTATAACATTCCCATTTTCTTCTGTCATTGGAATAAAACAAAATTAATGGCCAGTTTTGGTAACATCACTACTGGAGTAACCATCATGAGAAGACAAAGGCATGATACTGACATGTCAGCGTGGTACTGTCTATACCTCTGTAACACAGTGTTGTGGGTGACATGTTAACATGATTAGCTGTGGTCAGGTTAAAAGAAAAAAGAAAATTACATACAAGCAAGGATTTGCACGGAGCAGCTGTCCATCATACGAATTTGAAAATTTGAAACATTTTACGTTCACATAATGAAAGTGACCATCATAGTTTTAGGACATTTGGAAGCCTGTAACTGTGCAGTGGTGAAAACTTTCATAATTTACGCAAATGCTACTGGCAGTAAGCAGTAATAATAAGGATTTAACTCTCAGTACATGCATTGTCTGTAGCTGTGCCAATCAAAAATAATGCACACTGCTACAGCTTCACTATAAGACAAGTAAAGTTTTATTTGACCTCTTTGAACGGTTTTCAAGTTTAGACAGCAATGACAAACTAACAGGAGAACATTTAAAGTCAGATGGAAGCCAATTAAATGCTAATTAACTACTGTCCAGTTTCGTGTTTTTCGGTGGAATATATCGTGTTGTAGACTTAATAACATTGTATAATTGCATGACTGCAATTAGCAGCTGGGATGTAAGCAGCTTCGTATGACTGCTGAGATCCACCTTCTGGTCCACAGGTTAGCCCACCCACCTGTAAGCCATAACGATGCTAAACTAGCCGCTGGTACAGTCTGTGGTCCCGGCGCAGTCTTATTTAAAGTACCAGACACATAAAAGAATGAGGTGATGTGGTTAAGCAGCGGCACTAACTGCTTTCATTTCTGTAATGTGGCACTAGAATCATATAAGTTACTCTGACGGACCAACCTTCTGTCTGCACTAACTTGGATTTGAGGATAATATCCAGCAGAGAGCGATGCCGCTCGTTGTCCTCCTTCAGACGGGAAGTTTGCTCCTCATAAACCGTCATTGTTTTGTCAATAGCTCCTAATATTTCTGAGGCAGCAGCGTGGAGCCGCTCCGAGACGAACACTTTCAGTTCTTCAATCTGACTCATATTTCGGCACCTGGATTCAGACGAGCTAGCAAACCTGCTAATACAGTCTATGCTAGTAACACATATGGCCACGTGACCTCAAAAGCGGAAGTTGGGCTGCGTCTTTATTGCGCATGTGTGCTGGTCACTTGTGGCAGAGGTGATGGACAGCGTTTAACTGATGACAAATTTGGTTTTACTTTTAAGTTGCCAGTTACCTTTAAAGATTATGGACACGCATAGAACATATGGGGTTCAGCCCAGCTCACAAATACTTACACTTAATTTCTACTATTTTCAAGTTAGAAGTAAGTGAAATAATTGAAGTCTGAGAAACTGTATAAACATATGCACACAAAACTGTGGTAATGCCAGCTTCTCCAAGGAGTATATAATGAAATTATAACGGATGACAACTTTGTTATTTCTAAGCTAAATTTACAATCCGGAAAGGTGGTAAACAATGTGGTAAGACATACCTTTACATGATTATGACAATAAGTAAATAAATGCTAAATAAGACCCCCTGGTCTACCTGAACTTCTTTCACTACGATTATATAGGTTGAGCATGAAAAGAAAGAAACCTTACATTGCCTATTCCGCATGCAGTTTCTCAGAGTACTATCTTCCTCAGACAAGTTGATGTGATAATAAATGTTGAAGTGAATGCATGACACAATTAATTACTTTAGGGTGACCATACGTCCTCTTTTGCCCGGACATGTCCTCTTTTCAGAGGCTGTCCGGCCTGTCCGGCCGGCGTTTATAAAGTCCTTCAAATGTCCGGGTTTTTGATCCCCTAAATTCCACATAACGTGAAACCGCCGCGCCGCGCAGCGCCGCACAGCGCCGCGCTCTTGAATCGTACTGCGCAGCACTTAGAACCCATTCTCTTCTATCAGAAAATTTCCACTGCACACGCTGCGGAGCGCCAGCGCCGCGTCTCTGAAGCGCCGGTGCGCGCCACGGCGCTGGAGATTCGCTTCCTCGCAGGCTGACAGGCAGGTAGGCACACTGCGAGAGAGCACTCGAACCGAAAGAAAACGCCGAAACGCAAATGTCATTTCACAGATGAAATGCGAAAAAAGTACCCCTGTTTTCGTCCGGGTCGTGTCAAATGGGAGGCAGAATGTACAGTCTGCAAAGCTGGGACTTATGTCCATGGCCGTAGCCAGGTATGAGGTCAGCGAGGTCCGGACCTCACCTATTCTTTCCGAGTTTTTTTTTTTTTTTTCGCCAAATATGCCCAACTGAATAAAACATAAACTCATAAAAACTTGAAACCTCTCTGTGAAACGTGCTTGTAAATTTTAAATTGTGGTAAACATCCATGGGCTTTGTGTTCTGTTTGTGGCTGTGTGCGTGTTGCGGTGAAAAGCTGTTTGATCAGCTGATGCACGTACCCGCAAATGCGCCCTGTGACGCGCTTGGCAGCGGGCCAAACCCCGTTCAAAAACTAGTGTTTTTATTATTAGCACTTTGTAGACCACATCCCCGCCCATCTACACCAAGGTGACAACAATATATATTTTTTAGATAATTCGGCACTAGTTCGGCCTGTCAGATCATCTGATCAAAGAGTTTAATTATTTTTATCCACAGCGGAGAGCGCGTCCGGCGCTTTTTTATTATTATTATTATTATTTTTGATGAGCGCCTGGCTCGTCAGACAACATACAATGTATGTTGAAGATATTTCTAACATTTCCAGCGACGACTTGTGCCTGTGAGAGGTCATTCTCAGCCATGCGAAGACTTAAGACATGGCTTAGATCTACCATGTCCAACGACAGACTGACAGGCCTGGCGATGATGCATGTGCATCAGAAAGTGGAGGTGAACCGGGAGAATATCTTTCGACGGTGGGATGCCTCTGGTCACAGGAGGATTCAGCTCGCCTTTGATGTAAAAAGTTGATTTGTTTTTTTGAAAAAATATACATTTTTGTTTGGAAAACGCTGATTTCACATCATTAAAAGATATTTAAACAACAAACATCTTGTGTGACTTGTAGCCTAAAAAATATATATAAAAATAAATATTTTTAAAAAACATTGAAAAATTTTCGGCGCGCGCTTTGCGCGCGCATCATGGACCTCACCTATTCCGAAATCCTGGCTACGGCCCTACTTATGTCTCTGTAGCTAATAAGAGAAGGAAAAAGAAGGAAAAAAAGGACTGTTGACTTGAGGCATTATTTCTATATTTTTTTCATTTGCCATTAGACACATTATTTTGAAGAATGGGCTAACTGAACATTGAAGAATAGGCTACCTCTCTTTTTTTCTTTTTGTTTAATATTTTGAGGCATTATTTCTATTTTTACATAATTGATAATTGGGAGGTTATTTTGAAGAATGGTACTCTACCTCACTTTTCCTAACTAAGGTGTAAGTGTCAGACTTAAGAGAGATGATTATTTCTTATTTTGTTAAACATCTGAATACATGTGTTCCTACACAACTTGAGTCAATAACTATTAAAGACTAGAGCATGCCATATTTGTATGTGACTGATTATATTGTTTAGGAGAATTGCTTTAATTTAATAAATATACTATTTATAAAGCAACTGTTTGTGAGTGTTTTGGGCTATTTTTTGTATTTCCAGGTAAAGTGTTATTTTCTGGGGAATTCAGAATATCTGTTTAACTGAGTTTGAAGCACAGAAAGCCCCCTGACCCATGGAAAACCCCTAAAAATGGGGGGGGGGACTGAAAATTTTTCGCGCGAGCTGGAAGTGTCCTCTTTTCAGAGAAACAGAATATGGTCACCCTAAATTACTTACAAGATGGATCTTTGCCATCAGGAAGAATCTTTTTGGCTTTACCTTGTGAACAAGAATATTTGACACAATTTGGCCAGTTGGGGACAAAATTTGTCTTATCACTGAAGCTAAAGAGGTTTCCTTTAAAAGTCTTGCATCAGATATATCCAACAAAAAAGATGCGACACATCTAGGCTCACAATTGAATATTCTTGTTATGTAAATTCTGAAAGTAATAGCATAATATTTATTTTGTTTTGTTTTAAAAGGTGAACGGAAGAAAAAAAAAGATTTTAGATTTAAAAAAAAAATCAAAACTCCATCAATAAGGTACAACGATAAGAAATCTTAAGAAAATTATGCCTGCTGCTCAATCACTGTCAAGCAAACTAATTTATAACATCGGCTTTGTAAGCGTTACTAGATTGTATTTGGTGTGAATTTATTGGATCTTTTTGTCTCCAGTAAAGTTCATAATTTTGCACAGATACCCTTCAGGCTGAGTCATTTTCTCCATTTTATATTTGTATTCAAGCAACATTCGGACTACAATCTCATCATTAATCTGTAACACTCTAAAGGTCTTGGTCCCTTTTAGGTCAGGTCTATTAGTCAGTCACAGAGAGAGCAACAAAACACAACTCACATTTTCAT
The DNA here is from genome assembly GCF_021347895.1 of Acanthochromis polyacanthus. Lineage (NCBI taxonomy): Eukaryota > Metazoa > Chordata > Actinopteri > Pomacentridae > Acanthochromis > Acanthochromis polyacanthus. Next base: position 28,765,603 of record NC_067123.1, on the reverse strand, counting down.
TTTTTTATTTTGAAATATCAATGTTTTTTTGTCAGTACAAAAGATCATAAAGCCATTTGAGGCTGGCAAAAAGCTCTCCATGACTTGTCTAATACAAAAAAATAAATCGCGATTAAGTATTCTGAAAATGCTGTTGCAGGAAATCTCGCTTAACTGAAGATCAATGGTGACTGTCTTCTGAGAGCCAAACATACAGTAACGTTATGTTGAAAGCAGCAGATATTAGGACCAATTTTATGCTGTTGCAAGCACATTGTTTAATCATTAGCTGTCTTCTAGTGAGACTGATCTGATTCGACATCTAGCCAGTGTGTCTGTTAATGTTCTTCAACGAGGCTGTAAAGCATTGTTACCCTTCATCTCAACCATACCGATGACAAATGGTCACTGTGTACTTCAACAGTGTGTCCTCAGAGCATTCGGGCGTCTTCTTGTGCTCCAGCGGGAACCTCAGAGTACCATTTTCTGCATGTCGAGGAGGAGGGATCGCAGGTGTATCCATACTCACAGCAGTGCTTACCATCTGCACAGCACTGGCCCTGAAATCAGTAAGAATCTCGGTGTAAGAACTAAGCACTGGCTGATGAGTTGCAGCCATTAAAGGTGATATTTATTTCAATGCTTATGATCGGAACACATGCTAACATGATGTTGATCATTTGCTCTTTTAGTGCTTAAATCCTTCAACCAGACTGTTAACTTTCAGATCCCTGTGCCATTTTTTAAAATAATTTATCTCCTCTAAATCTACATTGATTGAACAACTGCACAATCCATACCAGTGGGAAGGGGCAGCAGTTCCAGTTGCCTGATGTCCCCTTGCAGCAGCTTCTTCCTCCTGGGCAGTAAAACGTGGCATCACAGCGAATGACTCTCTCATCAGAGGGGCTGCTGAGGGCCTCAGTTAGAGTTGTCATCGGTGCCTGCAACATGGGAAAGACAACCATTACCCTGGCTGTCATCTTAATATTTAACCTTGAATATCTATGTGCATGTTAGCTGACAACTGATTTTTGTTTATTTTTTTTTAAAATACTAATCTTCAAAGTTCCTAAAAAGTTGGTTTATTACTCTGTGGCACTAAATATTCTAGCTATATCTAAGTCGAACCTGCTTCATCTGATTCTTTTAGCCAGTAAAAATGAAATTATCATATCATCATACGTTTTATTTTATTCTTAATTCAGCAACATCTGTATTAATTTGAAGTTGTGTTGTTTGAGCTATTAATTAATGTAAATTAATTATTCACTCTGCTGCTATATGCTTTCCAGCTCATTGCTGATTTGTGCATGTGCAGGTTGTTACTGGCTATACAGTGTACAGTGAGTTTAACCAAACTTTTAATTGGCAACACAGTTGATGAAAAAGGTGAGACTGAATCAAAACAGTAAAGCTGCAGACTGTAAAACCACAACAGTCATTGAAATAATTAGCTGTTAAAGTCCTCTCCAGTCAATGAATAAACCAATGGAAGCTTATATCTACGTATCAAAGTTACAAATTTAGATTTTTTTCCCCATGCAAATAATCCCTTCTTGCGTTTAAATGGCTTAGATGTAACTGTACACGCCTGTCTTTGTTAAAATATGATGGTCATCGGTACGTTTCATGCAAGCCAATGCTTTTTGGAGGATTGGCTCAGACCTTTACTCACACTGGAGTGCCACAGAAAGTGATATTTCTTTAATTCTCTGCTCTCCACGGCAAATCATTGCTCTTATTATTTTGGTTTCTTACTTTTATTATTCGCTTATGCAGGGATGACTGAAATGTAGCAATTCAACATGTGGACTCATAAATAATGGGCTTTTATATGTAACCCTCAACTGATTTTAAAAATCTGGAGTAATTGTTTTAAGTTGTGCTTTTGTAAATTATTTCTTTTACAATTTAAATTACATTAGGGCTTTAACTCCAATTCCATGAGCATTTCAGTGTTGGTTGTGGAATGGTAAGGTGGTTGCAAGGTGGAAAAGCTCCACCGTGGGACTGACTGTTTATTTCACTCATATGTCGTCTTGCATGCAAACATAAAGACACGTGAAAAAAAAAAAAAAAAAAAAACTTCACTGGAGGGTGTTTTTAAATTCCAGAACATTCTGATTCATCAAAACTGCGTGGGGTGGTTTGATCATATGACAGTGGCTTGACAACATGAGAAAACGAGTCTGCTGCTATCATAACATTTGGATTCAGGCTGCAGGAGCCACACCCGCATCCATAGACTGTATATAAAGTGGACATAGCATCTGGCTCCAAAATTGAAGCCCACTCGGAGGTGTCAAAAACTTGCAATATCACGCCGTCCGCTAGGGTTGGCTCCAAAAAGCTTTTGCTCCATAGACCCCAATTCATTTTTGGAAAAAATAAAATTTGATAGACTGATGTTCTACAGCTCAGGATTTTTTCCCTGTTAGTTTTCATGGTCAAAATGAGAGATCAGGTAGCCGATCTTAAAATAAATCAATACTGAATTTTAAATAAATCGTTAAAGTTGGCGGAGCCAGGGGGCGTGGCTATACTTGATAGACGGCAACAGAAGCCTCTGCGGTAAAATGTGGGCGGGATAAGAGAGTCTTCAGCCAATCCTGCCCCGAGTTGCTCTCCGGTCCAGTCTGTTTGATGACGCTTTTTACGTCACTGGCTCCAAAAAATCCAAAACGGCGACCAGAAAGTAGCAAAATCCGGGCTTCATTTTCTCAGCTTTGAAACCAGGCGTGAACTAACCGTGACGTCACCTGTTGGTTTCAGCAGGATTGGCTGAAGACTCTCTTATCCCGCCCACATTTTACCGCAGAGGCTTCTGTTGCTGTCTATCGAGTATAGCCACGCCCCCTGGCTCCGCCAACTTTAACGATTTATTTAAAATTCAGTATTGATTTATTTTAAGATCGGCCACCTGATCTCTCATTTTGACCATGAAAACTAACGGGAAAAAAATCCTGAGCTGTAGAACATCAGTCTATCAAATTTTATTTTTTCCAAAAATGAATTGGGGTCTATGGAGAAAAAGCTTTTTGGAGCCAACCCTAGCGGATGGCGTGATATTGCAAGTTTTTGACACTTCCGGGTTGGCTTCAATTCTGGAGCCAGATGCTACGTCCACTATATATACAGTCTATGTTTGAAACCAACGGGTGACGTCACGTTTGGTTCACGCCTGCCCGCATCATATTAGTGAACTAATTAGTATTTTTTTTTTCCTGTTCTTTCTTTCTTTTTCCCTTTTGAGTTTATGGTTATTTTTCTTTTTTTCCTTATTGGTAATGTTAAAATGAAATGAAGTCTATGTATGTGTAAATATATCCCACTGTAAATGATGTATATATGCACAAAAATAAAAAAAATCATATTAGTGAACTAAGCAAGGAGGAAACTAGAAATCTAGCCTTTATATGAAGGTACATGCAGTGTGGGATTTCATACCTCCTCCAAGCTGCCTTTGTCCTCTGGAGTTGAAATGCGGGAGGCAGGGACTGAAGACAGAGCTTGTTTGGGCGGGAAAGGATACATCAGGGTGTTTCTGACACAGTGAGTGTAAGTGAGGTCACAGTCATAGCCGTATGGACAACAGTGGAAGCCATCCAGACAGCACCTCCCCTACAAGTGACAGATTTCATGTATCAGTCAATAAAATAGCAATAACGTGACAGTGCTTCAGTGGCAGTGGACGATTGTGTCGGTCAACTCACAGGATAGTAGGGACAACAGAACCAGGCGCCTTTCGGGTGTCTACAGCAAGTAGTGCGATCTGGACAGGAGAAGTAGCTGTCACAGCGGACGTAGGTACTCTTTGTTTCCTCGGGGACGTGGTTGCTTTCGGCGTCCTGAAGTGGAATCACGGGCAGAACGGGGCTGCTGGGCTCCACTGCAGCCTCCTTCTTCGCCAGGGGTAAGCTCAACCACGGCTGGTCAGCTTTATCACACTTCTGGGCTGCCAGGTTACAACGATACCCTGAGGGGCAGCAGTGGGACTTGTCAGAGCAGCACACAGCCTGCAGACACAGGACATAGAGAGGGAGAAAGAGTTAATTCCAACAGGAAAATATACTAATCGATCTGCTAAACTGATGAGTACATCAGGCTTACCCTTGGATACGGACAGCAGCGATATCCAAGACTGGTCAAGCAGCAGGTGGTCAAATCGGGGCAGGTATTCCCATCAGGACATCTGATGTCACACAAAGTGACACCCAACACCAGCACCCCCACGAACAGCTGCAGAGTGATCCTCAACATCTGGAAAGACACATTTTATGCAGTTAAATGTCTTTTTTCCTTCTAGAAAAACAAAGCCGTTTGGTATTGTGTGGCCTACTTGTGAAACTGTTGCTGTAACTTTCAGTTTCGTTGCAGCACATTCTAAAAATTGCCTTTCACCCACAGCAGCTTCACTGAACCGTGATGTTGAATGTGAGCTGTGACTGTTTGTTAAAGCACAACACTGGTGGGAGCAATGCAAAGAAAACGGCTCAATCAGATTCAGAGTTTCTTACCTTCACTGGGAAATGATACAACAGCCTCCTGTCGCACGTCTCACACTTCCACTGAGCAAACACTCCAGTCTTTATAGAGCAGGTTAGGACCTCCCACGAAGCAAAACCTGGAAGTTGAATTATGTTTCACTCCCTTGTGTCCCGTGACTTTTAGATGAAGACAGATAAGTGTTTGAAAGATTTCTGGAATTACAGTACAAGTTCAACCTGACTGGTTAAACTTGATTTGTAAAGGAGGATTTGGTAAACATGATGCTAAAACACCCACACAGTCACTCAACAAGAATTATAGCTTGAAAGATTTTATGAGCTCAGGTTAACCTTTGATACAATGCGTGGTTACGATCACAAGACCTAGATATGAAGTCTCCTTTACAAACAGTAATGCTGCCTGATAAGGATTTTTATTTTAAAGCAATTGGGTTGAATGTTTCTGACTTTTTATCCTCATGACTCTTAAAGTCACAGTGGGTCATAGTTTTTAAGAAATTATAAACTGATTTCCATAGTTTGATAAATGAAAACAGCCTATTTTTACACAAATACTGCACTTTTGTACGTATTTGAGTTATGTATATTTTCCTTGAGTACATTGTTTTACTTCATTTCTGAGGGAAAGTGCACTTTTTTCCTTTTAGACAAGTGTTGCTCTCAGATAGTCCATTCAAATGTTGGGAACATGCTAATGCAAAAGCTATGGTCCAAAAACTTTACGATAGTAATACAACAATCTGCACAGGAGCATTTCTGGATGAGTACTTTTACTCTCTAATATGTTTGCTCTGTAATATTTTGATATTGATACTTCAGTACTGTTTAAGGATGACTTTCTCCTTTATTTCATGCAGTGTAGAAAGACAGTAATTAGCAGGGTATCAAATCACTCGCTGCTCTTAGATTTTACATGCTTTTAACTGTATTTTTGCAGTGTCTTTAAGTAGATAAGCTATGACTGGCAGTAGTATTTTGTCCTCCAGCCAGAAAAAAATAAGCACATGCATTATTATAAGGCTAGATCGGATATAAACTGGTTGATGCCATTTAACAAAGTAAATAGGTCAGTAAACCTGAGCTACTGATTAAACTACAGAGCTGAGCAATAGGTTTTTAAGTTGGGAGGTGCCCCAGATTCCTTCTTCCGCCCGACAGCTACAGGTCGCATATAACAATTATTTTCACTGTAGATTCATCAGTCGATTGTTTTTTCAATCAATTCATTAGTTGTTTGGTCCACAAAATGTCAGAAAATAGTAAGGAAAAAAAATGTCAACCAGTGTTTCTCAATGCCCAGGATGATATCCTCAACTATGATTTGTCCAAAATTCAAAGGTTTTCAGCTTACTGTCATAGTGGAGGAAAGAAACGAGAAAATACGAACATTTAAGAAGCTGCACAAAGAGAATTTTGACTTTTTTTTCTTCAAAAAATTAATGAAACCGCACAAATATCAAAATAGTTACTGATGAATTTACTAATCGGTGAACTGCTGCAGCTCTGACTGACCTCAGTCATTTAGAGGCATTCTCAGCAATAAGGAGTCATGCAAAATATAAGAGCCCCACAGAGGTCTACACTCAACATCATGGTAACACAGACAGACTGAACCCACTGAAGAAATATGGCAAGTTCCCCTAGGCTGCTTGAAACAGTCCAGTACACTGAAATACTCTGTTTGTCTTAAGGGCAAATGTTGCTAATAAGATTCCCCCCCCCCAATTACTGCACTTTTTGTGACCTTACTTGATAAATCAAAACTTTTCCTTGCATATCCTTAACCACATCCTCACTGTACCTGTAGTAATTGTAACCTTTGTCCAGTACTCCATAAAAACCTGCTTTTATAGTTTGGTTCTATATAAATCAGTGTGTGATGTGCAGCAGTATAATGGTAAACTGCTAAGCTCTCAGTGAAGTTTTTCATGTCTGCTGTTTTCTAGCGTATTGCTTTAGCTTTAATTTCAAGAATAGTGCAAATGTAGATTTTTAAATTCACGTCAAAAAAAAGGGGAACAGAAGAGTAAAAGCAACTACAGCAGGCATCCGGGGCTGGACCACAAGAGTGTGTGATTTGTTTGATATTTGCACAAACTAAAAATAAGCAATCATGCATCAAACTGGAAGTTGTAATTTAAGGAACAGCAACAAAGGCTAAAACAATACTTTATTAATGAATTCCATTGTTTATACATTTACACTGCAGTGTAACAACTCATCTAATAAAACAATTATCCCTTGTATTACCGTCGACTGTGTAGCTCACATTTCTTATAACAGATCCAACTTCAATATGAGGCTGGCGAGACATCAGGTCCTCGAGTCTACATGCATGACACAGGCACGAGCTTATCAGCCTCATGTAGCAATGGAGGATGTCGGGTATGAAGCAGAGGAAGCAGCTCCTAAAGAGGACCAGCATACTGAAGGTGGTGCTGAGTGCCAGGCACTCTGAAATCTCCATGACGAAAATTAAAAAAAAAAAAAAAAAGGGTGGGAAAATGCAGAAATCACTTCAGTCCTGTTGCTGAGTGTAACTTAATGAACTTTAATCTACAAAAAGCATGATGATAAAAAAAAAATTAGCAACGAAAGATATGTACCGGTAGTTGTCATTTAAGAGGGACGGTGCCTCCCTCATGTTCACTTCACACACTGCAATCCAGCAAGTCTGTAGGTCTCCTTGTTCAAGTGTGATGACCGAAGCTGGATGGGAGAAGTTTTTGGTAGTCAAAGGCAAAAATGACACTACTAGTGATCTGTCAGGAGGATGAGAGAACCACGAAAATACGGTTCCTAGTCGAGCTCTGAGTCTGACTGAGACGCTGTCTTCTTTTTCTTTTTTCTGCCGTGTTTCTTGTGCTTCTTTTTCCTTTTCTTCTTGGATTTGTCCTGGGAATGTGAAACATTTTGAAATTAGCAAGGGATGTGTCTTTTTTTTAGGTGAAGCTCCACTGCTGGATCAACAACACTGTGCTAAAGGTCGTCACTATACAGATAAGGTATCTATGTGCTGGAGAAGATGGGTCAAGGCATACTGCTTGGCATGTCTTGTTTGCTGTCATTTGAAAAATGAAATCAAGGGAATTGCTCACTGCGAATTTCTCCTTTTCCTCACTACTTCTCCTTTTCTTCTTGGCTTCAGTCTATAGGAGAGAAATGGTAAATTGTGATCATGGAAAGAGGGAAGTCTTGAGCTACAAGTGCTCCTAAAGACCTCATTTCCCATAACTGTTCCCATTTCTCAATAGTAGAGTTTTTACAAGCTTTTGCAATAAGGTTAGAGTTGAGGGTTAAACTTAGTTAATGGTTAAGGTTAGAACTAGGTTCAAGTTAGATAGCCATACAAACCTGTCTGTGAGTGATTTGTGTGTGCCCCACTCATTTATTTTTGATTTGTGATGACAGGCGGCATGCTAACGAGGGTATTCTAGTCCAAATGTGTCAGGTGTACTGGCAGTACAGGTAGGACGAGAAGTCAACATATCAGGATGCCATCGGATGTAAAGAAAGGAGCGCATTCCTGACATTTAGACATACAGGAGTTAAACTTGCAGTCACATTAATGTGAAAGGGCCAGCTTAAGGTCACAACCCTACTTCAAATTTGCACTGAACACTGTTAACCTTTGGGAAATCTAAGTTTTAATTAAGGGTTAAAATTTTCTAAAATTAGAGCAATTAAAATCTAATTTAGTGACTTTCCCTGAAGAATGCTTGATCATCTTTTTGAGGCTAAGTGAATACATACAAAAACATGAGATAGACTTGACTTTGATAAGTGAGGAATGTACCTACGAGCCAGTCGATGGTTTCATTATTAAGTGTCTCACATGACACCACAAACAGCAATTTCTTCACCCATGACTGAATAAGACTAATGTACAGCGGTGGAAAAAGTTTTGGACACCCCATGCATTTGTGAAATATTGCATTAAGAATGATTCTTAGATGTTCAAGTGCACTTTGTTTTAGTACAGATACAACCAAAATACTAAACAAATCCTAAAAAAAGTAATTAAAAACTAAAATTTGATTAGTTAATAAAAAAAAAATACACATATTGGGTCATTTTGGTATCAGTGATCCACTAATGAAGGTCGTGCTTTTTAATATAAGCCACCATTTTTGGTGCCGTGCTTCATGTCTATATAAAGCCAGCACATTTGAAAGTTCTTCAGAAACAAAAATAGCTAAAACAAGGAACCTAACGCAGGAAACACGCCTAAAGATACAGATTCTCAGCCAGGAAGTGCAGATGCAGTCCTTCAGCAGCTGGATACACTCTGCAGAAATACAGACGAACCAACAGCGTTAAGGGGGCGGAACAAATAGTCGGATATTCGTCTTTAATAGGGCCCGAATATCCGGAGACCAGAAACCACTGTTCGGGCCAGCCCTACACACCTTTTGAAACACACAATAGACTTTTACACAAATATTTCCTGATATCTGAGATTGTGTAAAATTTTAAGGGTATCCAAAAACCTTCTACCACTGTATGAAGCATGTCTTCTGTAGTCAAAGTATTTACTATGTGAACAGGAATTTAGTGCCGATGCCACTGCTTATTTCCATTTCCTTGTGTTTTCACTTCAGTTGACTATTAAACATAAGAGAAATAAAATACAGCCAAAATTTACACAGCACAGTGACTCTGATTTAACGGTCTGCTTAGATGCATAACATTAAACATGCTTGATCAGCCATGGAGTAAAACGGTAGACAATGATATTCAAACTGAATATATGCGTAAAATAGTGTCAGAACATGAAGTGCTCTGTTGGACTATGAAACATCTATGGTTAAAACGGGACTGAATATTTGAATGTGAAACGTTTTGAGATAATTAATTTATTTAAACTGAAAACCAGGAGGAACAAAGTGTTAACAGAGGAACAAAGGGGTGTTTAATTACTTCAAGTCTGTTAGTGGAAGTGAGACAAAAGGCCTAAATTTCAACAATGACAATGTTTGTGGAAAGTAAACATTTAGAGGAATCTTGCATAAAAGGTAGACAAAGAATAACTGTGAGAATGCTTTTAGAATAATTTTCTTCCTCCGTGATCACAGAAAGTCAATTCAGCAGCCTAGTTCCCTACTTTAACAGTTATGCAGTAACAATGCCTACCATCTCTTCCTCATCCGAGTCAGCAGACCACTCTGAGGATGAATCTCTATGACTTCTTTCAGCCTTCCTTTTTTTCCTCCGAGCCTTCTCATCCTTTGGACACAACATTTACAACATAATTTGATTGGCAAAATGCACTTTACATGTAGCATCATATACCTGTGCAGCTACACCCACAATAAATTATAGCATCAAAACAACAGTTAAACGAGTGACTGAATAACACCAAATTACCTTGTCTTTGTCCACTTCTTCCTTCATTCTTTTCCTTTTCTTTTCGGGAGAAATAAAAACATTTTAACTACCACAGCCTGTTTTGTATAGAATAAGAGAAGAAAGTTATGCTGGTATTAAAAGAAAAACCTTGCTTTCAGCATCGGATTCTTCTTCTGAGCTCTCTGACGGTCTCCTGGCCGATGTCTTCTTTCTCTTGCGCTTCTTCTTCATGCTCTTCTTTTCGTCCTGCACACAAAAAGAAAAAAAACTGTAGCAAAAAGTGTGTAAAACAGAACTGTCCAGCTTTTTTCAGGATTCTCATTTAAGCCTTTTTTTTAAATGATCAGTTTAAAACCTGATCAGCTGTTAACCAACAAGCTCCAGATGTTCCAGCTGTCACCATATCCAATGACACCAGAAGTCAATATTTGAAATCAGCTAATTCCCTGTCATCATGTAAAACAGTTTTTGCTCTGAAAAAAAGTTTTTTGTTTTCATTTCAGGAGGACTGTTCCTCTAAATTCAAGTTATCCTTTAAGTATGGAGTTTTGTTTTGAACAAAACCGGCTCCCCAAAGCACATCCACATCTTTTCTGGACAACAACTTAATTATGGCATGTGTTTCTCCACAGGTTATACTAATACAAGACATGCTTTTCAGCTTTTAAACTAGCCTTATTCAGAATGCAGAACTGTCTGGATGAATCCAAATGCAAGCTTTCTTTACATTATGTATCAGATTGAAAATAAAATTACAATGAATGACATCGGGTAAAAAAAAATAAATAAATAAAAAAAATTGATCTGCGCTAATTTATAATTTGTGTATTTTATGTTGAGTTATCGGCAATATATCTAAAAGTCAGACATGACTTACCTCATCTTCAGACTCTGAGGAGGAGCTGCTGGAGGAATCAGAACTCGATGAGGAGGAGGAAGATGAAGAATGCTTGACCAAAACACAATGGAAGCAGTGTTCATTAGACTTGAGCTTATTCACTGGTTTATAATTGAGACTTTACAATCAGAACACGATGAGAGCAAACACAAGTGTGAGTGTATGAGTGCATCTGAGGCAGCAATGTGCCACAGGAGGCCACGGAAACACTGGAGGTCTCTCCTCACCCTGTTAGATTTCTTCTTTTCTTTCTTCTTTTTCTAAACACAAATGACATCCAAGGAGAAGTCAAAGTGAGCAAAATGTGATTTCAAAAGATGACACCTCAATTATTTGAGATTAGATTCATATCATACCTCTTTCTTGTCCTTTTTCTCCTCTTTTTCTTTGTCAGTTGTTTTTTTGTCTTTTCTTTGTCCTTGTCGCTTCCACCTAGCATTTTTTCTCTGTTTTTTGCTAGCTCTTTCCTCCATTTCTGAAACAAATCAGAAAGAACAAAGTCAAATGTCTCATAACTTGCACTTGTCTACAAACTGTTCCTGATATGCAGTGAAACCATCACCCATATAAGCAGCACAGTCTTATAGTACAGTTAAAAACAGAGGTAACATGTACTATGGTTACCCTTAAATATCAATATCTCACATAAATGTCACCATCACTTTGATTACAATCTATTGTAATTATCATAGATCATTTTGTGCAGAAAATATGTCTTCAGTGAAGGTAATTTATATTATTTGCACTGCCCAATAGAAAGAAAAATCACAATTTTGATTCTCATTAGCATGTACTTTACATTTAATAGTAAGACTTTAAACTTAAGAAAAGGACTCTTGTTGTGCTGGTTTTTAAATGAGCCAAATGGCGTATCTCTAAAATTAACATTGTCATATTCTGTTGTTCAGACCCCTGTTAAGAATTTGTTGAAATAAACTACTTGTTACTTTAACCCTTTGATGCACAACATGGGTTAAAGTGACCCACATTCAATGGGACATGGGTATCTTCTGACCTTTGTTGCACATCAAACGGTTAAGAAAATCACAGATTAATAATTCATTTAAAAATTGCTGGACTCTGTATTTCCTAAGGAAGGCACTTTGTAAATTAAATAGTTGAACCAACAGAATAAACGCTAGCAAACACCTGCGTCATGGACTGCTGTGTCGGCAAAGCCCCACATGTAAAACAAACCAAATTTTCTACATTTGTTTTCACACGTACTCTGCATTTGCTTTGACTTCTGTTGTGTTTAAGATGCTGAATCAAACTGATCATGTTTCCCCAACATCAACTTTTTGTCTTCCTGTATATTGATATAACTTCATTCTGTGCTGTATCGTGTTACCTCAACATGAGCCCACAAGACAAACACAACTTCTTGTTTCTATATGAGCTCTTTCATTGAACTTGTGATAGCTTCTGTTATTCCCACTTTTGGCTGATTATACTGGCTAACCCTTGGATGCAGAAAATAGGTCAAAAGTGACCCAAACCCAATACAAAATTGGCATCTCCTGACTCACGCTGCACATCACAAGGTTAACAATGCCAATTATGAGGAAGTTTGAATACCACATTTTGTGAACAAACATAAACAAAATTCACACACCAACGGACAGTGATCGATCGGTTGTTTGGAAGGTGAGCTCTGATTTGTTGTTCAAGTTACAGTCAAGCTAAGGCAGCTACAACGCTTTAAGAGTATGATGACTGCTGAAGTAAAATAATTATTTCATCGACATGAGGAAAATTGGGCTATAATGTTGGTTTATTCATTTATTTGATTATCTATTTAGCACATGCTTTCTTGCCTAGTTAGATCATTTATCATAACTCAATACGTCACTACGTGATAGGAACATACCTCGTTCATTTTGTCCTCAAAGTCAGCCAGAGCTCGAGAGCCCTTTTTCTTCTTCTCCAGTTGCTCTTTCAGTTCTTCCCTGGTAAGGACAAAATAAATCATTTGTAATACATGTCATAAAGGCATCTCGTTGGTTATAAAAACATATGGGGTTGGAGTTATGTATTATTCTCTTAGAATATTGTGAACTGTAAGTTCTTGTTGATAAAAAAAAGTAAGTAAGTAAAGTTTATTTATATAGCACTTTTCACAGATATAAAAATCACAAAGTGCTTTACATTAAAAAAAAAAAAAGAAAAATAAGACATAAGACGACATGGTCATCAATATCCCCCGCCACATGTGATGTCTATGAGTCTGTATCCAAAATAGTGATCAAGGGTCATAACGCTGTTAAATATTATCGCACAGGTCTCATTTTCGAACTTGATCAAGGCGTCCGTGGTGTGAAGCTACACACTAAATTTCATAATCCTAGCTGTAACAGTTTCTGAGAAAAGCTGTCCCCTTCATCTCGGATGCACGGACGGACGGACGGACGGAGGCCAAACCTACATCCCCCTTTTCCACTTCGTGGAGGCGGGGGATAATAAAAATACAGTAAAATAAGCCCCCACGATCTAAAACCACATTTCTCATAAAATCACACATGTAAAATCACATAAAATTGTCCACATAAAAGCCCCCTCTCAACTAAAAGCCTGCTTGTATGAAAAAGTTTTCAGCTGCTTTTTAAAAGAATCAGCTGACTCTATGCATCTCAAGGAGACAGGCAGCGCATTCCACAGTCTAGGAGCTACTGCCTGAAAGGATCGGTCACATCTAGTCCTAAAAAGCGTGCGTGGAACAGACACAGAACAGTCTTCTCTATATTCGGCGGACTAATGTTTAATCTTTAGTAAATATGGATTTCGACGCGTTATTTAATGTGAAGACGTTCCAGTTTTCGGACTTCCAGGAGTTTACTTTTCATTGCCTTTAATTTCAACAGATTTTGTTCAGTCATGCTTTTGTTTACAGAATCAAGAAGTTTCAAACAGGATCTTAAATAATAAACTATTATACATTTAAGCCCCTTGACAAATATCATGGTGCCAGAAATTGGTACTGTAAGTCCCTTTCCTCTCTAATGCTGCAATAAAAATATTTTATGCAAAGGAGACGTTCATACTAGCAGTGGAGTGTGGCAGGAAATGAACTTAATGTGTCCTCTGTAGCTAAGACTGTAGTTTGTTTCTCAGGAGGCTTCAATTATATGAAATCTGTCTGATACGATGTTTGATATGAGAAGATATGAGCGTAACTGCAAATGGGGGGAAAGAACCAGATCCTATTTCACACACAGCTATCAAACTCTAGAGATCCTATATTCCCGGTTTAAATCTTCTTTGGCTGTACTTCATCCCTTCTATAACAGCACTGAAATTATGGCTACAATGACTCTACAGAGACAAAATGTAACAATGCCTTAAGTACTTGAAGCACATTTATTGCAAATTTTACTGCATTATCAAATTCAGTGAAGAAAACACTCATGGGTAAGAAAGCTAAAAAACAAACAAACATTGCTTTTTCTCTTTTAATGGGCTTCTTTTGCACTAAAATCATGCCACATTTCTCTAAATAAGATTGTATGAATGTTTTAATAGGGCTGAATTATTATTCATATCTTGTGATTCTTCTGACAGAGATGCAACACAGTTTATTGAAGTCAGGCTTGATTTTAAATAGTCACTGTGTAACAGATGTAAAACGTGAATGAGCATGAATGAGACACCATGAGAAGCCCGTCTGATAAGCACTGCAAAATGCTTCTGGTATAATTATTTAATCATGTTAGCTACACCACAGCATGCATGACTGAACCACACAGTGGTCGATGTGCACGCATTGACAAGCCATGAAAGTTTCACAGTTCTTAAATAAAGCTGAATTACAGCATTAGCCTCATTATTTAACAGACACACCTTTCACATCCTAAATTTCAGGCTTTGTAATTTGCATTGTTTCAAAATGTAATTTCAAATTGATGAAATGTTCCGTCCAATGAGCAGGTATAAACTAACTCATCTAACAAGTGAGTACAAGTTACATATCAATGCTCACTTAATCCTCAAGTGACCAAGCTATTTTAGCGACTAAAATGACTGACTGGGGTCATTTATGACCCCACTATATTTTACACAGGAATATGTCTACTTTAGTGCCTCTTTTTGTGCTTTCTTACCTATTCCACTCCACTGCATTTTAAGATGGATATTCTAAAATAACCTTCTTTTATTATTCATGGATTTTAATCATTTTTGACTCAGAGCTAAAGTAAAACCATATGAACAATATGATGCATTGTAAGAATGCAATAACATTTATTTAGACATGCTTTGTCTGCCACTTCTTTTAAAACTTTATTCCTTTTGTTTTCTCAATAGTAAATCAAAAGTACATAAAAACAAAATCTACACAAACATCTTGTCTGTATGTGTGCAATGTTATGGAGTTAGAACAGTCTCATAATTCACAAATGCACACAGAAGAATTCACAAATGTAAACTGCAATCCACAAATGCACACAGAAGAATTCACACATGTGAACTGGGGTTCACAAATGTAAACTGCAATCCACAAATAAATTAAGAAAGTTCACAAATGTATTTCTGCATTCACAAACTGCTTTTGTGTGTGAATCTTTTTTGAGACTGCTCTGCCGTCACCTTGATCCACAAATGCATTTTTTTCAACACGGAAGTTTCTGTAGCCAATCAGATGTCTCCCTCCTTTCAGCCCATCACAAAAACTCACCCCACGTGGGGGTGGGTGTACTGTTCAGCCAATCATATGAACGCGTCCGCACAGCGTTATACTTGACCGTGTCATTGGGCTGAAGAGTAAAGCTGCCCGTCGGAGAGACCATGGCGTCTGATGGGGACAATAGACCCTTTATTTGTTTACAAACATTGTGACGTTTGTTGTGGCCGGGGCTTATGCTGGAGGCAAAAGCTGAGCGAGAAGTCAAGCGGGACTGGGAGTATATAGTTTGCGCTGGGAGTTTGCAGCGCAAACTCGAGCATTTTTAACCCGTTAAACTTCAGTGTACCGCCGGCGGTACACTTACTAATTTGCATAGGAATTTAAAGAATGTCCGAAGACTGCAAACGCGAATATATAAACATTATACGCCGATGGAATGCTTAGATTCTCATGAATCCGCCGGTATAAACCACTTTCAGATGTGATTACCACAGCGGGTAATATAAACACACTTGTCCGACAAACAATGAATATCAAATAAAAAAAATATGACGAGAAATACAGGGAATATTGGACGCGCATCGCGAGGTGCATTTCCTTTAAAACGACCGATTCGTGGATTATATACCGACTTCAAGACATGTTTTGGACAAAATAGTTTACTGGCTTGTGTCATCTGGATGTCCAAGGTTGGATTATGGCCGTTTTTTGTGGAATCTTTTTTTGTGTGTGTAATAATGAACCCGGAAATGTGAGTCGCGCTGTGTTCGTTGAAGCCGTGTATAGAGAACGGATGGATGAATATTTGTTGTTTGTCGGACAAATGTGTTTATATTATCCGCTGTGGTAATCACATCTGAAACTTCACTCTTCAGCCCAATGACACGGTCAAGTATAACGCTATGCGGACGCGTTCATATGATTGGCTGAACAGTACACCCACCCCCACGTGGGGTGAGTTTTTGTGATTGGCTGAAAGGAGGGAGACATCTGATTGGTACAGAAACTTCCGTGTTGGAAAAAAATGCATTTGTGGATCGAGCTGACGGCAGAGCAGTCTCAAAAAAGATTCACACACAAAAGCAGTTTGTGAATGCAGAAATACATTTGTGAACTTTCTTAATTTGTGGATTGCAGTTTACATTTGTGAACCCCAGTTCACATGTGTGAATTCTTCTGTGTGCATTTGTGGATTGCAGTTTACATTTGTGAATTCTTCTGTGTGCATTTGTGAATTATGAGACTGTTCTAACTCCATACAATGTAACATGCAGAGAAGTATTTAGGGGCGGCTGTGGCTCAGGGGGCAGAGCCGTTCGTCCAATGCAAGACACTGTACCCACCTTACCTCCAGTGTTGCCACTTACACTGGTGTATGAATGTGTATGCTGTGTAATGTTGGTGGTGGTCAGAGGAGTTGTAGGAGTGGATTGGTAGCCAGTCAGTCTGCCCCAGGGCAGCTGTGGCTAAAAATGTAGGTCTACCAGCTACAGTGCATCCAGAAAGTATTCACAGCGTTTCACTTTTTCCACATTTTGTTATGTTACAGCCTTATTCCAAATCGGATTCAATTATTTTTTTCCCTTAAAATTCTACACATAACACCCCATAATGACAAAATGAAAAAAGTTTTTTTGAGAGTCTTGCAAATTTATTAAAAATAAAAAACAAAGAAATTACATGTACATAAGTATTCACAGCCTTTGCCATGAAGCTCTAAATTGAGCTCATGTGCATCCTGTTTCCACTGATCATCCTTGAGACGCTTCTACTGCTTAATTGGAGTCCACCTGTGGCAAATTCAGTTGATTGGACATGATTTGGAAAGGCACACACCTGTCTATATAAGGTTCCACAGTTGGCAGTGCATGTCAGAGCATAAACCAAGCATGAAGTCAAAGGAATTGTCTGTAGACCTCCGAAACAGGATTGTGACGAGGCACAGGTCTGGGGAAGGGTACAGAAAAATTTCTGCTGCTTTGAAGGTCCCAATGAGCACGGTGGCCTCCATCATCCGTAAATGGAAGACATTTGGAACCACCAGGACTCTTCCTAGAGCCGGCCGGCCATCTAAACTGAGCAATCGGGGGAGAAGGGCCTTAGTCAGAGAGGTGACTAAGAACCCCATGGTCACTTTGTCAGAGCTCCAGCGTTCCTCTGTGGAGAGAGGAGAACCTTCCAGAAGGACAACCATCTCTGCAGCAATCCACAAATCAGGCCTGTTTGGTAGAGTGGCCAGACGGAAGTCACTTCTTAGTAAAAGGCACATGGCAGCCCGCCTGGAGTTTGCCAAAAGGCACCTGAAGGACTCTCAGACCATCAGCAAAAAAATTCTCTGGTCTGATGAGACAAAGATTGAACTCTTTGGTGTGAATGCTAGGCGTTTTGTTTGGAGGAAACCAGGCACTGCTCATCACCAGGCCAATACCATCCCTACAGTGAAGCATGGTGGCGGTAGCATCATGCTGTGGGGATGTTTTTCAGCAGCAGGAACTGGGAAACTAGTCAAGATAGAGGGGAAGATGAATGCAGCAATGTACAGAGACATCCTGGATGAAAACCTGCTCCAGAGCGCTCTTGACCTCAAACTGGGGCGGCGGTTCATCTTTCAGCAGGACAACGACCCTAAGCACACAGCCAAGATAGCAAAGAAGTGGCTTCAGGACAACTCTGTGAATGTCCTTGAGTGGCCCAGCCAGAGCCCGGACTTGAATCCAATTGAGCATCTCTGGAGAGATCTGAAAATGGCTGTGCACCGGCGCTCCCCATCCAACTTGATGGAGCTTGAGAGGTGTTGCAAAGAGGAATGGGCAAAACTGCCCAAAGATAGGTGTGCCAAGCTTGTGGCATCATATTCAAAAAGACTTGAGGCTGTAATTGCTGCCAAAGGTGCATCAACAAAGTATTAAGCAAAGGCTGTGAATACTTATGTACATGTGGTCTCTTAGTTTTTTATTTTTAATAAATTTTCAAGAATCTCAAAAAAACTTTTTTCATGTTGTCATTATGGGGTGTTGTGTGTAGAATTTTAAGGGAAAAAATGAATTGAATCCGATTTGGTATAAGACTGTAACATAACAAAATGTGGAAAAGGTAACGCGCTGTGAATACTTTCCGGATGCACTGTATAGTGCACTGCAAAACACTGAAATATAGCGATTAGAGGTAAAAATAAATAAATAAAACTAAGGCCTACAATAGTGAAAAACCTATACATCTTTTTGGGGTCATAAGTGACCCCAGACAAGTTTCCATTATCCTTGTCACACCAGTTGGCCGATCTCTACAAAAAACTATGAGCAGCTGTAGAACAAGTAGACTGACAAATTCATGGTAGGAAACATTTTTCAGATAAAAGATATAAAAACGGCAAATATAATTATATGGCTGGGGTCATAAATGACCCCACTCGGTCGCTTGAGGGTTAAAGCAGATAACAGAGAAAATCTCTTTAGCCACATTTGAGCCTGAGTGTTCCTCAGCGAGGGCCCACGTCTGTTATTAATAAAGCAGAATAAAAACACTCCAACAACACTGCAAGTACAACCCAAATCAATTAGCACTGGTTAGTCTTACTGTACTTTTATATGAAGACTTTATGTTAACCTGTTAGATGAGATTTAGACTAGAAAACAGCACACCTTCTGAGCCAGTGTCTTTAATGGCCATACTTAACTGTTACAATAAAAGACAGAAGGAATGCAAATAGCAGATGAAAAAGCTATCTGTCTGATTTTATATTTCCTGACCAAATAGCAACAAGTTATATCATCATATGCCACTGAGCAGATCTGCTTTTCACTCACCATGTTGGTCGAGGTCTGCTTAAATAATCCTGGATGGTCGGTCCAGAGTTCTGTACTGGCCCTCTGGCTCGTGCAGCAGCAATGGGGTTAATATAAGCCTGAAACACCAGAGGACGGCATTTCTCTTAAAACACGTTTCTAATGGAGGTTATTATACAGACTCATATAAACAAACAAATTATTCTATGTTATGACTAAGCTGCATTAGGCAAGAATAGTGCTAGTTAGGTGGACCTGATGCTTTGTTAAAGTGTCCTACCAAACTGTATGACCTCCCATTCTGTCAGAAATGAAACATATTAATAGAATAAATGTACAAACCCCCACACATTAGCAAGAGACCCCATGATCAACATTACTAGAGTTAACTTGGCATTAGCACATGCAAACCGCTAGCATTAAACAAATTCCCTGGACGTTAGAGCTGAACTAATGTAGGCTTTTATTTTATATTAGTTTGGTGTCGGGTAGTGTTTTTGGACTAAATGCAGTTCTATCATGGGTGTATTCCATGATATGGCCATAAGAAACCTCGAAAACACTGCGCAAACGTCCCCACTTATGAATAGCCTATAATGTTGTGAGCTAAAGTTAGCATTTGTAGCTTCCCACGCTTTTGACGCTAATTACAACGCAATGTAACACGCGCTTAAACACATACTGTTGTGTTTCCAGAAAATGTGTGTTCAAACGTGGCTACAGTGACCACTGTACAGGCCTAGCATCACAATACCTTCACAACACTGACATCAGCTAGCCGATGCTAACTGCAGCGCTAACGCTATGCTGCTTGTGTTTACCCTGGTTGGTTTGCAAAACGGCACGTAAATTCTCCGTATGTTATTCAAAATTTGCAACATAACTCACCACTCGATTGTCTCTCTTGCCCATGTCGAGTCATTAATAGGGAACAACGTCCAACAGAGAGAACAAGCATTAGTGTTACCTTGCTAGCATTTATCTAGCCACTTCAGACTGCTGTCTTCTTCTACTAAAGAATTTCCTGCATACTGTACAGTTTAATGCTGCCCTCCACAGGCAAGAGTGCGCTGTTCATTCTATATTTTTGAATACAGGCAAGCTCTTAGAAAAAACAAGCAACAAAACATTAAGTTGAAAATTCGTTTCAGATGAAAAGATAAATTTGAAGAAGAAAGACTGAACTAAGACAACTTCCTGAACAACTATTGCCTTTTAGTTCTGTATTTAGTAATGGACAATGTTGGATCCCCAAATGCCTTAACAAAAGCCAACTGGACCCTCTCATTCAGTAGGTTGCTTTACTGATGGAGAGTCCCAGGTATTGTTTCTCATCCCAAAATCACATCATTCATGAACCTTTAACAATCCAATAGTCATATGTCTAGAAGTGTGACTGGTTTTACAATTCAACAGTTTCATTTAGCTGATGCTTTTATCCAAAGCGATAGACATCTGAGAGTAGATACAGCACACACTTTCTGGCTATTTTAATAGGTTTTTGCAGACAGAGAATGTTTGACAATATTGTATATAAGGATTCATTGATATTAAAAACAGATGAAATTTTTTGAGTAACTGATTAATCCACTGATTGTTTAAGTTCTGAACACACATTTGTTTGTAGAAGCAAAACCAGCAGTTTATCCCAGTCAGTTTTAATTAGGAATATGAGGCACATAAAATAAAAATCCTAATGAATGCTGCATTTTTAAAAATTCACTGTGCAAGTTTTAAAAATGCCAGAGGAAGGATCTCGAGACTGTGTTGTAAGTTTGTGAAGGGGACCCCCCTTCTCTGTTTGGAAATAGGCCTCTCTCCCATCATCTGTCATTTTCTGTCCAAAATGTCAACATCCTCCAACTTTTTGTCATCCTCAAAATGGTGTAAGAATCCCTTAGATGCAGGTGGACTGCTGAGCAATGTCTACATTCCTGACAGAAATAAAACTGAAATCCTTTCTCCCTCCAATTATCAGTAATCTTTCTCAGTTTGGAAGCAGGCGACTCTGTGCTATGAACTCTCAACCATCCAAACATTTGCATCACTGCCATCTTCTGGAAAGAATTGTCACTTTACACTTCTGTCACATCTCTCAGGTTCAATTACGGGCACTCACAAAGTTATTCAAAGTGAAACAGATTGATAATAGAAATCTAGCAACACAATAACACGTTTTTAAAATTGTGTTTTTGTGTTGCTATGACACAGAATTTGTCAATCCCATTCATAATTAATTCCAAAACAACATTCATAAAAAGCTGCTTTTTATTCAGCTGGTGTAATACAATAATAAGACACCAATGCATTAATACATAAGTATAATGCCAGTTGAAGTGATATGATGGATCAAGCTATGCTAGTTTCAAAACAGTGAAACTGCTAAAAGGTCAACGGTGGACTTCAGTTATTGTGAGATTGAAATGTATTGCAAACTGGTTAAGAAAAGCATACAGTAATTGCATTAACTGTAATGAGAGTAAAGCAGTCATTTTTTAAAGTGTAAACCTCTATGTGTAATGCATTTGTAGCTTTCCATTGCATTGTATGCATGACTTACACCAGATATGAGTTGTTATCAAAGAGAAAATTCACACAGTGTTTTTAGTTAAGCAGACAATTACACATGTATTTCTGTCGTGTTTGACGTCTAGCAATTAAAAGTTGCTGGCAAAAACAGTTTATACAGGCAGTTATCTTCAGACAGTAATGACTACAGTAACATATACTTGATAAATAGGAATGACAGTAGACTATGATCAAAGACGAGATCATGAAACAGCTTGAAAGAAAACCTGAAGGAGTTGTAATGTGGTCATTTAGTAGCCCAGAGATGTGCAAACTGTGCCCGAGAGGTTCGGACGTCCATAAGAACCTGAGAAAGTCAGAGAATGTGTCTGTGTGTGTGTGCTAACAGCACTACCTGTTAAGAAAACATAAACCAGTGTTAAAATGTTACTGTTCTGCAAGAACTACTACACACATAGAAAAATACAACTCTGCATAACTTGCTTTTTTCTTGCTGGTAAAAACTGAACTGGAATACAACAGCACATGAATGGAAAATAAAGCAAAAACTGTGCACAAAATATCTGTGCATTATTTCATTATCAAAACTACTATAAAATTTGTAGTCACTCGCAATCCAAGGTAAAGGAAATCCAATAAGCACCCACAGAACCCGCCCAACATTTTCAAAGAACAAAATACTCTCGTCATACAACATTCCACTGACCCTCGCTACTCTACGTCTATCCATTTTTATGACATATCTATGTGCTGACAATGCACGTATCGAAAGTTTTCTATCATTACAGCTTGTACTTTACAGCTAGCACAACATACTGTACAGTACCAATGCCTCTCCTTTTTACATTCCTTACATTGTCAAACTATTCTTACACAAACTCCCTAATCATCTAATGAGTTGGTGTAATTGGTGTAAGAATATTGTATTCCCCAGCATCTTAAAAAAAAAAAAGATCAAGTAACAAGCATAAGACTTGTCAATAAAATTAAAATTAAATACAGAATATTGGTGACAATACTATGCCAAATGCTTTCATGTTGAATAGTGCTGGTGGACTTTCTCCACCTATTGCAAACCTGTGCATTGCTGTATCATTTGGATAGTAAATATTAATTGGTTTTCATAATGATAAAAGCTTGTGATGGGAGACTGGAATTCATAAAAAGTCTTAACAACCACAAGTGGCAGGAACATTTCTAAGTTCTTTCATCATTGTCTCAGCACCGATATCAGCCCATTATGATGAGTCCTTGAAGAAGAGTGCAGAAACCATTAGAATCCCGCTACTGGTCTGCAGTTACTCCAGATATCCACAAGGTGGCAGCAATATCATAGGTAAAACTGGAATGATAACGACATGGCAGTGAATGACTGGCTTGTGATGCCTAATAATGTCTGAATGAGTACGTAGGTACATGAGCGTGCTTATGTCAGCGGCAGTGGACACACTAAATGTTGTGTACGTATCTGTGAGTGTGCTTTAACTGTTTATCTTCTTACTGCGCACACACACAGTTAAGCATAAAGGCAGGTGAATCCATGCTGTCCATCCGGGCTCCTGTACAGTCCAGTCCCCCAGTCAGGGCGACTCTTGCGAGGCTAAACACTGGTCATAAAAAGGCTTCAGCTTCATGGCCTCAACAGTCCGTCTGCCCGCTACTAGCAGTCAATCTGAGATGCAAGTCTCTTTGCATTGTTACACACAGTCAATTATCAACATTTCACAACCTAAAAGCAGCAATTACAGTCCATCAGTTCATGGAAGGAGGACAGCGTTTGTGCATGGTTCATGGGGTAAGAGCCTTGTTGTTTTTGACACAATCTTCACTCTCTCCTTATGAGTACGTCCAGGAGTTTTGTACGCTGACTACAAAAAGTATTCCCCCTCCCTGTGTCCATTTCATGCTTTGTTTCATATACAATGCGAAACCAAAATTAATTAGGCTCTTTGACACAGAATATTGATAGAAGTCGAGTTGGAGAGAAAAGCGAATGGACTTAAACAACTGTCAACTGACAATTTATCACTGATGCAGTTGGTAGCAGTGATCAAGATGCGATTTTTTTTTTTTTTTTTTTAGTTGAATGCACTGAGATTTGCAGACCCCAACAGGTGGCAAAAACTGACACTGGGCAGCTGCTGCCTGGGTACATTACTACAACTACAGCCAACTAGCAAAAAGAAAGCCACTGTTGAAAAGTCTCATCACATGTCAGCTTGCATTTGCTAAGAGGCATGTGGGAGAAGTGAAACAAGACTCTGGCGGTATGTCACCAAATTCAAGCTTTTTTATCAACAAACTAAACACTATGCAAAGCTGGGGGTTGGTAGCATCATGCTGCGGTGACTTTGCAGTTGGCCTTTGAGGACTTGTGAGGACAGGGGGGGAAATCAGTGCAGCAAAATACAGAAAATCTTGGAGGAATTTTTCGCCACCATGAGGAGAAGCAGGAAAACCGCCTGCAAACCATAAAGCTGCACTACACTGTTTTCAGAAGAACACTCAAGCTGTCAAATCACACTCCAGATCATAACACAATCAAGAATTTAAGGCAGAATATGAAAACGTTTGGTCAGTCATGTCATGAGCTTGACAGATTTATCCATGTAAACTCAAGGCTTTAAGGTGCGTCTACTAAATATTTCTTGAGGAGGTGAATACTTCTGTAATCACTTATTTTGCCTTCTACCTTTTTACTTGATTAGCCTTCATCTGGAAATTGCAATCTTTACTGACTGATCAGTGTCAAAAAGCTTAAAACGGTTTGTTTTAAAACAGTAAGACATGAGAAACACCAAGGTGGAGTACGAGGAATACTTTTTGTGGACACTATGGATGATTAAATTTGAAGGAGGACCATCAGGCAGTCCTCTCCTCCATAGTGGGCTTGTTGCTGGGAATGGGTTGGGCCGCGTACACACTTCTGCTGTGGCTGTCCACACTTTGAAAGTACGGGTGACTCAGCGCAGCGAAGGCCGATATTCTCCTGGAAGGGTTGAAAGCGAGGAATTGCTGCAGAGACAAAAAAAAGATGATAAAACAGACAGTCAATTAATGTAAAGCTGCAATATTATGATTTGAGGAATGTATGGCAAACTACTACTGCATGATTCATTTGGATTAGTCTGGAGAGCGGTTTGTGTTACCCACCATTAATAAGGCCCGTCCCTGCTCATCCATGTCTGGAACCAAGTCTTCTATTGGTTTCGGGGGCCGGGGTGTGAAGGCACTTTGCGGTAGGGCCACTTCCTGGGGCCAGTCTTCTGCTGAAGGTACCCCAACAACACTTTGGAAGGACAACAGCCATCATTACCTTCACCATCAGCAATGAACAGCATTCACTACCTTTCCAGTTCCAGTTTCCACAGTAGTAGCGAGCATATCCTTCCCTATATTTATGCAAGATGCCAGGTAATAAGTTCAATAAAGAAAAATGCCAAGTGGTCACACACTGGACTTAGCAAATTTGGATTCAAGTGACTTTCACTGATTTTCATGAACAGTCCAATGTCTGGATACCATTTTTTCTTCATTCCGTCTCAATAAAATATAAACTACAGGGTCCTAGACGTAACAGAAAAAATCAATACTTACTCAAAAATCTTTCCCAGCTGATCAACATCTGAGTTTCCTCGAAATAGCGGTCTAGGAAAAAAAAAAAGAAAAACTGTTGATTTTGACTGTTAATGCTGAAACATATGTTCATCAATGTGTTCATACGATGTGCTGCAAACATGGAAAAGGTTCACACACATCTTGGTTTAAAGTATAAAGAATTAACTCTATTCTTATTAGCCTGCTTCAGACATAAGTTTTAATGCTCTCTTTCCCATGGCACATGAGGATGAACAGTCCTAATATATACGCTTCTGGCTCAAGGCAAAGAGGAATGTGTGACTCTGATGTGAATGTTTGAAGCAGCCACACACTCACAGCCTCATCTCATGTAGTCAGGATTGTGGGGCAGTATTGGTAGTGCTACTGAAGAGGGGAGGGAGGGAGGGAGCAGGGATGAAAGGAAGGAGGAGAGCGGCAGCATGGCTGCTGGTGGTTCCTGTGGCTTTGGGCCGTCTTTGGATGCCCGTGGGCGGTGATGCCTGCCCTGGCACCCGCACAAATTCCAGTAGTCATCATCAGCATAAGTCTGCTGGTTGCCGCATGGGACAGAAAAAGCCTGTTTATTCCTCATGTGCTTTTGCTCCCTCTGAGTGTCAAAGTATGGGGGAAATAGAAAGGGAAAGGCGTGAGAGAGACAAGTTGGATTATTCTAACAGAGAAAGGGGTATGGGAACTACACTTTCCTGCTCGGGTTCCTCTGAAAGGAAGTGAGGAGGTGTTGTCACAAAGAAGATTTTCTTGCAGTACTAAAGGGCTTAATAACATTTCTAAATGTCTTAATTCAAACATTACAGTACGAATGCACAAGGATCAGAAAAGGAGGACACTTTATTTTTATGCTCTACATGTTTAAGATGGTTAGTCACCAGCAGATATCAATGTAATGCAGGATATTTTCACAAGTGTGCTTCTACGCATGTGTGTATGCACTCTCTATCCAGGACTCGATACAGTTCAAGTGCACCCCACTTAGCTGAAGTCAACAGAGGCTGGCTAGTCACCATGTGCTCCCTGTGTTTTCCAACTTGCAGGAAGCTTCACATAGTTCAACACCCACACTTTCCTACAGAGTCAGACACTGGGATATTAGTCACACAAGGTTGTTTTGCACATTTTTTACAGTGACAGCAAACTGTATGTCACATGCTTCAGTTCGGAAGTGGAATTACGATAGTGGTTGGTTTCATTATTCAGAAGTTGTATCCTCAACTAAAGGATGTCTCTGTGTTTCTCTCCTCTTTCACCACTGCTTTAAACATTTGACTTGGGAACAGGACCACACCGCATTAGCAAGTCTTTCAGGGTAAATTACTGTGCTGAGCTTTGAAAGCCATTTAAGATCAGACCAAACCAGTTTCTGACTGTTGCAAACGAAAATCACCTACAGCAAAGTCATCATGCCAAAACAAGTAGGGCTGATAATTCCAAGAGGTCCATTTTTAAACCTGGAGTGGTTTGTTGGTTTGTTGGAAGGGGATAACTGCATTCACATCGGGCCGGCCACTGGCATGCACACACAGTCGACAGTGCGAGTCCAAGTGTGGGTGCACAATTGCACACACGCGCATCGGGATTGCTTCCCACTGTGAGATTTGCACGTGCACACACATATGCACAAACACAAGAGGTGGCAGTGAAAGGACTGGGACTGGGTTGGGACAGGCAGCTGACTCACGCTTCCTTTAATGCCAGCACGGCTCTGTCCCACATTCCACTGAGACAACCTCTGGAATGTGCGTGTGTGTGCGCATGTTTGCACGTGAGAGTCAAACTGATTGGGAACTGGAGAGAAATGGTGTGTGTTTAACTGTGGCTTCCTCTGCATGGACATCCTGGTTTGTGCAAGCACACGCAAGCGTGGGAGCTTGTTTAAAACACATTTGCATGCAAGGGTGCCACGCTCTTGAGGATTTATCAATTGAGTTCCAAAGTGTGAGAAAGTCAACAACTATGTGGGGCCTCTCCCAGACCCATTAACGCACCACGTTCAACCTTTTCGATTGGAGGAATGTCAACGAGCTGACTCTCTCTCCTCTATTCACTTAAACCATGACTTACTCCGACACTGTCAGAGCCATGCAGATGCAGACTTGCATGATCTTTGCGCAAATTCCTTTGAGAACTATTCTCGTTACACTGTGTAGCCATTCAAAAAGGTGCTTTTACTTTTTACAGTAGCAGCCTTGATAATGAAAGTGAAGAAGCCAGTGCGATCAGGGGAAACTTTTGGAGTTTCATGAGTCATAAAGGAAATGTTTGGTACTTATTTGTGCTGCAGGCAGTGAGGTGAATTGGGGTTGTTGCTGGTTGTTGGGGTTTCAACATAGGACTGTAACTAATATCTTACTTTCAAAATTATATGCAGGCAATAGAATGTGAGAAAATTAAAATTCAAAGTCAAATGCAGCATCTTCTGAGGATAAAAGCATAACACAAACTCAAGCAGCAACTCTTTCCATCTGAGAAGGAAGCAGTAAACACTTGATTTTTTTGCAAGATAAATCGAAATTCTAACACGTAGCGCGACTAATTGAGCTGAAAATTTTTCAAGCTGATGCATTCATTTGTTCCCAGGAACTAGCTATTCTGAAAGGCGATCAAACCATGAGCAGGGACATCTGGTTTGTTATTCCTAAGCTGTCAACGATTAAATCTTAAATTCAACAGTGCTGCAAACTAATAAACTATTTTTCTCATCTTCTCTTGTTCTGCCCTCTGCAGCAATCAGTATTTTGCTTTCTTTCACTGCTTCTCCCAGGTGCCCTTTAATCTCTGACAGGTGGCCTTTTAAAAAGCCATTTTAAATCACCTGCAGAGAGAGAGAGAGAGAGAGAGAGAGAGAGAGGAGAGAGAGAGGAGAGAGAGAGAGAGAGAGAGAGAGATTGTATGTTCTGTTCCTGGCCATCAAAGGGCCCTGCCTCGCCTCCACCCTTAAGGCAAGTTTGGGCCAGGTGCCAGACTGTGAAAGCACACACATACTGTATATACACACCAAAGCTTTTACAGCTTATTGTGTCAGGGTGAGAGAAGTACCTTAACCTAGACAATACACACACACACACACACACACACTCAGACTGCTCTCTGCTATCAGGACAGGAACTGCCAACAGATTCAGACTGAGCCTGCTTTAAAAAGAACCCTGTATAAGACTAGGACAAGCCTCCGGTACTCACAATGCATATAGTGGGTACTATTTACTGCGTGTGAGTTGAAATTATTTAATGCACATTTGACTTTGTGCCAGTCAATATGTCCTGACATGTACTGTAGGTGGTGTCAATAGCATAAAATACTTTTAACCTGATATAACCAAAGACATGACACAAACAGCCAACTGCCATCAAATTCAATGAGTCAAAGGTCTGACTATGTGTAAATGTGACTGGGACTACATCAATGCTAAAAATCGACGCTTGATCCAATTTTACTTGTAAATTTATCAAATGCGAATGAGTACTTCATTGCAATCCAACAGAGTTGGAGTGCATCTTTTATACCTAGCCACATATACAACCATGCCACTCTGCAAAATGCACATGTCAAAGGTGTTCCTGGCATATTAAGATCATGAGTTTACAAAGTAGTGCTCCACCTCATGATTACTTTGATTATCAATGTGTTATTCATTGACTAATCAATCATTTAGTCTCGATGAAGTAAATACACACGTGGACAAAATTGTTGGTACCCCTCAGTTAAAGAAGGAAAAACCCACAATTCTCACTGAAATCACTTGAAACTCACAAAAGTAACAATAAATAAAAATTTATTGAAAATTAAATAATCAAAATCAGCCATCACTTTGAATTGTTGATTAACATAATTATTTAAAAAAACAAACTAATGAAATAGGGCTGGACAAAATGATGGTACCCATAACTTAATATTTTGTTGCACAACCTTTTGAGGCAATCACTGCAATTAAACGATTTCTGTATTTGTCAATGAGCGTTCTGCAGCTGTCAACAGGTATTTTGGCCCACTCCTCATGAGCAAACAGCTCCAGTTGTCCTCAGGTTTGATGGGTGTCTTCTCCAAATGGCATGTTTCAGCTCCTTCCACATATGTTCAATGGGATTCAGATCTGGGCTCATAGAAGGCCACTTTAGAATAGTCCAACGCTTTTCTCTCAGCCATTCTTGGGTGTTTTTGGCTGTGTGTTTTGGATCGTTGTCCTGTTGGAAGACCCATGACCTGCGACTGAGACCAAGCTTTCTGACACGAGGCAGCACATTTCTCTCCAGAATGCCTTGATAGTCTTCAGATTTCATCGTACCTTGCACACTTTCAAGACACCCTGTGCCAGATGCAGCAAAGCAGCCCCAAAACATTACTGAGCCTCCTCCATGTTTCACCGTAGGGACAGTGTTCTTTTCTTCGTATGCTTGGTTTTTGAGTCTATGAACATAGAGTTGATGTGCCTTACCAAAAAGCTCCAGTTTGGTCTCATCTGTCCAAAGGACATTCTCCCAGAAGCTTTGTGGCTTGTCAACATGCATTTTTGCAAATTCCAGTCTCGCTTTTTTATGAGTTTTTTTCAGCAGTGGTGTCCTCCTTGGTCGTCTCCCATGAAGTCCACTTTGGCTCAAACAACGACGAATGGTGCGATCCGACACTGATGTACCTTGGCCTTGGAGTTCACCTTTAATTTCTTTGGAGGTTGCTCTGGGCTCTTTGGATACAATTCCAACGATCCGTCTCTTCAATTTGTCATCAATTTTCCTCTTGCGGCCACGTCCAGGGAGGTTGGCTACTGTCCCGTGGGTCTTGAACTTCTGATAATATGAGCCACTGTTGTCACAGGAACTTCAAGCTGTTTAGAGATGGTCTTATAGCCTTTACCTTTAAGATGTTTGTCTATCATTTTTTTCCGATGTCCTGGGACAATTCTCTCCTTCGCTTTCTGTTGTCCATGTTCAGTGTGGTACACACCTTTTCACCAAACAGCAGGGTGACTACTTGTCTCCCTTTAAATAGGCAGACTGACTGATTATGAGTTGGAAACACCTGTGATGTCAATTAAATGACACACCTGAGTTAATCATGTCACTCTGGTCAAATAGTTTTCAATCTTTTATAGAGGTACCATCATTTTTGTCCAGGCCTGTTTCATTAGTTTGTTTTTTTAAATAATTATGTTATCAACAATTCAAAAGTAATGGCTGTTTTTGATTATTTAATTTTCAATAAATTTTATTTATTGTTACTTTTGTGAGTTTCAAGTGATTTCAGTGAGAATTGTGGGTTTTTCCTTCTTTAACTGAGGGGGTACCAACAATTTGTCCACGTGTGTAGGACACGTTTGCTACTAGTGTCACCCCCTTCGTTCCATTTTCCACAGTTATCCGCAATTCTTTTATCTTTGTTACTTTCTCTCCGATATCCCCTCTTACCTCTGCCATTTGCAACTTTGATTCTTTGATTCAATTAGTCTTTCGTTCTTTTCATCTTACCCTCTGTTACTGATTAGCAACCATATGCAAATTAACCACTATTCACCCTTGGATTTACATACGGCCCCTCCCTACCCTCTAACTCACTCTGACCATCCCTATAAAATGGTTACTCTCAAAATCTCCAGGGTCCGCTTATGGTCACAGACTCATGCTCTGTGTTGGTAAGCCCACTGTATGCCGGAATACCAACAACTCCCAAATACAGCAAACTTTGAAGGACTAGAGTGAAACGTCTTCAACAGTCTACAAAATGTCAGATCATTGTGAAAAACACAGATCATTATTTCTGAAAGCTCAAGATAAGGCGATCAAATCCGACCATTTTTTTTGTCACGGCAACTGAAGGTATTCAGCAATGCAAAGAAAAGCAGCAAATTCTCACAACTAAGAAGCTGGAATGAGAGAATGACAGGTTATATTGCTTGGAGAGTGATTACAACAAATATGATTGCTTCATCAGCTAATTGTTTGAGCTTTAACCCTCTGAACTCAAAGCAGTTTCTTTCTCTATAAATGTGACATGTTTTTAGCATTTCAGTCTCTCACATCTGATGTGATTTTGCAGGTCTAAAAAAAAAATACAATGCCATGGTGGGCTTTGGGGATCAGATTCATCCAAAAGTCCAGAACTGAACAAAGTAGAGAAGCGGTAGACAGCAAGACAGATGTAGTGAAGCCACTACTAACACCCTTGAAGTTAAGTTCTGACACGTCTTCAAATTCTGATAAACCTATAGCAGAAGTGCCAAAATACTAAACACATTGGGTGGTAAATGAAAGCATAAGTGTGTGTTGTGTTTTTTTTTTTTAAACACGACTGACATACATGTGACAGTAATGGATTATCCATGGTCTCAATCTAAAAGTAGAAGACTAAGAATTTCAAAGCAGATCTTGTCCTCCATGAAGCTTGAACTCATGTGCAACACACGCAATAAGCATGTTTAACCCTTTCACGCACAACATGAGTCACAAGTGACCCACATCCAATGGAAAATGGATATCTTCTGACCCACACTGTGCATCAAAGGGTTAAAAAGACATAATGAAGGGCACCCATGTTGCTCAACTGGTTGAAAAGATGCATAAAAGATGCAGCAGCCTTGGTTCTCAGGTCTTCCCCCACTCTTCTCCCTACTTTCCTGTCTAATAAAGCCAACAAAAGGCCCCAAAAAA
This sequence comes from Acanthochromis polyacanthus, assembly GCF_021347895.1. NCBI lineage: Eukaryota > Metazoa > Chordata > Actinopteri > Pomacentridae > Acanthochromis > Acanthochromis polyacanthus. Next base: position 28,733,678 of record NC_067123.1, on the reverse strand, counting down.
AGACATACTGGAGACAGATTCAACAACACTGAATAGCTTAAACTGTATGCGTGTTGTCTTGATATCACACTGACTATGAAGAGAATGAGTATGAAAAATGTGAGTCTGCTGTTTGACAACTTGACGCAATTTTAGTGAGCAAAACGCGCACAAAAAAAGACACTTAACGAATAATTAACACTTAATGTAATTTTTACATTAGCTGGCTTGCATAGACAACTGTACAGTCCAGATGAACTATAGTTAACATAACTCATCTTAGTGCAACACCAGAACAGTGTCAGTGCATTACAGAAACACCTGTGTAAAAGATAAATGATGGTCAATACATATGAAAGAGTTTCTATATCCATAAAACCATTCAATGACCCTCTTTAGACCCATGTAGAAGTATTTGGCTTCATTATTGTGCTCTGCTCATTTGTTTGTCACTATACACAACATGACTACTTCTTATCCCGATGTCACACTTTGCCACTAGAGTCTTTACATTCCCACTGAGTACCACGTGTACAGCGGGGGTTGTTGTGTGGCTGTGCATGCTGGGGTGTGAGGACGGTTGGGGAAGGAAGCTGGGCTGCTCCTCCTGGCACTCAGCCCTACCTCACACAGGCTGTTCTTATCTACTGTGGCATATGCAGTAACAGACTAGCTCGACCTCAGGGTAAGGTCGACTATAAGACGCATTTTCAAACATACAATGGCACATAAGATTAATGGCACCTTAATGACACACCGATAAACCATTTGCTTACGCCCAAGCCTTTTTCCCTTCCATAAACAGGCAGTTGATGCTTTTTTCCTTTTTTTAGAAAAAGGGTCCGTTATTAGCTTGGCTCTCCAGTGTGCTAAGTTCGTTAGACCACAAACTGACAAACACCTATACCAAGAAGTAGAATCTTGACTTGCATGCTGCAACCACAGCAGACAGCCTGTGTTGCTGTAATGGTTTGATAAGCCAACTGAAATGTGATTGCTGACTGCTCACAAGGCATCTGACAGGTGTCATTTGTTGCAAGGACGACTACTTAAAGAAACTCCAAAAATATTTACGATGGTAGTTAATTTTGCTGTGAAACATATCTCAAAAAGCAAACAAATAATACAGAGAAATAGAAAATTTTCCTCTTTGTGGAAATATTGTGGCACCCATCATAACACCAACACTGAGGTGCAATGGGCTTTTAAACCAATAAAACAAAGAGGGCAACAATTAAAAGAAAAGAACAAGTAAAGACGACTTAGATCTTTAACATCTGTCGGCAACAAAACACTTTGGTTCAGTATTATGGGAAACGAGACAAGAGATGGCCTTTAGTGATCCGAAAGCAAACCCAGTCACAAGGATGTGAGCATGAGAATGCGTGTATACAGTATATGTACACTCCTGTAGGTCACTGATCATCATCTGTTGTTTTAACAATAAATGTGGTAATCCCGTTAGTAAAAGAGACCATTTTCTGCAGCACTGAACTCAAAGCCTACTATAATTCATATATTATCTTGACCAGTGACACCAGTGCCACACTGGTAAGTATCCTCAACCAGAAAGACTGTAACCTCTTGAAAAAAGAAAAAAAACAAGGTAAGAACAGCCACTTCAATGGAATCAAATAGACAGAAGAGGACAACATGGAGCACAAAAGCAGCCATGAAGTTGTAAGCCCACCTTACACAGAGCTGCAAAAAGGTTGCTTCAGTATCATCAGAACGATTAGAACTAAAGTCTGAGATTGAAAACACTGTTTGAGTTTTTAAGTAAAGAGAGACTTGAATCGACTCAGGAAAGAAATCCATCACAACTTTCACTGAAGGTTCAGCATCAGTGTAAATGATGAATGAGGTCAAGTCCTACACTGAGAAGCTGTAAAACCGAGCTTTCGAGGCAAAATAAGGAATTCTTTGCTGCCTTGAAACAAAAGACCCATACAGGAAAGTTCAGCAATCTGGAATCCAGACTGAAGTAAGGGATGATAGTAAATTAATAAAGTGGCAGGAGAAGGTGGAGACTGTCCCAAAACATATATTGACATTAACATGAGCAATTTTTAGCAGCAGCAGCAACACATTGATGCATTTACAGAGTGCAGCAGTAGCCCAAATAGCAACAGAGAAGTTCAGAGAATTCAGCGACCCACAGCATGAGGCTAATAAGATACGAGAGCGTTGATGGTATAGCAACGGTCTGGTGTGGTTTAGTTGGTAAAGATTAAGGTCATACTATAACCTACTTATCAGTCTATTCGTAGACTAAATCTTCCATATTGAAGGATACAGGAAACACAAGCATTTCCAATTTCAGCTTTGAGCACATTTAGATTGGTGAAGATCCTTATTGGAGCTTTGCCTGCCATTTTTAGGTTGGGGCAGGCAGTGTTCAAGCAAAGTCAATGGGGCATTTGCATTTATCATAAAACACTCTCACAGTTTCAAAATGGTGTCATTAACAGGTCCAGTGTGAGGGTTGAGGAGGATCTACTGGCATAAATGGAAAATAATACCAATTATATTTTTCTCATTCGTGTACTATCACCGAAAGATAATAATGTTGAGTTTTGGTTACACTTTCTATCTGCAGAGTCTGTCCTCTCCCAACATCCTCTGAATCATAGCATGATCATGTGCAGGGGGAATGACTGTTTTTAGCTTTGCCTCCAGAAGAAGGTAACTGACTGTACAGAATCAGACTGGAGTTCGAGATGGGTTTATATCAAGAACAGCTCTGCACAAATTTGATCAAAAGTGAGGCATGCCAGTTAACTCTGACAAGTTCGTCTATGTTCTCAAAACCGCAACTTCAATCTCAGAGTCGACACTCTTTTGATAAGTTATTATGAAACATGTGATGAGCTTAACGTTTGCTGAAAAGGCCTTGTCCTGAAGTTGTACAAAGATAGCCTGGAGCAGTGGTAAACAAGGGCTAGACAACATCAACGTCAAGACAACATCAGATAATTATATAGAAAGCCCAATCACAAAAGTTTATTGCCGTCTTTGTTGGCATGGAAGTTTGTCACATGTCTGACTGTGTTGGCTGCATTTCTAAAGATTATTTTCAATGTATTCAAACCAAGCAGCTGGTATTAAGATCAATGGCCTATTGACAGACAGCCTGACGCTCCAGTACACATTTTGACATGGCTGTTGTCTTAATCACACTTTCTTTGACATCTTTGTTTAGCCTCTGCTGCAGGCAATTAGTCTAAAGCTAAGTGGAATATACATAAAACAGGAAGATCATACTGTAATGTCTTTTTCAGATGACATTATCAGACATCCCCTTTCCCCACATGAACATTTCTCAAAAACATTTGCCAATATTCTATATTCAGTTTGGTTCATGATGTGTCTTCCTTTGAGAAGGCAAGAACAACATCTTCAGTAATCATGAAAAATATTAAATGGTCCTCGAGAGCATGCAGGGGTATTTTTGGATAAGAATGCTAGGAGGCATTGATGTAGGATCTTTAGCCCTCCCTGCTGATTTATTTAGTTCCCTGCAGATCTCACCTTCTCCTGAACATCTCAGCAAAGATGCAGCCGACACTCCACAGGTCCACCGGTGTAGCATAACTGGACTGCAGCAGCACTTCTGGAGCTCTGTACCACAGTGTCACCACCTACAACACACACATTAAAAAAAACGTTATTTTTTAAAAAGTACATAGAAAGACACTTGCCAGCAGCACTAGGTAAATGTCACCAAGTAGGGGGGCTCAGGCACACATTCTCACACACAGGGTTAATTCTTCTCTGCCCCCATCTTGGGCTTACGTAAGACATGAAATCATATCTGGCAGGACAAGTCTCCCTGATCCCATTTTGGTGTACCCACATCACACAGTCTTTCCACAGCAATCTACCAGTGACACACAATACTGTACATACTACAGTAATACACAGCACATTTCACTGGATCAAACAGTGCAAATGATGTGTGTATGTGAAGTGATAACAGGGCGACCTTAACTGATATCAACCACCCCTTTATTCCTGTCAAAACAGAATTTAAAAAACACTTCCTGTGTTTCGTCAAACAACCCTGCACCCACCTGAGGTACAGCGGCAGCCATTTTGTGCCACTTCACACTAAGCGTAGTTTCCAAATTAGTCCCTGTAACTCTATTGGGACCTGTGAAAGCGTGTGTGCAGCCATAGCCTGCAGGAAAGCAGCAGCATTGTTAACAGCTACAGTAGGGAAAGCCTCCAGACAAAACTCAGTGACCCCTAGTAAGAGAGTGGACTGGTTCCAGGTGCTTTCCTAACCTCCAGATTTTTCCAACAGCTTTTGGCTGCAGTTCCCCCTTCAGGCACTGCAGTGTGCTTATCGGGATCTTCGAGTCTGAGGCGAGTGTTTGTAAGCAAAAAGAGTGAAGCATGACCTAGATGTCTTCACTGGTTTGATTGGTGTGGATGCTGCATGAATAAGAAGTAAAAAGATTAACTTTTTTAGATGTCGTCCACATGCTTGAATATGCCAAAATGAGGAATATGAGACTAACGATCTTCAAAGGATGTAGATAACCAAATACTAGCTATGAAACAGTGAATGAAGTTCTTGTCTATGTGCTCATGTGTCCCCTGAAAAGTTACGTTGAGACAGCAGTCAAGCATAGATCTGATCTGTCAGCTCTGTAGTCAAAAGTTAAAGCTAGCATATGCGGGATTGGAGAAACAGTAGGAGCAAATTAAATATTGAAATAATCTGGAGCAACCACAAAGAACGTTAATGGGGATTGAAGCGTGGTGCATTGAAGGTCCCCTACCGTTCCCCTTTTCAGTAAATTAACGAAAGTCTCACGTCCTCGATATCTGTCCTTCAATTTTTCAGCTAAAAATACTGCAAAGACGGTTCATTATTATCACTGTAAACTGACTCTTTCTCTGGGCAATCACTTGACATAGAAATTGCGGAATTCACAGCAGAACCACAGTTTTAAACTCATATGTAGTGTGAGTTTGTCAGGCAACACTGTGGTCTGAAATTTTGTGTAAAACAAAGTAATTTTTTTAATCATCATATATTACATTTAAAATCATCTGATGTCTAATGACCACACGCAAGTAGGCACACAGCGCATATGCAAAACATCAGGTTAAAAACTAATATCGACTAATTTAAGATAAAAACCTAAATAGATATGAAATGACACTTCCTCAGAAATGCAATGCAATACAGAAACATGTAAAGAACACAAATATTCACAAACACCAATAAATGTGATCATCTGGTATGTTTGTTGCAGGTTTAGGGTCAACTATAAAACTCAGTCTCATGCTACATGCTTGCTAACTCCAGCAATAAGTCTGCTTGGCCTTATGGAAGACTCTTGTGATGTGCAGTGGTAGACAGGTGGACAGTTTGACAGAGAGTCGACCAATCAGTTGTCTCGTTTGGACTGAATGCAGTGACTGGCAGAAATAACTTTTTTTTTTTTTTTTTAAATTTTCAGAGCACTTAATGTACTGATGGCTGACAGGGTGTGAAGACACCGTTCACAAATACAGTGACAAAAACTTTTAGGATACATTGCATACTCTAGCTTTGCTTCCACTGAAACAGCTTGTGACTTTTATCCCCATACTTTACTTTTTCACTTGGTGGCTCCGTAAAAAGTTGAAGCAGTATAACAAAAACAGCTTGTGCCTCTAAACCATGGTAGCAGCATAACTCTAAATGGGAATGCTAATCTTTCTATCCTTCACTTTGTTGCAGACTAAGATATCTCTAAAACTAAAGATTGTTATAAAATCTTGTACAGTAGACATTCATGGTCTCAAGATGATTAATCTTAAGGACATTGCCTTTTTGTACAGCGCCACAATGAAACCACCATACAGATCTAATGACTAAAAAATAATCTTTCAGTTACCAAGTTGCAGGGCAATGCTTTATTACCCCACTGGTCAGTGGGATAGAAGTTCAATGCGAGATGGATTTTATTCGAATGCAACACAAGAGAAAGTCTTACATATGAGGTAAACTGACTAAACATAGCTCTGAAAAGTGAGGCATTTAACAGAAGACTGATAAGAGGAATAAAAAGTATGGTCACATTTTTCCACTAAACTAAATGGCACTATTAATAGAGCCGGGGGCTGCTTTTTGCAGATGTGTGATACTTTCTCATCTCTGTTTCCTGCTTCAGGAGAACTAGAGCGGAAGTTGAGGCTAGTTGGCTGAGATGCGCTGGGTGAGACACGTGACCAGAAATGGGACATATGTGCTGAGAATGAATAGACTGACTGTTAAGGTCATTGAAGAATTTCAGAACAGTGAAACCTCAAAGAAAACCATGAATGGAAGTTGCACAGTTGCCCATATAGCCAGGCTACATGCTGTCAATTATGTTTTAAACATAGGCAAAATCAAGACTGCATTGCTTCTTATTTGTAGGAAGTTTTAAATCTTTTTTTCACCTTAACCAAGTTGTGTGCAAGTCTTTGGCCTGATACCACATCTCCATTTTCTCTCTACCCAGACATGGCAATGCCACAGCCAGCAAAAGTGACAAATACAGCTTGTAACTTTAAAATGTGGATGAATGCATAAATGACAAATGCCCCAATTAACATGTTTCTGAAACTGTTGCAGCTGCAGACTCATACACATATGACTTCATTCTGTTGCATGGATTTGTCACCTTGCCGAGTCAAAAGTCAGAGCTTATAAGAACACACACACATGCAAGCACGCATGCACACACGCACGCACACGCACACACACACACAAAGCCTTCTAGGAAGAACCACAGACCTACAGCTCAGGGTATATCCGTCTCAGTGCAATGCAGTTATTCGAAAACCCGGCCACAACTGCAGATTAAGGCATATACATAACACATGCACGCACTCGCAGACACACCGGAAGATAGATGCATTAAAGTCTGAAATTACACCCTGACTACTTGCACTGTAGCATAGTCTTTTTGTAAGCTGTGCATCTGTGGCAAGGTGCCCTTCCATTCTGTATCCGTGCTGAAGGACAAACCTGCCTTTATTCTATATTTTCACTTTTCTGTTAATGTATATCCTGAAAAGACCAAAACTTTCCAACTTTCCTACTCTGGTCTGTGACAATGCCTATTTTCTCCTGCTAATGACAAGTTTATAATAAATGGCTATAAATGTATAATTATAGACTACTTTCAGTTGCAGCTTAATGTACATTTGTTGGACTAAGTGGTACTTGGAGCAGCAGCACATGCATGCAGCATTGGCTCAAAATCAACAATTCACTGCAATAAAGGAACATGTCCCCCAGGACAACAGTATGGCTCAAACAAGGTCCAATTCATGCACCAAACATATAAAGTATGCTGCTATTATTTAATACATAATAGTCTCAAATTACTAACTGTCTCTTTCTCAAATAGCCCATCCCATACATCAAATTTACAGCTTTAGTTTGGTCATTTTAATTTCTAAACTACTATAAGTTCTGCTTTCAACCCAGCAATCCTTTTGCCACTTTTCTCCCTGCCTCCTCCCTCTCACACCAGCAATCTCTTGTTCCTTCTCTATAAAATGCCTCTCTTTCTCCGACTGTTTCTGTAAGCCCCTAAGTCTGTAAAACACATATGCCTGAAATGCAGTAAAGCCAACACTTAACAGTTGGAGAGCCTATAATATCCATGAATGGATTTAGATCACACACATAGTTTCACACACTCCATAAAATACAAAATATGTTACACTACATATCTCCCAATTGTTATCCTTTCAAAAAGATACATGCTCCGAGTCATGGCCTAAACACTCAACTTAATAACCGTTTTTACAGAGATGATTATAACAACATATCCGTTGGTAAATGAAGGACATTCCCCGATTGTAATGTTCCTTTTTTGTGTCCTTTCCCCTCCTCTTCTTCCAACCACGTTTGCATTCCTTCTTCCTGAGTCTCTCTTTCTCACCCTTCTCATTCTCTGTTCTGCTTCACATATCCCTTCATTACCCGCTCCTGCTCTCCCTCCTCTTTACAGGCTGCATGAAAACGCAGATACAGACTCGCACATACAGTATACTGGAAAGTTATAGACAGAGAAAGTGATTCAGCCTTAAACTGTGCAACACTGTGTTTTGCTCTCAGGTCAGCTGCTTTGCATTTTCAATCTGCGTCTATCCTACACCCGTCTTCCCTTCCACATGGTAACAGAGGAGGTCAGATAAAGCCAGATGAGAAAAAAAAGAGGGAGTTAGACTGAGAGACAGAGAGAGTGTGTGAGGCTGACTTCAGATTAAAGGACAACATTCTGGGAATTCCTTTCTGCTGAGAGCATCCTCCCCCTCACCACCACCACCATCCTCCTCAGCCCTCACTGCTGCTCTCTACTCCCCGCTCCCCATCAGAGAGGAAATGGCTTCTCCTGCCCCAGAGGACCTCCAGACCTCCAAGCCCAGACCTCCAAGTCTGTCCGCCTTGCAACATCCGGATCTGTGCTACCAGTACACTGTGCATGTACAGTATGACAAAGGGGTGCATGCATGTGAGTGCGGGGGCGTTTGGATTGTTTTATGTGTGAGTATTTGCACGTGACTTTTAGAGCACCTGCTTTTGCCTAGATAAATGTGCTTCAGTGCCAAGAGCTTTTGTGTGTTGATGTGTGTATCTGCAAATGTATCCAAGTTATCTGCAGCATCTCTTTGATCTTTAAAGGATATGTTTGTTCATTTCAATAATTTTAACAGATGAGGTCACTAATTTTATCAGCGATTAGACAATGTATATACCAGATTGCTCAGATCTGGGAATGCAGCAGTATTGGTTTCTTGCTCCATCTGATTTACATTATAAATAAACACACAACTCTGTGATGAGACAGCATGCCACTAACATTCCCAACTTTACCAAGCTATCGTCCACTCTATTGCCAGTGTAGCTGTCTGCCAGTTGATGCTCCATAGAAGCTGGGTAAAACAGAAACAAAAGTGCTACAGAATGTGGCTGGAGACATCCAAACCTCAAGTAAAAAGTAAAAAGAGATGCTGTGGAATGACCTCAAGAGAGCCATTCACACCAAGAATATAGCTGAGATGAAGCAGATCGTTCAGAACAATTTTCCAAAACTACTCTATAATGTTGTGCAGGTCCAGAACTTTTCAAACATTGGAGAATGCTAAAATAACAATTTTCCACAATTCTGAGTCTCTATGCCAAGTTAAGCTTGTCAGCTGGCAATGTCAGGATAGTCCCAGATTTTTGTTCTATATAAAGTCATGATAGCCAACAAAAAGCCAAACTAAAAAAGACCTACGCTGTAATAAACAAGAATTATCCGTTGGGTTAAGGGCAAATTGGAGCCGATGGGAATCACATTCTTTACTCCTTATCCCAGTCTCTTAGACTATGATGACGTTTTGCTGTCGATCTGTGTGATATTCTGAGGGGGACCTTCTGAGTGACCTGATGCCATGAGGATAACTGAGGCTGGGGCTTGAGGCTGCAGCACTGGAGGCACTGGGGTTGATGGAGCTTGGCTAGAGGCCCATGTTTACATTCCCTCTCACTGAGGAAGCACAGGATGAAAGAGCACCACTGCACACAGACACATAGCCTTTTCCACACACATGCACACTCAGACAAGTGCTTTAAATGCACCAAAGGCAAAATAACTGCTGTAATTAAAAAGAGCATGATTGGAAGTTTTAACTTTCAGTAATTACCAAATAAACTGGATTGCAGTGCAGTGCAGTGAATTCTTTCAGGTAAACAGCTCAATGGCTTGATGCTTTGAGTCTTAAGCTCGATTTTGATTACATTCCTGAAAACAGTGTGCTGCAAATTAAAGTCTTCCTAACTGGATCTCAGAGGAAAACAGATAAAGCCTTCAGAGTGTATAGCCAGGCCACATATGGGACAAGCCTAGCGGATGTTTTAATAATAAGCATAAAACTATGCACTCAGAGTACAGTGGAACTGAGGCTGTGATGTTGTGTCTCCAGAGAGGCCCCATTCGAAGCTCCAGCAGTCAGCCATGCTGTAAACACCATTATTTCACTCCTCCCTCACTTTCCCTCTTTCTTTCTCTTGTTCTGCAAAAAGGACAATTTACAGTCCCAACAATGGCGCTGCCTCAGGCCAAGAAAGGAAATAAGAAAGGGGAGAAGATTTAAAAGAGAGATGAGGAGGAAAGGTAGACTGAGTCAGTGGCTGTGGGAGGGAGGGACAGAACACAGGGCTAGAAAGAAAAGTGAAAGAGCAGCACACAAACTGTATACAGTAAAACAGAAAAAAAGGGGCACTGCAACTGTTGCCAAAGTATGCACAGCGTACAGGAATGCAGCACGGGGCCCTCGGCGAATGAAACAAAGACAGCACAGTCAGTGGCTCTCTCTCCCCAGTGCTACCACATCCGCACATCATTAGCTGGAAAATTCCTGATATATGCTGTAACTTTTTCTCTTTTTTTCCTTCCTATTCCTCGCGCCGTTGCTGGTACAGACTATGCTTTAATATCCAGGTGACCGTGTGTGCACATGCAATGCACACACACCACTCACGACCCCCTTTTCCCCACTTGGAGCATTGCCAAGACATCGGCAATAATTAATACAGTGGAGTGAATTGCAGAGGACGGTGTGTGTGCAGCTATGGTGGACACATTAACAGGGGTCCACACTGGGAAAAAGTCAAATAAGACCTGCACTGTGCATGTGAGGATGTGTATGTGTGTACAAACATTCATAGCGTTGGGATTATCTGCAGTGTGTGTGTGTGTGTATGTGCAGTGTAACTGTGATCATGTATGAGTGTGAACTGTGTGCGTGTTTGCTTATGTCAAACTGGGGCCAGCCCTTTTGCTCCAGCCGGCTGCAGTCAAAGCATAGAGGATGACTTTTCCTTTTTTTTCCCATGTGGAGCCGTTTGAGGAGATATCTAAACATTCCCAGAGTGCGCTGCACGTGCTCTCCTTCGTGCAGTGCAAGGGTTTTTCCCCCCCTCTCCCTCTTGCTGCTGCTGCCTTTCTTTCTGTCTGTCCAGAGTAGAAACACATTGTCTGGCAAACATAGGAAATTCACAGACATGCCTGTCCAGTTCGTCTTTTGTCATCACTGAGTAATTTCAGTTTCATCAGCCTATGTCTCTGCACTCATTACAAGTGACAATGCACTCCAGATGCCTGCACATACTAAGACATCTTATTTGCATGATCACTATCTTGTGGGGTTTGCCATGGGTGAGAACACATCAATCTACACTTTCCCCCAACCTACGCCAACTGATTCTGATATTCATATACAAACAAATGTGCAAAAATGAGAAATATTATCACAGTGAAAATGCAAATCCAGACTGACTGCTCTTGAAAGTCTTGTATTGTAAAAAAGCCTGTCTGCTGTTTGAGAGCGGGCAGGAAATCTGGTTTCAATTTGTTTAATGTCGTCTGAGATATGGGTGTCTTTTTCTGGTAAGAGCAGTGGGAGGGCTGCGAGAAGAGAGAACTAGGGGGAAGAGCTGGGAAAATACCTTTGATCAGGTAACAATTTCACTCCTCTGCATGACACCAGCAGCAGAGTTTACAGGAAACCATGCAGACTGTCTTTTAAAGTATTTCTCAAATATTGCCAGTGATAGTAGTGATTATAAATGGAGCATTTGATCATATCAAAATAAGCCCGGTCTTAGTCAAGATTTAAAAGGATCCCGCTTGAAGAGTCATAAAATTCACATTGGCTATTGTGTCACTCAATAACAAACTTAAGATAAGCTCAAAGCCAAGACAAAAACTCTTTTCCCCACTAATAAGCTTATCTCGTCATCTCCTGTAAACTATGGAAAGCCCTCAGTTTATTTTCAGTTCAAACTAGAAAAACACTGGAGTTTGACAGCAAATGCCAACAGAAAGCATTCCATTGGAGTTTTCCAAATCCAATTTGACAGGTAACAACATGCGCATGACATGCTTGGGATTGTAATTTAATGGGTTTCATGGGACCATCCAGTTGGCCCTGTATTACGATGGTTGTCCATGTGCCAGTGGTGGAAATGGACAGACCCCCATGGTCAGGTTACTGGAGGTTATCTTTTAGAAACAACATCTTGCCTCACCTCTGTCACTGCGAGATCAGGGGTTGCATTCACAAATAATCTTATCTTTACCACTAGGAGCCCTCCTAAACCGATCTGGCTTCCTTCTCAAGACGCTTTCATAACTTCTGCTGAGGAACTGAGATGTCCCTTTCTAACCGAAAAGGCAGAGTTCACTGCTTTGCTATGGATGACATCACACTTACTTACATTGTCTACAAGGATTGGTTGACCACTAAATTCGTTAAATATTCATTAATATACAGGAGAAGAAACTTTGAAATTTACATACAAAGCGTGCCTTTTGGTTTGATGACTAATATTGAGAGATATTCCGGGTTCATCAAGCTGCATTAGTGCAGCGTTGTCAGCGCGACCTGTGCTTCCCATTTGTTGGCGGCTACGAAAGTACCAAAAAATGGCAACAAAGAGCCAAGTAAAGACGATTATACAATTTTTGACTCTTTAAGTTACTGTAGTTCTATAAACTATCATTCCATGTGAATTTTCAACATGTAGGAAATTGCTTTAGGGGGTATTATGATGTTACAGGACCTTGGGTAAATTTTTTGGCCTATTTTAAAAGGCCAGTTCACCCAAATAACTTAAAAATCAGATTACCACTAGAAAGCAATTAATATATGTTTTATAGTCATATCTTCTGCCAATCCAGTTACCTTTCTGCCACCTCCTCAGAATTTCACTCCAGCTGGTAGCTGAAAGTTGGAAACCCTGCAATGGACACACATTCCAGAATAAGCAAAAGTCAATTTAGTGCTAATTCTTTTCTCTTATTATTTGCGTATTGATACTGCATTAATCCAAAGGAAGCAGAAAGTAATAAAGTTGCATTGCTTCAACATTGTGAATACACTGTCGATTACATTTTTTTCAAGTGAATATAAACACTGGTAAACACGTTGTAACACCCTGTTGTGAATCTGTCCAAATTTACACCAGTCATTGGATGTTAAGTAATCACTACTGCAGACGCTTCGGTTGTACTAAAAATGCTGTTGTATTTATTTCAAATAGCATCCAAAGAAACAGTTTTCCCTAAAGTGCTTTGGCAGAAACGGGATCTCAGTGGGACAGACAGAAAGGAAAAAAAACCCCTCTGCACTCTCTTCTGGTATGTCAGATTAACCCATCAGCTTTTCCCATCTGCCTGTCACTCAAGGCAGTACAATGAGCTTGTAGCCAGACTGGGGTCATTAAAAAACCATCAACAAAGCAACAGTCCCCTGGGGACTGCTAGGGGCAGCCTAATCTGGACCCCTGTACCAGCCCAATGGGTGGTCTCACTCCCTCTGTTTTCCTCTCCCTCCTCTCTCTCTCTCTCTCAATGAGGGTGAATATGTGCGACATGATCGGTGAGTGATGCCGATGGGGCCTTCAGTTCCACGCAGCCATGCATGCACACCGACTCCATCACACTTTTTCTTGTTTTTACGCACGCACACACATTTTTGTCAATAACATATTAACAACCCTATGTGCTGCTTTGTGAGAAAGCAAATTCATCACAAAAGGAGAAGTTCAAGCAATGCTGGTAAATCATCAGCAGAAAGTACAAGCGTGCTGCTTTCAGTTAGCAACACACTGGAAAAAAGTAAGTGAGGGACTCTTTGACAACTTCATGCAAATGCTCTCTCTAGCCATCTTGTCATATTAGAAGTGCTAAATGAATCACACTGAAAGTGAGAAAATCATCTTGTTCGCTTAAGCAACAGCAGTTCTCTAAAGCCCATCTGTCTGCCAGTAACGGTGGCATTAGGTGACTAAATAAGTAACTGCTGGTTTGTTGGGCAAAGGGGAAGATCCTCTTCAGCAGTGTGTGTATTTGTGTATATGTGTGTTGCCATACAGTGCAGACTGTGTGCTTTTATTAGCAAGAGGAAACAATGAATGGATGAGTGGAGATTGTGTGTGTGTGTTTGTGTGAGTGTTGGACTGATAGGGGGATTCCAGACACAGGAACATTCATCTGGAACCGAAGATCCCGTGCTCACGTTGCAGCGCTCTGCTTCAGCGCGTGCATGCACTAAGACACACACACACACATCTCATTTTTGTGGCCCAATCTGTATAACCGAGGAAGGAAATGAGTGTGTGTGTGTGTGTTTCTGTGTGTGTGTGTGTCTGTGTGTGTGTGTGTGTGTGTGCAAACAGATTCACGTATTAAGTGGCACTTTGTGTGCATGAGTAGTTTCGGGGACTCGGTATCTGTCACTCAATATCTGAAGGTGAATTCCCCAGGTAACTGTTCTACCCTTCACAAAAAGGGCGCCCGTCTAGTCATACAAGAAGTATAACATCAACTCAGACACAAATCCTCCAGTGAAACTACACATACACTCAATATTGTGTAACACCATGTAAATTCTACGGTTTGGTTTATCTTCCCCTGCAAGTTAGTGGCGTCTTATCATCAATCAGATGATAAATTTAAAAAATTACCAGAGAATTACTTTTCTGAATCATAAAAATTACCCTTGATAACAATACTGAGAAACTACACTTTACATTCTTAATAATCACATATTAGTCAAACAGAAAAATGGTTTGGGAAAAAAATAAAAATCAAAACTTCACTGTTATCGGCATTATTTTTCACATAATAAAATAAGAATGAATAAGAATAGATGCATGACAAATTCATTAGAGTTTCTTAACGTTTTGATTTTAATTTTTGGAAATTGCAACTTGTCCTTGTGTGCACAGAAAAACTAATTTGATTAAGGCAGAATGAGGCACACTAATAAAGTTCTGATCTAATGTAATAAAAGATTTTTAAAAACTGAAAGCTCTACAGTCAAATGTGTCAAGTAACAGTTTGTTTCATTGGTATAAGAAAGAAATACATGCAAAGAGGTCACTTGTACACATTTACATTTACATTCTTTTATACTTGCGTGTTTCTATGTTGATTTCGGACCAGCATTCTTAAGTCAAATCAGCTTGCTTGATATGCAAGGCAAGTTTTTGGAATTTGGTTTGGTATTTTAAACTGCTTCATGTTACTGATTCAGAATCAAGAAAGGGCAAGGCCCAAACTTACAAAGTCTGTTCTATATGAGCTGAACAGAGAAGCACCTGCTGGTGTCTGCCAGTTGGGCTGCTCTTGTCAAACGCATCTATTCTGATGCTGAGAGCGGAATTAAAGTGAGCATTCTTTCCCTGAGGATGTCTATATTTACTTTAGATGGGCAGACGTTGCACTACTCGGTGAACCTGATTTAGTTCCCATGAGCTTTTCCATCATGACATAACATGAGCTGCTGGCCTTTCACCCCATTAATCTCCACTATTCTGCCTCAGCCGAAGACTGTGAGAGCAACAAGAACAGGTCACGCTGCATACATTATTGCATGTATTTGAGGTCAAAATTGAGATTCTCACTTCATAGTGGTCAAGTGCTGCTTAGTAATGCCAGTTCATTCATGTCACTATTTACACTTGATCAGTTTGATTACACCTTTACTATTATTTTTTTTGTAGTGAAGCAAACAGAAATCATATGTGAACATCTCTGGGAGGGGCGGTGCTAATGCCCAGTCTTTCATTTGAAAAAAAAAAAAGAAGTCTATATTTGACAAGCAAAACAGGAATTTCAAACTTGACATAGAAAATCCAGCAGTTCAGATGGAACAGGCTGATATGCCCATGTGCTAAAAGGAACAGATTTACGCATCTGTATCATGTGAAGCAGGTCAGAAAACCTTGAAATAAAAGCTTACAAAAAAGCACTGAGCCACTGTTGCTACCTACCTTGATCTTAAAAGTCTCATCTCTCCTTATTTCAAGCTCTTCCAAAGACTCTTTTCATTCTCTCCTTCTCTATATTATCTGGTCATCAGAGCCTACAGCTCAACAGTTGGACATCAAAGTACCGACAGCGGGAAGGGAGGGTTGTCTGTCTCTCCTTGTCTGTTCCATCCCCGTCTGCGACAGTCACTGAGGGAGTCCTGAGACAGGCCACGGGGGCCCTTGGCTCTCACT
The DNA here is from genome assembly GCF_021347895.1 of Acanthochromis polyacanthus. Taxonomy (NCBI): domain Eukaryota; kingdom Metazoa; phylum Chordata; class Actinopteri; family Pomacentridae; genus Acanthochromis; species Acanthochromis polyacanthus. The sequence continues at coordinate 28,717,645 of NC_067123.1, read as the reverse complement.
TTACACAGAGAAATCCTATCATTTGGCGCAGTTCTGTCGAGTTACTCGCTGATGCCCTGTAAGTGGCCGCTACAACACATTAGACGCTTTTCATCTAACTCTCTGGAGATGGGAGGGAAGTTCAAGGCAGTGTGTGTGTGTATCTATCAAAAAGCCTTGATAACAATGTCGGCATGAGTTTCAGTGAGGTCTCCACACTTGCTTTTAAGTGAGATCCTACTAGAGGGTACACTTTCTAGGTCAGTTGTACAGTTTAACTGTGTAAAAGCAAGAGCCAATTATACATTATCTGCTAATGGTGGTTACAGCTTGTATCAATAAAAGCACAACACAAGAATACTTTTATAAAGAACCCTATTAAAGGCCTTTTGGATTTGGATTGAATCAAGATTTGGAATATGACACTTAAAAAGCTTAAAATGTAGAAGAAGTATCTTCTATTCCAAAATAAACATCAATTATTTTCATCTGAGATTCAAACCACAGATCCACTGCCTACATGTGCCAATGTGACACGCACCCCAACACCTCGGTCATCACGTTGCTCTCCCGTATCCCGTAGTTTCGACCCAGAGAGCCACTCAGCTGTGAACTGTTTGTTTTGAGTCGCTCTGTTGTAGAAAACTATTAGATGAGACCTACTGTGTTTGGATACATGAACCACATAACTCACCACAGAGGTGAGCGCCATCTGGAAGCTGTAGATGCGAGCAAGACCGAAGTCGGCCAACTTGATCTGTCCCCCGCTGGTGACCAGGATGTTTTGGGGCTTCAGGTCACGGTGAACTACGCGGTGTGAGTGCAGGAAGTCCAGCCCCTGGAGCAGCTGGTACATCATATCCTGTAAGGCAGTAAAACAGACGGAGCAGGGAGAGAGTGGTGGAAGTTAGGATAGTAAAAAGTTATAATATGGATAGTTTAATTTTTAGAATATGCCTCAATGTTTAAGGTCAGTCTAATAATAGCACTGATTAATAGGATACTGAGCAACCAGCACAAATGGGACGGTTGAAATTTGATTACATTTTCATGCTCAGTTCTAAATAATTTAATCTGACATACTGAATTTGGTTTTCTGAAAAGATCTGGAAAAAATTCCAAGACAGATGGCTTCATAACCTTGCACCTTTACAACAATTTCAATTTATTCCTCTGTCAAAGCAGGCAACAAAAAGCCTGAATGACAAGATCCCGCAGTGAGAAGTTCAGTATAAAAGCTGAGACATTGTGGTTGGGAGGGAGTTAACTGCAGGAGGCCTGTGTCTTTTCTTGTCGACTGTGGCAGATGTTTGATAACTGACACACACATACACACACAAATGACGGAGGCAGAAAGAGGCCCCTGCTTTGTACAAGCACAGATCTCTGTTACTCAGCAGCTGTCCTGCTTGAGTTAATTGGCGCTCACTCTCTTTTTATGCCCAAAAGCTGACCTCAGAAATGGCCACAGGCACTGCATCCAGCAAAAGTAAACTGGCGTGAGCAGGAATAAACTATGTCAAAACCAGCTTAGACTTGTTCTTTTCAAAGCAAAAATACTCTCAAACAGGTCCCACACCTGTAAACAAATAACGAGTCATTACAAAGGATTGTGGCCAAGTAGTTTCGGCAAAGCTATGGTTTGGACTATTTGATTTGGGAACACTATTTCAAGTTAAGACTTGACAACACATAAAATTGAATGAATATTGACTTATTTTGTGTGTCTACACAGCCTGTTAGAAAAGCAAATAGTGCAAAAGAGACAATGTGTGAAACAGTAAAGAAACATTTACAAAGCAAAATGCTGCTATGCTGGTTGTGCTGCATTCTAGTGTACCCCCCTTTCTACAAGACACATACTCCTCCCTATACACACAACCCCCCCTAAAAACAACCCCAAAACCCTCCGCCCAGACCTCACAAGTGACATGGACCTGAGCCCGCAGCTCTATTCACTGGCCGACCAGCTGGTGAGTGAGTCAAAGGGGTCTGCACACTCAAGCAGAAAACATTAGCAAACGGCGTGGGGCAGGCTGCTGCGCTGGCCATGGAGGAGGAGACGGGGCACCCTGCACAATACTGTGGAGATGGGGAGTGATGTGTGTGTGTGTTTGCATACACAAACAAACCGAATGTCCCGCTGCGTTGGTGTAATATCTACATTCTCATTCGTGTGTGTCTGCTTCTGTGCTTGTGTGAAGGTGCGTCTAATGTGTTGGTGTGTGCAAGCATGCACATGTGTGTGGGTGCCCTCTGACCAAGGACAGGCAGGATGCATAAACAGACCTTCCTTTCTGCATCTCCATCCAGCCATGACCTACCGAGGAGGGCAGCAGACAGGCAGGGCCATAGGACAGAGCAGGCAGTTGGTTATTTTGTGTGCGTGTGTGTGGAGGGGGGTTGACACAATAGCATGCCCCCCACCCATCAGTTCCTCTCTGCTTTAAATAGCCATTTCTCCGTGCTTCCTTTCAACAGCATTTCCTAGTAAACACTAATTATCTCAGAAGTGTGACTCTTAGATAAACACACAAACAATCGTGGCCTCCTTGGCCTGAGTGTCATCTTCTCTACTGTATCAATTACAATCACTTTTGAGTAATGAAAAAATATTTCAAATATGCTCTTTAAAATAACTATAGGTGTAGTAAAGAGGGCAAATCAAGTTCGTACATAAAAATAGCAAGATTGATACTTTGACTAAGTCCACTTGCGGCTCAGGGTGAAAAAGTGATCCACCTCACTCAGAAGTTGATTCCCAGTGGCAAACATTCTAAGAAAAGTTGCTCGGCACACAACTGTCCTGGACTGGCAGCACTTCAACCAAAAGCCTCACAAACAACTTGGCCAGGAGGAAACAAAAATCACACAAAAAGGCAACAGATCTGACCCTAAAAAAACAGGCGAACCAGGAAAAAAGTAGTCAGCCCACTGCAAGAAGCAGTCAAAACATGGCTTTCTGAGTGCGCCTCCTTTTCTAATGCAAATTTACCAGAGGCAGCCATATTGTTTATTGTAGCTAGGCACAATATGGGACATCTGCCGGTTAGCGTTAGTGTAATTCCCTCCCCATGCTTCATTAACCTCCCCCTTCACGGGCCCACAGAATGTGGAAGCTTGGATGATGGTGGTGAAGGAGGAGGGTGGGTGAGACCCAAGCGATGGCCGGGCTGAGGAGCACCGAGGCTGGGGCAACCCGGCTGCTTGATGTCCTTCCAGCTCATTTGATTCCTGGAGGAGGGCCTCTTTCATCAATGACCATGTGGTGGGTCTTGAGTCTGAGTGGGCGGTGGAGGGTGGGGGGGCTGAAGTGGACAGGCTGGGCCAGGGCGGTGTGTCGGGTGCTGGGGGTAGATTGGTTTTAAAGAAAACTATGTCTGTCCTTTTTGGTTGAGGGTCTTTGGCTGACGTTAAATGTTTTTTCTTGGATGAAGGCAAACACATTCAGGGGTGACTCAGATAGGCATTTAATCAGACGGGCACAGGTGTGAGAATGCTGGACTGGGATCTGCAAACTGGTGACATCTGGCTTAGTCAAGAGCAGATAAAGTTGTTTAGTGGGGAGGGGTCACTTTTGGGTTACTGTGCAGTGTCCACTGTCCTGGAAATAACAGGGTAGTGCCTCTGTTGCGTTGTCGCTTCTCCCTGTCCTTTTGACCCCTTGAGACTTCAGTTGTATGGATGTTAGGTAAAGCATAGGCAGGAGGAGGTCCTTATTGCTTCAAATGAAGGGCATATCAGGTTGATGACCTGCAACCAAATCGTTCTTCCTCAATATTTTCCAAAATTAGAATTGTGAGGGTGTGGGTGAATGCATGTCTGACAATTTGTCTAATTTTCAAAAACTGACAATTCTAAAAGCAATCTAACTTCATCAGTGAAAAGCCAGGTGTGTTAAAAAAAAAAACAGGCAGGTGCTCAACTCATACTGCTTCTTTCCTTTCGTTTCTGACACAAATGACTTCCTTCCCTTTTCATGTATAGCACAATTGAGTGAAAGTGTCTAGATTTTTGACCCTGTCCTTAAATCTTGGCATTGAAGACAACTCAGTGGACAAACTACTGGCACTATATTGAACTCGGAAAATCGCACAGAGGGGGTTATGTCATCATCATTATGTTTGAGTTTTTAACAATGTGCGCTAATTCTAGCCTAGTAAGTGAAAAATTCCACCTGTGAGAGAAACTATTTTTACAAGAGTCTGATAGAAGAGGATCTAAGTACGTGACTGGCAGTGAATGACGCTGAGAAGTCCAGTGAGAGAGAATCTGACTCGAGAATAAAGCGATTTGGATGAAATGTCATAGTTTTAAGCTTAGATTTCAGTAAGTTTCTCCACTGAACATCACATCACAGATAAGTAGTTCAAGGAAGGATAAATTCTTTGTACTTCTACAGATAATATGCCTTTCAATCTCACTGATGGGTTTAAGGATTCAGAGGGTCAATCTGTTTTAAATTGTGTGACAAGAACTTTCTGAATTCTTCATGTGCTGTACTTGATGTGCCTGCATCAAAAACATGGGGAAGTGTGTGTTACCAGATTTAATGTAATTAATATGAGACTAAGTTATTCAAAAATTGTCACAACAAAAAGTCTTCACTTGTAACAGCATGACAATGCATATGATGCTGCTATGAATACATGTCGTCACTGGGCAGAAACACAAGTCTGTTTGTTTACATTTAAGAAAATAAAGTTTGGCTAATTTAATATTAACAGTTAAATTTTGCCATATGCCATTGGTGTACTGAAAACAATCAAGGAATTACTTTGATATGGGAAAAATCTTAAAACATGGAGGTTTCTTCAACAAATTTTGAAGCATTCCATTTCATGTCCCAGTGTGTGAATAGAGTGAGTTATACTGTGTGCTATACTATACTATTATCTTGTCCGCCAACTTTTTTGTCAATAAAACAATGAAAAATGTTCCTTTGCCCAAACTGACATATTTACAACTTATGAAATGGTCCAAAATGTGCCCACTTCGGTGACGTGGGATTTGACTGTGGAACTGAATCCATCACATTAATGTCAATAGATGGTCACTGAAATGCAATCAGTTGAATGTAGTTGGGGGAAAGCCTCAAGATAAATAGGAGTCCAATTAAACCACAGCAGTGACTGAAACTTGATATTTCTGTTACTTCATCCACCTGTTTTCAGACAGATCTATGCAAATGATTGTAGCGACTGTCTGAAATGATCACAGTCAGCTCAAATAATTGTGATATGAAGACTATGCAATAATAGTGACAGGCCTCATTATAAATATATGACTTAGTGACTTGCTGCAAATTATTTTTCTTATGGGAATAAATTAGTCTGCTCCAAATAACTCTACAGTGAAACTTGAAGATGTTATGTCAATAGGTGCCTTAATATTGCTGCAGCAGCACAATACTCAGTCATCACTCCACCAACATATTCATAGAAACTACAGTATCACACATTGTATCAGCTTCCACAAAGCCCTGGGAAAGCCTCAGGTATGATCTACCTGACTCGTGTACGCTTGCACAGCAACCCACCGATATTACAGCTCCACACAATTCTTGAACACATAAACCCAGCCCTGGGGTGAAAATCAATGTTTACTGCAGCACCTGAACTTCTCCGTTTCAAATTTGACACTTCAAAACTCTGGTTCCTCTGTCCAAAAATAGAAATATACCTTTCCAGTATCGTTCACGTTCGCATCCACAAACCTTGGGGTGAAAAAAAGATGATGGGATTTTTAAAAAGGGATTTGTGTGGGAAAGATTAAAATAAAAGGAGACAATGACAGAGGAAAGGAGCTGGTGACACAGCTACTTCCGACCTTTTTGGCAAAGTGTAATGGGAGACTCAATGGGTTTACTTAATGAACTGGAGAAACTGATAGTCGCAGTGATTGAGAACGTGTTGCACTTTGAATAGAATAGTTGATCTACTGTGAGGTACAATTGTTTGGCTCAAATTGAGCAGACTTGGTTTTTAAACACAAAGGGAAGATTTTTTTAAACTCCTTCTCTGTCTCCATCTGTAACACTGTGTAAAGTTAGAGGGCAGAGTGAAAATAGAGAAGGCAGGGAGCCTCTAATTTGGAGCCCATCTGCCACATGTGCTGCCCTTCAATGTGCCCCGGTACCTCTGATGTTGAAGGGAACGGCTCTCTGTCTTCTGTGTCTCTGGCCAAGAAAACTCACATAGAACCATAGAGACATGGCTGTGTTCAACCAATGCTGATGCCACAGAGGATTAGCAAACATCTTCCTTAATGCTTCAAACAGAAACTGAAAATAATATATCGAATAAGTTCCTACATGTTCTGAAATCCGTCGGGAAGCATTATCTATGTATTCCTCATGGATGTTGGAGTAGGTAAGTAAGGAAATGCCATTTATACTGACCATGAAGCACTCTGGTCTATGGTTATTTGCTGTAATTGCCTTCCTGAGTGATTCTACATAACTATGGTTACCTTGATGGTCTCAGGTGGTACTCCGGGGTCAGGGGCCTTCTCCAGGTACGTGGTCAGGTCCTGATCCACATGCTCAAAGACCAGAGTGAGCTTGGTTTCTCTGTCAGTCCGAGAGACTGTACAGACATCAAACAACCTAAAACAAGAAAACAGGTGGACGAGATCAATATAATTGATTTAATGGGGTCCGCCGCAGCTATACAAGGCAAGAGTGTATCTACACTCTCAGCACTGTTTTCCTGCTCTATCATTACACAAAACATTAGCATTGCTATGTTAACTAGTTTACTGAACACGTATGTACTCATTACTTCACAAAAACATTTCATTATTTCCTTCATTGAGGGTTTTAAATTGGGATTTCAGACACTTAGACACCATCAATTACAGAGAAGCAGTTTCATTCTTCTAAGTTTTTAGATGCATTATACATTGCAAATATTTCACACAACAAACATAATGGAGGTTAGTAAATACAGCACACAAAGCAAAAATAAGGTCATTTCAGAAACTTCAACAGATAATTCACAATATAAAGGACAAATTATGAATTACACAGGTAACTAATGGCATTGATAGTAACTGGTAGGGATTACTGGACCACCAGATTTTTATAGTCTTTTTAAAGATATCATTTACAACTGTGTGTTTCCAGCTATGATGATGAAACTGCATTAAAAAGAGCATTATAGCAAAACAAAGGACATGGTATCTCACTTTCCCCATTTTTCTCTGAGAAGGTCTAACATCAGTTATGAAAAGGACAAATCCTCCAATAAACCCTTAACGCCTGAGAGTTTAACCTGGCTGCTTTGTGGTTGGTTCAGAAAGCATCCTCATTTCTCGGACGTTAGCTCATAAATGTCGGTCCAGCAACGAGAATCTGGACCTTCTGTTGTGCATTTTTATTTCACCAGTTGATATCACTATCTGAAGTTACACTGGAAAAAAAATCTATTAGGCAAAGCTTGTGAAAATTTAAGACCATCAAGCCTTCAGCGTTTATGGTGTTTCACTAGGCAACCAACTACGGCCAAGAATCCAGATTATGTCGGCAGACCTGCCAAGGAAGGCTTTGATGAAAAGCTAAAAAAAAGCTATCTAGTATGTCCTCTTCAAAGAACTGGGGACCACAAGCAGCATTCCTTCACCAGCACTATGACAACTTCTAAAACTCCATGGAAAGTCTAGGGGAGGCTGCCGATAGCTGTTGCATCTTTCATCATGACAACACAGGGGAAAAAAGCCCCGTGATGGATCTCCAGCGGACACTTTATGTTGTCAGTAACAGGCTACTTTTATATAGCAGACATATTAATCAAGGAGGTATAAAACTAAATATAAGCAAATTACTGCCTCAAAACATTCAAGTAGTCTTGATGGAGGGCACCACTGGGTGTAAGTAGCCTCAAAAGTCCAAGACACACTGACACCTAAGAAGTTAAACTTGTGATCATTGCTGCAATTACTATATTCATGAGGTTCATTATATTTATGATGTATTAAATTAACTGGGTGTTTCAACAACATATTAAACGACTTTAGTTGCATGTGCAGTTATAACTCAAACCAGCTCATCTACATAAGCTGTGTAAACTCAAAGCATGGAAAGAAATGACTGAATTACGCTGGAAACTCTTTTATTCCTCTCCAATGAGGCATCATGTGTCCATGCCAACACCCTTTTAATCAGTGGATGTGCTGGAGTCAGAGAAGTGAGCGAGAGGGGATTCGTTCAAGGTATTAGTACTGTGCATGATGTCACAGAATGGAAGGCGCCCTCCTACTGAAGCGCTGGGGTTAAACGGCCCTCACAGCTCGATTGTTGGACTACAATGAGGGCTCTCAGCAGACACTGAACATATGGAATGAATAATGGGCCTCATTACAAACATCCAGGGGTTGCCTGGAGTCACACACAATGCACTTTTCCTGGCCTAAGCTGCTTGGCTATGCTAGCTGGCTAAACTAGAGGATAGTGGAGTTTCTCTGATAGTTCAAAGAGCTAATGGTTTACATTTGAAATAACTGACATGAACAAATGCTACAGCAAATTATAGAAATCTAAGCTTTCTCAGTAGTGCACAGTGTATTCAACCACTAAATAAAACTGAACTTAGCTTTAATCCTCACTCACATATCTGCCTTCCACAGAGGACAAAGCCCACTGTGCTCCCATTAAGAGAAAACCACAACCATTATCCTCCATTATTCATTGATACATTAGGGAATTATTGTTTGAGGCACAAGGGCACTGGCCATGTTTCTGAAACATCCATTTAGAACTTCCCCTTCAATCCCAGAGCACTCAATATTCCACAATAAAACAAGCACAAGGTCAGACCTTGGCCAGTGCCAACATATGACGCAGTATCTGACTACTGACCCCTGAGAGAACAATTCATGACCAAACTGAAAGAGAATGGTATCTGTGAGCAGAACAGATTGCAGAGAAGCTAAAATGTGGCTATACGTATGTTGTTGAGTAAAATGGGGTGATGTTTTCTTGGACAACTCAGATCAGTATAGATGAGCATGCAGTGAATTTAATTATATTGTATGTCAAATCCAACAAACCAGTGCCATGATTTTGAAATCTGTCATCAAAGCAAAAAATATATATATATATCAGGTGGTGTTTTAATGACAAACTGAAGTGCTTATATTTAATACGATATTTGTGATAATTAATTGTGTTCTCTCTAGAAAACACTTTGTGGTCATATGGAATATTTCAGCAGAGACCTATTTCTGATCTTTGAAACTCATATCCGGGGTAAAATATATTAAACGCTGCTTTCACTTTAGAGCTGAAACAATTTGCCAATTCGTCAGTAGTCAGTGTTTACAGACACGTGATTATTCAGTTAGTGAAACAAGCCAAAACGGCGAGAGGGTACCATTTTAAATATGAATATCTGCCATATTTTTGTCAGTCCCGTTCCATTAAACTGTACATTTAGGGGTTCATGCCTCCATGCCAGGCAAAACAAGCAACTCACTGACTTTTACAAATCTACTCTACTCGCTTTTCTTAGGTCAAACGATGACACTTGTGCAAAAAGGTCAGCAAAAATCTACTAAGTGAACCTTGAGTTTGAAATAGTTAAAGCCCACTCAAAGATTTGTTGTGTTTAGCATCACTTTTGTTGCGTAGTTCACTGTGCCGAATGCTGTTTATGCAAAGTGTGGTAGTAAAAACTCATCTGTGAGGTGGAAAGTTTCTCTGCATCTTTGTCTAGAAGCAAATTCTGATCTAATATGCAACATAGAAAGGCGTCACGTGGAAACCTAAACATGAACAACAATGATCAAAAACGGACTTTCACTGACGTAGGTAACATCTTATGTCCAGTACTAGATTTTGGATGTTTCCATGAGGGATGGGTACAGATGTTAGTTTAACAATTTCTGACCAGCTAATTGTTTTTAGTAGAATAATCATGTATTATTAAAAGTTGATCTTCTAATCTTTACACACCTTCAAACATGCCCAGAGGTGACTTTTAATGACAGACATTTACAGGTGACAAGACGCATAAACTAATTGAAACTACTGTAAGTTAACAAAGATCTTGCAAAGAGGCCAAATGTCAACACGTTTGGTGTAGGTGTAGCGGTGCACAGATGTAATTATTTCACATTTCTTTATCAGCTTATAATGTCAGTTTATTACGTTGAATTAATTTTGTTTTATATCGATGTTTGTGTTAACTTACGTCGGTGCTGAAATTAGGTTCAAAACATGATTTTCTTGCCTTCTTATTTGTTAAGGTATTTTGTAAAGAATTTTGTTCAGAAAAAAACAGAAGATTCACAGTGTTTAGGTGGGATTTTCATTAAATGTTGCAAAAATTAAGTTGGATGTGTTTTGGTAGTCTGTTTTAGGGATGTGTGTCTATTACTCTTACACACTTGTACTTTCTTGGTGCAAGCTGGCACTCTTGGGAACAAGACATGAGCGGAAAGTCGTCACTTCTGAAGGATGTTGCGCCTTATCTTTTTGGCGACACGCCGAAAAGATATGCATGGGGTGATAAAAGTGATTGGAGCCGGCCAATAACGATGAACAGTGGTGGGAACGAAATATGAAAACAGGAGAGAGATATTGTGTGAAAGCTGTGTACCAACTGCCAGCGGATAGTGACTGATGCTTTGTTGTGCAATCCACTCTTGATATTCTCATGAGATTAGTGTTTCGGGCAGAAAACAGTGCAGAGATATAAACTTTGTAGTGGGCATCTGAGCAAACGGGAGGTAAGATGACATTTGCATCGTTTTTCCTCATACACAGACACTAACACACTCATGCACATACAGCAGATTGGGTACCAACCTCTGCCCCTCCACTTACCTGACAACATTGGGGTGCTCGAAGGCTTCAAGCTGCCTCAGTACCGCCACCTCCCGGATGGTGGAGAGAGGCATCCCCTCTTCCTCCGTCTGGACACGAACTCTTTTTAGGGCTACAAAGCGTCCCCCGTTCTTCAAATCTCTGGCCTTGTACACTTTCCCGTAAGCTCCTTCTCCAATCTCGGCCACACGCTCATATTGGGTGTCAATACTTTCTTTGTCCATTTTTGCAGAATTTTTTTTCTCGTCTCTTGTTGAAAATATTGCGGGGAATCCCGGCGAGGGTGACGAGCCAGAGTTTCTCACAAAGGCATATTCACAGCAAAAAGTTGGCACATGCAATGCCTAGATGACAGGGAGACACAGATGGAGGAAGACACCATCTTTGTCACATATGGTCAGAGTGCTCCAGGTAGGCAACAACAGGACTGTCATCATGTTTTATTCCGACTATCAAAAAAAGAAGAAAAAAAACAGCACTGTTGCGTCCCAACTTCCACTCCTCCTCCTATTACGCACTGCAACTCATGTCCTCCTACCTCTTAACACAAAGTAGTGAGAAATAATTCAAATTAACCGCTTTTGCTAGCTTATTTTTAAAGCTGGCTTCGTGTTTAAAGCGTTAAAATAAATTGCCAGGCGCACTCGTGAATTCACTTCGCATGCAGTGTTGTTGAAGTCCTGTGGGTTGCCTTTAATGTGTTAAAATAACAAAGTTACGCGTAAAAATAAGGGAGCACAATCCTCACAAGCTGAGCTGTTTAATGCTAGCAAAGCTAACTTTGTGTGTCGCGTGTTTTTATCAGACTTTCTGTTTGGAAGGAGACACAAACTTTAGCGAGCACGTGGCTGCATTGTCTAAACTTCCTACAGCAACAGTCCATTTAAAACACCGTAAAAACCCACTTTTGGACACACAAACCGCTTTAAATGCGTAAAACAACACCGCAGACGAGTTTTAAGCGTGTTTTCATTAGCGTTACCTGCTTCCCCGAATTTTTTTCTAATTTAATAGCGCGTGCACTCAAATATAGGGCGAAATTTAAAAAAAGAAAAGAAATATGGCTTAAATTAAAGGAATTGCCAGGGGAGTGTTATCACAACATTTCTAGCCTCAAAAAAGACAATTTTACGCACAGATATCCGCATTTATTTATTTATATGTATTTATTTTACCTTTCATGTTGTCAATAAAATGTCGGCATGCCCCCGATAAAATTGCTGAGGAGGCGTCTCGGATACAATAAGGTCCTCCATCAAACGCATCCCTGTCCGCTGTCCTCTTCCATGCGGTGGCCACACAGGTAGTTGACGGTGCAGGCTCTAACCCCCCATCCCTCAGACTGCACCAGCCCGGGCAGAGACACTCCACCAAGGGGGGAGGAGGAGGAGGAGGTGTTGGTGGAGGTGGTGGTGGAGGGCTGTACGAAAACTAACGCACACACACTCTCACTGCAACTTGTTGGGGGTGTGTATGTGGTGGTGCAGGAGGAGGGTGCAGGATTTGGGGACGGGAGGGGAGGGGGGGGGGTCATAGGACAAAGGCAAACGCGTGATATAGCCCCTCCAAAAAACACGCTCTTCTTTGGATTTTCTTTCTGTTGCTTCTTCTTCTGTTCTGTCTTTTTTTTCTTTCCTCCATACATCCGCGGATAGGCCCATGCAAAAAGTGCAAGCCCCGCTCCGCCTGTGTGAGCTCCGTCTCTGCCTGGCTTTCCCACGCCGGCTGAATGTGGCCTGACCCCCTTCAGAGAGGTTTGACACGGAGCGGGGACATTTCCGCATTCCTCGCCGACTACAAAGGCTCACCGCCTCCTTTTTGCTCTCCCTCGGCCTCCTCGGTGCTTTACCATTCATAGTCTTCCCCGCGGGTTTTGTCTCCCGTGTCAAAACCGGGAGCGCCGCGGTGGTTCGGGGAGGGGAGAGAGAGGAGGTTTATTGGATGGACGGCCACTATATCTATCTATCTTCTCCCCCCAGCTAAACACAATGCGCCAGCGGGAATGCAATGTGACAAGCTCGCCCTAGATGGTCCGGACAGGTCAGGTTCAAGGCCCGGTGGCTTGATCTGTGGCAGGGGGACTCCTCTCTGCTCCGGTGGTCGCTTGCAGGGCTCCGTGCCTCGCAACAGCCGTAAGTTATTGATGTAGAAATAAATAATTAAGGGAAATTCATCATGTCACCCATGTAGGCCTACCTTTGATTTATTCCCTTCATTTCACTGCAGAGAATGGAAAATTTCTGCAACATGCAAACAACAGTAATGACACTAATAACTAATAATAACTTGGAAATTATTCAAAACTGTCAGAATATGGAACCCCTCAACAAGAGAAGCTAATTTAATTCAGATGTATTTGTACATAAACTTACATACAACTTGTGTAGCTTAGTTTAGTCAACTTACAAGTTATCATGGAAGGAACTTAATAATTTAATGTTAAATAATTGACACTGTGACTTTTTCAAAATTCTCCAATTTAACATTTAATACATTAAAATGCGTTACAATAGCACTTTATTGTCATTGTTAAACAACAACAAAAGGCAGTTTAGCTGCTCTGAATTAGCAGAATAAATGCAACAAAAGAGAACAGAAAAATAAAGTCATTACCAAAAAACAGAATAGAGATAAAATCAAAAAGAGTAAAAATAAGAATCAAGATAAAGGTGCACTGTGAGAGCAAGATTGTTCTGCATATAGTAAAATAAAACAACAGTTAGTGAACATGAGGTAGTATGTTCAGTAATACATAACAATAACTTGGAATTTATTTAAAACTTTTTCAGAAAATGCAACCCTTCTAATACAGATGCCAGTTTAATTCACGTATAGGTATATACATATAAAACTAAGTTTAGTCACCTTGCAAATTATCATACAAGAACTATGTGATCAATACAATAAATCAAAAATATATAAATGACACTGTCACTTCTGCAAAATTGTCCAATTTAACATTTGGTAGAATAAAATAAAAATAAAAATAAGATACAGCAGAATAGATCTTTATTGTCATTGTTAATCAACAACGAAAGGCAGTTTCACTGCTCTTTGGATTAGCAGCATAAATGCAACAAAAGTATACAAAGTTGTTACAAAAAATAGTCATTACCAAAAAAGAGAATAGAGATAAAATAAAAACTGTACTGTACTGTGTAAAAACAAGAATTAAGATAAAGGTACATAATGAAAGAAAGATTTTACTGCATATAGTAAAATAAAAAAAATCACACACCCACAATTTAGTAGTTTAATTAATCATCTTTCTATTTATCAATCTATTTATCTTTTTTTTTTAAAAACACAAAGTGTGTCACAAGGTTGCAGAATAAAATAAAATAGACAAGTCATAAAATCATCTGCATTTTAAAGACAGATTACAAACACATACTGGTCTATAAAAAACAATAGTGTTAGAAAAGTTGGGGATATTATTAAAAGCAACAAAACACTGTTCAAAAGAAGTTAAAACTCATATAGAGATATAGATAGATATATTAACTTTGATCTGAAAAGTTCTTCAAACTCTGACAAAGTTTTTATTTCCCTTGTCTTTCTCTCTGGCTGGACACGGTTTGGACATGACGAGACTTGATATCAGATTATCCCAATGAATAGCCAATTACAGGCGTGTAACCAAGCTCCATTATCATAACTTCATTGGGAGGTGCATATTAGAGACGCACAGAAGATCAGACGAAGGTCATTCCCCCGGTGCTCTGATTTTCATGCAGACTTGTCTTCCATGCTTTAGGAAGAATGCACTGATTTCCATTGCAGCGGTAAGACTATGGGGGATAATGACATGGAAGTATCTGTGGCAATCTCCCCTGCCCCAACTTCATAGGCAACCCCACATTTAAACCATTTACATCACAAAACACACAGCGCAGACAATGGCTCCCAGACCAATTACTGTAAGCGGGGACGTTTACATTTCTTCATCATCATTGTTCGTGTGAAATCAGCTCTGAGAGCCATCGCCTGGATTGAATACATTTCCAAACGTACTTCTGATCTGACTGGAGAACAAACCAATTAGATGTGCTGTGAGCCGCGTAGAGGCGAGAGAGAAAAACTAACCTTAAACACACTCAGAATGAAACAACATGACTGTTTCATATAATCTCCTGCAGCAGTTAGTCAATATCTGATTCATAAATTTGTGCTTGCCAGCTTGTGTTCGTCACGTGTTTACCTTGACGGGGCTCCTGCAGGGGAATTGTTTTAGAAAATATGCAGGAACAGGATGGTCCAATTAAGAACATCCTGCTCATGGAACAGCATGGTCAGAATATATTTTATTGTTTCATTTTGAGTTCTGGAAGTCGCAATATGCACAGTAGTACCCTGTGTTTCAATTATTTTATCGAAATGTACTCAAAATGCGAAAGATTAGACGTGTCTTGGCTAATTCTATAATTTGTCTGTACATCGGCTGGGAAGCAAATAATCTTCCACTTTATTAGAAGTTAAAACACTTCTTTGAATCGTACATGTGACGATTGACACCCTGTCTTTTTCCTTTAAAAAGAGGCGTTTGCACTGAGCAGAACTAGAAGAGAAACTTGTTCATCCTGGTTTTTATATACAGATTGTTGCCTTGCTTCATGTGAGGGCCTTTCTAGCTTTACCATTGAATTGTTATGTTTTAGTTTTTATTATGCTGCTTCAGAGAAAACCGTTCCGAAAATAAGAAGTTTTTCTGTTACAAGGAAGATACTGTAAAAATCAAAATCTTACTTTAATTAAAGCTACAATTATCATCTTTAAAATGTATTAAAATATAAGCAATAATGTCGTAAAAACAAGCATTTTGAAACAGAGAAATTACATATTCTTATTAATTATGATATTTTTAGATAGTAAACAGCATTCCACTGCAGTGACTGGTTGCGGTGATGCTAGTCTGCAGTTTAGTTAGTTTCCCTTTGGGGGATTTTCTGTATCTGGAAAGACATCAGACATATGTTGAAAGTGCTACACAACAACATCAACAGCAGTCAAGATAACAAATGCAAATGAGATGCACCTCGTATCAATATCAAACATGTTGGCTGTCATTTCCTGAGAAATCCTCCGTCATCCAAAGTGTGAAAGAATACTGCATGACAGAGACACTCCTTTATATTTGTGTCTTCTCCAAAGTTCTCCAAAGCAACATCACCAACAATCAAGACAACAAAATGCAACTGCAACGCACTTCATGTCACTCATTTTTTATTTAACAGAGCATTATGGGTGTGTGTGAATCATGGGGCAGAGGAGCTATACTTTACTTCTGTAATGATGGTAACAATCTGAACTCTTCAGAGAGAGGCTGTGATAGATCACAGTCGATTACCGGCTCTTTCCTCACAGCTCATAAATCAAGATCATGCTGTGTTGATGTCGATCGGCATTCTCAACAGACATATTAACGACGCCTTATTGAGTTTGTGCTCCTTAACTACAGAAAGGAAGTTCAGTAGTCGGTTGTTTACTACGGTGGTTCTTGTCAGTCTTGTCAATTTCATGAAATTTCAGATCATTTTCAGGCTCAAATTTAAAGACATTTAAGAAGTTTTTGTTGCATGACAAGAGGCGAGACACAGCTTTTTTTTTATCTTTTCGTTTTTTGTGAGGGATTTCTGGTTAGATCTTGAACAATGTAATGATAGTTGAACACAAGTTGCAGCAAAGCCAAACACCCCAACTGACATTTCAGGGCGTTATTCCTGAGAATCTGTCATTGGCATCGATAGCTTGTCGGAATGCTGCTCAACTGAGACACTCCTTTACACTTTACTATTAAATCGATACTAAAAGAAAAGGCTATTTTGCTATTTTATTGGCCCATGAAGTTGTTGACAAGGTGATCAAACTGTCACGAAAACGGTTTGCCCAGACAGTTCTGCAGCTCTGGTCAGGTAATAAGTTGGCAGTTCTTTCTTGGTGCTTGATCGAGTGATAAGACGGTGCGAAGTGTTTGGATCAAAACTGCTCATTCAGGATTGAGTGAAACAAGATAAGGAATCTAATAACAGGGAAGCGTTGGTATGTTTTTCTTCAACCCCTGGGAAATGCTCAAATATAGTCTTTCTATCTGAGTGCTTTCAAAAATAGCTGATAACGACACCACTGAGACCAATGAGAATAAACCAAAAAAGGAATGATACAGGATAAAGAATCAGACTTTAAAACACTACAACAGTCCACAAAAATAAGGGAAACTGCAGGCAGGTGATAAGTTTGTGTGGGTTTATTACAACAAAGAAGTCCTTTCATAGGCATTTGATGCATTGCTAGTAGAAGCACAGCTTTAATTTTTTTTACATTTCCTACAAATGGCTATTGGCTACATGATTTGTGTATTTGTACGGATCATTCCATCTCAAATCATCACATTTTTAGAATCCTTTCTATTTGACCATCTCTGCTTTGCCTGAAAATTTTGTAGCATAAAATACGGATATGTATAAAGATATTTGTGGAATATGAGCTTGAAATATTCAATGCTTTACAAGATAATAAATAAATATAAACAGCTAGTCGGTGTACTGTCAGCGTGCTTTTTCACACGTTGAAATTTGAAGCTTTGCTTGAACTACAATATCTCAGTAACTTTTAAAGATAAAAACCTGAAATGTTTTGAGCGTTTTCTCACCATGTATTTGATTCAGAATCTACAACATTGGACAAGCAGATGAAATAATCTTTAATTATGGTTGAGTTGAAATATGAAATTGAAGTCTTCGTAAAAACTCCCATCTTTGAGCAAACGGTAACAAAACATTGATCGTGTAGAAGTCAATTTGGGATTTTTTCTGAACCATTTGTAGCTGCATGCCACAATAATACAAAACAAAGCATTTAGAATGCTTTTATTTTGAAATACTTGGTCAGAAAAATGACAAAAAGGTTGTTATTTTTTTAGCTTTCATAACTAATTGAACAGGTATGAGAAGTTGTACCCTAGATATGAAAATATTGCTCAATAGCATAAAAGTTACGGAGTTCCCAAATGGTTCTTTAAATATAAATAAAAATATATATGTCTATATTTTAAATTTGAACTTTTTTTTAAATATATTTTTGAGTCACACTTCGCAGGCTGGAGAAACGGAGTGAACTGTTACCTATTATACTTACTGTATTCTTATACTTACTGGATGAGATGCTTGTAGGTAAACTCTTATGCAGTTACTATAAATGTAAATGTAGTCACACTTTAACTTTCTGCACCAACTTGTGACATTGAAGGCCAAGTTCATTCCCATTGGAACACAAAGCAAGAGAATCTGTTTTGATCTGCTCTGTTACTTTCTAAGAGTAAAAAAGAAACAACAAAGAGAAGATAAAGAATTCATTAACCGTTGTTTTGGCCTGCAGGTCAAAATTGGCCCGTTTTAAAGTTTGAAAATGTAGGAAAAAATATATATTTTCACAGTGAAACTTCTGATGTCCACATGTTCAACATTTTTGGGAAATGTTTGAACGTTTTTTGATGGAAAAATTTTGTTTCTTACGAACATTCACAAAAAATCAACCAAAATCCAGTGAAATTTGCTGGATTTTGGTTGATTTTTTTTTATGAATGTTCTTGAAGAAAATAGAAATTTTACTGGTATATATGTAAACACTTTAGATATTTTTAGGATTTTTTTTTGAAGATTTTTACTCATTTTTTGAAAATATTTAAAAGAATTTTCTTGCCACATTTGGGGATTTTTTTATAAACAAAACTTTTCAGAAATTATTGGAATTTTCTTCCTGAAGGTTTTGCAAATTTTCAGAAACTTGGAGAAATTTTTTGCTGAAATTTTGGATTTTTTCGGACAAGGAAACAATATTTTTTAGTGCCTCTGAATGAGGACAACAGGAGGGTTAAGAAACTCACGTTTTAAAGGAAACAAGCTCCAAACTAGCACCAGTGATCATCAGTATGACAGTGCTATCACAGTGTCTTCACATGTACCATTTTATTTGAGATTCAACATGCTGCTGCTTTTGAGTCTGTTTAAACCTCTCAGTCTGACTCTGGGATGGTGAAAGAGATGATGTTTGTGTGTCTGAATGTGCATGTGTCTGGGTGTGTGCACATGGCAGCTGCTGATCGGCCCGGCCAAGAGAGAATTACGGCCCTCCCGTGGGGGACAAGGGTGGCCAGCGGGGGACAGGTGACTCCCTCCCAGATCTCCTTACACCCACCACCCACACACACACTATAGAGGATCTAGAGAGAGAGGGGGAGAGGCTGATTGTGGGTCTGTCCACCACCTAAATGGAGGGGGATATCTACAGCACAAGGTGATAATAGGCAGAAGTCCTCAGGCAAACAGCTGTCACACCTTGGGAGAAAACTGATAGGACGTGTGATATTGGATTCCTTTTTAAGTTCCTCAGTCCCATTGTCGGGATTTACAAGCATCACTTAGTCTGCGGTGGTTCAAGTGAGTCAGATCTTATCGGCGGCTTAATATTTAAGTGACATTTTGAGTGAAGCCGCCGTGATGCCTGCAGACAATCCCACTCTGTGATTTCCCTTTTCTTCACTCGCAGTGAAGTCCAGAGTGTTTGGTGCAAGTAAAGCTCTGTCTCTCCTCTTCCCCCTGTCCTCCTCTTCTCCCCAGCACCGGCCCCAGACACAAGCCTCTTTCTGTTGGGGCATCACCATGGCAACCAAGCCACTAACTTGAGGAGGCGACATAAAAACCTGCTCTTTTAGGGGACACAGGAACACCTGCCACCTCCGCCGATGGGGAGGGCCGCGCTGGACGCAGGGCCACGTGCAGACACGCTCACATACAAATTCATGGGGACACACACACACACACACACACACGCACACCTACACACACACACACACACACGCGCACACACACACACACACAAAAACATAAACAGAGGGTCAGTGTAACATTCAAATGAGACCTCTAGCCAACATCTGCTCCCCTTTAGAGGCTAATTTATCTTCTGATAACATCTCAGGTTGTTTGGTGGCTTTTCAAACTCATTTTCTGACAGAAAAAACAAGGAAATAGTTGGATGGAAACAAAGAATCCATTGTTTATAAGATATATGGTTTCAGGCTAAATTTTTCTTTCTTTAACATCTCAGTCTTTGTCAAATTGTTTCATTTTTAAACTAATGATGCTCGATGACAATGCTCTCAGTCACAAAGGGACTTCCTTGCACCTTCTCTGCTGACTAACCAACTCATCCCAGCAATAATTACTGTAATTGTAACAGCACATATGCATGTAACTGTTAGTTCATCTCACCTCACATCTCTTTTCACAACAAAGCCCCATAATGGGGTATGTGGCTCGACATTTTAAGAAGTGTGCCTGTTTTCATTCCCCTGACGAGTCAGATTGGAAGATTCTCTCATCTGTCTACTATGTATAGAGTAATTCAGAGCCAGCAGGTGGTTAGCTTAGCTTAGAATAGAAATTAGACACGAGGAAATAGTTAGTCAGGTTCTGTCTGTTTAAAAGGATCAACATGCATACTGTAAAAAATAAAAAACAGTATTTTTACAAAATATTTCCTTTTCATTTTTATTAAATTTCGCTGTATTTCTTAATTTAAGGAAAAACTAACTTAGTATGCCTGTTGTAAAACAACATTAAACACCTTTAATTGTGAATCGTCATTAGATTTCCTTTTTTTACAAAAAGACAAAAGATTTTTTAAACTCAAAAAGACAGCTTTATTATAATTACAAAATGATTTTTCTTTTTGCTTAATAGATAACTGTTAAATTCATCTTCAGTTCTGCAAGCAATTTTATGAACTTGTGACTTTTAAAAGACAAAAATATATAATTTTTGTCATTTTACATAAATTTGTACATAAACAAAATAGATCTTGTATGATTGCAACGATTTTCAAAACAAAAATGTTGAATGAATGTGTTTTAATCAGTTTACCTGTCATTTTTAAGCTGCCAAATCACCACTTTTATACAATATTCTTTGTTTAATCCACAAACAAACAGAAATTAAAACATAAATGTGTTTTTTTCTGTGTTTTCTCCACACCACTTTAAATGTATATAATCTGTCTGTCTTAACAGATATGACAAAAATGCCTTTTCACCTTGACTTTATTCACCTTTAGGGCAAATAACACTTGTTGGTTCGTTGACAGGCAGTTTTACGAGAAGACAAATTTGGCAAAGATCCCTTAAATCAAGTTTGTGATGTCATTTTTCCTCGAAGCTGATGGGTGAAACTTTATCAACCAGACAGCAATTTAAAGCTCCAGCAGACCCATTAAAAGCCCCAATCAACAAGTGTCAGTTAGGGGTCAGCCGGCAAGCCGAGGCTTCCTGCGTCCTCCTGTTGCAGGCGGCATATTCTGGAGGGACTGGCGAGTGAACCTCTGGTGCTTGGCTGCTGTTCATTAAGAGTATTAATGATTAACTGAGAGTGCTATTGTCCCCTTGGGCCCAGCTGTCCCTTCTCTGCCGTTGATCCAGTCCGATGCCTCTGGGCCTCGAAACTGGCTCCATTCATGTGCTAAAGTGACAGCTGCTCCTCACATTCCACAGAAAATTAACTGCAGACACCGGAAAACAAACTGGGAGCAAATAAATAACATTTGACAGATTTCTTTTGTCCTTTTTCTTAAAGGGACCGGCGATTAAAGAGTGGATCGGAAGGATTATTTCAAGCCTGTGCGATAATAAGTTCAATGGGCTGAAGATAGGGATTCACATGTTTGCTATGCTAGCACTTAGTCATTCAGAGGATGTGAAACAAATGAACTCAGCAACTTTACTGTTGAGATAAAAATGATCAACAATGTGTCAATACACAGAATGTGATGAACAATGGGTGAAATCAGTAAAACTACAGTCCTTTAGTAAGTGTTTGAATTGTAATCAGAACCTTAATAGAATATCTGTAAGTGCCCGACATCTCAGTCATTAATATGTGTTTATTTACAGAACCATTCTGGGTATTCTTCCTTTCGATTTGTCTTGTCTTTTAACAAGGAAACATGAAAGCTACAATCTCCAATCTATGGCTACTCTGCAGTTTGTCATCCCCAAAGTACAATCTGAACTGGGCAAGAAAGCATTTAGGTTTTCAGCACCGAATGCTTGGAAAAAATTACAATTTCAACTTCAACGTCAAGCCCTCGTTACAGTGAATGAGTTTAAAGTTCTGGTGAAATCATTAGTCTGCCTCGTCTGTGTGCAAATGTTATATGTGAGCAACTTTTAATGTTGTTCATTTTATCTGCTATTTATTGTTTTTAATGTGACTGTGCTGCCGCCCTCTTGGCCAGGTCTCCCTGATAAAGAAGATCTCTGATCTCAATTGGACTAGCCTGGTTAAATAAATGCTCATAAAGAATCTAAAGAGAGATGAAGAGCAAACCTCTGTTGTGGATTAAATTCATCAGAATGTATTTAACACATTTTTATCAATGGGGCATTTTTTTTTTATTGTATTTGACTGTTATCGAGAATTGAGGGCGGGTATGTTTTATATGGAAAGGACTTTGACTCGGAATTTTGAAGGTGCTGTTAATACCAACAAGAAGGATGAAGAATTTTTTAAGTTGTGTGTTTGGAGTAAAAGTAAAGCTTTTGGCTTTAAACCTTTGTGTATTGGGCATCAGAACAAACAAGGCATTTACAAATCCCTTCATAAGAGAAACAAGACAGACAGAGTAACACATGCAAATGATCTGTGAAGCAACACATGCTTATGTGCCATGGGAACCTGTTGCAAGTTGTGTTCTGACATCATTCTCAGCAAGAAGAAGAGTACAATGAACAATATCAGTCAGCCAAGCCTGTATCCTCCTTAAAGCTGGGTGCATTGTTTTACAACGTCTGTGATTACAGAATCAAAGCTGTTTTATCTCACTGCAGAGAGGACTTCAATAGGCCCTTGAAAAGCACCGCTGGTGTTTAACCGGCTCATATAATGTGAAGAACTGTTATTCTTTCACCTGGTAGCAATTATCCCGTCTTGTCTGTAATCAGTGGAGTGGTCACAGTTACAGTATGTGCCTGCTGTGGGAGTTTGAGCTCGGTGGTGCAGAGGGGACATACGGCCTCAGTGTCCCTCCTTGGACACAGGCGGGATCTAATTACTGGTAACATGATGGTTGTTGCCCAGATCACTTTCAATTAAAGGGTCTCCTTCTCTTTTGTTTATGGCGTTGCGCAAGTAAGCACATACTTTACATTCAAGGATGAGCAAAATAGACGAACCCCCGTACAAGACAAAATAAAAGCCTGGGGTTTGCTTCAGATGAATCCTGTTGGAGGTGTTGATACAACTCAGTGGTTGTTTTTGAGGCCATAGTGAGCAGAGCTGTTAAGCAATACACCTCATATGTAGTCACTGTGGGTGAGGGTCTACTGGTGAGCGCTGTTCCTCTTTGTTGATGCAGTTTTGCTGTATGTGCCGCATGTCGACACAACCTTTGAGACTGTTCCTCTTGCAGCATCGCACACATTTTAGGTGTTTGAAGACCCCTCGCAAAAAATTAAAAAGAAAATTAAACTAACCAGCAGACAGTTGGTCATTCTGCTGCGATCATATTATGCAAATTAAGTTAGTAGCAAAACCTGTGGTTGTCTTCTGGTTGAGATTGAGGGGAAATATGTGGGAAAAAGCTGATTCTTCATTTGATCTGTTTCGCTGCAGGATTGCTAGAATGCTAACTATTTGGAAGAGATTTGATGCAGATTAATGATACGTTTCTGACCGATATTTCTGTGTAGTTAATAATTTTAAAAGATTCTGTCCATCCATTAGCTGTAGCCACTTTGTCCTTCAGAGGGATACCAGTCCATTACTGTTAGCATTTTGCTTTAGCAACAGACTGACTGATACACAACATGCACCTTTAGGCAGGAAATCATTTTATGTTTTGCCACTGACACAGTATT
Source organism: Acanthochromis polyacanthus (assembly GCF_021347895.1). Taxonomy (NCBI): domain Eukaryota; kingdom Metazoa; phylum Chordata; class Actinopteri; family Pomacentridae; genus Acanthochromis; species Acanthochromis polyacanthus. Next base: position 28,693,937 of record NC_067123.1, on the reverse strand, counting down.
AAATGTCAGCATAGTTGGATTTATTTATGCGTCTCCATCGTTAAATGCGATTTACCCCATGTTTCAGACTCAGCAAAATGATGCAATGATGACCCTCTTGTATCAACATTAACAAATATTTGTTCTTTCTAAACCTTAAAAGTGGAGTCTGTGATTCTGGAGATAAATTGTTAATAATTTGCAATCATTTGCTATGATATATAAATAGTCGGACTGCTCTCTGCTCCAAATGACCCCTTTACCCCCAGCTCTCCTCCCCTTCTTTGCCTTGTGCATGCACTTGAAACTGCACAACAAACACTGCAGTCATGTCATGTTGTGTTCCGCCACTTTGCTTCCTATTTTTTTTTCAGTGCACACACAGAACATACAGTTAGCACACCATAAGGAGATGAATTTGATAGAAAAAAGTGCCCTGGATGAGATTTGCTGACTTTAACAAACAATGATATTTGTCAGACAAACTGCTGGATAGTTAGATCTTCTCAACTTAGTTTAAGCTAATTTACTTTAACAGAGCCTGATCAAAGCAATACTTAAACATACTGAGAAATGCACTTATTTGTTTTCTGTAGAATAGAAGGCTGATACCGATCTCACATCTGCCTGTTAAAGCCACCAACAGCAGGTGGTGAGTTTATCTTAGGATAAAGGCTGAAAACAGGTCAGGAACACTGCCCAAAACTAACACCTCTAAAATTTACATATCATCCCTCTGAATTCCAAGCAATTTCTGGGTGTTTTAATGCTCCTGTCGCATTTTTACTCACTGTGGCCTCATTTTTTAAATACAAAAAAACCCCTCTACTTCTGTGAAAACAACACTTAAAGTATGTGCTGTGCAATGAAAGTACAATACCATAAATCATAAAAAGAGAGAAAAAAATGGAAGTTAAAATCTTCAAAAAATCTGAAATCAACGAGTACAGCATTTTCCAACAGGTGTTACCAATACTGGAAAACATGGTGGCTCTGCATGTTATAGATATTTCACTATTAACGCGTTTTGATTGCTTTTATGCTTGTCTTCTGTCTGCTCTGTAACAGCCTGGAGTTTAAACTAGCACTGCCGAAAAGTCCCTGAATTTTTGCCACATGACTGTTGGTCACTGCTCAGTAATTGTGTCTTGTTTGTGGAATGTTTAATTATATTTTTACAGAATCTAGTTAATGCAAGTGATGAATTTTTAAATGAGACATGAAATATCACAATTTTAAGCATAGGTTTGGTTAAGCTTCACAACTGAACACCACTTTACAGACGAGCAGGATAAGGACAGCGAAAAAGTTGAAAATCTGATGATTTTTTTCATTTTTTTAAAACACTTTTGTTTATGATTTTTTGGCAGTTTTTTAAAAAACAAAACCTGATCATGCCTTTCAAAACAGTTGTAAAGTGAAATGTTGAGGTTTTATAAGAGGTTATAGCACATAGGATTTCTTTGCCAGAAGCAGGCCTCAAAGGCTCACAAGAAAAGTGACAATTTAATCATTGTTGAAGCTTTCAGTTTGGCCAAATGTGTTTATTTAGAATCAGAACTTAATGGCTAGGGTATTTCATGACTTAATGTAACAAAAAAATGTTTTGGCACACGCAGTGATAAGCGTGCCTACCCCTTGTGTTGTCCTGCGGGTCAAAATTGACCCGGTTTAACGTTTGAAAATATGGAAAAATATATATATATTTTCACAGTGAAAATTCTGATGTCCACATTTTCAAAATTTTTGGGAAATCTTTGAATATTTTTTGGTGTAAAAAAAGAAATGTTGAAAATGTTTCTTTGGAACATTCACAAAAAGAAAATCAACCAAAATCTAGCAAAAATCCGCTGGATTTTGGTTGATTTTTTTGTGAATGTTCTTAAAGAAAATATTAGAAGTTTTATTGATATATATGTAGTCATTTTTAGATGTTTTACTCATTTTTGAACATATTGACAAGAATCTTCTTGCCAAATTTGGGGGATTTTTTTGGAAATAAAACTTTTAAGGGAAACTTTAAAGGAATTATTGGAATTTTCTTCCTGAAGGTTTTGCAAATTTTCAGAAATTTGGGGAATTTTCTTGCTGAATTTTAGGATTTTTTCAGAGAAAGAAACAATATTTTTTGGTGCCCGTAAATGAGGACAACAGCAGGGTTAAACAGTGGCCCTCTGCTTCTCATGCCATCATAGAGGAGGAGCTGCTTCCATGGACCCCTGTGTTGGCTGGTTTTCAGAACAACCCAGACTCTGTTGTCATATCAGAAAGTCACACATAAAATGACCAGCCCTCTCAGACCTAACTTTATCGACACGGGCTGTAAAACGTTCTCTTTATGGATTCAAAACAACTTCCACGTTCCCCCAGAACCGCACCAGCAGCCGTTCATTCAAACACTGGTCGCCATCGCCTGTTTTACTTCACAGGTCTCGCTGATTACGTCACCACTGTGGGTGGCAAAGGGTATAAATACCTTCAAACAAAGGATTGCCTCTATTTAAGATACTTGTGGTGAGATAGGTCCCATCCAGCTGTTCTTCCACCCTTATCACCACATCTCTCTTTTTGACAGGAACTATGCAATCTCATACCTCCACTGTGAGCCAGTGGAAAACATTTTAGCGTGATACCTCCAGGGAGAGAAGGGGAGAAGACCAGATGTTGGGCATCTCAGTAGGGGCGTCAGGCAGAAAGCATTACGTACACTAGTACACATGAGCAGCCAGGTAGTTTGTGTGTGGCGGTGATAAACATTAGCACCCTCTGTGGTGGGAAAAAGGCGGCATGAGGTGGTCTTTGTATGTGCCAAAGGTGTGCATGGTGTTTTTCACGGCTACCTGCTGTGGCAAAAATACAAACCTGTTCTTTCAGGAAAACCAAACCATCTGACATTATGTTGCAGGATATCACGTTTTCCTTTCAGGTTATTCAAAGTTGTTTCTGAGCCTGTGAAACTGGTCAAATAAGGTTAATGTATACTCTTTTACTTCAGATTGGTGCGAGCATAGTGTTGTTTTCTCTTATCCTGCGCTAAGCAAAGAGGACAAGCACAGACCTGAGCAAAGGGAGTACTGACTTTCAGTCTGGGATCATGGTCTGTCTTAACAGCCAACAGTTTACTGCTGGAGTGAACATAGAAGTGGCTGTGTCCATTCAACTCTTTATGCATGCACGTGCACCCACCCACACAAAAAAGCCCACACACACCAGTTGGGTTTGTGGCACGTGCGATGTAAACAACTATTTTTCATAGATGTGTGTGTGTTTTAACCAAACGCTGGTGGAGAATTAATTAAAGAGCGGCGGCTGCAATGGAATAACTGTGCACTTTCATTTCTCTGGTTTGGTAAATATACACTTTGCACTGCAACAGACGTTTTACTTAGTCATGTCTGGAATGAGCACTTTTTGGTATGTAAAGTCTGTGCGGCTGCTTTTCTTTGCCTCCCTGTGTGACATGTGTCTCCAAAAATGCCTGTTCTGAGTAAGAATCTTTGATTTTTCATCTTTCTCAGGAACTCTGGAACAGGAAACGAGATAATGCATCTGTGTGTATATGGGTGTCAACTATGTAAACAGAGCAGTTGAGGAAAGTTTTTACCGGTGCTACACCTGCCGTTGACCTATACTGTGCGACATGGGAATTTTTTGAAAAGTACGTCCTCCAAGATATTTACAGTACATCTTTTGATTTAAGAAAGCAATTACTCAAAAACAAACGCACTGGAAAAAAAGAACTGCTACACAGTTCCTATAGCTTTACCTTAAGACTCAGCTTTGTGTGTGTGTGTGTGTTATGAGCACACAAAGCTGACTGGAAGCAGAAGAGGATCTGGGTTGCAGGCAGCAGGATTTGACATCGGCTTATTTCCTGTCATTGACTGCGGGTCACATGGTGAGTGCGTGGGTGCAAGATAGTGGAATGCGTTAAAGGGGTGAGGCTGTTTGCCACCAGACACACACACACACACACACACACACACACACACACACACACACACACACACACACACACACACACACACACACACACACACATAAAGACACAAAAGAGTGCTTGCAACTGCACTAAAGGAAGACACACAAGTATGTAGCTTGTAGCAGTGTATCTATGCAGAGGAAGCACACACACATACATACTGTCTCAAGTTCTCACACTGTTTTGACTGACTGAGGACGAAGAATGCTGAGGCATTCTTTAAGATTCACACTGACTCATGTTCACGCTCAGAGCCCGACAGTCAGTTCATAAAGAACAAGGTGCCACATAAGCAGCAACAGTCAGATCCAGAAGTGATAGAAGGGTTCAGCGGTGCAGCAGTAAAAAAAGAAAAAAGAAACTGCCGTTCGCATGTGAACATAAGGGCAAAACATGCGCCTGCATACACCCACACACACACACACACACACACCAGCGCACACACTGTGCAGAATGTGTGTCCGACATTCTGCGTTTCCCACTGTTATAAATCTGTTAGTGAATGAAACTTTGTCATCCAATCACATCACTCACAGGCTGTGCAGACGTCCCCGCCCCTTTTCTTAGCTTCCCTCAGTGCTGCACTTAACCTCACTCTTTCTGCCACTTTTGTCTGTTCCCTTTCAGCTTTCACGGAAGCATTTCTAAAAGCATTTCAGGTTTTCTATCCAGTTTTATCAAGGTGTGACATCCTCTTATCAGCTACCTCAAACTGTACGCCCCCGCTTCTGACTTTGTTTGCTCGGTAATTGGTTGGGCTGGAGCGCAGGCTTTTCCTGCGTCGACTTGTGTTGAAGCTTTACGTACATATAATATATAGATGAGTGTTTGTGGCATCATGCGTGTGTTCATCCTGCACTTCTGCATCCTCTTTGATGAAACAGAGGGGCCATGAGCGTTGCGACACAGCTATATTTACCGTTTTTACCACAGCAAACTGAGAAATGAATATGTATTGGATTGTGCAGTGTATAGCAGTAGGCCAATGACACCCTATGTGGCCCCACTGTAATGACTGCACACACAAAAACACACACACACACACACACGTGGGCCAATAGCGTGGCCTTGATGTGGGCTGGTGTGCTGTGTCTGCTCTGAGTGTCTGCAGCTGGAGGCCAAGGCTGCCGGAGGAGAGGAGGAATGAAGGAGAAGGCAGAAGAAGGGTAAAACACAAGACCTTATTGGAAGGGAGAAGACAAGTATACGATTTGACAGGAAAGATACAGAGGTTGAGGTGTGATTTGCCAGTCTTAAGTAGGAAAATTAGCTTAGAATATGCAGAACAAGTTGATATGATTGGAGCAGCAGTAGGAGACTGCAAGAGGCAAACAGTGCAGAGGGGTAGAGTTGTGGTGAAATGCAGCAGACATGGGCTGGGAGGCTGAAAATGGAAAATGTGACATGTTTTAGCACAGCAAGAGGGCCCCCATTTGAGGCTGTGTGGGTGTGTGAGTGTGGGTGTGTCACTCAGCTGCTGTGTCCTGGTTTTGGGAAAGGTGGTCCAAAAAAAGGGCCACACCAGGCCACACTGCACTCTAACTTACTGCATGAAGTCTCGTTGGAACAAACCAGATCAGTAAAATCCACAGATAGACGCAGAGTTGAAGGTTTCACTCGCTGAGGAAGCATATGAAGCCTTCTCTTATTTATTCTACCGTAAGTGTCCACACTGCAGCCATCAAGGACGTCTTTGTGTTAGATTTTGGCTGCTGTTTCATTATCTTCACCCTTATAACCCCGTAGCTCTTAGATCAAGGGTGGATGTGTTTTCGTAACTCATCACTCACCAGGCAGGAGTGTGTCAAGTGAAAAGGTCAGGGTGTCAACTCAAACATCCTGACCCAGTCATTAGGTAAGCTCTGCTTGTTTCTCAACATCCCCTTGTCTTATGACAATATGTTCTTCTGTTTGGAAAGAAAATACAGATCCTTTAACATGCAGCCTCAAATGGAGTGACCTCTCCTGCAGGAAAAAATAATTATTTTTTATTACCAATAGTCCAGACCATAATCAGTAAAATAAATCATTTAATAGGGATATATTATGTTGCTGCTTTCCTGTAAAAAACTTTCTTGGAAAAATGTTAATGTATCACAATAGCTTTCAACGACAGTTCTCAGCCTTGTAACAATGTATTTTTGGATAATTCCAGCTACTTTTTAAAAATAGTTAATTAGCTTCAGAGCAAACAAATATTTGATAAAAGATCCTTCAATTAAAGAATACATAATTCAGAGGTATGTGCCTTTTAATACAGTCAGCTCTTTATTTTTATTAAAACCACATGTGACCGAGGGCTAAAGACAAATGTGATTCCTAACCTGGGCTCTGGACCCCCGACATGGATCGCTAGATAAATATAGAAGTCATAATATTTGGGGGGGAAAGAATGGAAAAGGAACAAAAAAATGTCTGGTGTTCCGACTATTCACTCAAATTTTTTTGTCTCTTATTGTGAAAGACTGGGCATGTAGACCACATTAGGTCTCTAAGGATAATTTTAAAAAAATGTTGAAATCTAAACACAATTTGTGTTAAGAGGTAAATAGTTTTGACTTTAAAAAATGTTGGGAACCATTGCCACAGAATTATGCAAAGCTAGAGAGGCAATACTAATAATTAGAAGTAAAAAAAAAAAGGCCAAAATGATATTGAAAGTCCACTTTAAAATGCAGCGTTCATATTTGCAGCTATTAACGGAGTTTATCCAGTAGATGATGCACTGACTCCATCTAAAGGCGATGAGGAACCTTACAGGTTCTGTGGAAAGTAAGGAGAGGAGGAAAACACAGAAAAGTAACTTCAAGCACCATATCTTAAAAAAAGAACAAAAAACAATATTTTATTTTATTAAGATCATTTAACTGAGGTCATTTAGGCTGCATAATTTTTCTTCATCTAAATAAAATCTTTTAAATATAGACCAAAAACTGTTTTCTAGAATTCAAAGTAATGATTCCATGGCAAATTTGCCGAAGCATGTGTTCTGATTCACAATAATTTGAAGCATTATCTAATCATTGTCCTTAGTCTTCCCAGTAAACAAACATCCCTCGATGGAGTTCTTATCAGCAGAAGAAAATAATTCTTAATGGAGCCATCACCAAACTAGGCACTGATTTACGCAGCTTACAATGGCCTGATTCATTCGCTGTGCAGTTCAGCACCATGTTAACCACATCCTTTCAGTAGATGGGCATGTAGATAAAAAAAAAATCTCTTCTGCACAATACCCTGAGGGGATATTTTCATGTTTTACTTATGACTGTTTTTATTCCGTTGTTTTTGGGAGATTGTTTACCACTGTGTTGTCAAAAAGACTGAACATGGGATAAGTTTGTCTGGGTCTAATTTCACTGAATTATTCTCATTTTTGAAAAATTAATCAGCGAGGATGCTTCCCTGGAGTTGTCATTTCAGCAGTGAGATGTCTGTAGCAGAAACAAATACATTCAACCCTCTCACAGGAAAACTAATTAATAGACCTTTTTTTACAGGTATTTCCCTGAGAGCAAAGCACACATTGCTTCGGGCAGAAACAACTTCTGCCAAGGAATCATTTGTTTCCCTTCACAGTGACTCCATGAGGGTTGAAAATAACATTGTCGTCAACATATATCAACAAGAGAATTCACACTAAAAGAATTTCAGCCCAGTATCAGTCTCTCACTGGAAATCACTCCAGACAGATGAACAGATTGGTGACTGTCGTGTCCTCTGAAAGCTGCGTAACTTATTAAAAACTATGTGATGGCGACGGTTAAAAGCTTTGTTTCACAGCCCGAGGGAGAGAGCAGCAGACAGCTGGTGTAATAGAATGTGAAGGAACAGTTTCCACTCTGCTCTCAACTATCCTTTTCCAGTTTTATGTTTCAATTTCAGTCTGACGGAGTGAAACCCTCGGCCTCAGGGCTGCTCTGCGCTTGTGAACGTGAGGACCACACTGTGCCGTCTCTCTGCCAGGTGGGCCTCTTCTTGCTCCCGGTGTCACATGGGAGGAGCCTGTAAGCTGCATGTAGGAAAAAGAGCTCCTCTTATTTCCCTGGCAAATGTTGTCACCACAACCAGTCACATTTCTCTCCTCCTCCTCCTCCTCCTTCCTCCTCCGTTCGCTTCCACTCCTCTCCTACATCCCTCACTCCCTGCTCGCCTGTCACACAGTCCCACACGTCCCCCCCAGAGGATAAGAAGATGCCATGGAGGCCACAGGAGGACTGTACATCTGCTCCGTGCTGCTCATCCTAACAGGTGAGTGGGCTGGCAGGCTTGTTGTGCAGGTGATGGCAGTTGCTGTGTTTGCTCGGTTGGTAGGGTTAAAAGCTGAGCTGTGAGTTGAGGAAGTTTTTTTTGTTTGTTTTTGTGGGACACAGTAGCCAAAATGTTCAACTTGTGAAATCTTTTGTGTTTGATTGGTTTGGGTGAGGGAAGTAGAAAAGAAACTGGGTTGAGAAATTGACACAAGAAGTCAGTTTGAAGGCAATCACTGAGTATTAACAAGAAAAAGTCAAACTTGGCTTCTTCGTGTTGTGAAACCAAATTGGTCAGTGAAACATCTCGTCCTCTCAATCTTGAACTGTCTGTCTTTTTGCATGTCCTTTCCATAGTCATCGCTGCGTGACTTTACAGAATTAGCTTTTTCTTCTCTTGGTAGCTGTAAATAAACACATAAACACAGGCTCGGTGGAAAGAAGAAGTGACCCAGGCCACATCTCTGTGACTCAGAGATAAGAGACATGTACTTCTCACATGACAACATAGATCGAACAGAAAAGTCCCTGCAAACATGGACTCTCCCCCTGCTTTGATGTTTGTATCATCAACCTTCCTTCGAGCAGCGCTATTTGTCTTATCTGAAACATGGTGGTGCTCAGGACACACACCCCGTGACTTTATTTAGAATCCAAACACCTTGGATGTGTGTGAGGGTGATAAGAGGCAGGTACTTGTGGGCCCTCCACATGTGGGCTGTTTGCATGCGTGTGTGTGGCCACTAAAACGAAGATATCCTCTCACCTCGGAGCCCATTGCTGTAATCTCCTCTGTATCACCACAACAATATCCACGCTGTTTGGGGACAACAGCGAAGGAGCGGGCTGGCCACACTTCTCCTCGTTCTGCCTTTTCACCGGATCTCAGCTGGTGTAAACACAGGCACACTCCACTTAATGACAGCACACACACACACACACACACACACACACACACACACACACACACACACACACACACATAGAAACTGCCCCGCGGGCCTGTAAGAGTGTGGCAGGGGTGTCTGCACTACATGTATTATTTAGGACATCACACCAGGCGCACAATTGATCTATTGTGATGAGCGACGTGGGCAGCAGTCAGCAGAGACCTGGCTGACACCAGCTGGACGCCAAGAAGAGGAAATATGGACCGGCCTGAGGGCAGGGCAAAGGAGAGGCTGACAAAAAGAGGAAAAGATCAGCGGTAGAGGAGGAAATGTGGGGCTTTAGAGGGAGAAACTTGGGTTTTCAAATCAAATTTTGTTACATGAGGTGCTCAGTGAGTTTGATTACTTTGCAAATCCAAAGTTCAAGGAGTAAAAAACACTGAAATAACCGCAGAGGAAGAGAACATGCACAGACAGAAGTGAGACAAGACGACCCAAGTAGGAGAAAGGGGAAGCTGAGAGAGATTACTATGAACAAAAAGTGTGAGGTTTGGAGAGTTTGTTTCACAGTAGCACTGCCTACTCACATGCTGCTGCTTAACTCAACCTGGCATCCAAACAGATCCCACCGTTTCTGATAACTTTTCAGCTTCAAACTGTCAAATGCAGCAGGTCAAGGGAAAGATGCACTTTAGAGTATATGAGGAGAAAGATCTGGCTATTAATTAAATGCTGATAACCCTTTCTATTCGTTGTGTTTTTTCCCCCTCCAAGTTGTCTCTTTTGCGTCTGTAACCAGCGAAACAAACTTCCCCGGCAACAAGCCACAGCTTAAACAGAGAGGCGTAGTAGCTCTGCAGCTGTAGTTACTGCAGTCCTGATCAAAGAGACAGGCCTCATCCTTGTCTGACAACAACGGCACTCTGTGGTGAGCTGGGTCAATATTAACTCACTACGGTTACAGGACCTGGGATAATCTCAAGACTAGGATAATGATTATAGGATTAGTCAGTCAAAGCAGAGCTGGCTTCATTTTTTAAATGCGATGGTTATGTTTTTGGCCCATTTTGTCACTCTCAAAATATGGCAAAACATGTTTTGTTTTTCCAAAAGCCAAATAATGTAGTTCTTCATATAGTTAATAAATCCAAAATCTGTTTTACTACAAGTTTTTGTCATAAATCGCTCAGTCTTCTATATTTGAGCTGCAAAATTCTGTAAACCAGTAGAAAAATGTGATATTACTGCAACAATATAAGCTTAGTAATGATAATCACTGATCATTGCCAAGCTCCAATATTCACAGACCTGATACAGCATTTATATTAATGTTGATGAATTTTCAATATAAACTGAACAGATGTTTGAGTTTGCCATTATGTTATAGATACAAAAATGGGAGTTATAGTCTTCCCTGGTTATTTTTAAAGCAATTTACACAAATTAGACTAATATATCAGAATATAGTATACATTCTTTTGTTACTGCTTTTACTTTTGTTACTGCTTTTACTTTTGTCATTGCTTTTACTTGATGGACTGAGCTGTCAGTCAAATGGCTTTGGGTGGGGCTTTCTGTCCAAAAAAAAAGGAAAAAAAGGGAAAAACAAAGACAAACTTTACCTTTATATTTACATATTTAAAATTTTTATCTTTATATTTACATATGTATTTCCTTATTTTTTAACAGATGTATTTTTTATTTATTCTTTTATTTATTCCTCTTTATATTTACACATTTATTTCCTTTTTGTTTTAAAAAACAGATTTATTTTTTATTTGTTTTTATTTGCTCCTCTTTATATTTACACATTTGTTTTTTTTTTAATTTTTTAACACTTTTTTAAAAAATTCTTCTTTATATTTACACATTTATCTCCTTATTTTTCTAAACAGATTTATCTTTTATTATGGCACTCTTGTGATTCCATACTTTAGTGCTAACAAAAGAAGAAAGAGAACACTAAAAGTGATCTCCTGTAGTGGCAAACAAATAGAGGATTTCCACCGACTCCGCAATCATATTCATCTTGTTTTGGTTCCGTCACACCAGTTGCATTTCCAGTTACAGAAGACAGATGTTTACATTAAAAAACTCGAATCAGAGTGTATTTTGCCTCCCATTACCAGACAAAGTTAGCAGGTGAACATATCAGTGGAGCATTTAGCAGCTAAAATCCAGATAGTGTTGCTCCATATCTGGTGGATGTTATATTGTGTGTATTGCTTTCTGTTTAGCCTCCAAGTGTCCAGAAAAGACATTTATTGCACATTTAAATGTCAGATATTAGCTTGCCAGCACCATCTAGTCATTTGTGTCATGAACTACAAGAGTGCAGGTTGGAACTAACTTTTGTTTTTCCCTTCTTTCATTTGTTTTCTTAATCGTGTATAACTTCCACAACCACCTGCACCACCTTATTATCTGCAGGAGAAGCTGACTCACCATCTTCACCTTCTTCAATCTGAGTTTTGCCAGGGTTCAAACTACAGGGGAGCCAGATGAAGCTGGGGGGTGGTTCTCTGAAATACTGACAATATGCTATTTTTTGCCAAGCACTTCTATTTTTCTGTATCTTTTCCATCATGGAACCTGCATTAAATCAGGTCATTATTGATGATGATTCATGCATCGGGATGAGTCATCACTGATTCGCTTTACTAAAGATACCGGTGTACACGCTGTTCTTGCCATCGCCAGTGACGAGTGGCACCACAATATCATAGACTTCTTGATTTGAAGATTATTTTTGAAAAAAAAGCTTTATTGATGCCAACTGCAGGGAAACAAAAATAGAAGAACAAACCATGTGGTGAAGCCGTTTGAGATAATGACACATAAATGCTAAATCAGGTGCTTTATAAATACTCTGTCATTTCTGACCACAGAAAGTAAAAAAGCAATCATCTGCGTGTCTGCTTTTGCAAGAAATACAAGCACCTTGTCACAGAAAAATGATCAGAATTAAAGATAAAATTTGGCACAGATGTAAAATTGCTACTAAAATCCTGATTGTTTTGAATTACAGGGACAAATGAACACTTCACTTCTGTTTAGTTTTACTGCACCTGGCATCAAGAAGCTCACTCTAACAGATGTTGTGCTTCAGAACTGAGTGTTTTTCAAGAAAGGATCTCATGATTCTAAATCATTAAGGGATAATGCATACTTTCTGAAACAAGCTTTAATTCAGGAGTAATGTGTACCTAACAAAGCCTGACATCTCATTTCCTTCTCCCATTGTCTTCACCAACTCAGAGGTCAGCTCTGAATACATTCACATCCCTTCCCTGGTCCATCATGGCATCGAAGGCAAACACCTGCTGCTGTCTGTGGAGACTCACTTTTCGCTGGACGAAGCTGAGATCCAGGGAACTTGGTCTCACACCAGGCCGAGCGGCACCAGGACCACACTGGTCACGTTTACCAAAGACAATGCCATCACTGACATGATGTACCGCAACCGCCTCCTCTTCAGAGTACCCAACATTTCTTTGCTAATCCAGAAGTTAAACACAGACGACGAAGGGGAATATCACCTGAGCCTCCACATAGAGTTTCATAACAGAACTGGGCTGGTTAACAGAGAGAGAACTGTTCGTGTGACAGTAGATGGTGAGTTCCATGTTCCTCAGATGAGATGTTTCCTGACATGGTGGCAGTTTATTTACCAGTGTTTATTTTCCCGTTTTTTCCTCCAGTCCCAGTGTCCACTCCGGTGCTTGAGAAGAGCCCGTCTAACGCGGTCGTGGAGGACAAAGCGAACGTCACTTGGACTTGTTCTGTTGAGAGAGGAACAAGAGTTGTGTTCCAGTGGCTCAGGGATAATGTGGCACTGACTCCCAGCGACAGATACCAGTTCTCCCAAGACAACTCCACACTGTTTATCAGCCCTGTGAGGAAAGAGGACAAGGGAACTTATCGCTGTCTGGCCAGCAACGCGGTCAGCCAGGGCCGGAACAGCAGGGCCGTGGAGCTCAATGTCTACTGTGAGTATCTGTATGTCTAGACCACTTAAAAATACAAGTGTCTACAAATGTGCTTTCATCAGAGATGGATACTGAACATCTGATAGAGCAAAATGCTGCTGACTTTTCTCACGTCTTTCATTTAAAAGCCACATTAGAACCAGGAAGCTGCACGCAAGGCTCAGGTGATGATCAGATGTTGATGATAGAGCTACAATCAGAGGAAATCACATTTTGTTTTTTGTTTTACCTGCCTGCTAATAGATAGATAGATAGATAGATAGATAGATAGATAGATAGATAGATAGATAGATAGATAGATAGATAGATAGATACTTTATTCGTGCCAAAATTGTTGATATTTACAAAAAAGGTACAAAATCACTGGTATTTAAAGTAAAAAAAGAGTTTAAAAGTCTAAACCCAATGTAAAAACTAATAAGAAGCATAAAAAATGTGAAGTCCCACTCATTTCATATAGTTTCCCTTAAAAGAACATTTTGAAATATATGTAGATTTTCATCTAATGTGTCACAAAGTACCTGTCCCAATTACCAAGCGTGCAATTTGTCGACTTTGTTCAAATTGTCCTGGAAGTATTCAGTCGTACCATATGTAAATTTCTGTGAGATCAGCCGACTTGCTGAAAGCTGGAAACACGTGGCAGCTTTTGGATGGTATTTGCATGGCAGCAGACTTATCTCACAGAGCTCCACTGTCCTCCCATAAAGGGTGTAGATGCACTGATAAATTTTACTGGTTTAGTGAGTTTGAGGTTAAACGGAAAGCCTGCCTACTGTATGATCTTCCTGGGAAATACTTTGAATGTTTTAAATTTCACACAGCGGATGATTCTATACTGAAGGGGCATATATTTTCCTCAGGTTTTCCTTGCCTCTTCGGTCAGTGTGTTTTTCTACGGGTGTTAGTGACTGCATATTGTCATCACTGATGTTTGCATAGGCAGAACATGTTTGTGTTTGAACCTGCAGGACAGACTAACAGCTAAAATGTCACTTTCAGTTTTGCCGTGTTCAGTCTTTTTCTGTTTTCAGTCTGAAATCCATCACATACATATTAATACTGATTGATTTCATTACAACAGCAGCATTTAGAGGCAGATTAACATGTTACAGAGCTGCGTGTGTTTGGTTTACAACTGATATTACAGAAAATTCTAAGCGAAAAGGGTCATATCATGTAACATGTTCTTCTTTTTTTTTTTTTTTTTTTACAGTTTTTAACCATAATGTGTCCTCAGAGTGTCTCTGAATGAGTTGTTCAGTTTTACAGCCTGTTGTGATGTCACAACAGATTAAGCCCCGCCCCAAGCTGGCTCCACTTTCTTGTCTCACAACGTTTTTGACCAAAATTATTATTATTTTTTCCATTTAGAATTTTTAAACGTATATTCTCACCTGCGAGGTAGTAGGAAAAGCTTCAAGTTTGAAAAAGTCACAAAATCCATGTAAGGAAAAGAAAAATATCACTCTTTGAAAGACATTTTCACATCATTACATACCTGTTAGAAGCTTGGTTTAGTTTAGGCACCAAAATTATGTGACTAGGTTTAGGAGAATGTCACAGTTTGGGTTAAGATACAACTCTTTGACAAAATGTTTGAAGCTTTTCCTCCATTTTCTGGTTTACCAGGGTGAAGAGTTCCATCCAATATAATATCTGATTGGTTGGATGAAATGGGGCAACAGTCAAGCAGTTTAGCTGATTTCAAATGTGTTATTTGTGATATTTGTGTGACAAACAATCAGGCAGAAATGATATGATTCCAGCAGAATGTAACTGAGAATGCAGTTTAACTCTATGCAAATGTAATTTTTGTCAGACTGGGTTGCCTTTGGGCTTTTCTTTGCTACTCACCGAACAGTAGATGCAGAGAGAGGTTTGCCTGCGGCAGCTCAGTTGGATTTAAAGCTGCAGTGTCTGAAACAGCATGTTTGGAACAGGTCTAAAATCAGGGCTATCGTAGGCATAGTACAGTGAACCGTCTGTGCAGTAATTTGAACTGAAACTTGAAATACACATTCTGGAAATAAGACATTTTCATTAACTTTTTTTTTTTTTTTTAAAAAGGCATATAATATGAAACATTTAGCACACATAAATGACAGAATTTATTTGTTACCCGCTTAAAGATGCTGTTGGGGATGCTTCCATTTTCACAATGAAAAAAATAGCATCTTCTCATAAAAGTGGAAACTTCTGTAGTTAGAAGATAATTGTATGATATTATTTCTTGCTGTTTAACATGTATGTTTTATGTTACCCTCTGAAACACAAGAGCGTGGTGTTTTTTGCTCATGGTGGGTTCATATTTTACTGCAATATGTAGTCCTGCACCTTTCCAGCTATACACAGTGATGACTAGAGGTTAAATCTAAAATATCTTCTGTGCAATGAGCTGTTATAATACCATAAATAATTAGAAAAGTGCCCAATGGTGTTTCAAGTACCAGGAAAAACAGTGACTTCATATACCATGCATATTTTCTGTATAAACACAACCTGCAGTTCAGCCCAGTTCAGAGAAAATCTATACATTTTGCCACATGACTGTTGGTCCCAGCTAAACAGTGTCACGATTATGCTGAGGAGGGCAGTTTTTGCAGAATCTGATGACTAAAACTAAATTAGTTTAGGTACTTTTTAAAAAATCAGACATTTAGGTCATAGTAGTTTAAGCAAAATGCCCTGATATAAAATACTCAATTTGGTTACATTTCTCGACAGAACCACATTCCACAGATGACTAAGTTGAGTACTGAGGAAAAGTTAAAAATCTGACTGTCTGTGCAGTTTCTGGCTCCACTAAATGCTTTAACACAACATGCTTTTCAAACCCATCTGTAGATTCTGGTGCTCACAGGCTTAAATTATTGGTCTTTTTGGCTGTAATGAAGAAAAAACAAACTGAATCAGTCTGACATCTTGTAGGTAGGCTTGTTCTGTTTGAAGGCTGCACGGATACAGGTTCTAGTACTGGAACGCACACAATTTATTATGTAACACAGTCAGAAATAATATTGCTTTGCTATAAAGGAAACATATCTTACAGAAATGTATGCGTATGCAGCAGTGAGATTGCCAGTCTATAGTATTTGGACTAGTTTGTTTCACTTAACTGTGCTAGAAAATTAAATTGTATGTGCTGTATCCGACACACATTCAATGGTTTCCTAATCCACCTTTGAAATTACACACACTCACGGCACTGATATGGCTACGACTGCTACTGCCTCATCTCCCTGTATTTCTCTTTCTGCATATCAGACCTGAGCTGGCCTCAAGCTCATCTTATTTGACCTGTTTTCTACTGGCCGCCCCGTGGCGCATTACAATGAGACGGTTCATAGAAAGTATTTTGTGTCAACCAAAGCGACATCTCAGCAGCTAAGTGTTGTGTTTCCCTGGCTCTCTCCATTGGAACGTACAGATGGCCCCTACAACCTGGAGGTGAACTCCGTCCAGGGCCTGCGGACAGGCGAGGTGTTCACCATCAACCCTGGAGAACTGGTCTTCTTCGAGTGCCAGGCCGACTCCAACCCGCCCAACAGCTACGTCTGGATCTCCAAGAACCGCAACACGACCCAGATCATCACAGAGGGCCCGCGGCTGGAGGTGCGCTCCTACAGGCTGGCCCAGGCTGAGGAGTACCTATGCCGCGCCTTCAACAACGTGACGCAGAAGCAGGACGAGGCCCAGTTCACTCTTGTGGTGGCCAGCTTAGGAACAGGTGGGTAGAGGGTGGAACGTGGCATGAGGGAGCAGAGCGTGGGCAGGTTTTGGGAATCCTCGAAGATAAACACTCTGTAAACAGTGTGCGATGCCAAAAAGCAGAAGAGTTTAGCGAGCTTCAGGAGGTAAATCTTGCCAGTGACAAACAGTGAGCGGCTTCAGGAACAGTTGGGTAGATAAAAAGACTGGAGCTGGAGCGAGAAGTGAAAGCAGGTTCTGGATATAAGATGAAAATATACATGGCTATGATGAAACTACGGTTTTTATCTCTGTTGCTAGGTTCCTGTTCCTGCTGCAGCCTGTATTAAAGTTCAGTGACTGGGAAAGTAAACAGTGGATAACAGCTGTTGTGTTTGTTGACTAAGTTTTATAGCATGTGGAGTTTCAGGGTGCTGACATTGATATGTTGTCTTGGCGACACTGAGAGAGGCACACCGATGATTGCTGCTGATACTGGCTATGATTTCAAATGCTGTTTAAAGAGTCAACAGAAGTCGTAATAGCAAGCTTTCTTTCTTTTTTACTGACATCAAAATCTCTCTTTACTACAGTTTTAGTTTCTTCCATGATATAGGTCCATCAGAGCACGACTGTATCTGTCATAAACATGCATCTGCGGCCAATTTTTTGAAGGCTTACATGCTTGTCATATTTAGTGAAGACTTCATTTTGGATTGTATCACATTTGGTAGAGTTTCAGCTGGAGATTTTTCAGAAATAGTAATAATAAATTTTATTTGTATTGCACTTTTCATTTAGGCAAAATCTCAAAGTGCTACACTGAAGATATAAAAAGGATAAAAGCCAAACAATCATGTAATAGAAAACAGAACAATCAGATATAATAACAATGCAAAAAATTAGAAGCTTTCAGGGGCACGTTTAATTAAAAGCTTTGTTAAAAAGAAAGGTCTTTAGGTTCCTGAACACCAGCATTTACTGGTATATCTCTGTTGCATTCATGCCCTAATTTACAGTTGTGATGAAGTGGAAATAATAATACCCTGGTGATTAGAATATGCCTTATATGTCAAAACTCTCCCAGGTATCTCTTATCCACAGAGCTAAAGCTTGCTCATTTGCAGTTTTCAAGCTGTTAACAACTGAATTTAGGGATGTTTTGTCATTTCGAAATTTAAAGGAAATTGCCTCATACTCATAGGGGTTGATAAGACTACTGTATAGTTGTCAAGACATTTTACTCAACAAAAATATCGTGAAAGTCGCCAAACTTCACAGGAATCATCCTCAGAAGACCATAAACATCTGTACATTGTTTTACAGAAATCCAACCAGCCGAGTGGCTGTGGTATGCTGCACTGTACGACAAACAGACTCAACTGACTGATGCTTTCATTCTAACTTGTGAGTTTGCCTAAACATTAGTGTTCACATCATATCATTCCCATCTCTCTTGTTTATTCACAGGGAAAGAGAAGCACACCCAGGAGGGCAGCTCTCTGTCTCCACTGGCAGTCATCATTGTCTGCTCTTTTTTTGTCATTGGATGTATGCTGCTCTTCTTCCTCAAGAGAACCTGCCATCCTAAGAGAGGTTAGATATCGCCTTCTTCTGTTACTTTGACAGAAGTGGCTTTATAGCAACAGTCACAGTAAATAATCCCTGCAGGTTACTGACAGTAAGTGCTGCATTCTTGTCCAAAGTTTTGAATGTGGGTGTCTGAATAGCTGGGATGTGGATCTTACGACTGCGAAATGGCAATGTTTTCCTGGTGCACTGAGCTGTCACATGCTGAAGATGATCACAAATGTAAATAACTTGCAAATGTTAGTCAAACTGAAGGTAACCAGGGAAAAGTCACTTTTGTACTTAGAAAAGTCAAGGCAGTAATTGAATTGTTGAAATTATTCTTTCTTTCTGTCTCTCTTTAATCAACAGTGCTCATGAGCATTTACAACAGGTAGGAGCCTTGATTATGAAATGTATACAGACTTTATCATTTGGCCTTTACTTCACATTTAAACTAGATTTAACTGCTTTATTTACCCATTTTTTCACAGACCGTTTTCAGAGCAGAAACGACCACATCGTTCAGGTAAGCTCCTGTTTATTAACCGATGTTTTTCATCAAACAGTGCAGTTATTCTGTTATTAAGCTCATACTAGAACATACTGACATTAAAAAAATATCATTTATTGATTTAGACAAACCTTTTAAGTTGCAAAAATCGAGCTGGATTGACATAAGAATGGCGGAAACAGTTAAGTTGAATTAAACTGAGTTAATAGGCTTGATAGCTTAATTTTTCTCTACTTTGAGATGAGGATTTCAAGTTTTTAAGCTACAAATTATTAAATAACTACTCATTACAAATAGGGCTGGGCGATATGGCAAAAAAATAAAATCTTGATTTTTTTAGTCATCTTGGACGATTACGATTTTAATCGATTTTTGTTGTTTCTTTGCGGTGTGTTTGCTATGGCTAGTGTTAGCCATGCCGCGCTCCGGTAGCTGTGAGCATTCTGTAGGGTGCCTCTGCTGGAGGTGCTGAAAGAGGTTAGTTGTGCTGCTACTCTTGCAAAAGTACTGTGAAAACGAAGAGTCTCAGCCCCTAAAGGTGCAAAAACAAACAATGAGACTCTTCGTTTTCACAGTACTTTACTATGTATAATACCACAATTGTTTTTGACATCTTTACATTTGTATAATTGATATGTGATTTCCAGTTCAAATTCTCATCAACCATGACACCCCAAAAACTTAGTTTCCCTCACTATTAAACTATTTTAACCTCTATTTTACCAACAAAGTAAAGCAGCCCCTAAAGGTGCAAAAACAAACAATGAGACTCTTCGTTTTCACAGTACTTTTGCAAACCTTGCACATGACTGTAGTTTGCTCTGTGTCAGTCTTGTCAAAGCCGAACCACTTCCGTATAATCGTTGTAATATGAGGCTCTTTTCTCGCGACCAACTCTTCGTCTGCTGTTCTGTCCGCCATGACGGGGCTGTGAGTGTTTTGGCGGAAGGAGACGAGAGGCGGAAGCAAACACCAGTGCACAAGTCGTAAAAGGCAGAAGAAGAATCTGTATTGTTATATATTTAAGCTCGCCTCGATTTTACAATTTGGCAAATTTTCAAATCGTCAGGTTTTAAAAAGGCAAATTAATCGAATTAATTCGATTTATCGCCCAGCCCTAATTACAAATACTCAATATAGTTCACTGGTTTAACATAGTTTATTGAGAAACTTTCCTAACTGAAAAAACACTGATGTAAACTGTTTCCCTTATTGTCTAAACTTTTTTCTAGAGAGTATTTCAAAGACTATTGTAGGAACTAATGGATGCATAACTCTGAAAAACAGGTTAGAGATAACAGGAAAGCAGAAAAGCAAACAAAGTCATGATAATTGGTTGCAGCTGAAAAGCAGGTTTTGGTTTTATGGCATCACATTACTGTAAAGTCTGACAGAGAGTCTAATTCTCTTTACTGTAATCTAAGTGTTAAAAAAATGTGTATCAACAGGTCACGAAGACGCAAAGGAAGACTTTGGCATCTACGAGTTTGTCTCCATACCTGGGAAAATGGAATCTGCACAGGTATTTAACTTCTTCTACGCTAACAGGGGTTTACAGAAGATGCTGTAACCCCCGTTGCAAAGATCATTTGCGTTTTCACGGTTCTAATCTTCCTGTCCCCCAGGCTTCCTGTCGATCTCTGGCTCGCCTCGAGTCAATCCAGGATATGCACACCACTATCTACGATGTGATCAGACATGTTCCTGAAACCCCCAGTCACAGTCTGCTGACGTAACTTCCAGCTGGACAGCTGAGATGTAACTTTGAGTTGTTTCATTTGAACACTTCTGTGGAGCTCTGTTCTTTTAAGTCTCTGTTATCAAAGCCTGAAACACTGGTTTTGATGGCCCAGTTTTTTTTTGCACAGGGAGGAGGGAGACTTTGTGTAAGTACACAACCTGATCGTGCACTGTTATTGTCGAGAGCTTGGGACAGATGTTAAATGTATTTTGCTTACTTTATTGTGAGTTGAACATGTATGTATGGCTTTGATCTTTTAATGTGAAAGTACACGTGAAGCAATTTCACTCTCTCCATGTAAAGCGAAGATCACATTAAACCAAACAGGTTAGCAGTAGCCACTTTGAGATCATTTATACCTACACGGTGCTTTGATTCCAACGGTTTAATTATTATTTAAAACGCAGATTTAGCTTCAACAATTAATTTATCAATATCAATTTCTAATTTAACATTCCCTGCTAAGAGAGTATGATTTGTGAGAAATGTTATAATGAATGCATTTCCTTGTATGAAATATATTCAGGTTAATTGTAAATATTGTACATGGATTACCCTGCAGATTCTTTATACATATTATTCTATTTCTATGTTTTTCTCTAATCTATTTATTCCTGGTGAAACTCTTAACCCCGTTTCCCCAAATGTAGCATTCTTCTCTGTTCATGATGGATATATTGAAATGTTCAAACAAAAATGATGAAGAATTCCAAAATTATTGTACAATTTGCATTCACATGTTTGTTTTGTACTTTAATAAAGATATAACTGTTTACTATTCTGGGTCATTTCAATTAATGCATTTGTTTTTCGTTAACAAAACACACTTAATGTATTTCACTCTCTAGTTGTATTTGCTTTTTACTTTATAGATTCCTTTTTCATAGAAAGGCAGTAGCAGGCTTGAAATGAACACTTCTTCTTTCACACATACCGATAAAAAAATTAACTGGCGCCAGCAAAGCTGTCAGTTGTTCTGCTGCTTCACAGTCAGTCTTTGTCTGATGTCTTGGCTGTGAGCTCGCTTCTCGCAAGAGTACGAGTTGTATTTATTGTCCCCAAATTGCTGCAGAGTGCCTGCTTCTCACAGCCTGGTTGTATTGGTATGCTGTGTACCTGGCGTGATCCAGAGACAGGCAGCGACAGACGGATGGTTCAGCATGTGGCAGAGTGCCCTCCACCTGCTCCTGCTGACACCTTGTCACGAGTAGATAAAAATGTGTGTGCGCTTGCTTGCTTATGTGTGTGTTTGTGGTGGGAGAAAAGAGATATAAGCATGCAGAGAGTGAGGAATAAACACGTTTTGTTTGGAAAATTGAGGCTAAAACTTGTATGCAATATTAAAAAAGTCATTAGAGACTCCTGTTGCTAGTTTTTCCTTATTTTTGCCAACCTTGGAGTGTGACTTACTTAGAGGAATAATGTGTTTCTGCCATAATGCAGCTTATTGTCTGGAGACTATAACATCTCATGCTGAGTTCTTCTCTTCAATGTCATGACACATGCTATAGCACAAAATGTGGTCAGATTGACACACTAATTAATATAGTATATATTAATTAGTTTTGGCACTTTTGTGAATTTTGAGGGTTAAATTACATTATAGGGAGACTAATATGTATTTTACAATGTTGTCTTAACATGCCAACCAGAAAAATCATAGCAGTTATATTCATTCACAGGATGAGGAAAAGGAATTTTCTTCTCATCCTGTATTCTAAAGTGTAGCTTATCATGGTGCTCTGTTGCATACCAACAAGTAGTTTTTTTAAACCCAGCTCTAATTATAGCTCATGAACTGACCAACTGAGTGTTCCGTGTCTTTGTGGTGGCATCTCCGGCTAGGGGTTGCCATCTGTTCCGTCTCGGTGTATGCTTTAAGGGAGGCTCCATACTGTGGATGACTGCCTGACAAACAACAGCGGAGTAAATTCACCTAAGGAGAGCGACCTCACCTTCATTTGACTGGGAAATAACCTGAGGCGTTATTAACCAGGAACTAGAGCTCACAGCGCCTGCTGTCTGCTGCATGCTGCCTGCTTTTAACCAAGTGCTGCTCGACATAACACCTGAGGGGGCAATTAGAAAGCAGGCTTAATAGGTCTGCGTGCACTGTTTTTGTAATTATTTGGAACAGTTTACAATTCAGAGCCAGGTCTAAGTGCTTGCTTGGCAGAGATGGAGCTGCATGGCGCTGAGTCATGGATGACATTGCATGATGATGATATGATTACACTCCCCAATGAAAGCAAATGTGGTTTCCTAAAAAGAGCCGAAGCACAGAAATAGTAGAATCAACATATGTAGTGGTACTGCGTTTAAGACCAAATGACAAGTATTGAAATACAACAAGTAAGCAACAAAATATATACAGCAGAAACACACAGAATCTATTGAGTGACTTTTCCGTAATGTGAAGATTCAAGTGCAGCAGAATTATCATCAAAATGTGCTTTAAGTTCAAGTAGCTATTCAGTACATGTAAATATATGCAGAAAAAATACTTTGTTGTCATACTATTTCATAATGGAATAAAGTGATATTATAACATACAGTATGTTATAATATTAAGTTTTTATCATCAATTCATCAACATGTAGGCTAAATCTATAACCTTGAATCATATTTTATAAGATGATCAGGTAGTTCCTTTTTATACTAAAGCTTAGAACTGAAGTAAATCTGCTCAACACTCCAATGTTGGATAAACAGACAGTTTTGAAATGATGGTAGACATTATGATTTATCATAGTAGGAAAAACATGATTGGATTGTAATTAATGATTCAGGAACATGTAAACTTCATTTATAGGAATAAATAAATATTTACTACAAGTAACCATATGCAGAATAGTGACCTCTGTGTTGCACATATTATCCATTACTGAAAAAACAAAATATTATTGCATAGAACATGTTATACCATTGTATTAGTGTCATTGGTTCACGGGATTCATTGACATGTAAGCTTAATCTACAAGTATAGTTAGCTTTTATTACAAGTAAACATGTAATATTGACTTTGTAGTGTTGGAATAATGTGTTATTATTGTCACATGCAGTATAGCAAAATATCAGATTATAGCTATTAAATCATTAACATGCAGGCTTAGTCTGTTAGTAAAAGTGAGTACTATATTTACAACAAGGAAATGTATGCAAAACAAGTGGGTTCTGTGTTCTGTTGACTTTCTAACACTGTGATAATGTAATATTACTACAAATGTTGTTATTATTGGATGTTAACATGTAAGCTTTATCTAAAACTCTTACTTTACAAGATGATCAGGAAAAGCACATATTAACATTAGGAAGGGCTGTTCTATGCATGTTTTTAATAATTCATTGCTGTCTCAGCATGCACAGGACCGTGAAACCAAAGAAGCAAAGTAGAATTCATCCACCACTGATTTAATTATTCACACCCGTGCTTTTTGTCTTTACTCTTACACAGTAGCATTTAATCACGATCTATTTCTCTTCTGACGTGTTAAATTACCACCATCCAGTGGTGTATGGCAGCAATACAAGCATTAAGCTGTTTATGTTATACACCATTTTTAAATATATTTTATTTTTTTCTATGATTAGCAACACATATTTACACTTATATAAAGATATTTTCAGCTTTAAAAATGTGAGTTTGTACTGGGCAAGGTCACCATGTAAAAACTACATTTCCCAGCATGCCTTCCCGGTCCCTGCCGTACCAGTCACGTGACACTCAAATATGGCTTCCCTCTCGCAATGATGGAGGCGCTGTGTTGACAACAAGGCAAAACTGAAACTCTTAGTCGGTTTATTTTCCTGCTGACACCAGTCGGACTTACGATGCAGAAGATCAAGTCTCTCATGGCCCGACAGGTGAGTCAAACACGTCTGTAGGAGCTCAGCCGCTCGGCGTTTTGTCCATTTAGCTAGCTTGACAGCTAGCTAGGCGAAGCGGCTAATTTGACAGCTCGCCGTGTGGCTCATTAAGAGGCACATTCAGGCGGAGAAACAATAATTTTTAGCTCCTGCAACACAGCTGCGACCTGTTTAGCTTGTTTAGCACACAAACACACGTGTGAGGGCAGCTACACAAACGCCCTAAATGAAAAGTGTGCCATTAGCCAAGCACCACCACAACCACAACAGAGGGAACTGGGCGGTTAGGGAAGTTCTCAGTTTGCACAGGCTGAAATGTTAGACTCAGTAGTTCATGACTGGACACAACAGAGTATATCGCTTTCACAAATCTGCCTGCTGCTTCCACTTTTTTGCTCTGTGTCGTTGTGTGCTGATGAATAGGAAGCCACGGGGGCTATTGCTTGAAATTTGTGGTTTAATTTGGATCTTATTCTAACAGGGCCTGAAAAGCCCCCAGGAGAGCATGGCAGACCTGAGTCCTGTGGAGAACCTGAGGATCCCCAGCAAGGTAAACTCCATGACAAAGCTGTAGATGACAAGTTTGGTGTGGTAGCTGCATTTGGACTGCATATTCTATGACACATATGTCTCTCTCTGTAAGAAAAACTTGTTTAGATTCCACCTCAGTTGATGTGTTGAAGTAGTTAGTAAATCTCAGCTTGTTTTCAATGTATCTGATATCATTGAACAGTGAAGGCTAATGTGGTGGTTTTACCGTCTAGGTCAACAGAATCTGCACATTTCTGAATGTGCTATTGAAGCATCGTGTGCACTGTTTTGTTGTCGAAGTAGCATTTTAGGTGTATTATTTATTTGAATTCCATCAAACTCAAAACCAATGACATGAGTAGTCATGACATAAAAAAGCTTAATATGTCAGAACTCTTTCTTGATGATTTATGCATCCATACGTTGTCCCCTATGTACTGTATTACATTTTTATGTTCTTATTGTAAATGGCACTAGATAAATTGCCCCCATAGTGTTTTCTGTAGTTTAAAGTGACTGAAGGCTCCCATTTATATCACTTACACAGACTTAACACCATTTACAGTGTGAAATACAATCTGCCGTAATAGCATTTTAACATTTCGGCATGGCAGCATTTCAAAGTGTTATCAGTCATGCTTTGTCATGTGAAACATTTTTCATTATCCACTCTTACAAATTGAATTTGTCAAGAGCAGATAGAGTAAAACCGCAGAGGTGCTCTGGATAATGTATGGTCTCTTTCTTACTGTCACCTCAATGCACTGCTAGTTCTTGGCTTTCACTTTGACCTTCCACTAATGTGGCTGAGGACAATTTGGAAGGTGACCAATTCTGTTTGGTGCTGCCAAGTCTATTCAACCAGACGTTTAGTTTCTCTCCTTTTAAGGACTTAGTGTTTGATGTTATTTTTATTGCCAGCCCAGCTTTGCCTGCTGTTACTCTTACATTAAATTTCCTTTCTTGCATGCTCTGCTGATGTGCCACATGATTATTTGCTGTGCGGTTTGAAAAATGCTGCAAAAGATTAGACTGAAAAGGAAGTGCTTTTTTTTTTTGTCTATTCACAAGAGAATGCTATGAAAGATCAGGTTGACAGAAACATAATTCAGTGTGTTGTTTAAATCAAAAATCCTAATGAAAAAATATATCAGACAGAGCAGCAAGTGATGAACACAGGCGGCCTCTTTTGAAAAAGTCCTACATGACAGGTTTATTCTGTCAGAATGCAGCTGGAGCATGATAAGAGTGTTATTATTTAACAGTCTAATAATTTCACTATATTGTTTTAATACTTTGCAGATATTACAATGCTGCTGTTAGCTGTCAGTGGAAGACAGGCACGTCAGTCTTAGGATAGACAGTCATTTATTCCCCAGATGTAATTAGAGCCTCAATGAAAGCCGAGAAGAGGGTGTCGAGAAAGATTTGTGCAGTTTCATAGGATGCCTGTTTCTCCCAGCTTTGGGATTGGTATTGGGTGATGTAGTCAAACTGGATATGCAGTAATCAAACACCCTTTTTAGTGTTAGGACCTAGATATTCACCTTTGTTAACAAATGACCCCAAAATGACTGTAAATCTTTACACACCTGTTATTTTCCTATGTGACATGAGGCAACATATTGTACAATAGGACAAGAGTTAGTATGGATATGAGAACTGTGCGCTGCCGGTCTTGATCACCCATGAATTCACTCTCCTGTGTGCACTGCAAACACCTGCCTATTGTGCGTTCAGCCAAAACACAGGGCAGCATTGTTTGATGATATCATGCTTTGACTTCATTTACTTTGCTGGCGGGCCACTCGGCTTACAGGAAAATAGGCTCCACACAGGCCAGGCTTTATACACCAATACTCCCTCTTAATTAAAGGTGAATAATCCTCTCAGTCTGCCATCATCGCTGCCACAGCAGAGAAGACTGCGTGGCTTAACATGCTGCTCTGTGTGGGAGAGTGAGGCTAAGGTGCTTGACTGCGTGGATTATTATGATACTGATACTCGCTGATTGGAGCCGTTCGTGTGTTTCCAACCGCTGTGGCCGTGATTCACGTCATTTATCATCCTTCAGGAGCTGACGGCAACATCTGGCTGAATGTAGGGGGGAGTTCTGATGTAGTGGATGATTGAGAAAAGATGGTGTTGGATCACTATTTGAGGGTTTGATAATGTTTGAGTCATGAGAAGGGACAAAATAAAGTGTTTTAAGTGGAATATCTTTGTATGGCTAAACAAAGCAATCAATTTTACAATGTCATTCTGGGATCCGGTGCTTTTTCTCTTATTTTCTGGTATTTTATAAACTAAATAATAAATCATTCAACAGATTAGTCAATAGTGAAAATAATTGCTGGTTGCATCCAGTGTATTAATATAGTCCTTAGTAGAGTGTAGCTGGAAGAGCTAAAACTGAAACAGGTTGCAAAGGCAGCTTTCTCATTACATACTTTTTCTGTCCTGTTTGTGTGATTGCAGAAGTCTTAAATTTTCGATAACTGTTGCACATGTACAATATATTGATCTTTGAACTATTTTTACTTTATAGCCACAGCCAGCGATTAGGTTTGTCTGTGGGTCAGGTTTTTACATCATTGTTTAATGGAAGATCAACATAGTTTGCCAGTGTAGTGAAATCACAAGTTTAAGTGGTCTCAATCTTTAAAAATAAGGCAGTCTGTGTCATTTAAGAACTAAACTGATTCATCAAACAGGGTGTTTAAGGCCTGTATTTGAGGACAGACTTCATTTTTTTTGTAAGCAAGGACCATCAGAGTTACAGCAGTTAATGATGATGGTGATTAGGCAAAAGAAAACAACTCATGCAAATGAAAGTTATCTGTTGCATTGCACACAAAACATGATGATCAATAGCAGTTTGCTTCATAGGTTTAAATGAAAGTTGTTTATTTGTCAGCATGGCCTTTCTGCTAGATGACACTTATTTGAGCAAAAGTAGTTGACAAAAAGTAGACGATAACAGCAGGGTTACACAAGTGTGTCTGACAGAAAACTATGAATTTTACTGTCATTTCCAACCCTTTGGTGCAAAAATAAATGTCGGATCCATGAAACAATAAATGAATGAAACTCCAATTAACAAAACTGGTTAAAAGCATATGTTTTATTCTCATCTCTTTTCATTTTGCCGCTGGTGGTTGTCCTCTGATGCTGGCACCTCTTTAGGGGTGCCAAAATTTTATGCACAAAAAATGCTCTACCGGGTCATATTTACTTGTATTTACATAAGCTTTGTATTTACAGTTTCACCCACAGTAGATTTATGAAAATGAATGCCAAAGCATTAATGTAACCCATGAAAGAAAAATGAATTCAGCTTTCATCAGGGTGCCGCTTGTTTTCGCTGCAGGGCCACAGATGTCAGGCTGGTTATGTGTGCATTCGGAGGTCACACTCTTGGCAACAGCGTGAGATTTCCCTCAGGGGAAGCCATTCTCTCCAAGAAAATCTTATCCCCTTGTTCACCTGCTGCCGTGTCCGAGACCACCTTTACATTTGCGTGTAAGTGAGGGTCACAATGAGGCAGGGACCTTAACTTAATAAATATTTGACCCCAGTCAAGATGGCAATGTAACATCATCTCAGTATTTTTATTAAAAAATGTAAAAGTAAGTAGACTAATGTGGCATTCAAACCATTGGAATACAGTAAAGAAATTTGTAGTCATCTGTTAAACCAATATCTATTTTCACAGGACCTGTGAAGTAATATAATTTAAGTGTGATTTAAAGGCGCTTTTTTTTTTTGCAATTTTTGACAGCATTGCCCATTTTTTGATATTTTCTCCTCAAAGCTGTTGTCCCTATGTGAGACTTTTTTGGTATTGCCGCGTATTATCCTTTAACCTCTTTATGTCTGTGCTGCCTTTGATGTTTTCCATCTTTACACATTCTTATACTTGCATGGTAGTAATTGAACACAACAGAATTTTACATTATAGATCATAAATGTGCTTTTTTGTCCCCAGTCATTCAGATATAAAGATGTAGAGATTTACTGTTTTTCTATTTGTGTAAAGGATGTCACAATGGACTGAACAATAGTGATGGGCATTTATTCACTACTTTCTAACATTTTCATTTGAATTGTTAAATTGGTCGAATCTCAAATGACAGGAAGTTTATTGGAATTTATAATGAAAATAATTGTAATTTGCTTAACCCTCCTGTTGTCCTCATTTACGGGCTTAAAAAAATATTGTTTCCTTGTCTGAAAAACAATCCAAAAATTCAGCAAAAAAATTCCCCAAATTTTTGAAAATTTGCAAAACCTTCAGGAAGAAAACTTCAATAATTCCTTAAAAGTTTCCCTTGAAAGTTTTATTTTAAAAATTCCCCAAAATTTGGCAAAAAAATTCTTGTAAATATTTTCAAAAAATGAGTAAAAATCTTCTAAAAAATCCTAAAAATATCTAAAATGATTGTATACATATCATTAAAACTTTTAATATTTTCTTTAAGAACATTCACAAAAATCAACCCTTTTTCGTGAATGTTCTTAAGAAACATTTTTAACATTTATTTTTTCCACCAAAAAATGTTCAAAAATTTCCCCAAAATGTTGAAAATGTGGACAGCAGAAGTTTCACTGTGAAAATATATATATTTTTTACCACATTTTCAAACTTCAAAACGGGTCTGTTTTGACCCGCAGGATGACACGAGGATTAACGTGTGAAACGGATTTGGTAAATATCAACAATATATAGTGTTGTAAAATGCATGTGATGCTAAGACACAAAGGTTTTAGGTAACTTTGCAGATGAAAAAAATAGAAATAGTAGCTTATCCCATCCCAGAGGCTTCAGTTTCCCTGAAGTAAATTTCGAGGATTTCACTGAGAAGCCTGCTGTTTACACTGCAAGTCCATACACTACCCACTACCTACCAGCAGGGGTCACCCTCAACATTCACACAAGCTGAGCACATGTGATTGGTTTGTTTCCTAAAATTGGAGGAGCAACATTATTGGCTGACTACCTCCTGTGTGCAGTATGCATTTTTTAAAAAGACAGGGCCTGGAGGATAAGGCTGTGATGAATTCTGTTCTAAAGAGGGCATGTTTGATGTCATTAGTTCACAGGGAGTCTTCAGGGGGAACACAGCTCACTTTGGCAGATCACAGGTGTGATGGCCTAAAGACCCAGTCAGATTTTGTAGATCACCTATTGTTTAATCCAAACGCCCGGCTTTGCGTTCATGCAATAAACAAACTCCATGACATCACAGAAACAGCAGTGTTCACGGTTTTGTGAGAAACAGTGATGAGTAAAAGGTGTAGTAATCGCATACTTCCATGCAAAAATTCAATAAAGCAGCAGCTGTTGGCTTTGATTGTATCCTAATGTCCCCGAAGACAGCCGCGTTAAACCCTTGTTTAGCAGCAGACGAGGATGTGAACCGAGTTCGACTTGCATACATATTCAGGGCTGATTACAGTGAGGAGGTTTTGATTTGTTCATCTAATGAATGATTCCATAGTGGAAATAATTGGCCCTCGTCTCGGTCTCCTCACCCTGCCATATTTCTCTCCCCGCGTCTCACAGGATTTTCCATGAACCCTCTTTTGTTCATTCAGTCTTTTGTTTTATCAGGGCCGCTGTGCTGTTGTGTTGTTGTTTTTTTTGTTTGTTTTAGTGTTCCCGCGCTTGATTTTCCACATTCAATCAGCACTCCAGACCAATATCCACTTAGATTTTTTTTTGATAAAGCTTGTTAAGCGTCCCCCAGTTTGGATGCAAATAGGGTTTTCTAATTTTTGCAACGAGATGAAGATTTCATTCATTTGTGCAGGGGGTAAGGAACGCTGGTTTGTTTGTCCCCTCATCCTTCAAAGTGAAATTTGATCAAAGCCTCCCAGTGGCTCATCTTTCGGGGTTTTCCACGTCGGGCACAGGGGCATCTGTTTTGTTTTGCGCCCGCACAGCGGTAGGGAAGGTAGAGAGTTATTGAACCCGAGGTAGCCCTTCAATGAGTCATTCACTTAAAGATGCTTCAAGTTTTCGTGTCGCTGCAGGTGGGAGACTGAGACAAAGGAGAAGGGAAAAAGAGAAACGAAGTAACACAGTGGTGGTAAATTGCCCTAAGTGGCTTCACAGGAGACGCATCATTGTCTTCTGTTTTCCTCACTCCTCTGTCTTTTTTTCTTTCTGCCGTAACTTCGGCTACCAGTGAGTCATCCACCTCATCCCCCTCCTCCCTTTTTCCACGCTCATTTGAGCTGATTTCCCACCCACTCTTTTGATCGCAGCACACCATCTCCTACCTCTAACCCTCCTTTCCAATCTCACACGCTCACCCACACATTTCCCTCGGGGCTTCTTGCTCACTCCTTTACCTGATTCGACCATAGCAACACGTACGGCCGCTTGAAGATGTGTGCAGCGCTGATGCACAAAACACACGCATTAAACACGTTATAATGCTTCGCTTCAATCCTCCCTATTGCCTTGTATGAAAGTTATATGTGGTATTAAGGGGATTCCCATTTGTGTAATTGAATTAGATGAAGCTATATTTTGCTGTGAACATTAGAATTACTCACAGCAGCACTGCCTCTTTAGAAATGTCACTCAGGGAGGCACAGTGCCACCCACGGAAGTAGATTTACTTGCTTGGGTGGCACACCTCATCGCCCTGCTGTATTACTCTCGCTGATAGTAGCTGGGGAAAATATTTGTGGTTAGGCAGGTGTGTAACAAGGTTTTCTTGATCAGCGTTTACTATCTCATGCTGATGTTTATTTAATGGCGTATGAATGCATATAGGAGTGTATGGGTTGCATTTATCCCATAATTCCATATCCATCCTCGTTAGCTTCCTCCTGAGCCCGTGGCCTATTTTTAGCAGCATTATGCTTTGCTGTGCTGATCCCTCAATGTATTGATCCAACACAAAGCAGACGTTAGACTCAGCACTAATGTAAATAAAGGACTTAGACTCAGGGTATATGTAAATTTTTTTCCTACCAAGCAGGAGATGTTTTCTTTGCATAAGATGCCATAAGGCGACTGTATCTCCACTCATTAAGTCAGTCAGGAGGGGATGCGAGCTTAAAACCCCTTCATCTAAAAATCTCACTGCGCCAATAAGCCTCGACGGATGCGCTGCATGTTAATCAATAAGGCTCTGATGTTTCTCAGAGATTCTCAGAAGAGGACTCTCCGTTCTCTTTCCTTTTTGGTCGTCTGTGTGTTCTTGTCTTTCCTCTCATGGCTGCCTGCCAACCCCCCATGACAGCCGTCCAACGAAATAAGATGCAATCCTCTCCCAAACTCCATCATTAACGTTTTACTTCTTCATTTCTCCCTCAGTTCACCTCCCTCCTTTCCCCTCTACCCCTCTCCTTGTGCCTTGTTCTCTGCCTCATTTATTTTTCCAGCCTCTCCTCACCTTGTCCTTCACCCTTGCCTTTGTCCTTAAACTCGTCTGTACCTCTTGTTTCTCCTGTCCTCTCTCTCCTCCCTTTATTGTTCCTTCCTCTGGCTGCTTTTGCCCTTTTTTTCTGCTATTTTTTCCTTTCTCCGTTTTTTTTCAATGATCATAGTTGTTTTCATTTCTTGGGAAATGACGTAATTGTCTGTCTCGAACCTTTCTTGTTCACATCCCCACTGTGTCTGGAACTTGTGAGTGCTTACGTCAAGGACATCTTTTAACTCTCCGTCTTTGTCACTGTCTCGTTTCGTCCTCTTTCAGGAGGAGTTGCGGGAGATGAGGGAGCAGCCCATCGACCCCCAGGCGGAGCAGGAGATCATCGACAGCATCGAGGAGGTCTACTTCTCAAACGACTCCTTCGACATGGTGCAGCACGAGCTGGAGGTCAGACTCTCTTTACGAACGCCGGCGCTCGTGTTATTGGTTGAATGAGCACCAACTCACTTTAAAATGATGACAAGAGACTTCCCACGCCCCGCTATAAAATAATTCCATCAAAGGCCACGTTTCAGTAACTTTGATAAAAGCAATACTGCATTCTAATGTGATATAAATATGGTTTATTGCGTTTTGAACCCCGTCTGACTGGCAGTAATAAAGCTCTTTCTCACCTGAGCTGCTGCCTCTTACACTTCTGCCGAGCCGCTTGCACACCGCTGACATCCGGATTGATGGATTGCATCCGTTCAACAGAAGAAGGGTGTGAAATCTCATTAGATTTATCTTGGTTTTGCTACACCATCTGAAATGAGACTCTCAGTCAAGGGGAAAGTAATTACCTATCATCCTTTGGGCCATGGATTTGTAATATCTTCTTCCCCTAGCAGAGTTTGTTTGCTGTTTACTAAATAACGTTCTCCACCTTCTTGCCTAATCTGACTTATGATCTGGTGGAGTGTATTTATGGAGCAAATTCTTTTTGTTTTTTTCAACAGAGGAAGAGCCACAGCTATCTTCTGACACACCAGCGTAGCCAGCTTAAGCTCTTTGAAATGCGTAGTGCGATATCTTTGAAAAATTAAGATGCTCAGGAGTGAAGATTAGCTCTCTTATGATAAATGAAATCCCTACTGTGGCCCTTAGCGTCGGAACTTTTATACTGCCATCGTTTGAATTTTTCTCTCTGTTTGACACACAGAGGAAGGACTTTTACTATGTCGAACGCTGGATGTGTGTAGAAGCGGCATGCGGCTGTGCAGAGGGTCGTACAGATGCAGAAGTCTTATCAGCTGCGTGGGAGGATGTATTGTAAACAAACATTAAGGTTGTGCGTTTTTTTTTTTTTATCTGCCTGTGTGATTATAGAAACTCCCACCTGAGCTGAACCTGCAGGAGCTGGAGGAGTGTAGAGACAAGCTCAAAAGACAGCAGGCTGCAGTAAGTATCTCCCTGCTCACTCTCACACACACAGATGCCACACGAACTCACTGTAAGCTGTTATTCGGTGCAGGAACTTGCGGCCTAATGTAGGGCGGCCCGGATTTTTGTGCGTGTTTTGACTACAAGAAACGACCTGCACAACCTCTTTCAATGTCGTTTTCAGGGAAGAAAACAGTACCGACTTTGAGGTTGGTACTTTGAAGTGGGGCTCGACACCGATTGGTTAAACTCAAAGAAGATAATGAGTGACACTTTTTCTGTCTTCATAATGAATCAGTCTTCTGCCCTTAGCCAGGCTATTCTGCACAGTGGTCTCACTGCACCTTCTTATTCTACTAAAAGGGGGGAAAAAAACGCTTATTTTGTCTCTGGCTATTCCTTTAAATCAGCCACTATTGTCTTTGGTGAACGAGGCAGCTTCGTGTTCCCTTAAACAAGTGATGTGTCGAATAGTTTTAGTTGAACATTTGCATGCTAGGAGGTGAGCACTGTCATTGTTTAATCCCCAAAACAAAAAACAAAACTGCCTTACTGCACAGTCCAAATCCTTGGCGAAATCTGAAATTTTCAGTGTGGTAGGTTGCTGCTTGGAGGTTGTTGTTTCCTATAGAAAAGTGGATTTTGAAAACGGTAGCACATAGATAGGTCAAGGAGAAGACAAAGTTGTCTGAAACAAGCGACTAATAGCAGGCTCATCCTCGCAACCTACATCCGGTGAGTCACACTATTTCCTCTCTAACATCACCAGCATGAAGTTTGTCATATAGGCTAATCTATCAAAGCCTCCATTGTTTTATTTCCTGTGTTGTCATAGAACTGCGGTTTTGTCCAGTACTTACTAGATTCAGATTCAGAATCTGCTACTAGTTGTTGCTGTTTTGGTGCAGAATCATTGCCAGGGTCAAAGCTGGTGATGTCACAAGTTCATTTATGTGCTTCGGAGCTAAAGCTCTGTCAGTCGATGAAGATTATGTACTATGACTGAAAGCTCTGGAATAAGCTCATTGTTTGATACTGAGTCTGGAATACTTTGTCTTTTAATGTTTTCTAAAAAAAAACTGTTTGGCTAGTTTTGACTGCTTCCTAGTTTCTATTGCAACTGCCATGGTCTGTTGGTTTTCGATTATAATGTGAACTCCACCACAAACATACACAGTGTGTAATTTGTTAAAGAAACTGTTTGTCTGAAGGTGACAGGATATTTTAAAAAGAAAACAAGTCTCTATGATCACTCCAGGAGCCAGATGTGCAACAGTGGCAAACTTTAATCATCTGTATGATCATAATTAAGAGACTTAAAATAATAATTAAAAAAAAAACAGGCTGATGAACCTTCTGATCAGGCTCTTTGTAGCTGTTGCTGATTAGTGACTTGTTGTGATTATATTCATAAGATCTGATACTAATCACTGATTGCTTGTGGTTATTTTTACAACGGGAGGCTCTTTAAGTTGTTTTAAAAGTTGGAGTCACTATTCCAAAGTATAGAATTTACTAGTTGCTAAATGTTTTATACGCGTTATCATTTTACCAGGAGCAATGTGGTCTCAAGACTAGATAAATAGCTAGAGGTCCAAAGTTTGTTTTGTACCTTGGAAACCTCAGCTGGCTTCACCTTAAGGTTCAGTTTATTAGCTTTTCTGTAAAATGGAAGTTATAAAAACTGCCCAAAGCCGACCATGCTGACGTACAGAGTATACAGACATTACAAAGTAATGATTAATTTAAAAAAAAAAAAAAAGCTTTTAAAGCCTGTTTTCATTTACATAAAAGTTTTGAATTTCTTCATTTGCTCCATTTTGTCATGGCAATATATGATCGACTTTTACCATTTGCTGTGCATCCCACAGATCTTAAGTTCCTTCCTCAAACACCTTGTGTCCCAGACACAGTCCCACCGCAACATTAGCAGCACAATACACCGTATGTTTTTGTCGATCGAGAATTTGGTGGTCTTTTAAACTACAAAGGAAGGATGTGGGGAAAAACGAACAACTGATTCTGACCTGCACTCAGTAGCAATTGAGTTCTTTGTGTCTGTGCCCCGATGGCAGCCGCATGACGTCAGAGTCTGTGTTTTCTTTCACAGCAGGGCCCATTTCCATAGTGGCCATTATTCTGCGGTCGGCCAGGTACTCGTAGTTCCAGACCGGAGAGCTGGGATGTCAACAAATTCTATTTATAGAGGCATGCGGGAGAGCAAACAACTTTTTTCTCCTTCTGCTTCGTCAGTCTCCACAGTCCAGTGCTGGTTTTCTCCACCTACCCTCCTTCCTGACAAGCTTTGGTGCTTTTGCTCACCAGTTTGTCTCCATCACTTCCCTTATCTCCACTGGTGTATTCCCTCCTCGGGCCTTTTTTTCCTCTTTTTCACACTTGCTGCTCTTCCTCCACATCCCCTCCTCTTTTGATGCTTTTGGCAGCAGTCCACAGGGCTGCCTGTTTAGTTGAGAGGATGCTCCAGACTTTATGCCCTGTGGCACGGTGAGACCTGCAAGTTTGTACAGCCTTAGAGTACACAAACACCTGAGTGCACTCTCTCACTTATCCTCTCTCGGTCTCTTGTTTCCTCTCGTTCTGGCTGTCAGCCTCCAGGCGCCTCGTGGGAATGGCCATGCTAATCGGTCCAGTGTGCCGCCAGGCATAAAATCCACAGCTAAGGTTCTCAGCGAGCTTATCAGCGCAAACCTGTAGTCCGGCGCCTTGATGAGAAGCACTGTTTGTCTAGCTCACTGCCTTGAGGTTTTGGTTCAGTGTCTTCAGTATACATCTCCTTTGATTTCCTTCTGTTTCATTTTTCTGTCTGATTTTTCTGCTGCTTTTATTCTGCCAGTTATCTTCTTGTTTCTAAAGTTATTTCAGAGGCATGATATATTGACTGTATCCTTCACTATTTCTACTGTCTTTTAAAAAGTTGTACCATCCCGTCAGTGAGTCTGATATTTTGAAAAAAATGACCTGGATATTTTTGCCATTTATGGACAAAATTTTCAACTACAATTAATTATTTTTCATGTACTGTAACTGTCTCTCCCAAAGTGGATTGGTATTTTGTGTTTCAAAACAAAGCGCCTCATTACATACACATGAACCTCATTTGGATAAAAAAAATCTGTAAAACAACACTTTTGCAATAACCGGGCATCTCTGTGATTGATTTTATGCTTGGATTTGGTTCAGTGTGTCAAATTCTCTGACTTAGTTTGCAGTAAAATCAATCCTCTCTTCTGCATTGCAAATGAGATGTGGGAGAAAGTTTG
Source organism: Acanthochromis polyacanthus (assembly GCF_021347895.1). NCBI lineage: Eukaryota > Metazoa > Chordata > Actinopteri > Pomacentridae > Acanthochromis > Acanthochromis polyacanthus. Next base: position 28,656,841 of record NC_067123.1, on the reverse strand, counting down.
AGATATGCTAATAGAGCACGGCTTAAAGAAGCTGTCCAACTTTTATGTGTTTCTTATCAAAATTTCTTTGACTGTGTGCTGCTAAAAAAAAAGAAAAAAACGCAGAGATTTTTTGAAATGCATTTATTCTAAGTGTGAATTTTAAACGTGCAGAGATTCACCAAGCCTGTGATGATCTCCTGAAGCTGTCTATAGGTGCACATATACTGGCTCTCCTGCTCATATGTGCACACATCTGTATACAGGGGATGCATTTCGTCATGAGTCTTGTCTTCACATCTTAGCAAAATCCCAACAAAGATATGTGAGAGATTTGAGGAAGAAACTCGAGGATGGAAGAGCTGCCAAATGAGAAATCCTTCATTCCATGGTATCAGTCTTATGCGACGACAGTTACTTATGATGTGCTGCACAGCTGTATTACCTGTCAAATCAAACCCACGAAGGTGCAGCTCCTGCACGTGATGCCCGTTGGCAAAAGACAAGATAGACCTGAATTTTTTCTCAAGTTATTAGAAGATCCTCCATAGTAGTGGGTGGGGGAAAGATTCCTGAGAACAGAGGGCAGGGGATGAAGCATAAGTTGGCATACTGAGAAGAATCAAGGGTATTTTGTAATAGGTTTTAGTTTATCTTATGGTCAGGAAAATGCAAAGAATACTTAAAATTAGGTCACACAGACGTGGACCGATCTTGTATTGTTACCCCTAATGGCGCATTCTGAGTCAGGACAACCCCTGCATGTAGTCATCAGTGTGTGAAATTGAGCACGGCCCTTTAAAGGAAAGATAATACTATGTTCAGATTCTTAGCATAGGCCTTTCTTATGATGACTTTTTCCTCTGGTGACTGATATGGTATCTCTATTCACATTTTATCTGCAAAACCACTAATTACGCTGTAGAGCAGCTCAACGTAGGTGTTAGCTTGTGTGTGTACTAGCAGGTGCTTGAGTACATGAGATGAGAGTGAAATTTTTAGAGTACACTAATTAATTTTTACACACGAATTTAGTGTTTGGTTTTTTTTGCAGAGAAAATTTTAACACACTGGATCATAGTTCTGAATATAATGGAACATGTATGGATCTAATTATATTCAGTGGTTTTATGTGCTTGTAATTCATATTTCTATTTTTTTTCTTGTTTTTATTGCGGGAAAATGTATCCCTATGTGTGTACTTGTTCCCCTGTTTACAGTTCTGTCTACTCTCCCGCTGTGCGAGGAGGTGTGTGTACGAACCAGCGTGTTGACTTGCATTAACATTTAATCTGCTCTGTGTGAATCATCTGCTGTAGGGTGAAACAGCCTTTCTGTAGTTTCAGAAACGGCAACTGCCCCATTTCTCTGCTGCAGCCTCCGAGTTTAGTCTCCGACACACGCCCGGTAGAGGCTCATCTCTGGGCTGAGTGTCTCTTCGTGCTGCAAGACTTGGTCTCATGTGAAAAATGTCAGGGTCCAGAGATGCGCTTTGTTTGTGTGTTTTTGCCATTTTTCCCACACAAGTGCTAGAAAACCCTCATGCACACATGCTTTTATCATAATCTGCAAAAACATTAACTCTTGCTGCCATTAACGTCAGCTTAATTATGTTTATAGCTTCAACTCAAGACTTAAAAAATATTAAAACAGTGTAGAATAAGTATATTTGAGCATCATAGAATTTATGCACATGCACAGTGTATTTTCCTTTTTTTTTTTTTTTTAGGATAAAGCGGTGTATAGAGAATGGATGGTTTAAGAGCAGTATCACAACATTTTGGATTCCAGTTCCCATCCACCTGAAAGCGACTTTCTTCCCAGGAATCTAGGCTGCATGTCGGGAAAGGCAATGTTAGTAATGTGAGCGAACGCATTCAATTTTTAATGAAACTTGAAAGCTGGAGATGACTATCCCTCCTGCAGCAGTAATGAATTCTGTCCCTCTGCTCAGTCTTTTAAAAGTTAGTAGTGCTTATGCAATCTTTGCCTAAACCTTGCCTGTCTTCCAAATTTCCTCCCCATCTCTGAATCAGGCTGAAACAGTTTCCTGCTGTGCAAAGGGGAGGTTTCAGGTAGTGGATGTGAGCTTATGAGATCTCATCATCGCATGACGGGTGTAGACGCGAACACAGATAGCTTCAAAGCTGGGATGTAGTCTTATTTTTTATTTTTTTTAGAGGCAAGGAAAGCGCCCCCATTCAGAACTCTGTCTGACAGAATACAATATGGAGACTTTGAACTTTTGAAATAAGTTTTTGTTTTATTTGACATTTTTGTGTGCGCTCCCTCTGCTTCAAGGTAAATGTGGTTTATACGGCTACCTGTAGAAAGTCTCACTGTTTAGTTTCATCTCAGTGTTTTTCATCTATTAAATGCTTTTCAGTTATACCAACTGTAATCAGTGCTGGCAAATTTTGCTCTAATTGATCCTGAAAGTGAGTTATTACTTGCTAGAAGATGCAAATGTATTCATAATTTGCCTGTATTTATTTGCAGTCTGGTGCTAAGAATTGTAGTACACAGTAGAGCTGTATAGAGACTGAAATAATTGGCAATAAAGAGAGAGAGCTGGTGCTCAGTGTTTACCTTGATTCTAGGACGCTAAAAGCTAATACCTCAGGCAAGAATTTTGATTTAATCATTGATGAGGAACTAAATTTCAGTATCATCACAACCCTGTAACTAGATGTTCATTCTTGCATGTAAAAAACACAGCCAAAGTGACAAACTCTGTCTGAGCAAGATTTAGAAAAACCCATTCATGCTTATATTACCGGTAGAGTGGACTACTCGAATGCACTCTTCATTGACCTTCCTAATAAGACCATCAGACATTTGCAACCCATTCAGAATGCTGCTGCTAGAATACTGGCTAGCACCAAGCAGAGAGAACACATAACCCTAGTTCTTATATTCTTGCTCTGGCTCCCTGTTAAATATAATATTACATTTAAGGCCCTACTTGTCCTCTATCAGTCTCTGAATGTACTGGGACCAAAATATATCTGAGATATGCTTTCTGAGGCTTGAAAGGGTTTTTAAATCTGCAGGGACTGGTCAGTTGGTGGTGCCCAGATAAAGTAAATGTCATTTATACATTATGTTGCTCATCGCTGGAACCGGCTCCCCATAGAAATTAGATTTGCCTCAAATGTAGCCATTTTTAAAAGTGAGCTGAATACGTATTTTTTCCCATTGCTTTTAATAATCAGTTTTCTTTCTAATGTATCCTCTAAACTGCTTGTGCTTTCCACTTAATCTTAATTTATTTCTTTTCTATCGTAATTGTATATTTTATCTTAGTTCCATGCTCTTGTTTTACTTTTCTTAGCTGTCTTAGTCAGTTTTAATTATCCTGTCTTTCTGCACTTTATCCCGCTTGTCTTGACTGTTTATGATATATTTTCATTTCATAAAAAAATGTTTTTTATTTTCTATCTTTTTTTAGCTTGTGCCTGTAAAGCACCATGGTACTATATAATCAGAATTGCTAGAGATGTCATTTTCTGTATCTGTTCAGTCAACAAAATTATGATGCTAGCTCTATTCTGACAGATGAGCAAATTTTTTGAGTGCATGTGGCTGTCTGTTGCAAATGTTGATAGATGCTTCACATCTCTGCCTCTACTTATTTGGAGATGATGCTTGTTTATCAGTTGGGCTGATTGTAAAGTGTTCCCATATAGTGTTACTTACTTTGCCATTTTTGTTTGCTGTGGGTGCTGCAGAGTCAATGGATAGCTCCACAAATCATGTGTTTCTATCACCACAAGTTGTTGCTGTCTATGTAAATACCAATGAAATAAATGGCATGTGTGTTAGTGGACACTGAGCACAAATTCTATGAAAGCTGTGTCTGAAGCATAAAGCATGTTACATCTTAAAAACACAATTTCCCCCCCACAGCATTGCCTCACATTACGTACTAGTCCCAAAAAGAACGTTTGAAGGAGATTTATCATGTCAATTTATGTTTCGTTATGTTAAAGGTTTTATACACATAACGTTTTAACTGCAACTAGTTCAGAGGATCTTTGAAAGGTATCAAGACCACAGATTGTGTTACATGATTACAAAGTGAGACCATTCTCAATCAAGAAAATGTTTTCAAGATGTTATTGAGTCCTTAGATGACAGGGAGAACTGGAAGAACATGTTGTCCGGTATGTTGTCGAGGTCATAAAATAAATAAAGTTTAGAATGGGCTTCTATAAAACATTCCCGCAATAATACACAATGTTACATAAACACAAAAAAGGACATTGTCAATGCGACATTGAATGCACTGCAAGCATGTTGGGTTGTAATCGCTTAACAGTCTAATCAGTAAATAAATTTAGAATGTCTGTTTTTCTGCCTTTAAGAAGAACATTCTGGGAGCGAAAAATACAGTTATCTAAGCTGTGACTAACTTGTTCATACATTTGAATCTTAAAATCCTTTCACATATGCTTGAAATCTGTGGAGGAACCATTTCAGTTAAGCTGCATTCACCATCTGCTGGGGTCTCAAGTGGGCTACCATGCATACCTAACATATGTTGAAATATCATCCCCACACCTCACCTCATCTACTGCGTATTAGTAGCTATGAACATCATTGAAGTAAACAAACTCATGCTTATTCTTGTACTGATGCTGTAAAACTCCACCTGGTGTGTGGAGGAGTTGGCTTATGCACTTGTACAGTAATATCAATGGAAGAGCATTGTCTCACTGTGACTGAGAGAAAAATAGTAGGTTTCATTTACTGGATGGGTAATTGTCCTTTGCTTTTATAATGAGCAGCCTATTTAGCACTGAAATCATTATTAGTGTTATTTTGTGTAAATCAGTGGTGCAAATGATCCTGTAATGAACATACACACAGATCAGCCACAACATTAAAACCACTGACAAGTGAAGTGACTAACATCGATCATCTCATTACAATGCAGTTTTCTGTTTCTTGTATTCTGACATTCCAGCAGGGCAATACCCATATACATAATCTGTAGAAATGGCTCAGGATCAACTCGAGGAACACGACAAAGAGTCCAGAGTGTGTACCCAACTTCTGAACTCCCTCGATCCCAAATGCACTAGAACAATCCTGATCCACAGAACCTCAACCTTCAACCAATGGGACAAGGGATATCCTGGTCAATGTGTTTTGCTCCAATCCAATTCAAGTCATTTGATTTCGTGTCCACTGCTTCCAAATCACAAGATAATGCCTTTTTCCTAAATAATATACACTTTAAGTACACAAAAGTTATTCAGATCAATCCAATGCATGTGATCGACAACTGTAATGCATTAGGAAAAAATTGTATTTCTTCAGCATTCAAGCTGCTCCATACTGTTATAGAGGTGGTCATGAAGCTTGTTGTACATCTCTAGTTGGGCACTTTTTCAAATGTAGTGTAGGGAGGGTAAGGCCTGCTGTGTCTCCCAAAGCTCCAAAAGATGGAGCTTATTTGAACTGTATGTTATGCCAAGCATCTCACCACAACATTGGCCTTCCCTGCAAGACTGTAGATGTAAACACAGGGTCGGCATTAATTTGGTGCCAATACTGATCAGTTGAAAAATGCTGGACTTGGCCCTGATCCCAATTTGTAATTTTGGCTTGGTACATCTCTACACATGTCCCAAAGATTGATTGCGCCAGATAAAACTGGACACCCTCAGATGTCCTGTCTCCATTCAGCAGTGGGTCTGATCTATAGGAAGGTGGTTTAATTGTCGAGGCGGATTGATATACATTGTGTTTATTTATTAATCTGGTCTACTTGTAATTCTGGGAACTGTAGAACACTGTTATATAATGTTTTCTGTTTCTCTGGAGGAGCTTTGCCAGGTCAAAGAAAATATGAATGTCACGATGACATCAGGGGTAACTCAGCTTAGAGACCTCAGCAAAACAAACCTGAACAAAATATGTAAAGATAAAATGGTTTCGCAAACTGGAGAGGTAGCATTTGAAAGATGCAGTGTTTAACAGCATCAGTTATACAGATGCAGTGCTTCTAGTGCTTAAAATTATTCTGGAGGAGGTGTTTTAACTCCTAAACAACAGTCATCAGTGTGAGTAGACCAAACCCCATTTGTTCTGTGTGACCTTGATTGTATGGTCCTGTTAGGCTTCACTTTATTCAATTTACATCTGCCCTCTATGTTCTTCAGCTTTTTCCTTCTCCATTAAAGGCAGTGGTGGACATCACAGCTCATAGCAGGAGGGTCATATTGATCTCAAGACCATGCTTAGAAATGGGCTTTATACCACAGGCAGGGCACAAGTTTTTCAATAATTACAGTTCACCTTAGCTGTGAATCTGGTTGGTGAAAGTCACAATGTAGAGGACAGAACATTAGAAAATCACAGTTGGAACACAGGGAACAGAGGCTTCTCTCAAAGAAACAGGAGTAATTCTATTGAGAAAGACACTGAATGAAATGAAACTGAGAAAGTGAGACACTCCCCTAAAAGGCTTTAGCTTTATTGCACTGTTTTGTGCTTTAGATGCTGACACTGATTGTTATTCCTGCCCCATCCTCAGCAAGATTACATTGCCCAAACTGTCCTATGGGGTTAGATTAGGGAAGAACATAAAATGTCGTTTCACTCTTTTCTTTTAAGATTCCATTTCTCATCTCTCTCTCTCTCTCTCTCTCTCTCTCTCTCTCTCTCTCTCTCTCTCTCTCTCTCTCTCTCTCTCTCTCTCTCTCTCTCTCTCTCTCTCTCTGTAGGTTTCAAAAAAGGTCGCTGATCTCATCCTGGAGAAACAGCCTGCTTATGTAAAGGTAAGCTTCCAGCGTCAACTCAACACAACATTGAACAACCTTTTCTGTCTTTTCTTGGCCCAACCTCTGGCCTTGAACAGTGTTTCTTCTGCTGTATCACTTATATTTGCCGTTTTGCTATTTTAGAATGGCATATTTCCTTACCCTATAACATGTTATGATTGGACTTTTTTATGCTATCAGGGTGTCAGTAGATGTGTTCCTGTGCTGACTGTCAGACGCCTAGAAGATAAGGATAGAATTTTGGTTACCATAGCAATAGAAAACTTGACTCCATCCGTGGATAAAGAAAATGGGGGCAGTAATCTTTTATTTCAAGCAAATTCAGCCTGTTAATTAAAACTAAGTCTATAAAATCTCATCTTTGATCATGTGATTTTTGCAGTGAACTGTAAAGAACCAGTGTGGGTGGCAATCTCTCATAGGAAGTAAGTTAGTCTGTGTATTTTAGTTTTGGAGCGCTGACTAGAGATGACAGGACACCACCTTTTGTTACTGTGATGAATGACTCTTAACAATATCTTTTCCAATTGCTGAATTTTTGATATCGCTGCTCGTACATGAATGAAACTCTATACAGATGCTGATGCAGCATCTGGCGCCGTCATCAGTACAGTAAAATGAAAATGCATTAGTGTTATTACACCCTTGGATTTCATTGAGAGAGCTGGCCTTTTGATATATTTTAATTCAGCAAATCAAACTTCAGTGGTGGCATCAGATATATATTGCTACTGAAGTTTGGCAGAGCGTGTCCAATCTGAATATAATCATTTAAACTTTGATCCCAGCAAGACTCAGCTGATGACTGAAAGCTTTCACAAATCTGCTATGTTGTGAATTGCAGTGAGATTACTGTCGTCGTTAAGCAAACCAGCCAGTCCGTGAATAGTAACTAAAGCAATGCATGTTCCAGTGATAGACATGCATCGATAACAGTAATGAAATTGTTTAATAGAATATTTGAGAGTTTAACCTAAATATATGAGAAACCGACCACCATGAAAGCACACAATGAAAATGCCTTTGGGCTTCTCTGGGATTTACTAAGCTGAGATCAGTCTTTTTATCCTCTTTCTTTTTCTTAATTTGCGCTATATTAACAATAAAATCACTACCACCCTCAGAGCAAGGTGTTTAAATTCAAAAATAATCCTTTTTCTTCCCGGTCTTTATTAAAACAAAAATATTTAGGGGGAGGGTGGGATTGGGTATGGGGTGGGAGATATGATTGATATATTTTGTCATTACTAATCCGTTAATAAAAATAATATGGATTTAAAAAAAAAAAAAAACATGAGTAATTATCAATGTTGACTGAAGGAAAGCACTTTTGTTTTTTTTAAGCTATATTGACCAATCCTAATACAGTATATCTTTGATGTTTTCCTCATTCTGTGTTCTTGAATATTTTTTTTCATCGGTATTTCTTATTTTTTTTCCATGTGTTTTTGTTTTTTTTTTAAATCCAACACAGAAACACACAGCCACGGGGCGTAATGCCACTTCTCCCCAGTGGTTGTGTGCTCTCTGTAACCCATCAGTGAACACCAAAGTCGTACATATACTCATGCCTCGGTGCTTGAAGTGACGGGCCTCTAAGCATCTTATGTGACTCATGTGGTTATATAGTGACTAAACTTTCTGGGACCTGCATCTGATGCTGCTGGTTCCCCTTAGCGACACAAGACCTCTTCTTGCACCCAAAATATGTGACCAGGCGTCCTCATGTTTAAGGTTACACGGAGGCCAGAGCAATAATTACTCATTCATTTGCATTTGTTTCTTGCTGATTCATGGTGTATATATTTCAGATACCTCCATTTTTGTGCCTTATCCTTTCATTGTAAGTTGACTGATGTACCACTTTCCATGAGTGCAAGAGGAGATCCAGTTCAACTGCTGAAACCATAAAACGGCGACTCTTTCTTATTTCCTCAGTTGAAAAGAGACAGTTTAGAATTAAGTGGACCTGCCAGAAAAGAGAGATCGCTGTGCTGGGATCCAAGTTGTAATGAATTTGGACTGGGTTGGCCTGACAAGGTCACTCAGCACCTTTGCAAAAGAATGGGCTTGGACAGGTATTCAATTGTTTTCCACTGGAAACACTTATTCATCATGGTTACTGTTGGCGCCTTTGTCTGTGCTCCCGTTCGCCTGCCTTGGAAGAGGTCAGTAATTTGTCCAGCATTTGTGGTCATAGCTGCCAATTACATGGGGGTCTTAAGGCTGTTTCGCTGGGGAGACAAAAATTGACAAGAAATAGATGTGACAGTGCAGTTAATATCTATGGAGATGTGAAGGTATGGCCACATAACTTCATGTAATTGTGTGTTAACGTGGAGAAATAAACACTCTAAATTGGAAAAAAGAAAAGTCAACCGTTAGACCCTGAACCTGTGTCCTAAATGTCATTCAAGTTAGTTTCTTGTTCACCTGAATACAACAAAGCAGTGCAGGTCCAAAACATCAGCATCATTAGAATGTATAGGCCAGATGAGTAACAGGGAACCAGTGCATAGTCAGTGTGCTGGAGAGTCACAGAAAAGACCTCTTTTGAATATATGAATAAAGAAACCTGAGGAAAAAAAATCTCCCTTGCAACTTAACCATCTCTTCCTACAATTCTACAATTTCATTTAGCAGACGCTTTTGTCCAAAGCAACGTACAACACAAGCAAGAATTCAGACATAAGGAAAAACCTTCCTCCTCAACCTTCACTTCTCACACCAGAGCTGTGTTTGTGGACATTAAATGAGTCAAGTTTTATTCTCTAAATGCATGAGAGTCTGCTCATTTTTCCTGTATGTGTGCAGTTTTTACTAATCTACTGTGTGTAAGTCTTATTTGTTTTCTAACAAACAAGACTTAAGACTTCATAAGAATTTAGAGCATTTTTTGAAGTTAAGCGCAGCATGTATGCAAGCTGTGTAACCTCTTTTACCTATCAATACCTGCCTGACCATTTGTCAGATCCATAACCCGCCGCTGTGCACAGTTACTGTGTCTCCACTTACAATCGCTAAGCTGATGGAGCCTGTCTGTCAGGTTAAGTGTAGCTTACAGATAGGGTAGACAGCTCAGAGCGGTGGTGTAACACCAAATTGGAGCCTCAGGCTGCATACTGAGCACTCATCATGTTGAGCTAGTGTGTCTGTGTATGTGTGTGTTCCTGTTTGTCTCTGCATGTACCAGCTGTTTGTCTTTTCCTGTGCAGGTCTGTGCACATAACAGAATGAAGGAGTGTTTCTGCATCCTACCATGGGGCTGTTGTATTTGTCCAACTGCTGTGTACGATATTACCTGAGTGTTGATAACGAGGTCACCGAAACATGGGGTGGAAACGGCAAGAAAGACTCTGTGTGTTTGCTCGGTGAAGATTAGTTTCTGTTGGACACTGAAAGAAATTGATTCTTCTAGATTGGATTTGCTCCTGAGTGCACTTCTTCTGTTACAACACAAACTTAACAGTTGAAATGAATGAACCCTGCATTATGCATCAATATGCATGGCGGTCATTGATTTATTTTACATTTTAAGATAAACCATAACCAAGATAATGAAAAGTGAAATTACGAGCATTGGATTTTGCTTCAGTAAATTTTGCTCTTGTATAAAACGTAGAAATAGTCAAAGTTTACAGTTGTTAATTGCACTAACATTGAGGATAAATACTGATCAACTATCGCAGATAAATCAATAACGACATATATTTTGTCTGATTTGTACTGATATGAAAACTTTTTAGGCAACACAATGCAGAAAAAGATGCTTTTGGTCATTTAGAAATGGTGTCACATCACGTGGTTTGTCTGGCAGAGCGGTTCTAACGCTGTTGTTTAAAATCCTCTTAGCCCTGTCTGCAGCGCATGTAGCAGAGTACCGTATACATTACGGCTGGTGGTGCAGAGTGAGTCAAAACCTGTGTAAAATGCATTTACTGTAAAGTTACATCACAATGGCCCCATTGTTTTTCTTTTTCGACATAACTTTAACATTTGCATCAAGTATATTTTTTACTCCATAAAACCTACACAGACATACTCCATAAAACATGGACTGGCATCAAACCCAAAAATTAAGTATCAGCCAAACTCTTATTTCAATCATTATGCTGGATCCAGTTTGATAAATTGTCCCTCAGCTGGACTTGGTGAGTCACCTCAGCCCCAGACATTTCAGTGGAAGTTCACTGTGACACCTGCATGTATTAATGAACTATTTTAACCAGTGCACATGAACTTTTTATTAAGAAATGCTCAGACCTGTGATGACTTGTTGCTCATAGATGTTTGAGTAAAATCTGAGTTGCAAAGAAATTGGTGTGTTACATCAAGTTCAAGCTTTCCTTAAAGGGGAACTTCATTTTTTTTTCAACCTGGGGTCCGTTTTCATATGTCATTTCATACATGTGAGTGATGGAGAAATGAATTTTCGACATAGCTCCAGTATTTAGCCAGGCAGGCAGCTTAGCAGCTCAGCTAGCAGCTCGGCTAGCAAAAAGTATGGGGCAGCTGGCCCCCCCCGCGTCAAAGTCCGCCCTAACGTGCTTTTTGCCCCACACTGACCGGCTCAGATAGTCTCAATGAGTGTTCCACAACATACTAGAGATGAGAAGTGAACGAAAACCTCCACATTACCTGGCGATGGCTCTTTGTTATGGTCTGTATCCAAATGTCAGGACGCTAGAAAGCAAATCTCGTTCCGAAATCGCGCGAGAGCGAAAACGGGTGTTTTGGCGCGAGCTATCGCTACTTTTCGCTAGCTGAGCTGCTAGCTGAGCTGCTAAGCTGCCTGCCTGGCTAAATACTGGAGCTATGTCGAAAATTCATTTCTCCATCACTCACATGTATGAAATGACATATGAAAACGGACCTCAGGTTGAAAAAAAACGAAGTTCCCCTTTAAGCTTGCTTAAAAAACTATAATAGTACTTGACTCCAAAAGTAATGTGCCATGAACATACTGCATGTATATTACTTAATTTTAGTTTATTAAGAAGCACAAGAATTTGCTACAAAATGGTATCAAGTGGTATTTAAGAAATAATTAGATTTTTCAGGACATAAATGTGTTTACTTAAGACCCATATCTGCAGCCAGCAGCTGGTTATTAAAGCCTAAAGACAGAAAGCAGGGAGAAACAACTGTCTCTGTCTTAATGTAACAAGTGTGAAAGCAAATGAAAAATTGCCAATTTGTGGTATCAAGGGGAGTTTATACGCCAAGTTAAGAAATAGTTTGATGCACAACCTCCCATAAAAAAACCACAACCTATTGTTTTGTTGTTTTTTTAAAAAATAATTTTTATTTTTTTGTTTTGCATGAATTGCACAAACAAGACACAATATGTTAATTCCAGATGCTGGTAGGTGCATTTTGTTACCTTTGGGCAGAGCCAGGCTTAGCTGTTTACCAGTTTGTTTGTTTTTTATGATAAGCTAAATGAACTGTCGCCTTACTATAACTTATTCATTCACTTAACATACCGGTATTCATTGTTCTCATCTAACTCTCGATATGAAACCAAATAAATATGCTTCCCAAGGTATCACATTGTTCCTTGAATAAAATGAAAGACAGCTCAGAAAAACAATACCTTGCTCAAAGTGAATAGAGCTGTGAGCAGCTTAGTTATCTCTCTGCTAACATGCTGCCAGGTTGGACACAAGCATAAGCTTCTTGCAAGTGTCCATGAACCCAATTTGTTGAATTCGTGTCATACAATGTGGACGTTGTCTCACTGTGTCCCAGAGAAGCACGAGTCAAACGATGCATGCCCCCCCAGAGAAACCACCGACTGTTGAATACACCAGCGTAAAGTCTGGTGACTGAGGGTCTTCATCAACACTCACCATCATGAGGGCAGAATGCTTTCAATGGAGTTATTGATCTCATGCCCACAGTTCAAGAGCCCCTTTAATGTTGTTGTTCTTTCCTTTGGCAAAATGTTGTTTTTAGTCTGACAGTGTTATGTGAGAATTTGGCAAACACTTGGACCATTTTTGCGACAGAGTGATGCATCATGTAAAAAAAATCAGATCAAACAGCAAACTTCTTCTACCCCAGGCATGACATCCAGCGGATCAAGGACATAAAAGCACAAAGAGGACAAGTAAAGTCAAAAATACAGCAGTAGTGCTGTTGGTCCCTCGGCCCTGCAGTGGCTGAGAGTGTGCTTGTTCTCAGCAGAGGTCGTTGAAGTGGCATAATGACTGAACTCTCCAAGCAGAGTGCTCATTGATCCTTTTCTAAATGTCAAAGCTCTGAAGAAAGGAAGGTTTTCTCAGATTTTTTTTTTTGAATGTTGGTCTCTTGAACTGTATTTGATGACACATGCCTCACCATAAAGACATCATCCATATTATCTATCTGCTCACAGCAGGGGGCATCTCACAAGAGAGGGCTCTGATTAACTGTATGTCAGATCCAGTGTGTATGCGAAAATTGCTTGTCACGTCTTTGCAGTCCTTTGTGAGGGAAAGTGTTCGCTCAATAAGTGACATTATTAGAGGCACATCTCACTGACCGCTCCATAAATGAAACCGGTCTAGCAACATCTTTGTGTTCTACGGTTTCGGAGCTCTTTCTCAGCATTAAATAGATGAGTTTTTGTCCAAGTTTTTAAATAATCCGTTGGAATCTGAGATTTAGATTTGTTTTTCATTTTCCAGATTTTGTAGATTTAGACTGCTGCTTTGTCTTACTGTTTGTGATTTCTGTCACAAATGCATTTCTTGTTCCCAGGAGCTGGAGAGAGTGACGGCGTTACAGACCAACCTCCAGCTGGCAGCAGTCATTTGCACTAATGCAAGGAGGTAATAGTGTTCTATTGCGTACTGTCTATTCACTAACTGAAATAGCTGCTCATTCAAACTGCATCTGCATACTAAGTGCTTTTCTCGTATCCATGATAACTTCCCTACATGTATTCTCAGTCTGTTGATATTGTCACAAATGACAAAATCTTGTGCCTGCTTGCCCGTGAAATAAAGTAACCATTGAAAACCTGCCTCCTCATGTGACACTGTGTTTCTTTATGTAATAGGCTTGTTATTTTGCAGTTGGAGGGTAACAAAACCAGAAAATTTGACTGTACATTCCTAAAATTGTTCATGGAATTAGTAAAGCGTATGCTGCATCTGGCCTGAACACCAGAGTGGACATATACAGGAAATCATGGAAAAAGAGCAGAGGACTAGTATGCAGCAGGGATCCAGCTGGCCGGGAGTCAAATCTCTCCCTCGGCTGCTGAAGACATTTTAGCCCATGCAGCATGTGGCCAAGTCATTTGGTCAGTCCCCCATCTAACTTTTGGTAAATTTGAAGACCATCCTGTTTCATGTTATGTTAGTGACTTAAAATGCCTAATTACTGTTCATACCACAAACCTACGGTACATCCAAGCATCCATATCTAGATTCTTCGGTTATGCTTGTGTTTAAATACAATAAATCACTCAATTGTATATACAGTAATTTTCAAATTTAGGTATGACTGTCAACCTGAAAAATCTAGTATTGGTCAGGTTTTTTGTTGTGCCACTCATCATGTTGTAATGAACTTTTCAGTGATGAAAAATTGTTTTAAATAGTAATACTGACTTGGGGCTTCTTTTATTTAGGCAACTGAGTGTGGCCAAGGAAGGATTCACTGAGGCCAGCCTGGGTCTGCTGGCCAATCAAAGAAGACGGCAACTGCTGACAGGCCTGCTCAAGTCTCTGAGGACCATCAAGACCCTGGTAAACATGTAGTTTAAATACAGCATCTTTTGCTCTTAACTAAATGTAACTATTACATAAATGGAGACCAATGATTGACCACAGAAAATCAGAGACATCTGCTCAACTGAAGTCTCCATAAGTAGAGTTACAATTGAGTTGCCACATTCAGGTTCAAGCCTGACCTCTAAACTCCCCGTCTTTCCGGCATTGATTATTATTCTGCTTTGGTTCGATTCTAAAATCAAATACGTAGCTGCGAGTGTGAGTGCAAAGTACTGCACAGATTGTTTGAGCTTCGTGTGTGGTGTATTTAATTAAATGAATGAGTGATCAAATTCAAACAGTGGTCCAGAGGCTACATTCTGAATTTACTGTGTCACTCATTGTAATTAATCTACCTTTCCGTATATGATTTTGTAATTATTTTTGGACTATTTTGGTGGAATGATGTCCTTCAGCATAATTTCTGTGTATTACAGTCCACTGTACCTACTGCAAGTGTCAGGGCCCCCTCCTCCTCCACCACCCCTGCCTCAGCCCCCACCTAACCCCGGCTTTCCTCTCTCTCTCTCTCTCCTTCCCTCCGTCTCTAGTGGAACTGTCCTCCACAGCTGCCAGCCATTTCACTAATCAGTCTCATCCACAGAACTCCGGGCAGCTGCGGTTAGGCACACCTCATCATCATCCTCACAGTAAAAGCTGGTTACACAGTCTACACCCTGCCAGATCATAAACGCTGATTCTTCACTCCCTGACCTAGCTGCCCGGTGCCCCTACCCAGTCCTGCCTTCTGGAACCCCGGATTCCCTGTCCACCCAGCTCTCCCCTCCTGGTCCTCCCCAAACCCCTACCTGATCTCTCCCCCCCGCCTTGGAAGGTCCCTGCTCCACCAAACCTATGCTCATCCTGTCCACCACCCATTACAACCGGCCCGTGCTTCCCCCCCTGGAATCGGAACCTCCTGCCCGCTCTCCGCCGCCGACCCACATCTCCCTATATGTCGGCTGGACCGCTGATTCCCGGTCCCGTCACCCTCCTCCCCATCACCCCTTCCTTAGTTAGTTTCCTGAGCTCCCTCCCTCATATTCTCCGGAGTTTATTTTCTGCCAAATTTAATCACCTTTTCTGCCTCAGCCTTGTCTCCTGTTTGCTCTCTGCATGGGTTCACCCCCCGCATCTTGACAGCAAGACTCTGCTTTGAGATGTCTGTCTGAAATGCCTTCATAAACACACATTGTGGCATTTTACTGTTAACGAAATGAATCCTTGTCGTCTTCAGTTATTGCAACGGTTTCTGTACACATGATTTAAAGTTAAGATAAATGTTAAGTAGACATGCTCAGTTTTAATCTGTACTCTGTTGCTTTTGATCATTTCCTCAAACTGAAATCATTTAAATATGTTGCCAACATTGTGGAAGCAAGAAAGTGTTGAACTAGTTTTGAGCTCATTTATCTTAACACTGTGTCCTAGTTATTTAATGTTACATTCATATCTTCTTGTCATTTTTATCCTCGCAGCAAAGAACTGATGTCAGACTCAGCGAGATGCTCGAGGTATGTGCACACACAGAACACACTAACACACATGCAAAGATGTGATCAGTTGGACTTCAGCACTGAAAACAAAACCCACACAAGGAGCAGATGCTCTAACAAAGACCCATCTATGGAGAAGGCCTGTTTTAGTGTTTGGATTAGGTTCGAATATCGCTATGTGTAATTTGCACAGTATTTGCTATACCGACCACTTTAAGGAAGTTGGGCTGGATCTGGAAATAAGTCACACACAGGTTTTCAGTTGATATGGTGCTTATAAAGTGTTTTCAGATTAGATTGTCTGTTTAAACCACAGTGGAAAGTTTGTATTTTTTCAACATAAAAAAATGCATTAAATTACCTGACTGCTCTGTTCCTTTAGGAGGAAGACTATCCAGGTGCAATCCAGCTCTGTCTGGAATGTCAGAAAGCTGCCAGCACCTTCAAACACTACAGCTGCATCAGGTACAGTATGAGCAGATTGATGGAGTGATATGTGGCGGTATCCAGTGGGGGTTGGCCGTGGACTTCATTTTCTGGCTGGATTGAAAATTTTTTTTATATAAATTTATCTTTCTGAGTTGCGCTGGTCTGGAATTATCTGATGTCAACTCGGCTTGGGCAGAAAAAGACTCTGCTTCTGTTTTCTCTAAAATGCTTCAAGTTTTTTTGTTTTAACCTTTTTTTTTCCCCCTTAAGTTTGGAACCTAATTGCTCTGTTAGGAAAACTCTTATTATGGTGCTTTTTGTTTCCTCTTGTTTTGCTCATTGCCGCTGCCTTGTGGCTGTCCTGTTGTATTAGCTCTGATGTCAAAGTGGTTCATTTTCATCTTGAAAAAGTGTACACGCTCTAAACCAGGATGTTTTTAATGAGTGTCATCTTGCTGCAGTCACAGTTGTCTTTGAAGATGTTTGAGGCTTGGTATACATCTGGCTGTTGCTAACTTTAAGCTTGTTACTGCTTATCTCCTGCTATGAAAGCTTTAAGTTCTTAAACAGTTATTGTAAAGTAGCAGCTTACAAATTACAGAAACACAGGCAGTTGAGTGTTCATTTTGTACAGATGGTAAGACAATCAGTAGACACACAGGCAGACCACTTTAGTCTAAAACACGAGACACATCAGAGCACCTGGAGAAATGGTAACCATTAGGGAAACACAGTGGTGTTTTAAATGCGCACACATGCCTGTCATAATAAATCTCTTCCTTTCTGTTTTCTTATTTCTTAACTGTGAAAGGATGCTACAAAAAACAACTAAGGTGTACTGAGGATCGACGTGTGTGAGCATCTATATGTCAGATTGCACTCTGCACACAGGGCCAGATGTTAAATACTGCAGGTTAAATCATCTCAGTCTCTTTGATTTCCTGTGTCACTGGGCTCAGTTTGTGGCAGTATGTGGGCGCCACGGTAATTCTTTTAATGTATTGATTAAGGATTGCTCAGGGCTCCATGTCATTATTGTAGTCCTTCCTGTTCCTGTGACACCATACACAGACACGGATAGAGTGTTTCATGAATAGGCATGAGGGAACTAACTACATAATTTTCATCCAGTACATGCCAGCGAACAACTGAACAATGGTTTTATGGGGGACAAATGCTGCCATGACTGTCACTGTCAACTGCTTGCCTCATTTCTGTGAACATTGAATTATTTTTGTTTCCTGTCAGTGCAACTCTGCATTGAGATCTAGGGAGTTATTCCTTGCTGAGATGGAGATATGCTTTCAGTTGTTAGTCTGTTTGTTTGTCAGTAAGTGGGATTATGTAAATAAAAAAGAAACACCAGTTGAATTTCATGAAACTTTCTGCTGAGATGGATTATAACCAGATATAATTTAGAGTGAATCCTAATCACTTTCTTTGCAATTGTGAGATGACCTCACCCTTGGCAGAGGAAAACATTCTTAAAATATCCTTCTAGTTACTGTTAAAAGTGGCAATGAAGTTGTATTTCATACTATGTTGGATAAGCTTTGCAAATAATCTACGGAGCTTTGGGTGGGAATTCATACAGCTAATAGATCGACAATGGTCTGTTACACACTAAAAGAAATAATAGTCATCTCTACCTTTACAAATCATCACTTCTTCCAACTAAAAATATCTAAGCGTATATCCAGAAAAAAGGATATGTAGTTTTGGTACCCTAAAGCCTCTTCAATCCTTTAATCTGATGGCATCTATCAGTGTTGGCTGAGCACCCTACAATCGTATTAGATTGAACCTAGTACCGTTTATAAATCAATTACAACACAGAACAAGTCTGAGCCGCATGCTGTCACATTAATGGATAGGCACGTTCAAGAACACACTGACGCAGAATGTTGTTTCATATTGTAGGCGACACGATAGTGTAGGAAGTGACGCAGTAAAAGGTACATCCTAATCCCAGCGGAACAAGCAGCTGTGACTGCAATGAACTGTTACCAATTACTAAAGCAAGAACACAACAGTATATGCACTTTTTCCTGGAACCCACTCATGTTCATCCACCTTGTTGTAGTACGAAAACTTGGTGACCTCATGTAATATACGTCACTTGGTATACTGTTCAATCTGGAGTGTGAGGCAAATGTCATGCATGCACTGTTTGTCTGAATGAAGGCGAGAGGAACGTTATTTGTAACTGACAGAATGTCGTCTCTGGCAGATTGATGAAGCCAGTTATGTTACACCACCCATGTCTCTAAATAGCTCTGCTATGCCATTGCCTTTGTATTAAAATACATTATTATGGAATACATTCAAAAAATGTTGAGTTTATGTCAGCAATAATGACGTTCACTCACCACATTGTATTTACAGAGTGCAGCAAAAAACAATGGGTTCTCGGTATGACAATGCCATTTGAATGACAGACTGACTGCTGGGAAATGGTGATCAATAAGTCCAAATTATGCACAGGGGGTTGTTATGGTGCGGAAAAATCCCCCCACTGTTCCCTCCTGTGTGCAGCAGCTGTTTATTTGTGCTTTTCTTGTTGCTGAGCCATTAATTTATCATTATTGGAGTTGCATGTCCGTGGTGATGCTCACGAAAGCGCTTGACTGATGGTGCACAGAACAGACTCTGCAACATTTGCCACCAGCAGCGTAGGCCTGTCGATATAATAATGTTTGTCGCCATTATAAAAGGGGGCACAGATTTTTTTAGAACTTTATGCACAGGCCCCGCTGATGTGTAAATAACTGTAACAATGTGTTTATCCATCTAACCATTGGTGTTTTTTTTAAATGTATTACTGCTATACCCTGCTGTATAATGAAAGTGGTAGTTTTGAACGTAGTTGTACAAACTGCACGCAGCACTCTTAGACTTTCAGCCCCAAACCACTGGAACCGTGACTGCAGCATGGTCCTCTGTAGGCAGCTAGTTGCCAGTGTGCTACTCTTTCATTTAACCTTATAGTAGCTGTGCTTTTCCAGACTGCAGAAGGTCGTACATAAAGGTTCCATTTCTTGCCAATCCTTCCCTTCTCTGTGTTTACAAACCATAAACTCTGCTGTGACCTTTGAATAACAACCTTGCAGAGAACATTGAAAGTGTTTTTTCCTTTCAAAATATAAGAATTTCGCACCTTCTTTTTTTTTTTTTTGCGGAAATGTGTTCCTACCTGTTTCGTTATATCAAAGTTAGGACTGCAACTAACAGCTATTTTGTATTAGATTATTTATTAATCTGTCGATTGCCTTCTTGATTAATCTATTAGGTTTTTGAATCATAAAATAAAAGTAATTGGTAGTATATGTAGTAATTGGTAGTATATGTTGATTGATATTTCCCAAGCTCAAGATGATGTCCTCAGGTGTCTTGTTTTGTCTTTATCATGTAGGTTCTCAGTTTACTGTCAGAGAGGAGTAAAGTTTTTGTTTTTTTAAAAAAATTACTCAAAGCAGTTCATTGATTAGCAAAACAGTTGACAGTTAATTTAATTGTTCACAACTGATCAATTGTTGTTACAACTCTAGCAGAAAGAAATTGTCCAGTTGGACACAAGTTAGGTATTTCCATATTCCACGTCTGTAAATTAATACAGACATAGTACTTCTGCAAGAATAGAAATAAATATATGAAATATCTTTGTTATAAAACGTCATAAATTTGCATACTTAGTAGTTCCTCAAGAATCAGGGTGTAGTACAGAATTGCCCAACACTTGGTAAGCATTTTCTGTTTTTGTTTTTGATACAAAAATGTTTTCAATTGGATTGAGATCTAGGTTCTGACAGGGCACCTATGGAATATTTACCTTGTCTTTATGCCATTTCTGTGTAGCTTTGGCCGAACGTAACTTGAATCCAGGAGATATTCAGTGACTGGGAACTATCCTTGTGTCCATTCCTTGACTTTTGCTTGTCGGTAACCTTTTTCACACAGTTGCTAGGTGTGTTCTTTTGTTTTCATGATGAATTCAAAGCCAGGAGTGCTGATTCACCAGTAACTAGTCCCTCTAGATACAGATATCTTTATACTACAATCACTTTAGACACATTCACACCACTCAGATGATCTCCATTTGACTAATTGTGTTATTTCTAGCACCAAGTGGCTGCACCTGTGTTGAATCAGGTGAGTCACTTTGAAGGGGGTGGCACTTTCTGTAGGCACTGTAGCTACAAATAATTATATTGAACAAGTTTTCATAGAGTTTTGTCAGTGGGTTATTCTAGGTGAGGCTCTGCCAGATGTCTATTTGAACTAATACCGCCTTTGTATTGAGGGAGGTGAATTGTTCAGGTGGTGCAATCTATTTGACATCCAGGGCGGTTCAGCTGCATGTTCAAGAGAAAATATCGGAAGCATGGCAGAGGGCCTCTGCATTAATTTCTGTGTCCCAGATATTCACACTCTCAAACATGCAAACAATTTTGTGCAAGCTGCCAAACGTGACACTGCAAGCACAGCAGCAGTTCACAGATTTATTCAGAGTCACAGTGCCTTCATTCTCCTCTCTATAGTTGGAGTTCAGGCTCTTCTGGAGGCTGGATGATTGTGTCCCTGTGCAGATTTTTTAAGAATAAATTGTTATAGCTTGTCACTTGTATTTGTGTTTACTTGCAGCACTTAAGAAGCCCCCACCCACTCACAACAGCAGCAGGATCTCAGCACGTATTCAAAGTCGAGTCAGTTCCTCTGGTCTGAGTGACTTGTTGTGCTTTTTTCCACCGTGGCAGCATGATGCATTTATGTGTCTATATTTGTCACCAACATTATTTTTTCAGTTGCGTTCTTTGCATAGAAGAAAGATGATGCTTAACATTTTTATTCCGGTTTATTTGTAAGCCCAGTCCTTTTCATGATGAGCACCAATTATACTGAGTGCTGTAATTTCTCCTGCTAAACTGCTTCAGTCGGACACGTTATCGCCCTTCTAAATGTTTGGATCTAATTGGCTTTTTCACTTGAGCTACTGGAGTAAACAGTCAGTATAAGAGACCGACTAATCACAGCTTACTCTATTAGTAGTGTAGCATATATCAAAACCAGTAGAACACTCAGCCCGAACCAGTAGTATTGGAAGATATTCGGTTCATATCTGCAGTAAGAAAATAGCTGAAATATGACATCTTTTGTGTCCTGAATAAGTTGGTTTGGGTACAGCACCCATGGGAATCCACCGTTGTGGACTGTCACCAAGTTTTGCACTGATTCTGGTCTGGAAAACAAATAAACAAGAGCAAAAACAGCGTGGGAATGTAATAAACTATAGAAATGTCACTCATGTCACCCTAGTTACTTGCGGAAATGGTCACAGCTTCTTTACTTGGAATTGAAGAAAGCAAATAAACAATCTGAGCACATTCTATTGGTCTGAAATGAAATATTTTCCCCATAGCTCTTGCTCCAAACTCTGTTGATCCTTCTTACCTTCTCATCTTTTTAGTTCCCCCCTCACCCTCTTTGCCTCCTCCCCTGCATAATCGTGGTTGCTTTTGTCCCTTCTCGCTGCATTTCACTCTTTGAAGCCCTTCCCTTGCCCCTTTGTTGACAGAGCACAAAATCTGAGCATCTGGCACAATGCACATTGCCTGTTTATCGAGTCAGCAAGTCAGTGTGGAGCGACTCGCCTCAAGCCCCTGCAGACAGTCGTCGCCAGTGATAATTGAAAAAGGGATGGGAAAAAAACTTTGATTTCCACGTAACTCTATTTCAGTCTTTGTGTTCCCTGCAGGGAACAGATTGTTAATCAGGTTTTTCTTCTCATCTGTTATTTATGCATTCTGTCTGATCATGGAAGGGTGCCAGTATGTAGGGAGGAGCTACATCTGTGTGCACAAGAATACGAACCTTACATTAATTAAGTAATGAATACAGGAGGTGACTACAGAATAACAGCAGGTCACCTGAGTTATTGACTGTCGATTGACCTATTGTGTTATTCTTCAAAAGCCCAGAGACTAAAGCTCTTAGTTGCTTATTGGCCTTATATTGTTCCGTTTACTCATAGATTGATTTTGTGGCTGGAATGCACCAGTTTGTCTTGCAGTTCCATTTTGAACTTTACTGTTAAGTCAGTTTATTGTACAGAATGTGATACATGCTGTGAATCCAGATGATGTGACCAAAGAGGCAGGTTATTGACTGGCAGTTGAATGGTTGTATAGAGACAACAGCGGGACCCAGCTGTTGGAAACTGTCCATTTGTTCTCCTGTTTTTCAACATAATAGTTCAACCTTTGGGGGAAATGCATTTCTTACTCAAGGTGAGATGAGAATATTGATGCAACTGTTCTATCTGGATGCTGAACATGGAGCTGCAGGCAGCTGGCTTAGTTGAGCAGAAAGAGTGGAAATTTGGAAACTGCTAGACTGACTCTGCCAAACAATGTTGTTACAAAAAAAAAGCCCAAACAGCAACAATAGCAAAAAAAAAAAAGCATCTGTAAAGCTTTTAAAAATATATTTAATCCATGTACAAATATAAATGTGAAAATGATCATTTTAGTTTCAAGGGGTTGCATGGTGCGTGTTTATTGGTTCCACCAGCAAGGAGGCCATTGATTTGGCTTTTGTTAAGAAAGCAAGATATAAGTGAGCTTTACCAGTGGTGATGAGCATATTTTTGAACTTTGGGAAAATCCAGCCAAGCTATTTATCCTGTGCTTTTACTCTGGCCGAGATACACTAACCACTTGCTGGCTGTAACTTCCGATTTGCTGGACAGGTTTTGTCCAAAGGTTACAAAACAAAAGCAGAGAGGGTGGTATCAGCCCAGAATTCTCGTCTTACTTGGTATGAATCTGTTCCTTTTATGCTTGCTTTTTAGTTTGTTTAACCATTTGATGTGGGTAATATTACCCACTGCCCACTTTTTAACGTTTGTCATCTTTCGCAGTATGTCTGCCATGCTGTTGTGTCTGGGAAGTTGCAGAAGTCCGATTTACTTTTACTTTTCTAGCATTTCTCACAAGAGAAGATTTTTCTTTTCTCCTGTATGCTTTACCAATACTGTTCAGTTTGTGGTTTAACTCCAGTTACTCTGCCACGCTGCAGTGTGGGAGAACACTAGAGTGTTCTATAACTGGGCGTTCATCTTTTTGCCTTGTGCTCCTCTGGTGTATCTCCTTAGTCTTGCTGCCAGGAGTAAGCCTTTGTTCAACGCTCTCCAGGGCCATGACTGTGAACATTCAAATGCATTTTTTCAGTAGCCAGCACCTGACACTGATCACTTCAACCCAGTTTAGTTGAGCCAACTTTCTCACCTGTGTGTATTGTCTTTATTTCCAATCAAAGATTCCAATGAGAATACCGGCTATGACTTGCCATCTGACATTGTAGCTCAGAATTTCTGGTGTATTTTTTGTTGTGGCACATTAATTCTAAGTAGTACTTCACTGACATTTACTATTGTGTGTTGTACTGATGGGGAAACTGACTAATTACTGTAGGAAGTTCAGACATTTACCGTAAGTAGCTGCTTCTGCTCGACAAATGTGGTAATGGTGTTTAGCTCACGTTCCTTCTCGTTGATGATTGTGGTCATTGGTGTTATATGTTTATATGTGTCTCATCTTGGTTTGACAGTTTGCTCATCTTCCAGTTGTGCCAACAGCTTTCTTTTTACTTTTTATTTAAACATGCGTCCCTGACTGCACGCACACACACAGAGGTAGATACAAGAAGGGCCACAGTGCATCGACTCTTGAAACGGCATGCTTATTTTGTTACCTGCCGTGCAAATTACATGAGGGACTCGGTCTGCAGTCTCCTCTCAGCTTTTCCTGCTCCTTTCTCTCCTCACTCTCTAACCCTAACCGAGGCTGAGATGCTTAATTAGCAATTTGTTAAGGACACTCTCTCCCTTGGGCAACTGCAGACTCACAAGGCACAGCATAAGAGCAGGCTGACCTGAAAAAGACCCCAAGCAAGGCAGGGACGCAGTCAGGGGAGCAGTGGAACAGAAGATGATCATGAATGGATGCAGCGCCAGGGGAGTCACAAGGGAATGGAACCGGTGTCTTGGGATGAGCCAAATAGTCAGATTTTTGGCGTTACTTTTAAGTTGAAAACATTTCCAGGATGATGCAAAATCTGAGCATGCTCCAAGGATGCGTGGGCGTTTTGTATACATACAGCATTTATACGATGGATTTCACTGTAGAAACTGAGAAAACGCAAAAAAGAACAGTCGAAACGCAAAGTATTTACACTTGCTTTCTTAAAGTTTAGTATCATACCACCACTTAATGTACTATACTATATGAAGTCATTGCTGTTTCTCTGGTATTTTTGTTAATAGAAAAAGTAAGTCAGAATGAATTTATTAAAAAGTAATTAATAATAATGTGTTCATAAATAGTAGCTGACTTGATTGTTTTTTTTAATAATCAAATTATTATTAGAATAAATTGTTATTTATATGGTAAAATTTAGGTTTACATTTTAGTTTTGGTCAAATTAAATTATACAAACAAATCTTGATTTTTTTTTTTTTTGGGAATTGATAAATGCCCTAAATGAAAATATTTGATATGCTGTTTGGTAATGAAAATGATTTTTACTGACTCAACACTCACCCTCAACAATCTCCTTTTTCTTCCACAGTGAATTAAATTCCAAACTGCAAGACACTCTAGAGCAAATCGAGGTATGTGCTCCCCTGCTTTGTCTGTAATTCCATTACCTGCTAGCGATACCAGCAAAGAGACATTCAGCAGTGCATAATATTTTGCTCTAACCATGTAATTTTCCAGGAGCCTTCATCTGAAAGAAGCAATTTATACTGCATTTTGGCATTTTGATAGGTTGGCTTTCTCATTCTGGGTCTGCCAAATATTGACACATTGAGAAAGTCATTATTGTGAGTGTGCAAGCGCAGTAAATATCTGTTTCATCTCTGGCTGTGTCGTGATATTTGGGTGTGATAAATGGTATGCAAAGCAATTTCCTCTGCACCGCTAGTGTGCTTGAGTAGATTAATTATTTACAGTTTTGTCAGTACACAAGAAAGAGTGCATGTACGTACACATCGATGAGCCACTTGCTAAGGTGTGTGTTCGTTTACCTGTCAGCATGAGTCGGAGAATAAGCGATGCAAAACCCTTTAAAATCAGAAAGATAAACACATGCACAAGGCACCGTCATGCATTTCTGAAGTCAGTTCTAGTAAATAGGTTTTAGAACATGTGGTACAGTCAGCAGCTTACTGCTCCATCTGAGCCCCTCTAAGAGTGCTTTATTGCAAAAAATATCTACAAATGCTCATCCTGTGATGAACAAGTGGGTACGCCCATGTGCAGTGTCACTTAAATGTGAAATGATTCAAATTGTCTCATTTCAATAATTGAATTATTTTGAGGTTTGCAAGTAGAGTGTTAATATGGAATCACAAGAGTGCCATAATAAAAAATAAATCTGTTAAAAAAGGAAAAAAAATGTGTAAATATAAAGAGGAATACATTTTAAAAAATAATTAATCAAAAATATGGAAATGTAAAGGCAAATTTTGTCTTTGGTGTTCCCTTTGTTATTTCCTTTTGTTTTTGCATTATGTCATTGCTTTTTCCTTTTTGCCTTTGCTTTTACTTGATGGACTGAGCTGTCAATCAAATGCATTTGTTCGGGGCTTTCTGTCCAGAGTGAGTAGTCAATACCGGAAAAAAAAAGAGAAAAAGAACAAGCAATGGAAAAGGCAAAGACAAAATTGACCTTCATGTTTCCATATTTTTTTAATTTATTTTTTATTTATTCCTTCACATTTACATTTATTTCCTTATTTTTTGAGAGATTTATTTTTTTTATTTAGTCTTTTATTTATTCCTCTTTATATGTACACATTTATTTCCTTATTTTTTAAGAGATTTATCTTTTATAATGGCACTCCTGTGATTCCATATATTCCTTCTTAAAGACAAACAAAGACGATATTGAAAAGACAGACTTCAAAATAGAAAACATGGTCAGTTAATCGAAACTGAGTACACCTGTAATTTACCAATCATTATTCATTCTAATTGAATGAACATGGGTCTAAAATCATCTGTAAACACCACAACTTCATCAGCTTTTAGACCTATGTGTTGTGTCTATCTGCATGTCTGGATTATGGCTCAATATTTAAGGGAACTGAAAAATCTGATTTGTAGAAATAGAAAAGCATACAGGAAGATTGGTGGCAAACTAAAAATCAGCTCAAACACAGTTGCAGCAGTGAGCCATACTACTGCTAATCAGACACAAGACTGTAAGATTAAACTTTACAAAATAACATGAAATTAAGCCTGATGAATATTGGAAGCACATTCTGTGGTCAGACCAAGATAAATGTGTTTGGCTCAGATGGGATCCAGCGTGTTTTACAGTGAATATGTAGTCCTGACAGTGAATCGTAGAGATGAAACTTTCATGACTTTGGGCTACCTAAGTGCCAAATAGGGATAGGTGGCACCATAAATCCTGTGAATATACCACAGTACTGACTGACAAGATGACTTTCAGTCTCCAAAAGCTTGACCAAACATGCCAAAATCACATGAGTCTCTATAGAAGAAAAGGGAAGGATGTGAAAAAAAAAGTAACCAGACTTGAATTAAGTACAGTTTTTAAAAGATAAATCTGTTATCAAAAGTAAAGAAAAAATAATGAAAAAATAATTTGTGTCTGTAAAAATGGTTGAATTGTTGAATTTGAGCACTGACATTTGTTACAAAAAATCCTTCTGTGGGCCTATATTCATAATACAGTAAAACTAAAGTGTTTTTTACATTTTCATGAGAGCAAATACTACTGTTGGAGTTAGAGATAATGCAGTTATTGAGAGGTGAAACAACTTCAAATTATCTCACATTGTTCTGTTTTGTACAGTATACCCATTCACAGTATGTACTATATGTGTGATTATCCAGCACACTTTGAATTTAGCTCATTATTTTACTGACTAGTTCCATCTCTCATGTAATTCCAGTGTTTTTGATAGTCAGCTGAAGTCTCAAGTGCAGCTTTAAGCAGACGGCATGAGAAAATGCTTTGTGACGCAAGACATTTGATCACTTCGCCTTTGTCAGCGCTCTCCTCTTTGAGGTCGGCTTTCTGTCGGGGTTGTTACACATCCCTCTGCTTCCTAGTTTCCTGCCAACTTTGTCTTAGTTTCTTTACTTCTCTTTTTATCTCTTTGTCAGAGACACACTCACGTACATCCAATTACATGCCCTTGGCCTTGTGTGATAACTTTACATCTGCACATCTATATCTAAATCCCTGGTCTTAACGTTGATAATCCCTTTCTTTTTCTCTTTCTCCTCACTTTCCCCCTTCTTTTCCTTTGTCGTCTGTCTATTTCTGGCTTCAGGAGCAGCTTGATGTCGCCCTGTCGAAGACTTGTAAGCACTTTGATGTTTCGCACTACACCAAGGTCCAGCTGGCCTACACGCTCCTGGGTAAAACACAGGTCAGTGGTTTTACTAGTCTATAGAGTCACTGGGAATAGCTGAGCATATTGCTACATATGTCCTCTTGTTTGGCTCTTGCCTCCTACTTATTTGGGAGCTTTTTGAGGAAATAAAAAGAAATGTCAGCAACTTTGGGGATTTTGTATTAGCAAGTTGGCTGCTCTCTTTGCTCTTTTTTGTGGCCATTTAGTTGGGAAACTTATTTCTCCTCGTTCACAACCTCATGTCACCTTTTAGATTTTAACTGTATATAAAATATTCCACAGACAGGCTGGTTAAGCCATCCTAGAAAACATTAATATTTCTTTTTTTTTTGCCACTGTGGCATGTTTTTAGTCTATTGAGTAAATTCAGGGTCTTACGTTAGTCAACTGTCATCCACAGACATCAGCCACAAAAAGGAGTCAAAACTCTGCAAAGTAATCCTTGGAAAATACAAAATAAGCTCTCTAAAAATAAGAAGAGATGATGCTGTCACAACAACATGTTTGTGTGTGACGCTTTATGGCCGGTACAGCAGCTTATTTGAAGCCGTAAAGTCTTTATGTTGAGAACTACATCAAAAACAACATCTTTGGCTTTTGTTGAGAGCGCTCAGGGAGAAACAAAATCGACTGTAACCTTAAACGACACAGATAATCTCTGTTATTACTACCTTCTTTCTGTCTCTCGGTCTCTTTCAACCTTTCCTTCCATATCCAAGTCTAAAATTGAGTTACAAAGGGTAGATTAAGGTTCTGCAAACACCACACTTGACTGTACAGCTTTAAACTGTTATGTAACCAGTTTAATATCTGCGAATTATTGGGACAGACCTAAAAAAAAAATCAAATTATGTCGCATTCTCCACATTACCCTTGGCAGTATTAGCTTTTCAGGGTTTCTTGAGAAGTTAAAGTAAAAATGACCAACCGTGAAGGAGGATTGTTTCATCTTAATGTAATGAATATGGCATGTCACTGGTATTCACACCTAGAGTCAGTGTTGATCAACATGCAGGGTGCCTCCTCACATTAACAGGCGTCACTGAGGAGAACGTTGTTCATCAAGGCTTGCTGAGAATGATTAATGACTTTTATCATCGCTGTGATAGTGAGCATTTTCAGACACGAGCAAACTCAAGAGTTGCTGTTGACTGCGTCTTGCCTTTGCTGTTTTGATCTGTTTATTGCACCTTCTGCACTTCTGTGTTGATCACATTTAGCCATTTTTATGCAGCATTCTACAGCTGTGACCAGAGGCCTTATGTTTTTGGATTGCCTGTCCGTATGCCGTGGATATGCCCATACGAATGTCAGTCTGTCCCATTCATGTAAACACGACATCTCAGGAAATTTCTTCAGATTGGGCACAAATGTCCTCTTCTGATTATGTTCTGGTGGTCATAGTTCAGTATCATATATTTTTGGTCATAACTCAAGAATTTATTTGCTAATTAGGGCAAAATTAAATGCAAATGTTTAACAGTAAAAAAAAGAATAGAAGTTATGACATTTTCTAAATTTAAATGTCAGCTTCAATGTGACTTCAATATGTTTTGCAAAAATACTTTTTTAGGAAAAGGAGAGGTTGTGACCATAATTCACATTTAGCCAGATGCCAAACTGTTGATTCCAATCTTGTTTCCATTTTGATGCTGTAGTGTTTGTAGAGTTGTCCTGTGCTACTGGGTAGAAAATGTGTGTGAAGCATCCATGTTTTAGGATTTATGGCTTCTCTGCAGCAGCTATCATGTTTGAAACATTGTCTTTCGTCATGCTTACAACTTTGTACTGAAAAATCTGCTAAATATTTGAGCGCATACAAGAAATTTGACTCTGTTGTGTGTTTCTCTCAGTGAACTGGCACACTTCAAAATCTTTATTACATATATGAGTCTGAACAGACATGATTGTAAACTACAGCTTGAGTGCTTGACAGAGGCATACAAATATCAGGTACTTAAATTTTAAGAAAACTATTTTAGGGCATTTTGCCTTTATTTTGAAAGGAATAGTGAAGAGCAGGGAGGTAAAGAAGGGGCAGATGGTCCCCGGTAGGGATTCAAACCAGAGATCCGCTGCTCAGGGTGTAGATGTCCATGTGGTCTGTGCCCTAACCAGTTCAGGTCACCCTGTGAGGGTTATTTTAGTCTGTATCTGAATTTCAGTTTTAATTTTGCTACAGTGCACCCACATGCGTGCACTTTTAATCAACAACAACAACCTGTGTCACTTAAGGTTTTAATCACTCTCACAAAGCACTTACATACTTTAATAAACCAAGTTGGACCATTTATATACTTTCCTCCTCACATTAACTCCCGCTGTCTTTACCTGGCACTGGTTTCTCTCAGGCTAAGTAGCCTGACATCCAGCCAACTTTTCATCATTTATCCGGTGCAACATCTGCTCGTTTGGTTTAAATACCTGCAGAGGAATGAGTCTATTTTCCTGTGCGGTTTATTAATAGTTCTGTCTGGTGAATGGAGATTCTTAGTTTTATTGTGGGAGTTGCCATTGTCCGTGTGTGTGTGTGTGTGTGTGTGTGTGTGTGTGTGTGTGTGTGTGTGTGTGTGTGTGTGTGTGTGTGTGTGTGTGTGTGTGTGTGTGTGTGTGTGTGTATGCGCCCCCCCCCCCTTTTTTTTTTGTCTGCAGTCCAGGTGTTGTACAGCCAGCGATTTTCAAGGTATTTTTCCAGACAAATGAAATGAAACTCCCTCAGAAAGAAGGGACGAAATGTTTAAATTACTTTAGTGGCAGCCAGGAGTCAGAAGAGATATGGACAACATTTTGTGGTCTTGAGCTTGTGGTAAGAAAATCGAATTGCGCTACAACACCTATTACCTGAGGCTTTTCTCAGTACTGTGCCCACGTGTCTTGCGACTGTGATGTCCTCGTTTCTCAAGGGCCCCATACCGAGACGGTGGGTGGGAGCTGCATAACAGAAAATGGTGGTGAATGTAACTTTACTTTGAAAGAGAATAAAGGACAACAGACTCGGGAACAGAGCAGTGTGCTGGAGCAAGATTGCAATGCTTTTTTTGTGAGTGCATGTGAAAACATGATCAAGAGAAACTTAACTTGCAGAAATGAAATCCAGATTTATTAATGACCCATAAAGTAATAAAGAAATCATACTGTATTAAACTGCTCCCATACTGGCTTCAAAAACCTTGTTTTATGTGAGGGTAAATGACCAAATTATGCCATTTATCTGTAAAAGCAGAAAGATTTTTAGCTTTCTGATGTTTTTTGAACTACTAATCTAGGCTTAACATTATTATATTTTATGAAAAGCCCTTCATTCTACATGTCTCATTTAAAAACTTGTCAAATAAGTTGTTTTTTGTTTATTGTCAGTGGAGCAATTTCTCACAAGAGTTTGTGAAAGCAGCATCAGAGCAATAGTGATTATTGAACTTAGAACCATCAGCTGGACACAAAACTCCAAACCAATAAAATCTCACGTTTATAGTTGAAATTTTACAAAGCCATTATGCTTTTGTATTTATTCCTTGTCCCTATTGCTTGATTATTGACACGACAAACTGCACTGAATCGTGGAATTAACACGATATTTGTGCGTTTTCACTTGAACTTGAACATCGCAGTTCCAAGGGTGGATTACCATGCTCTTTTCCTCTGTTATATTATGTAACTAAACATAACATGTCTACAGATCATTCAAAATAGCAAGTATAGAGTATATGTTTCCCAAGAAGTTTGATTTGCAATTTCCCTGCTGTTTACTTCTTCACAGCTTCACCCTGGCAAACTGACAGTGACATCTTGACATAATAGTTTTCATGTGTCTGGCACTCTCTGCAGACTGCTATGGACCAGTTGCACATGCACTTCACCCAGGCCATCCACAACACTGTGTTCCAAGTGGTGCTGGGATATGTTGAGCTGTGTGCCGGCAACGCTGACACCAAGTTCCAGAAGATGCAGTACAAGGACCTGTGCACGGTAATTACACGACTGTCTGTTTGTGTGTAGTTAATTATTATGCAAACACTCGCGTATTCTTCGCTAGAAAAGATTCAGTAGGTTAGAAGCTTATGTGAAGACTCACCATTGTTTTAGGCAATACGAAATGAAGTTGAATAAAACATGAAATATCTACATGTGCTGTGATGAATTGTCATGTGACACTGCTGGCTGCTCACATGCGCCCACATACATACAACCCGCCCTGAACATTCTCATCATCTCATTGCCAAGTGAAGAATGCTTTATTCCTTGACAAGGGATTCTTCAGATTTTCCTTAATAGAGTGAAATGAAGGAGGGGAGCAGAGCACGGAGAAAGTGATTGAGAGAAAGGAGAAAAAGTTATTACTTCAGTGAGAAGCACAGTGTATCGCAGTCCTTCACTATGAGATAATTAATCTTGCTCACAATACAGAACCAATGCACTGCAGCAGCAGCACTTTTTGACTGTTGTCCCCATAGTGGAACACACACGCTCTCTCTCTGTTTTTTCTTCCCTCCAAATTGAAATATATTACATTTGAATGCCTAGCAAGCCATAGCGTGACTGGTAGTAAGCTTTCCTCCCACAGAGGCTGTGTTACAATCCGACCCTATAGTGTAGAGTACGTAGAGGTACAGATAAAGGTTATCCCAGCCTCATCTGAGGATTTATTTTTTCCTTTACAGTCTCTCATAATATGTCAACTCTTACCGTGTATTCCTGTGTGACCCTCTAGCTCCATGTTTGGCATCGCTGTTTGACTGCACACCATTTACCAGGGGCACTGCCTGCTGTGTTCACGTCAGCACTTGCCTGTACTCTACCCCTCACCTTCACTCCTCATCTCTTCTTCCCCTCAATTCCTGCGTCTTTTTCTCCCTGTTTATGCATGTTTTTGTACCCCTACTGTTTGGGGGCCTGAAACGAGCTTTTTTTGTTTTTACATTTGTTTAGAGATTCTGGGTCAAGGCTTTTTTGGTTGGATTTAAATTGTAGATCGAGGATTGTTACAGCAGGAGCAGGAAAATGTTTGGCTGTGCTTTCATATTTCGCCTGCCTTGTATGTAGCAATGTGAGGCTGTATGTGTAGTAAGGACTGGCTGCAACTTGATTTTTACTGTCAGTGCCAATGCCTACTTTTGTATGAAAATATGTATAAATGTTTCCAAATTTCACCACTGTGGTATTAATAAAAGCTTATATTATTTAATGGAATGAAAAATAACTTAGCAGATTTCCAAAGTAATTATCAAGCTAGCTTTTCTCCACATCACTCTCTGCTCCACGGTGATACATGCTCCACTACATGTGCTGCAGACTGTTCTGACAGTGTTGTAAAGGGTCTAATTGGAGCCGCTTTACTGGACAAACTATGATGACACTATTCTAAAGAACTACAAGCATCTTTTTCTGTATTATGTTCTATGCAGGGGGCTGCACAGTGGCGTAGTGGTTAGCACTTTCGCCTTGCAGCAAGAAGATCCTCGGTTCGAATCCTGGGGTGGGCCTGGGATCTTTCTCCATGGAGTTTGCATGTTCTCCCTGTCTGGGTACTCCGGCTTCCTCCCACAGTCCAAAAATATGCTGAGGTTAATTGATAACTCTAAATTGCCCGTAGGTGTGAATGTGTGTGTGATTGTTTGCCTGTATATGTAGCCCTGCGACAGACTGGTGACCTGTCCAGGGTGTCCCCTGCCTTCGCCTGAGTCAGCTGGGATAGGCTCCAGCACCCCCCGCGACCCTAGTGAGGATAAAGCCGTGTATAGAGAATGGATGGATGGATGGATGGATGTTCTATGCACAAAAACAATTCATATTAGAGGACAACATCACTGACTACATTTATATGCCATCAATATTCGGGTTAAGGTAAATATTCCAGTTTCTGAAACATTTGGAATAACCCGTTTACATGCCTAAACAGACAGAGTTACTCCTGTCGTGTGACGCTGTGTGACGCTGTGGTGCTGCGTGTGGGTTTCGCCATGTCTGTTTACCTCTCCTTGTGTATTTCTGGTGGGTCGCGCGCCAGACGCGATATACAAGTAGTTGCCGTACTCAAAAGACCAAGATTCCTTTTGGATGAAACATGCGCAGAACGCAAATGAATGTTTCTTTCTATGGGGATATTCCGATGCGCGTTTATATGACGAGATATTCGGGTTAGAAAAGGAGTAACCCAGGGATCTTATTCGGGTTTTAAAAAACCCCAATATGAGCATATTCGGGTTTTTGCGGGTGTTTACATGGCCTTACGCAACCAGGTTATTGCTAATATTCCGGTTAAGAAAGGGTTTTTGACTGCATATAAACGTAGCCAATGTCAACATGATAAATCAATACCAGGACAATATTGGCTGATACTATAGATTACCTAGTATATCGGTTAGCCTCCACAATGTAGAATATTTTATACTGTGAGACAAAATATTCTTACCTTAAATAAAAGTGACACATTTAACTGTCTGTACCTTTTATTCCACGTCTTTTTTTTTTTTTTTTAGTTTTTCCTCCTGTTGACCCAACTGCTTTTGGGCTTATTGGATCCGTATCATGGGTGTGAATTATGGTGCGCAGGAAATAGTGCACTGGTTAGAGACACAACCTGGTGTTTACTTGTGTTTGATGGATTCCCTGTCAGTGCGGTGTGTTGCCTGGATGATTCTACTCATAACACAAACACACACATTTATACTCTGCAAACACGCACCAATTTATGATTGGGAGGATGTGTCGTTACAGTCGCGGCTCTGTGATTATGATTTATAGGGCAGCGCATGCACAAACACAGGTGCACACTCAAATGAAGAGGTACGCGAACGCTCAGAGACAGCTCATCTGCGTCACTGGCAGCAACTTCAACCCATCTGCAGTGACTTTTACGGGAAGATCAAGTGTTTTGCTTACTTTGGCTCCTCATGGTAGATTATTTTAGTTGAGACACTTATGCACCTGCCTTTGGAATGTCAAAAGGAGACCTAATCAGGGTGCCCATGGGTAATGAATGTGTGTCGCTTATGTGATACACTCACAGTGGAGTGAGGTGGTTTTGAAGAGGTGCTAAAAATTTCAAGATGGGCTTGAAAACTTGTCCTTTCTAAGATTGCGGAGCATTTGAAATGCCTACCCATGCACCCCTCTATTTCCGATCTTGCTGCATAAAAGCACTCAGTCACTTGTTTCCAAGGTCTTTCTGGCTAGTTTAAAAAAACACACCTATGCACTATTGCTCAGATTGACAGACGTGGTTTGGGAAGTCAGAAATAGTCTTATCTATTTGAAAAAAAATCCTGCTGATTTGCTCTTGAACAAGGCATTAAAATCTCACCTGCCCCAGCATATGTGCACAGTAGAGAAAGTATTTCTGTGGCTTTTGTGATAGTGTTAGACCTGTAGCGGTAGAAAACTTTGTGTTTATGGAGCAGAGCAAACTTCCCATGCAGCTCCCATGATAAATAAAGGTTAAGAAAATGTTAGAGCCACATTGCACCCTCTGAACTCGCCTCTTAGTTATGCGCCTTAAAAATTCAGGGGGAATGGGAGCACTCAGAAAGGTCAGGTCTGATTGTGAAGGGGTCCTATTAATTTTACATCAGCATCTCATCATTATTGGATAGCCTTCTCTTAAACAATCCCCAGGTTTGTCTGACTTCTCTCCTGATGCAAATAGGACAGTTCACTCCCAAAATCATTGTGGAGTTCTCATAGGAGAGAAGGTGATTATAAAGGCTGTATATTGCACTGCTTGGCTGCATGCTGTGGATTATTTTAACTTCTTGTTAGCTGTTAATGGGACTAAAGGCTTTTCATATTTTTTTTGCCTTTGTTATAGAAAACCATGTGTTCTCCTTGTGATAGAGACATCTCTAGTATGAAGTGTTGACTTTTTTGTCATACTTTTAAAGCTAACCTTTGGATCTGTTGTATATCTGAAGTATGGACCCTTTTGTGAAGCTGTGGAGTGAATGTGGACCCAGATATCGCTTTTTGTAGTTGAACAGTGCCAGCCATGATCCGTGTCCAGCTTTTACTTAGTTAATAGTTGCTGCAGCTTGGTCCATATCAGAATTAGTCTCTTTCAGAAGGCAGTATATGTTATCACCGCAGTTCTTATGCATGGAAATTGGTCTCATGCTGTTTGTTGTTACTCTCACAGTAGACTGCAGCTGTTTATCAAGTGTTTTTACATTTTTTTTTCCAAGAGGAATGCTTTGTTTGATTACTGATCCACAGGCCACGGTACCCAGGTTTAAAGATATTTTTCTCTCTTTAAAGTTGTGGATGATTTGTGTTTGTTTTTAGGAATCTGTGGTTTGAAAAACGACACAAAGAAAAATCAGCCACGAAAATCTATGGCGTCTCTGTCATTGCTTTTCACTTCTCATGAATTATGAACATTGCTGTTTTGTAATGATGCGCGTAAGTTTAGTTAGGCTTTAACCAGGGAATCTCACTGCAAATAAGAGAGTCATGAGAACACATGGTATGGCATTTAGTCAAGATCACAGACTTTGCCTGTATATAAAGATGGATTAACATTCTGTGATAACACCAATAAATTTCCTGAACATTAGTTTTGATGCTTCGTGTGGTGGCTTCAGTCGTCGCCATCTTGACAGTGCCTGACCAATGGAGGTGAAGCGTGAGTGGAACTGAGGCAGACCGTGGAAACGCCATAAATATAGTCTTTGGATAATTCACCAACTATTAGTTTAATTTGATTTGTGGCAAGTATGACGAACCAAGGTTCCAGTTTTTTGCTATGGACATATGCCAAAATAGCTATGTGGAGTCACTCATACGACCACGAAAACAAATGTACATAGAGGTCTGTGTATTTTCATTTTATCTTCAAAGTTTCAAGCTGCTTGTCATTCCTTGGCAGCTTTACATCTTATTAAAAAGCAGTACTTTTAGTACGAATGTGTATGAATACATCTATATATAGACTCTTTTTGGAACTCTCTGGGGCCCAGTGTTTGAAAATTTTTCACTTTTTTTCTGTTTTCAAGGGCCAACAATTGAGAATTTTCCCTATTCTGGAGCCATTCAATCATTTGGATCTGCTTCAGCCAATTTTGTCTGCGAAATCCCCAAATTTCATGGCTGATGGAGTTATAGTTGTGGAAATATCGAAAACTTAATTTTCCTCCAAAACTTAAACATTCTTTGAGAGTGAACGTATGAAAATGACAGAGTTGGAAAATCTCAAAATGCAGCCGGAACATTTTAAATGACTGAGCTCAGGTCTGAAATAACAAATGAGAAAACTCAAATTCTGAGACGTTGGAGCAACACCGCTATCTGAAACGACACAGACTGACCCTATGAGCAGTTTTCACAGGCAATCTCTCTTGTGATCTGCTCTCATGGTTATTATCTCTAGATTCAACTAAGGATGTTAAATATTGCAGCAGCCTAGATAGCGATCAGTGATATGCCTGTGTCTTCTAGATGACAGTGGTAACCATCCAACAGTGGGGAGATAAGTT
This sequence comes from Acanthochromis polyacanthus, assembly GCF_021347895.1. Classification (NCBI taxonomy): domain Eukaryota; kingdom Metazoa; phylum Chordata; class Actinopteri; family Pomacentridae; genus Acanthochromis; species Acanthochromis polyacanthus. The sequence continues at coordinate 28,619,467 of NC_067123.1, read as the reverse complement.
TTGCAGAGATAAATTTCAGTGCTGCCTCTGCACTCGCTTACTTTAGATTATGTTCATGAAGAGATCTAATGTCAAGCTGTACACTTCTTCCCTACATCAAACTGCGCATACGTTATCAGCCTGACACTCATTACATAATTCCAATGGAGAACCAAACCACACCAAATTGCTTTGATCTGCTTAGTTATAATTTTGTCCTTTTTCTTACTTCACTTTTCAGGTTCACACCAAAAGTTGTGAGTACAAGAGAGGATGGAGGGAGAGAAATTCTTCTTCAGTGGCCTCTACTCAGTTTCTTTGCTTGCACAGCAGGTTCTCAGTTTGCTGACTGTATTTTTGATCTTTCACAGGTTAATTTGTTTATTTGTTCTTTTTTGGAGAGATGGCAGAGGGCGTCAACTGTAACTAAATCAAGTGTAACTGCATTTTCTTGGATAACTGGCATTTCTAGCATTCATATCCCTCCTTATGCCCCCCACATGATTGGGGAAAAAAATGCACTCAGCGCTTTAAGTTTCCACAGCTTGGCTTATGGTATATGCATAGTGATGGGTGACTGTCTTCAAAAAAAAAAAACACTGACTGTTCTGAAATAGTTCCCGATCCTGCCTCCTCTGTAAGCAGTAAGGCTGATTGTTGATTCTGGCATCAGTTTACTTATTGTTTTCCATGCAAACCACCTCATGTCATTCGTGGCCTTCAACACAAAAACAAACAGGATGGGACAGCAATTTTGTGTGGGCTCAGTTGCGGTTACTTCTTCTCATTAAGCCTTATTGAGGATCTTAACCCACACACTCAAACACCCATCACCCCAGTTGCTTGGCAACATGGTGCTGTGCTACGGTTGGCTGGTGGAGAACATGGAATGTCAGTGTTAGACAGGTTTTGTGAGAACTGGTTCATTAGCTTACCTATGCAGCCAGTGCTGCTGGAGCCTGTTTGTGATTTCAGCCTCATTCATCTGCACTTATTTAATTCAAACTGATTTTGAAGATTGTACATGTAAATTATAATTCAAACATGTAAAATATAATTATAATGAATGTTGCTAATAATACTCATTCGAAATCTAATTAAAATCAGGCTGTTAGTACTTTGTTGGAGTATAAGTCTGGCTGGCTCTAGGTGGAAATGGGGTTTCTGCTGCCAAGATCATCTTAGCATTTTAGGCAGGTCAGCATGATATATCATTTAAGCTTTGACTATTGCTAAGTGCCACGTGCAAGAGTAACCTCACAGGAAGTGCAATATGAAGTAAGGTAAATAAGTCAAACACATCATGTCACAACTCTTTTTTTGTTGCTAGTACCAATTATTTTCCATACAAGACTCATAATTTACCCATTTAGGATTCTTAGACAGACTTAATTTATAAGCCAAGAAGTTTCTTGTTTGCATCACAGCATTGAATAAAAAAGAGGAGATAAACACGGAAGAGACAGCTCTGGTTCCAAAAAATAAGCAGAATGTCAGTTGTTGGGCTGCACAATTATTGGGATATTAATCACAGTCATGATGTTGGATGCCCACAAATACATCAGCACAGTTGATCGCAGTAATTGACAGCCCATTAAGATAACATCCCTCTGTTTCACTTTGAATAAATTTGATATTGGAACACCTTATTCACATTCTGTCTTTTCAAAGTAATGTTTTATTCACACACCTTTCTGCGTTACTGTAAATGAGTGGAGACTAGAGGCTTCTTTGTGCACAGCTGCCCAGCAGCGTAAGATGATCCAGGAAAAGTGTTAAACTCTAGTGTGTATGGATAAAAACATGTTCAGCAAGTGAGTACTTTTGGATACAATTTATTTTATCTTTTGTGTCTTGGAGATGAACAAAATTCAGATGAACAAAAACTTCATTTTAAGTCTTATTTTAATGCATATTTGTACATTACCAGGAACATAGGTCAACATGGAAATGAAAGCAGCACTTTATTTATTTAAATTTGAAAGTGCAATAGAAGTTTTCCTATAGTGCAAGAAAAAGATCAGTTTTCCCAATATGACGCAGTCCTAATTCTAGTCCACGTTCCATTAGCTCTAACCATTTTCAAGTCGCCCACCTCTTCCCGTTTGTGTCATATTTTTTATAGTAGATACCCAAAAATACTTGTTTGGCTGAAATGAATCTAGAGTTGTTTGATATTGTTTGTTAAGGTGTCAGCAGGAAGAGGTAGACTTTAAATTTTCACTCACACAGTCCTGTCACATTATGTTATTACATGTAGCTATGAAGCCAATATGGAGCCGTATCAACAACTGAATTAACTTGAAATAAACTACTTTGGGCAATCAGTAAAACCACTGAAACTGGACTGCACCTCTTGTAAATCTTAAATCCACTTTATGACAGTGTGATCATGGTTATTCATTACTGGTGATATGAAGATAACGCCTTCTTGCTCCGTTTTTTTTTTACCTTTTGTCCTAATTTTGACTCAAATTTAAATATTAGAATATGACAGAACCTTCTGCTGTTCACTAAACAAAGAGAGACTGAGCTCACAACAGAGAGGATTTCCAAAATGTGTTCCAGCTGTTCCCTGTGTTACCAGATGGCTGGTTGATACTTGAGCCTGTAGTTTGTGGTATTCATGGTTCGAACTGTGCTCACACTCTCAGCTCATAAGTGACATTTGGTATTCGTGTGTAATTTTGGAGCAAATGACTCCACATGCTGGAGCTGCTGTTTCTTCACCACCTGCTTTTCCAAAAAAAAGTTTGACTATTTGCACAATTAATTAAAACTATTCATTATCCCTGTGAACAGTGCTGTCATCATTATGTTTTAAATATGCATGGCATGTAGCACAGATTTTAAAATATGAAATACTGTGAAAAGCAAATTCAAGGGAATGTTTAATTCCTCTGGTAAGAGCGTGACTGACTGCCTGCACTGGAGATTTTGTAGGATGTGTTAATGAGCAGCAGTGAGGTGTGAATCAAAACATCACCTTATTGTCAGCATTTAGAAATTCAATACACTATAGAATATAAATAATTGACATCTCCCACTTTTCTTTTTTTGTGCTAAAGGTGTTGTAATTTTCTGTTAAACTCTATTGTTAAGGGTGGTGGTGATGTATTTCTTAGAACTGGCCGGTGAGTTTGATAGAAATTAACATTTCAGTAACACCATCTGAAACATTTTCACAACAGCGAATTCATGCCTGTTGTGCAGCTCTGTGATTCACATCATCTTTTGTGATGGCGCCAGTATATTAAACTTTCATGCTGATGGCTTGCAGTTGTGAGATGTCTTGCTAAGAAATGTTTTAAGAGATTTCCCTGGTTCGTGGTGGTTTGTCACTGTGGGTGACTTAGATATGCCAGATTAAAACTTTATCTGAGTGTGGAAGTTCCGTTGGGATCTCTTTGATGCTGTGCTGTTTCATCTCCTTCCAACCATCAGTGTGTTAGGCTTGTGGCCTGTAATTATGTTTTTGTGAAATGTAACAAAGGTCTACAAACACATATTCATTATCATGGTTTGAACAACGTAACGTGTGGCTGCTGACAGTGTGTTTTCATCTGGTGGTAATAATTTTGCTCTGAGCATGTTGACAGGACTGTGTGCTGATTGTAGAGCCTTGAACTGTGTCAGTAGCTACTATTGGGGAGCTGGACTTTTCTTAGGTGGGCCAATTTTTATTTTAACACATATATTTTTCCTTCTGTATAAAATAAGGTAGTGTCTACAGATACGGACCCGTACCCATAGCCTGTGGTCTACGGATACGGCACTTTCCCTTATCATACATATTAATGAGACAGACATGAATATTAATGAGCCGGCTGATGAACGCGCTTTGTGATTGGCTGGAAATCCGACGTACATAAGTATGAGAGGAGACGGTGTATTTTTGGTTAAATTATACAATGTTCGCCGTCAAAGTCATTCATATAAACTGCCTGTAATGTGAAGCAAATAGTAGTTAACCGGCGCCAGCTATTCAGTGACCTTAACGGGTCCGTACCTCTAGTACAGATGCTACAGGTACGGGTCCGTACCTGTAGCATCAACCATAAAATAAATAGATGTAGCCTCAGGGTTTGAAAAATGAAGCCAACACTAAGTGCCCTAATCCTACATTCTTTCTAATAGCCAGCAGGGGGCAACTTCTCTGTTTCAAAAATGAAGTTGGATGTTACAGAAGTCTGAGAAAATTACCCTACTTCTCACTTACTTTATTACCTCAGTTAACATTTTCCTAATGGGTTTATGGTCTTAAGTGTCCTTCAATAAAGCATGGTGTTCATTAGGAAATTATGGTCCCAATTAGGATAAAATAGACAATAAAGCGGGGTGTGTTATAGGGTGACTACCATCGCTAGCGTCTAGTGCATCGTGTCCTCAAATTCTCTGTCAGATTCACCTGTCATTCAATAACAGTCACTTCAGGCTCCAGAAAAATGAAACTGGAATTCCAAAATGCCAAACTCAAGGCTTCATTAAAGTTGTCCTCAACAACTGGGTGTCAGTGATATCACGGCGGCTACATCCACGTCTTTTCTACAGTCTATGGTCTGATGTAAGAGCATCAAAATTAAGTGCGTTACTCATGTTGTGAAATAATTGACATAGAAGTTGTCTTTATGAAATTAGCCATACTACCGGCAGAATTATCAATAATAATTTCTTAACATTTGCAAATTAAAACAGAATACTCCTATGTCCTGTACAACATGGTTAGATAACGTGTAGAAGTAATGAAGTTGGAATTTTATGAAAGCAATAACTCATTTTAGGCCTTGGGCATGAAGTGTGAACATTATATCAAAGCTGATGCACAGACAGTGAATGATTATCCACCTGCATAGACACTTTATGTAACTACAGTGCTACATTTGCTTCACAGAACCTCAAAAATCTCATATGTTAAAATGTATGCATTTGAACTTGACACAAATGATGTTGCCTCATCACCCATACAGTGCATTAGTCATATGCATTTACTTTCTTATGTGCCTGCTAAAAGGATAGCATTTGTCACAAATACACACATACTCACCATATTTTATCCCATTTTATTACAACTATAAAAAAAGGAGAATCATCTGTCTCTAATTTGAAGTCATTAACAAGGTTGTGGTATTATACCGTAGTATAATAGCTCACATAATGTGTCGTACATCAGAAAGATTTTAAAATCTTTGCACTGTGTATTATTCTGGAACCCTCTCAGTAATGTCCTTATTTTAATCTGTCCTTACATTAATTAGCCCTTACATAAGATGAAAGAGGTCTTTGTGATACAGAAATAGATGTTTTCCAACAGTGCCCTTGAATGATTAGTGTAAGCAGATTTTAATTAGATGTAATGCAGAGGACAGCCGATAAACTCTCTTTTGTCAGTGTCTTGCTGGATCTTGCAATTTTTATTGAAGTGTCCCCGCACTGTGTTTCATAACTCTAAATGATCCTTTTTTTATTGGGTCCAAACAATACAGGCAGGAGGAGTAAAGTACTGCGGGCTACCATCAGTGACCTTGTTTTTATTATCTCTCTTTTGGCAGCATATCACCTTAGACAGCTACATTCCCTGCCTGACGGATCTGTGCAAGGCATTGTGGGAGGTGATGGTGAGCTACCACCGCACTATGCAGTGGCACGAGGAGCATGACAAACAGGAGACCACACCCACCCCAGGTAGGAGCTTTTAATCCTCTGATCTTAGCAGTCTTTCTGTGTTTATTTGTATTCAGCATCTTATTTTTCTGGATCAAGAAGTTGCACACTTCCCTGTTAAAGGTTTTTATAGCATCTTGATGTAATTACGGATTCAGAAATTTAAGATTCAGTAATGACCTCACATGTTTTAGATCTCTCAGAGCATTATTTGCACAATGGTAACACCTTCCGTCTAACACAAGCTAATATTTAGTCCCTCAAAACCTCTTTCCTTCTTTTATTTTCACACTGAATTTCTTTTTGTCACCCGCTACTCATAAACCAGCAGATCTACTCCCTATACCCTGAGTAATAAAAATAGCACCTCGCAAAATCAGTTTACAGACGCGATGAAAATTGGGTCAGCTTTTTTCACACTCTCCTAACTGCGGTATGACTTCCACATACAATAGGTTTACCAGCTTAACGGCTTACAGAAAAGAGTGACTGAACCATACTGCATGAAAACAGAGGAGAGTATCGTGCTTCATTGCAGAACAGGAAAGCATTATGGGTAACGGAGTGCCATGTACTTTCCAGCATTTATTGAGTTCCCTTTCACCGTAGAGGTCATTGAAAGAGCCTGGAGAATGAGTCTTTGCAACAACACAAAGAGATGTGCGTTCATGTTTTACAGTGGTATAATAGCTCTGTGATAACGTAATAACGCAGTGTTGTTTTATGGCGTTATTAAATTTAAACTGCAACGTTAGATATTTAATGCCATTACTGACCTTAGTACTTGAATGCTTTTCGACAATGAATAAATGATCCACTTTCATGTTTGCCTTAGAATATGATCTCCTTATTGTTTGTTAGTGTGTCTGCTTTTTTGTTACATTTAGTATAGTTTAATTCTCTTATTTGTCTCCTTGTTAAACATCTCATTGTGTTTGTATTGTATTATTGTCATTAAAGACCCTCTTGAAAATGAGATGCAACATCTCACGGGGTTACCTCTAATAAAAAACTCAAGAATCTGAATACTAATTATATGAATATAAATTATATGTTGACATTATTAAATTTACACTGTGGAATTAATATGACCCAGTTGATTTCATGGAGAAATACATGCAGAGGTGATGAACCATGAATGATGTATTTTTTTCTTATGGAAATGCATCATGTATGACTTTGAGTTTGTTCTGTCTCCTTGATCGTGTAAACGGGCTTTCCAATCTAGGTGCAGCAGGTAATAATTCTGCTCTTTAGAGACACCTTGACACAAATAGGCAAGCACTCAGACTAAATTGAAATCGTGGATGGTTTTCTTTCCTAATGCTAATTTTATTTAACATTTTTAGAGACCTTTTTCTCCTTCCAGTGAAATCTATATCTAGAACTTACAAGTCATTTCATGAAATAAATGACTTTTTGTATAGTTCGTGACAAAAGCAGTATAAATTAAGCTGCGTTTCCACTGGAAAATGGGTGTAGCTGCACTCGCGTTACGGCACATTAGGAACAGCAAGACGACTGTACTGCACATCTGTCCAAAGTCAGCCAGACTGTTCAAACATCAGCCCCCAGAAGCTCGGTCGTCAAGGCAATACATACTTTGTGGTTTATCATTTAACTCTGCAAGAAGTTCAATTTCTTACCACTGTCATAAAAGAAATATTTAGGATTAAGTTTATAACACTTTTCACTTCATCACCGCTTATATAAGTTGTTTTGCCAAAGGATTTGGCCAGGGATCATATGTAAATGGAGACTTATCACATTAGCTTGCATGTTGCCACTACGCGTTGAAAGACAGCTCATTTCCATTTCCCATACTGTAGAGAATTCATTAGGGGATTGGATGGGGGCACAAAGGATATACTGAATGGTTGGTGACATGCTGCGTTCTCAGGATCCTTCATCAGATGCCATTGTCCTCGGAGGGGAAAGGACGTCCACCGTATTCCCTTTCATGAGGCACATCTATCATCTCACTGTTTGATTGGCTGTCACCTCTGTCCTGCGTGTAAAGGTGTCCCCGACCCTGCCGTTGTCCCTGCTTTCACCTTTCTGTCTTCATACTTACGTGTGTGAGTGTGAAAGTGGGGGATCCATAGGGTAGTGATTTACTGCATAAGCTTTGACTCATTTGTCGAAGAGTGTTTTGCGGTGACCGTGACCTCCATCTCGCACAAGAGGTCATCAGAGTTCCTGCAGTCATTCCCACCGAAGGTCACTCTTTCTCGCTCTTTCTGACACATCTCACCTATCACCTCACTGAGAAAGCATAAAGACCATCCCACTGATATGTGAGCGGCTGCTTGATATATCACGCTGGTCGGTGTAATGTTTCAGGAATTAATCTCACCGCTTGATGAAAGGAAAGGTTGTTTCATGAAGTAAGAGGCCAGGGTCGTCTCCCTACCTGACAAAGTAGATTTGTTGCCGTAGCACCAACCCTGTCATGTGTGATCAGCACCGATGGGCACGGGGGGGGGGCTCCACATGTGTGAAAGCTCTGTGTGGAACTAAATAACCAGTTTGTGCATTCTTACGGAGCATGGACATGAACCATGCTGGTGTTGTAATGTATGGAGGCTGCCTCCTCTGTTATGGGTGTGAATTGGCCTTCACACCACATTAATGTTCATATGGCAGCCAAGCAATGTGAAATCACCTGTAGTTTACTGACCTTTGCTCGTGCACATCACAATTATTATTATTTTTTGATTGATCATTTTTTTATTAATGTATATATCTTTCTATTTTCTGAAACACCACTCGAATCTAGTTTATTTCTGCTGATCGATCAGGTGTCCCCAGTAATTTTATTCTTTGCAAAACCTTCAAACACCGTCAAAGGATTTTCAGGTGGGAGGTTAGACACAGAGCCACACTTATAATACATATTGATTCATGTGTAAATCAAAGGATCTGCTTTTTATGCACAGCTAGCATCAAGACATCACTAAATGAATTATTTGTAAGTGTATAGTGGGATGTAGTGTAATGCTTTAAAATTAATTGGTATCTATTAACCATATGGTGCAATGCCACAGGTCAATATTGCCCAATTGTCTGGAGTTTGTTGCTTTTAAATTTAATTTCTGTTTATCAGATTTTGCCATCCCTTCTTTATTCTGGTATCTGTCGACAGCATTTATCTAGATATGTTTCATCTCATTTACAGAAATACCGCTCACTGTGCACCAATTTCAGTGTGATGAAGGGCCCAATGATTTCATTTAGATTAAGTTGTTCTGTATACTAAGATAAGATAATCCTTTATTGCTCCCCACGCCAGGTGAAATTTCCATTGTTACAGCAGCAACATCTTTCACAGCAGCTCTAATAATAATAACAGTATGTATAATATAGACAAGAATGAAAATGAATAAATATGGTATTACCACACTATGAACAACAGCAACATAAAGTGGCTTGTGGACTATATGTAACTCTAAAAGTACAAGATGCCAGCAGAGTTAAAAAAAAAATGTTGTGCAGATTTTACTATGGTTTGAGATGATGACATGATATAGTCCAGTTTATGTTAGCATCAGCCAGTGATGCTAATGTTGTAAAGTCTTGCAGCAGATGGAATGAATGACCTGCGATAGCGCTCCATCTTGCGCTGTGGAAGCCTAAGTCTGCTGCTGAAGGTGCTACGTAAAGCCCCCACAGTCACATGCAGGAGGTGGGAGGGATTGTCCATGATGCATATGAGCTTTGCCAACATCATCTTTTCACCCACCTCCTCTATGGAGCCCACTAGGAGTCTACTAAGCAGCCTCAACATTAAAACCATTGACAGGTGAAAGAAATTACATTAATCATCTAGTTGCATTGCATTGTTCTGCTCAGATAATTCTGGTACAGGCATTCATGTGGATGTTCTTTTTACATATACCACCCACCTGAATGATGCTCCAGACCAAGCACACTCCCTGATGGCAGCATTCTTGCCCAGTAGGACGGTGTGATCCACCATGGAAATAGGAAAGCTTAAGGAGGTCCGGGACCTCTTGACTCCCCAGATCACAATCCAACTGAGTGTCCACAAGCCAGAACACAACAATCCCCACTACCCAAAAGATCAACAGTATCCACTGCCAACATCTTGGGTCAAAACACCACCGGGCATCCTGAGAGATCTCGTGTATATTCCCTGATATTTCAGAGTGTTTTTTTAAGGACACAAGGGGGACCTACCAGCTCATTTTTTTAACGTTGTGGCTAACACCATGAGCCCTGCTTTGCTTTGACTCTTCTCTTTTTAAACTTTCACATATTAATGCAAAATCGTGTTCTGCATATGAGTCATAGTTTGAAACCAGTGGGACGCCTGGGCCCCTGTGGTGGTCATGCCCTGTGAGTCACCCAGTAACTTTGTTAGCCAAACTGCCTCCAGAGGTCAAACACTAGTTACCTCCTATGGTTTTGCAAAGGTTGCTTCCCTATCATTTATCGTTTCCTCTGCTCTAATCACAGTTATTAAGGCTTTCTAAGCAGTTAGCCTGTGGTAGCTGTCTACACCCTCACCTGGTCTGCAGTGGGAGATTATATTGACTTGAACTGCAGTGACAACAGCAGCAGGGTGCAGGGTAATTAATGGGCATGTACAGAGGTTCCTTCAATAACATGGTGGAAAAGGGGATAAATGGAAGAAGGAATACTTGGTTAAATGGAATAAACACACTATGAATTCTCAATTGCTGTGTGAAGCAGCAGCTAGACCTCACAGTTTCTAGCTATTTTGGAACAAAATGCAGATACTTTGTGTTTTTCTACAAGCACATTCAGCAGGGGGCAATGTGCAAATACATCATGCTGTGTTTATGTTCTATGTTTTGGCAGACAAGTTTATTTTTAGTTTGCAATTAGAGCACTCTAATTTTTAGTTGGTAGCACTAAAAATGCTGAAAACAGGTCCTGCTCTTCCTTCTTTTTCCATCGACGCAGTCCTTACACGGCTATCGATCTCAGATTTCTGTCCTCAATCATTCACAGTCTTTGCTCCCTCATCTTCACCAGGGCTTTCAGCTTTCACAACCTTTACTTTGTCTTTCTTGATTTTTTTTTTCCTCACACCCCCTTACTCCCACTGCTGACTGTGTGCTCATTAAATCAATCCCAGATATGCTGAGTGGCCATGTCCCAATGTCTCCCAACCCCTATGTTCGCTTTTCTTTGAGCAATTGTTTTCAACAGCTCTGTCCCTATAAATGAGTCACATCACAACCAGTCATATTGTATTTAGGGACAGGGTTTGAAAACACACAGTGACAATTACATTATTAGAAATCTGATGTCATGGCAATGAAATGACAGTAGGGATTGTGCAGGTGAAAGGAAAATATGGTTAAATTTAAAATGCATTATGAGCACATTCCCATGAAGAAGGCATCTGACTTGAATAAGACCACATATTTCATCAAAATGCAGACACGTAGAAAAAGCATGATCCTACAGTCACGTTTCTGAGCGTGGTGATTGCAATCAGTTTGCGGGCGGAGAAGATAATCGTTCACGATAGGTGCAGAAATATCCTTGCTGACCAGAATTTAAATTTGATCTGCCGTTGTGAAAGTGGTATCTCCTTGTCCACCAAATAATCTTACCGGTGTGGTGCTCAAAGCGATCATTATCCATTCTTGGTAACAGGGGGAGTTTTTCTTCCTCCTGGGAATAAGATGCGCTTGATCATTTCCATACCACCTGTTGATGAATCAGTGCTATTTAGAAAAAAAAACACAACAACACACATCTGGTTTGAGTCACGATGCTGTTAATGACATGATTCGTGAATTGATGCAGTCTCAAGATTGTTAGCAAACCTTTCCTTATTAATTTGCTGGACATGGCAGCAATCATGTAAATGTGCAATGAGCCATACAAAGACAAAAATAGCACAAATGGATTGAGTTGTTTTGATATGTTTGTGTCAGTTAAAAAAAGCAAGTAATCAATGCTTCGCTTAGATTAACTCAGGATGCATGCTATTTTTCACATTTGCACCATATTTCTTGCATCTTTAAGTGTTTCTTTTTAAACCCTTTGAGGTGCCTTTTAATAATATTTTTCTTCTTTTTTTCACTAAATCAATTGATCAACTTCAGTTAGCACCTTTCAAACAAATGGAGTGCAAGGAATTGAAAAAGCACAGGTTTGTGTTTTTGTTGGCTTAAGAGACTAATGCATGACTATACTGAATAAAACAAAATAAGAGGTGGAAAGTTAAAACATCAAAATGTAGATGAAATATAACACAAGCAATAAAGACAGTGAAATATGAAAATAATACAAAAATGCAATGCTTAGTAGAATAAAATACAGAATAATGGTAAGAATAGTAAAAATAAGTCTGAAACTATAAAAGTAGAACGCTACATAAAAGCAAGACTGAATAGATGTATCTTTAGTTTACAATGAGTTGATTTAACTGGCCTTGCTTGCTCTTTCTTTCTTTCTTGTCATATTTATATAATGAGATTTACACAGCTTGTGGGTGTAATAAGATTTATGCCTGTACTTTTTTAATGGATGTGCTTTTTGCTCCAGTGTGTCATTATGAAAACACCCTCACTGCCACAGATCCTCAGATTGAAAAGGAACCTCAGATTTGTCTGCTATTTTTGTATACAGTAATATTATCCTATTGATTTGTTGGGTTAGTTTGAGTGCAAAATTTAGACAAAATGGCAGGAAATATTTATCCTCCTGCTCCGCAGACAAATTCCTGACCCAGCAGGTTCAGTGCACAGATGCGCTCATCCGACTACACTTGGAAGATTTTGGAGTTGAGCTGACTTGTATCACGTGCTTGTATTTTTAAGACTTTAGTTCTTTCAGCCATCTCTCCCTGGAATAAGAAAAACACGACCCATGAGTCCTGCCTCTCTCCCTCACTTTGGCTGAATAATGTACTACTGTTCAAAAGTTTGGGATCACCTGGAAATATCCTTATTTTTCAAAGGACAGCATTTTTAAGTTAATCAGAAATCCAGTCTAGACATTGTTAATGTGGTAAATGACTATTCTAGCTGGAAACAACTGATTTTTGATGGAATGTCTATATAGAGGTACAGAAGAACATTTCTGAACATTCTGCTTTTCCTGTGTTCTAATGGTACATTGTGTTAGCTAATGGTGTTGAAAGGTTAGTCAAGGATTAAAACGCCCTTTTGTAATTATGTTAGCACATGAATAAAAGTGTGAATTTTCATGGAAAACATGAAATTGTCTGCATGACCTCAAACTTGTGAACGGTAGTGTATGTGTAAATGTTGTCAGGTTTATTGCAATATAGTATAGTAATTAGGGTATTCAAGTGTAATTTTGTTAGAGATAAAAAGAGATACTCTAATAACATATATTGCAGATGTTTTGGCCATAATTTATTTATTTATTTATTGTTTAATTGTTTGCTTGCATTAAAAAAAAAAATTGAGTAAAATATATAAATATTCATAGTGGGTGTAAGAAAGCTAATAGTTCATAGAAAAACCACCTTCGATAAAGTCAAGAAAATAAAATTAAAGTACTTTAAAAATAGTCAAACACAGAAAGACTACTGCAAAATAAGGAAGATTAAGATGTTCAAAATGCCTATTGGGAATTGAATTAAAGGGTTTATTAGGTTGAGATTAAACAAAATTTCATAAATAGACAGAGCCCTGCAGTTTGGTGACATGAAACACTTAAAAGACGGAGATAATGAAAACATTTCTCAATGAGAAGAGGTAGTTAACTTAATTAAACGAACTCTTTTGCTTTGTTAACTGTTTGCTAAGATGTGACAAATATCTGCTTGTACTTCATAAAAACTGAAAAGGTCAGTGGTCCAATGATAGAACCCAGAGGCACTCCACATGCTGTTTTAACTGTGCGTTTGGATTGTAACATATTGCTATCAGCAATCCTCAAACTATTTCAACACAGTGTCTCTTAAACCATGTCTGGACAATTTAGCAAGTAAAATATCCTGATGAACTGCATGAAAATCTTGCATCAGTGAGTTAGAATCGTGCATAAAGTTAAGAGTTTTACAACAGCAATGTGTTTTCCTAAAAGTTTGGAGTAAAAAGGAAACGCTGAGACTTGATATTTAGAAAAAAAATCGAAGACTTCTTTGCTTTAAATAGCAGAATGACTTTAGCTATCTTTGAAAGTAAAATCATCACTCAAAAGCTTTACCATAGTGTGTCTTACTTCTAAACAAAGTAGTCTTAATATCATATCATGCAGAGGGATTCAATGACTTTTGCAATTTCAGGCTGTTTAGGGAGATCACATTAACTGAACATTGAGTAATTGTATTTTATGAGCTCGCCTGCTGTAGAAACATTTTTGTATCTTTGGCCTTTTTATATATATATGACCCTGAGTGCTGTACCATAAAACTGAGTTGGGTATGACGATGCTGCAGGAGATATGACGGCCTTTTTCCTGAAGACAGAACCAGGACTGAGGCCTCCATGTTAACAGGTGTCTTCACTGTAATCCAACTGGAAACTAAACAAGGAAAAAGCTATTTATGTAGTAACTATGCCAGATTTTACACTAATATTTATTGTACAAATTGTGACATTCTGTGAATATAGTGATAAATAACGAGACAAAATGTAAAACCAAATATAATTTAGAGGTAATCCATGACTAAAAGTATTTTTTTTCAGTCTTGACAATAATTCCGATCATAAAATTTAATGCGGGATTGGCAGCTACTTACTTTTTGACTTCACAGGCTTACTGCTGCTGGCTCTTCTAAAAGAAATCCGCTTCAAACTTGACAAGCAGCTTGAGATTTATTAAAGCAATTTTCTGCTAAAGGGAAGTATTGCTGCTGCTGCTTCGAGACTATTGCCTCTGCAGTGTCTGTACCACATCTGATCCGAGAGATGGAAAAAAAAGTCACAAAAGAGAGGAGAGTGAGCTGATTGTAGAGGAGGAACCATGTCTGACTCTGACAGTGAATGGGACTCCAACACCTTATTCAACTGTCATTCAGCATTGTCCTGTTGGTTTCTAGGTTTCTGTCCGTCAGCCTTCCTTTTCTTTCGGGAGTGTATGGCCTACGCTTTTGTCAGACGCTGACTGGCAACCACTACAAAAAGTCTGACAGTTCTTGAGCTGGCATTGTGAGACTTTTGACAACATTTAAGTGGGCCAAATCTGCAGATTGGCTTTTCCCTACTGATCATAGAAGGTGTCTTTCAAATCACTTTTTAACATGAGCAAAAGATTGTTTTTCATTTATCACCCACTATTACAAAAGTCTATTTTAAAATTTTGTGTGCATTTTGATCTGTCAAATAACAGCTAAATGAGTTTCCTGTTGTCGGAAATGACAGTCAGGCAGTAGCTAAATGAAACCGATAGGAATAAAGCGAATTTTATTAGCATTTACAGTTCATAATTATTTTTTTAATTCATGTCTTTGTGTTTTTTGATTGCCTGTAGATGATGCAGCTGCAGCAGAGTCTGATGAGTTGATGGTGGATCGCAGCTATGTAAAGAAGAAACTGGAGCACGGACTGACACGGATCTGGCAGGTTTGTAGGGAAAAGTCTACTTCCTCGTGTCTCTTTCATTTTTAGGAGTACATCTCGTCCTCGCCTTCTGCTCCTATCTTCTTTTTCCTTCTCTATTTTCTTTAAGCTTTCCGCTCCAATGAAAGTGACTCAGTCACAAGTTGTCCTCTCACAAGTCACTCTGTTCCTCTCATTTTTATCCACAGGATGTCCAGTTGAAAGTGAAGGCCTACATCCTGGGTACAGACATGTCAAACTTCAAATACGACGATTTCATAGTGGTACTGGATGTCATCAGCAGGTATGCCTCGAGACTAGTGCAGTCGGCTCATTCTTGTTTCCACTAATTGGTCTTCCTTATCTTGTGATTGCTGCCACCTTCTTTTTGTTCTTCTTTTTCCTCTTATCCGGTTGATCTAACGTACTTCCCCATACTGCTGCTCTCTGCTCTTTGCCACTGTAATCATGTGTTTAGACACATACAAAGCTACTCAAATTAGGAAAACACAGTTGTACGCAAACACACATGCTCAGTCTTAATATTAACTTTAAGTGACCAAAAAAACCTGAAACTATAATGCAAACACCTCTCAACCCATTTAAACAGCAAAGTGGTTATGATCAGATTCAACAGTTGCAAAATTCCCTTTATGATTATTTAAGAATCTGATTACCTGGGGAGCAAATATGTATTTTTGAGGATTGCTGCTAATGTTTGATAATCTATAGTGTTATCCTGAGGGCACAACAGTGAACCCTGCATACAGAGATGATCAGCGTTTGAGAGAGCAGTCAGAGCTCAGTGTGGACACAGATCAGGCTTCTGTGTTTCCTGTGATCTTATCATTGTTTCTGATGTTGTAGTTGTTTTTATATTTCACAATGAGATCACCAAACCAGCAGATTATGGAGAAATACTCTGTGTAGGATTTAAAGAACAATTCCGTCAGGGTCCTATCTAAGCAAAGATGATCCTGTCTCTTTTTGCACAACATTTTTGCATTTACATCACAGCATAATCTCTTACTAATAGTTTTTCTCCAATATTTAGAACTATTCACAGACTCCATGTTTCCCCCCTCTTTGTTCAGAGGTTGAAGAGGAGGAATTGTGGTTCTGAAACCAACAATTATGATTTAGTTTTTAATACATTCAGCTGCAAATATCATCATCAGGCCATTTTCAAAAACATATAAACAACACAACAACTAACTATAACCCAGTCCTTCGAATGTCCAGACCAAACAGAGACAGCCCACATATAGTCATATTAATGAATACTAATGGAGTCCGGGAAGCTATATCAAAGTATTTCTAAGAGCAAAATTGGTACAATTTGTTGCTTTTGCTCTGAGCTGGGTTATTTCAAATTTTATATCACTGCCCATCAGTTAGGTGTTAAGTAGGGATGTCCGATATTTGCTTTTTTGCCAATAACTGATATGCTGATATTGTCCAACTCTCAATTTCCGATTCCAGTATCAGCTGATACCGATATATGTGGAATTATTGAACCAATTTTTAGATAACATAACAAATTTCCTGTCGTGGAATTAACGCATCATGCCTAATTTTATTGTGATACCCCATTGGATGCATTCTCAAATGCAGCAAGGCTTTCCAAATGTAAACATTGCCTGTGTAAAATAAGAAAACGACTTCAACGATAAATGCCATATATATTTATATGGGTTTTTTAATTGTCTCAAAAAACAATTTACACTCTCCCTTTTTCTCTCCCTCTATGAGCAGATAAATGCCGGCGAAATCCAGACATTATTTTATTGATTTTCATGATATGCAAAAAAATCGATAATGATTTACTGGCCCCAAAAATGTAATATCGGTATATTACATTTTTGGGGCCAGTATCGGGCTGATGATATTGGTGAGCCAATATTGTCAGACATCCCCAGTGTTAATCTTTTTCTTTTTTGAAAAACTTCAAATCAATCTGTCCCCATTTAGGTCTGTGTTTATAAATTCATCTGTGATTTCTGTTTCCAGTCAACAATGCAGCATGAAGTGTAGCATTTTCAATTTTGGAATACATTTTCTGTTGAACTATTAGTTGTTAGTGACGTTGAATACACAGTGTAGCAGGAGACAATTCACAGCGACCCTGTCCCTGAATGAATGTAGCTTCACTCTGGCTTATTTCCCCCATGGTTAACATCAGTGTCATTCATAGTTAACTCCTAAATCACATATACAGATTGTATCTCATTTAGTGCTAGTGCACAGTTTCTACAACTAGTACAAGTGTAGTAATTTGTGGTGAGATCATGACTCCAAGAGTCACACTGGTGCAGTTGTTTTCAGATGAGGAAAACATTGCCATTTTTTAAGTGTCTTAAACTGGAATGTGTTGCTTAAAAGTTATAAGTAAATTAAATACATTTCATTTTGTTATTGCTAATTGTTCCGGACGCCTAACCTTGTATACAATCCAGATACGGATGTTTGAGTAATAAATTTGAGAACCCCAGCAGTACAGTGTGTTGACAGGCAAGTTACAGTTACCAGAGCAAGTATGTTTACATTGTGTCTCTGTGCCCCCGCTGGTTTAGCTGTCAGTCAGACACACACACACATGTCTGGTTCTGCTATTCCCGTGAGGCTTACCATTGACTCCCATTCATATCTAACCCCTAACCCTTACCCTAATCCTAACCTTAACCCAGACCAAAACAATGCCTAACCCTAAAGAAACTTTTTTGCACTTTTACTTTTTTCAGTAACAACAACATGGCCAAGAAAACACGGTTTCCTCTCGTGGGGACCTCATTTTTGGTCCCCACCGAGATAGCGTGGAGTCAGGTCAAAATCCCCGCCGAATAGCAAAAACAAGTACACACACATACACACACACATGCAGTAATCCTCTAGAGGCGTTGAAGCTAAGGGCTGTTCTTGACACAGCCGCAAAGATTTTTTCTCTGTACTGACAATAAAAATATGAGCAACAAATTTAGAAAAGGACTTGCACATTTTTAACTTCAAAAGCATACTTTTTATAAATGGGTTTATTTGAAATTACATGTACAAAGGGAAAGTTTTCAGCAATAAAAATAATTTAATTCTTAAATTCAGTCATCAAAGCAGGTCCCTAGTCACATATTCCTAACCTAAGTATATTTACTGATATGATTAAAATACTTATTTGCATTAATGTTGAAGCTGTAAACAAAGTTAATATTAATCACAAACGACCAGTTGTGGTTAAATAAGCAACGTCTTGTTCTCAGTACTCTGTGTCCTCTCACTACGTACTCATTATAGCTGACCTAGGGATAGTGAACCGCTTCTTTCCTGTTGTTGCTGATAAAACTGTTTTGGTTGTTGCAGCTTTCGCTCTGGCTTCCTTGGTGCAGCATTTTTCTCTAGGAGATTTACTTTTACACTTTGGGCTAATTGGATTTTTTGGGGGGTTTTGTTTGTCTTGTCATTCCTCTTTGTTGCCCAATTAGTTTCACCAAATCCGCCTATCTGTGTTTTTGTCTTTCATCTACTCCCACCATTTTTATGCCTGGCTGGCGGCATTTTGTTTTTGGGTCATCCATCCACAATATTCACATGAATGCCATACCTCTGAAATGCCTGCAGAAGATTTCTTCAGATTTGGCACAAATGTTCACATGGACTCAAGGATGAACGGATTAGATTTTTGGTGGTAAAAGCCCAAAATCCATGGTGACAACATAGTGTGGCCTCACATTTTTTCCCATAGTTCAAGAATTATCAAGCCACTCATGACAAAATTTCACATCGTTGTCTCAGAGGATAAAATGGTGAAGTGAGGACATTTTATATCCCAAAGGTCAAAGGTTAACTTGACTGTGCCATGGTATTGTTATGCAAGAAGACTTTTCTGATCATTATTCAAGCCATAACACATGGACAGAAGGTGAGATTGTGGCCAAATTTCACTTTTGCTGGGATGCTTAATTGATGACACTAACATTGAAGCTGTTGATTGTAGCGATCTTCTGTTTTGCCGGTTTGAAGATTCATGTTTTACAATGTGCAGCTTCTATGCAGCACCATCTGTTCAAAGCATTGTCTGCTGCCATGGATACAACTTTGTGTTCTGTCAGAATCACCTTTATCTGCCAGTCACGAGCATATACATTTCTCTCTCTGAACTAAGAACAAAGGAAAGTCAAGTCAAAGAAGCGTTCGAAGGAATTTATTTAAACGTATTAGGGGTATTTCTTGGCAAAATTGAAGTTCCATTTTGCCAAAAAGTACATTTAATGCTTTTTATTGAATTCCGTCAGTCTTCAATGTGTGTATTATATGACTCAGAGACATGGATCTAAACTGCAGCTTGACTGGCGAAGACATAAAGCTACAATTCTTGTCATTTGTCATCATTTGTTCCCTTTGACCTTCTCTTTCAGGTTAATGCAGGTGGGTGAGGAGTTCTGTGGCAGCAAGTCAGAGGTCCTGCAGGAGTCCATCAAACGCCAGAGTGTCAACTACTTTAAAAACTATCACAGGTGAGTTGCTTTTATTTGATCATTACTTGGATCATGTGACAATTACAGCACATGTATTTACAGGTCATGAAAAATGAGCATGATAGATGGGTGGATCAAACCGACTCTTAGAACAGCAGGTCATTATTGCATGTGAGAAACTTTTGCACACAATCCCAACCACCGGCTGCCTCTATTCCCAACTTAACCCTGTTTTGGAGTAGATGTGTAATTACATGGCAACACTCAATGAGCTGGAAGCACATTTGTGTCTTGATTACATAACCCCCTGCCAACCTCATGAATATGTATGCTTTCACACAGACAGCGCCGCATCATCAGATGTGATTTGTGTTGATCAGTGTTAAGGTTCCCTGTCAAGAATCGTTGCTAAGATGCTTAAATATCAGAGTCCTAATGAGCTTCATGCCTGTGACACAAAGTGGTAAAGCAGAGAGTTGCAGAGACATGATGGGAACCAACTGTGGATTAGAGGTGATGTGATGAAGGTTATTTCAGAGTGAAATTGTAACAGTAACTGAAAAACAGCGTTAGAGGTGACAGACCCAGATAAGGGGAGGAGGAGGTGGACACCAGCAGCACTATGAAAAGTATCACGTACACACACATCTGCGCCACTCGCTAGGAGGCTTCCAGTGCGCATTAAGCTTGATTCATTCCCCTGGAAATTACCCATCAGTGAACTTTGCCTGTATTGTCTGTCAGCTGCCGGCTACAACACACTCAGTCATCAGCAGGGGTGTATTGTTGGCCTGCGGATGTGAAGTGCAGAATGACATTGTCAGGGTTCAGACATTATAAATATATGAGATGCGCCATTGGTAATTTCTGCTTGTTTTTTTTTCTCTCGTCTGTGATTGATTGAATTGTTTTCAAAGTTTGAATGTCCTTTAACTCTCAGTGCATTAACTTTGAGTAATATAGCTGTAGGGAAATGGAGCCTGCTTTTGCAAAATGACTGGTTAAGTATATTTAAATGAGTCTGAAATGATCTGAAGTCAACTGTGAGTTTTACCTGTATCTTTCCTGTGCTCCATGTCCTTTCACGTTTCATACTTCAAACACCTTTTGGAAAAGAAACTGTAGAGAGATGCTGCAGTGGTTGTGATTGCAATGACATTTCACACAGAAAATCATAATGTTGACCGGATGTGTGAGGGTGGTTGTTCTGAGCTGTGATAACAGTTAACATTAAAACATGCTACAAACAACACACACCTCTTCTTTCTCACTGTGCAGCGGTCTCCTTTGCAGGATTTATTGATTTAATACTGTACTCAATCTGTGGTCTCTGAACACAGGAGCTGCTTTAATATATGAAATGGACCGATGTCGATGCCGTTTGTCTGCTTTTGGACTTTTTCTTTTACTCTGGGCTTATTTAGTTTTTTTTCTCTTTTCACAACTCCTCAGGGCACGACTGGAGGAGCTGAGGATGTTTCTGGAAAATGAGACGTGGGAGCTGTGTCCAGTCAAGTCTAACTTCAACATTGCTCAGCTCCATGTGAGTAAGAAGCTCACAGTAGCTTTCATTTATTCAACCCTGTCACTCACCGTACACTCCACCACTGTGTAATCTGCATAAAGATATGAAACACAAGGGATTCTGCTCAGGTACCCGTGTGTGCGCGCGCGCGCAAGTGTTTAAAGTTCACTGCACATTATATAACACAGATGAAGATCAAATTTCACAGTCTCCTTATTATTTATGACTTTTTCTATTTTTAAGGAATGTTTTTATCATGTCTTCTTGTTGTTGTGCAGTCTTGTGGAACCGTCACTTTGCATTTCACTGCATGTGAAGAAAAGAAACTCTTGGATGTTAAGTCAAGCTAGTGTTGTTTCTCCTGGGATTAGAGTCTGAGGACACACATGAGCAACAGCTAAAAACGTAAAGCCTTGCGTATCAGAGCTTAATGTAGAGTGCATAACCACAACCAAAACGTTGTAGGTATCCTCTATGCACACGGTAACAAACTTAAAGAAAAGATCATTTTTGCTGACTCTATGCACAGCTCGCCTCACATAGAAACAGAAGTGATGAATGGAAAGAGATGTCAAAAAGATAAATGGACTTAATTCAAAGACTGTTTTTCATTTTCACTTTCATCTTTTTCCCTTTCATCTCCGCTTTGCTTGGGCACACTTTGCAACAAACAAACATGCCAAAGAACCTTCATAATAAATCTACTAGGATGAGGAATTTTCTATGTCTACTCCACTTTGTTATATTTATTATGCAAGGAATCTTAAACTTGGCCTTTGTTAGAAAATGAGCTGTGTGACATAATTGGCAAAAGATAATGCTTCTGTGATGTAGCCCTTTAAAACCCACTGATCAGAGGCACTATGTAGAAGTTACTACTCAGTTTTGGTTGTTACGTGTGTTCTCTAATGGCGCTTTTCCACTAGCACATAGTTGGCTAAAATAGTACCTGGTACCAGGTACTATTTTAGTACCTGCTCAGCCAGGGTTCCAAGTGAGCTGAGTCCATCTGATAATGTGACGTCTCCAGCGTGCAGGCCACTGATTGGACAGGGAGTGATGACACACAAGAGCGACTCTTTCATGGAAACCTAACCTGCCATTTAAAAAAAAAAACCAAAAACTAGCAACAGCGACGGACATAGACTTGCTCTGTTCTAATACTTTGAATCTGACAAAAAGCCATAGACTGAGCAGCAGGTATACCATCGCCTCAATGTCCTCCATTGTTGTGTTGCATTTGTGCTGCACACAAATAACGTTACTGGACTTCCAGGCCGCCGTGCTATGACGACTCCACCCATGATGAGGTGGTACTCAACTGTAATGGAAAACGATCTAAACTGAGTCGAGTCGAGCAGGTGCTACTGGAAAAATGCCTTAACAGAAAATGTAATCATTTCCTCAGATCGACTTAGACACTTCCAGCTGTTTTTGTCTTTTCCCTACAACTACAGAGGGTCTCATATAAAATGCTGCAAAAATAAGCAAGTTGCCTTGCTTTTGACCTTCAACCCAAGCTATTTCCTACAAATTGCAGTTACCAGTGGGGCTGCCCCCAATCAAGCCCGACGTCCACTAGTCATTGCACATGTTAATGTAGCCCTATAAGGTACAGTCAATTCCAGCCATTTTCAGTACAAAAAATCGCTAATATTTTATTTGTAAATAAAAATATGACTAGAAATACAGGGAATATTGGACGCGCATCACAAGGTGCATTTCCTCGAAAACGACCTATTCGTGGATTATATACCGACTTCAAGACATGTTTTGGACAAAATATTTTACTGGCTTGTTTCGTCTGGATGTCCAAGGTTGGATTATGGCCGTTTTTTTGTGGAATATTATCATCTGTGTGTAATAATGAACCCGGAAATGTGAGTCGCGCTGTGTACGTTAAAGCCGTGTATAGAGAACGGATGGATGGATATTCGTTGTTTGTCGGACAAATGTGTTTATATTACCCGATGTGATAATCACATCTGAAAGTGGTTTATACCGGCGGATTCATGAGAATCTAAGCTTTCCATTGGTGTATAATGTTTCTATCATCGAGTTGGCAGTGTCGTTCTATTTCGAAAAAGGCTTATGCAGATATCAAAACGGCCCGCCCGCGGGCCTCTGAACCGCAACGGGTTAATAATTCAAATAAATAGTTTTAGAGTGCTTCAGCGGATGGTTTGAATTCCAGTGCTGAAGGTTACAATGGATGGAACATTGTTTAAAGTGTGTTACATTACATGAAAATAGAAAATCTTAATAATGAGCCTTTGAAATACAAATTTCACAAGGGAATGTACAAAACAAGTGTCAATAACAACAGCAAAAGAGATATTGATTATGAATGTGATGGAAAAACCATCAAGGAGACTTTCAGAACATTTTGTTAATAGCCGTACCAGCACAGATCTACTTAAGCTGGCTAACGTTGGAGTGAGTGCCAAACTACATGGCTACCATTATTGCATCACTGGATTCACTATTAAGGGGCAGCTCTACCTGTTAGATTGTAATATTGAAACATGTCAACAGTGTATTCTCTTTTATTTCCAGCCACTATTTTCACGTATCTACGATTCCTTATTTTAATACTGTATATTGTAAACTCCTCGTAAGATAATATGATCGATAGAAATGGCTATGTTTTGAAATGCTCAATGTTTCTAAGGTTCATATGTGCCTCATCTGTTGACATCTTTCTTTGTTTGTCTCTCCATCCTCTCTAATCCAGGAGTTTAAGTTTATGGGCCAGTGTCGCTCTCCGTCTGTTTCCCCGAGCAGACAGCCTGCGTCTTCAACCAGCCCACCTCAGGAGGAGCCGTCTCTGTTCCAGCAGTACCTTCAGGAGGGAAACCCTTTTGAGATGCACATTGAGCACAAAGAGGAGGAGACGGAGGATGTGCTGGCATCTAATGGAGTAGGTGTTGAGAAATGGCGGTTTGCAAACAAATTACATTTTTCCCCATCTCGCAAAATGATGAAGAGTTAGCTGCATCTGTGAAAAATGTAAAAATATATGCTGCCGACTTGTTTAAAAGGTTGCAAATATTATAAATAAAATATGATAAATATTTTGGGGTTGTGATGAAAATTTGAAAAAGGGGCAAAGTTAAAGTAGGAATAAATACTCTTGGTATTTATGGTTATAAACGAACCTCGCTGCTGTGTTTGCTCATTTACCGTTGCCATCATCATGCCTATCATCTTTATCCATCATCATTATTCATGTAGACTGTCTACAGATCATATCTACTGGTTCAATCTAATTATTCAGATACAATTTGAGTTTGTAAGTGGCTCACAGCTCTCATCACCAGACCATAACAAACTTTTATCAAGGTTGTGGGGCCAGCAGTGCAGAACCTACTGTAATGTTTCTAGCACTTCGACACATTGTCTGACGTGTACTGTAAGCTGTTAAATAGCTCATGGATTACTAGTGCCAGTGATGGTGGGGGGGTGGACTACATATTCGGGCAGAGACAGCCCGAATATTCGGATCCGTTCGTGTGGTCTCCCGGGTCCACATTTTGCCCTCCTTTAGTCTTTAGTTATTTAGAATATTCGGATGCCAAATTAATATCCAGATAGTGCCGTAGCGAACGAATATTCGGATTTTCGGGTCCAGCCCTAAAAAATAGTTACTGACCCTTATGTACTTAGAGTTCCTTGGTCAGATTGCACTGATTGATTTTCATTGAATGACCCAAGAAGAATTATGATTCACTGCTCATCTGCCAGTATTTGTTGTGCATCTTCCATAATAAAATAAACAATATGAAGGTTTTTGTAGTGTTCAAACAGATATCTGGGGCATAAACACAGTGATCCAGAAAATATTACTTTGTTCTGTGGATCTTGCACACATCTGCTCCTCCTGATATTAGTGTAAAGTACAAAGTCAGTCAGTTCTCCCTTGAAGGTTTATTTATCAAAATCGAAAGCAGAAATCACACAGGTGCCCCAACACCTTGACTTTTTTATGCTGATACGTTTTTTTCTTGGTTCAACATCAAAAGCAATATTGCACTATCTAACACGTCGGGCTTACAGGAGCCCGAGGTTGTCTTGCTCTTAAGCTTGTAATCCTTTCTATATGACGCCTGTGTTCCCTGAGCATGCAGTTAAGGACCAAGAAAAATATTGTCTTATTTCAGGAAGGATTTATCTGAACCCTCCTTTGAGAGGTGAAGGATTTTTCTGCTTTTCCACTTCAAGCCAGTCATTTGATGCTTATACACCCACAGGGCCGAGGAGATAATTGTTTGTTTGCAGTTAATATTTAGATAGTTTCATGACAGGCCTTTAACACAGTTCTGTTTTACAGTATTTTCATATTGAGTTATGAGTTTATATTAGGTGTGTTATACGATCGATGGCATTGAATCACATCTTTTCCCATCATGTGATGGCAGCGTTTGGCTTGTTTTTAACCTACTTCGCTCACTTCGTCTGCACTGTATCTCGTGTTCATGCGAGTACTTTGACACTTTTTCCATCTGATCTTTGTCTTCTCGGTTTCACTTCAGTACGAGTCAGATGAGCTGGAGAAGAGTGTGTACCAGGATTACGACAGCGACAGCGATGTCCCTGATGAGCTGAAGCAGGACTACGTTGATGAGCAGACAGGTGATGTTCCTCAAAAGAGGTCAGTTCCAAGTCAAGATATTATCACTCTAAAGACACACTTCTCAGAGAAACACAAGAAAAGTTGAAGCTAACTGAAAACATGAAAGAAAATAAACACAATGTCTACACCTATAGGAGGCAACTCGTGATGATCACATGTGGCAAATACAATTATCTCTCCTTCATTCTCTATTGTAAGGGGATTCTCAAAGGAAGGAAGTCATGCGTTTGGGCACTTTCATGCCTTTACCAGCGATAATTTTATCTCACCTCTGCCTAACCCTGCTAAGTAGGCAGAAATTTTTATAAAGCTTTTTGTCTACCCATAAAAAATTATCTTTCTTTTCGACATCCACCTACGTGATTGGTGACTATTCAAAGATTAGTGGCTGTTTAATCATAGTGAAAGCAATCATGCGCTCCTCTGCACCTCGTGTAAAAAGGTTCATTTTGATTTAAATGCAGTTGAGGAAAGTTTTGTATTTTGCATCTGTAATTATCAGGGAGTGTTGAATACTAACAGACCTATAATTGATGCAGACGGTAGCATTGTTCGCATGGTGTAGCTGCCATTTTATATGTTTTTCTTGTGTCTTTTGGCGCTTGATCTGATGGAGTTTTGAATTGTATATCCCTAATTGTTCAGTTTGAAGTGTCTGTGTCAATAAACCTACAGTTCTGTGTGTGTGATGAACTGAATTACTAAGAACTGAGTACATGAGTTTATGCAAATCTGAGAACTCAGCTCAAATTTTCTACCAGCTTTACACAAGAATCAAGACATCAAATACTAATACTGATTCCATCGCTTCTCATTATAGAGGCATTGTTAAAATGATAATTAGCTGTCATGTAAAATAAAATAACTTACTAAGGTATTTTGTTGTTTTTGCTCAGTGTCTCATTATTTCACATGCCTGAGATTTTTGTTTAACCTGCATTTCACTGCATTTCCTGTTCCCTTCTCCATGCGCTTTTAACCCGCCTAGAACGATTAGCCCCTAGTCACTAAAAGACTCATTTCCCATTCTTACGAGCAGGAATCTCTAACGGTTAATTACTGATAGGGTCGCATGGGCACATCCAGAAATTAGACAGCCCATGTAATGATTGCTGCCCGTGTAATGATTGCCGGCTAATATGGCTCAATGAGCTCTGTGTCAGGGTTCTGGTGCTCAGGGATCACCAGTTCAGAGATTTTACCTCTGGAGTCCTTCTGTATCTCGTGCATTGTGTAATGGGTTCTGATTGATCAATTACAAGACTTTGACCTGCACTAAAGGTTTTGAACCTGGCCTATGATGGCAGAGGATTAGTGATGCTAACACAAATCACGGAGTCCCTTTACTCATACCTCTGCCCTACTTTGTCTCTCACCCCCACCTCCTGCGTGCATCAGCGTGTCCCGAGAGACCATAAGAAGCAAGAAAAAGTCCGACTACAACCTTAACAAGACCAATGCGCCGATCCTCACCAACACCACCCTCAATGTCATCCGGCTTGTCGGTAGGTGCTGTACACACACACACACACACACACACACACACACACACACACACACACACACACACACACACACACACATACACACACACACACACACACACACACACACACACACACACACACACACGCACACTTATAACTGACTCTACCCTTAAGATAAGCCCAGACGATGCCGCACCGCAGTGCTGAGATTTTCATTTATTCATCAATTAGGCAAGCAAATCATTGCGATTGGCACGCTCAGAGTCTGTGTGACTGAGCTCCACTAATAATGGTTAGCCTTTGCCTTGAGCTCTGACCTTCTGGTTCCAAAGAGTTGTCCGCATGTCCCTGTGACGTGGTTTTGAAGACTCTTGGACCCTTCGTTGGAAGAGTGTTCCTTGGTGACATGACCCTTGTAATGTGATTTTCATGTGTGAATCAGAATCAGGGTAGGTAGTTATCTTTCCTGTGTTGCGATCCTCAGGCTGGAGACTTCTGCTACATGGCATAAGAATGATACAGTTTAAATAACAAACTATTTCTTGTTTTCAGTGAAACTGCTTCTATCCTCTCTGCTCATACTTAAAGTTTTCCCTGCACATAAAGGGCAAAATAAAAGACTTGAATCTTTTTTTTTGTCCTTTTCACACAATAGATAATATTGATTTAGAGTCATGTGGAAAACGTAAAGCAAGAAAAAGCCAAAATTTGATTCCATGCAGTCACGTCTAATTCACTTTCTGAAGCACTTCGATGGAGTTAGATTGCTCCCTGAGTTCTTGGTGCAGAATTTAAGAGAAGGGGCGTGAAAAATGAGTGTCTCAGTGGCAAAGCCAGCTAGATTGAGTTTATTTCTTCTTTTTTTTCTTTCATTCATCAGTTCTGAGTCAGTGGTAACCTTGTTACACCCCTGTACCTCTGTAGTTATTGCTTTTATTACCTTTCTAGTAAATTAAGTCCTTGCAATTTGTATGCAAATGCAACATGTTCCTGCTTAAGGTCTTCCCTGAAGGATGCGGTTCTACAATGATTAACTTACTGTAGTCTAACACTTTTAATCTCCTGCTGGATTTATTTTAAGAACTGAACCATTTCATTCCTTGTAAACTGATACTGGGTTGAAAAGTCCTCAAGCCAAAATATACGAACAACATAAATGCTTTCTATTAGTTTTATAGTATCATTATTAGTACTATTCCATTTTGCACTTTAGGATGTAATCAAGGCTTTCATTATAGCCAAACATTTAACAGTTTTTTTTCCTTTTTTGTACAGGAAAGTACATGCAGATGATGAACATTCTGAAGCCAATCGCCTTCGATGTGATCCACTGTGTATCACAGCTCTTCGATTACTACCTGTACGCCGTATACACCTTCTTTGGACGTAATGACATGGTAAGTATTTTTTAACACTATGGCTTTTACATCACATAATCGTATTGAAGAGAAATTAGTAAAGCACAGGGCCACAGTATATACGTGTACTGTGGAGAGTTTTGAAGTGAAACCTTGTGACTGAATGTATTTTTTCTGTATTTCTGACTTTTCAATTTTGCATACAAAGTATTCACACAGTTAAATTATCAATGAGGTTTATTCAGTTGTTTGACAAGTTCTTTAAACCTGCTTTGTGAAAACAAAGTATAGTACAACCCAAAATAAAATAAGAAAAAATCGCATTGCCGTCTGAGGAAGCATGAACAAACTCCTCTGAATGGTAAAACTGTTTGTCCTATAGTGGTCAATGAATCTTCCAAAGTTTTGGAAGTCAGTGAATAGATGTTTCAAGAGAGAAAGGCGCACCTTTCAGCAGGATAATAATCTGAAGCACACCAACTGCCTGTTGAATCGATGTCTTAGAATTGCCCTCTCGAAGTGCTGACCTAAATCCCCATCTGTCGAATGCGGTGTTAAAAAAAAGATTATCAATGGTCTAATGTGGGTGAACTTAAAGTGTTGGAGCCTGCAGCATGGAGGAATCTTTCACAGCAGGTATTTCAGAAACTGTCTGAACCTCCTGACTTTGTCAAGTAGGAGGACAGATGACAAACTAGATAAACGAAAACACTAGAGTGTAAATGTAATCTTTAGTGAAGCGGTTATTTGGCACCCACCTACTCTTTCTGTGTGTTCCTCCGTCAAGGCAGGAACGGAGACGGGAATGCGATCGATGCTTCTTGTTTCTTTTTCCAACAAGAAGATACACAAACTATAGGGACAAATTGTATCAAGGTTCATAGAGAGATAAAGCGTGGACAAAGAAAGAACTCATTGATCTATGATGCAGATCTGATTGCTTTTATTTATATTATGTTAAAATTGCCAGTTAGAGCATTGACCTTGAGAGATAATTATCTTATTTTATCATTTAAGAACTTACCAGACTTCTATATGTGGAATCTGTGCTTGACATGTGCTATCTTTCCTTAAAATAAATCCCACTTGCTTTGATATTTAACATCTTATGAAAATGTGATGAAATCTAAGATTTTTTAGAGAGTTAGCAGAGAGGTTAAAGGAGCCAACAATGAACGATAACATCACCAGTCTGGATGCACGCCATTCTCCACCACTTCCTGTTTCCTAATAAAGCCAGAATATGTTAAATCAAATGTAAAAATAATAAAATAGAGAACATTCGGTGCTAGTGTTCTGATGTGCATCATACTGTGACAGTAGGTGTGGTTCATTATAGTACAACTCAAGTTGTTAGGTATATCCCACAGTTAACTTTGTTTTTCTCTGTTGTGATGCCTGATGATGTTGAGGTTGGTGTGTGGGTGTTTTGTTGCTGAGATTTTAGTTTCATGCTCATTTTCAAAGATTCAGAAAAAAACTACTAGACATAAGTTGCATCAGATTGCTTCTGCTTCTACATTGGCACATCGATATAAGAAAAGTGCCTGCATTTACTGTGTCTAAAGATGGGTTTTGTCACGTTTATCAGATGATATGCACCGAGACGTGGAGTAACCGTCTTTCCATCTTTTTTTTATCGCATTCCGTCTCACCGTAAAAATTTCCAGTTGAGCGATGGGTTGCCGTCTGCGAGCCCAGCATCCCCACTCACTCCAAAGACTGTCATGTCATTTCTACTGTGATCGTAAAGGAGAAAAAGCTGCATTCGTGTCAGTATCACCCTCAGGGAAGTGGTAATGATGGCAACAAAATGACTTCTGTCCCACCGAGGTGGAGGAGATACAGGGGATGAACGCTCCGCTGGGGTCCTCTCCGACTCACATTATTGACACGTTTGTGTGTATGTGTCAAAGTGAGATGAGGAAAGGTGACAAAGTGTTTCAGAGCTGATAACTTGTCAGTGTGTCGCTTTTCCCATGTGTCTCAATCTGACCACTGTAGGGCCGTATACGGTATGTTAATGTGTTTCATCATATGATGTTTTTTTTTAAATTTTATCTTTGATGTAGTTTGTTCTGCTCCTTTCACATAGCGTCGCTTGTCTTTCATCCATCCTGCTTTTTACTCTCACTGCTCCCATGCCACTCTTATCTTTCTGTGTACATCTATCTAACTTTCACTTTTGATCCGCTGCACCTCTAGTCCTCAAAAGTGTTATTTCACGAACCCACCTATTTCATTAATAGTCTCACTCAGAAAGACACAGACAGTCAAATGCTAATGTCTCCATGAATCTTTAAAAAGCTTCTGGAAATTGCTATGCACATATGCCAGTGTTTTGACCTAGGCTCTGCTCTCGTTACACCGCTGGAATCAAGATGGAGCTGCTTGAGTTTTCCTCTTGAAAAGTAATGGTTTGCATTAATATTCAAAAGGGTAAATATGCCCATTATCTGTGTACAGTACATTGGCCCTTTTCAGCCAAGCCACACTATTGTCGGTGTCACACGTGCTAAAGATGCATTATGTGCTCGGCTCACACATTGTCCATCACCATTAATAACAAGGTTTCCAACTGCGGGGGCTGACAGAGGCAGATTTACAAACACATATTTGGAAAAGTGATTAATGTTTCAAAAATTCTGGAAAGCTTCACCCTGTGGGATTAACTTGAATATTTCACTCAAGTGTCAGTTCTAGGAAGAGACAGACGAGGAATATAGCGAGGAAAAGATGAGGAAGATGTGAGTTGAAAAATGGAAGATAAAGATGGAAGAATATGTATTCTGTTTTAAAATATGATGGTAGAAATGGGGGAGGTGAAAGACGTCCTACTAAAATAGTCAGGCTGGAAAAAAGGGGGTCGAGACAGAGAGAGAGAGTCGATCGGGAAAGTATCTGACACTTGAATTGATGGCTACTCTGAAAAATGAACGATAATACAAGGAATTGTTATTTTTCATTCTCGACTCCTGACTCCCACAGACTCTTCTTCATGCTGGATGTTATTTATCTTGTAAGCACATGTGCAAAGTCACCTGTGACCTGAAATACAAAAGAACATCCACTGACTCCCCTTATTGCCTTATATTTTCGAAACTGACGCAGGAGGAGTCGAGGTATCCTGAATTAGTATCTCTAGTGTAAGTCAGGCTGAAAAAATGCTGCCTTCTCTAGTTCCCATAAAACAACTCAGTGAAGCATTTCATCTGACCCAACCTGCCTCCTAAATGACCACTTCTTTACAAATGGCCACATTCAGTTTGTCAAATTAGACTTTAGCCTCAGACTCATTGTGAAATCAATGCTGACTTCATCACAGTTATTTATACAACTGGTTTTCAGCTGCTGGATGTTTAGTACTTCTCCAGATGCTTAACCCATGGAGCCCCTAGCATTTTTCACTGCAATATACACACGTGGACAAAATTGTTGGTACCCCTCAGTTAAAGAAGGAAAACCCACAATTCTCACTGAAATCACTTGAAACTCACAAAAGTAACAATAAATAAAAATTTGTTGAAAATTAAATAATCAAAATCAGCCATCACTTTTGAATTGTTGATTAACATAATTATTTAAAAAAACAAACTAATGAAACAGGGCTGGACAAAAATGATGGTACCCATAACTTAATATTTTGTTGCACAACCTTTTGAGGCAATCACTGCAATTAAACGATTTCTGTATTTGTCAATGAGCGTTCTGCAGCTGTCAACAGGTATTTTGGCCCACTCCTCATGAGCAAACAGCTCCAGTTGTCTCAGGTTTGATGGGTGTCTTCTCCAAATGGCATGTTTCAGCTCCTTCCACATATGTTCAATGGGATTCAGATCTGGGCTCATAGAAGGCCACTTTAGAATAGTCCAACGCTTTTCTCTCAGCCATTCTTGGGTGTTTTTGGCTGTGTGTTTTGGATCGTTGTCCTGTTGGAAGACCCATGACCTGCGACTGAGACCAAGCTTTCTGACACTAGGCAGCACATTTCTCTCCAGAATGCCTTGATAGTCTTCAGATTTCATCGTACCTTGCACACTTTCAAGACACCCTGTGCCAGATGCAGCAAAGCAGCCCCAAAACATTACTGAGCCTCCTCCATGTTTCACCGTAGGGACAGTGTTCTTTTCTTTGTATGCTTGGTTTTTGAGTCTATGAACATAGAGTTGATGTGCCTTACCAAAAAGCTCCAGTTTGGTCTCATCTGTCCAAAGGACATTCTCCCAGAAGCTTTGTGGCTTGTCAACATGCATTTTTGCAAATTCCAGTCTGGCTTTTTTATGAGTTTTTTTCAGCAGTGGTGTCCTCCTTGGTCGTCTCCCATGAAGTCCACTTTGGCTCAAACAACGACGAATGGTGCGATCTGACACTGATGTACCTTGGCCTTGGAGTTCACCTTTAATTTCTTTGGAGGTTGCTCTGGGCTCTTTGGATACAATTCCAACGATCCGTCTCTTCAATTTGTCATCAATTTTCCTCTTGCGGCCACGTCCAGGGAGGTTGGCTACTGTCCCGTGGGTCTTGAACTTCTGAATAATATGAGCCACTGTTGTCACAGGAACTTCAAGCTGTTTAGAGATGGTCTTATAGCCTTTACCTTTAAGATGTTTGTCTATAATTTTTTTTCGGATGTCCTGGGACAATTCTCTCCTTCGCTTTCTGTTGTCCATGTTCAGTGTGGTACACACCTTTTCACCAAACAGCAGGGTGACTACTTGTCTCCCTTTAAATAGGCAGACTGACTGATTATGAGTTTGGAAACACCTGTGATGTCAATTAAATGACACACCTGAGTTAATCATGTCACTCTGGTCAAATAGTTTTCAATCTTTTATAGAGGTACCATCATTTTTGTCCAGGCCTGTTTCATTAGTTTGTTTTTTTAAATAATTATGTTAATCAACAATTCAAAAGTAATGGCTGTTTTTGATTATTTAATTTTCAATAAATTTTTATTTATTGTTACTTTTGTGAGTTTCAAGTGATTTCAGTGAGAATTGTGGGTTTTTCCTTCTTTAACTGAGGGGTACCAACAATTTTGTCCACGTGTGTAAACTCCCGCACCTCTGTGGAAACAGCACAACCATGGCTGAAAGTAAGAAGAACTGGAAATGGCTTGTGTGCAGTGAAAGCAACTGATGTTCCCATGAATCAGAAATAAAGAAAAAAAAAATGAAATCGGTTTCAAAAATTTAAAAAACACAGCCTGCAGTCCAGCCTAGTTCAACCACAGTGTCTCTGAAATTTTAGCGCGACTGTTTGTTATGCTTCAATCATTAACAGCTTCTTACTTACACCAAGGAGCACATAATTTTTTGTTTACTGCAAGCAATTTTTAAATTGACGCATGTAGAATAAAATGATTTGATAAAATGTCCTGATTTTAAGATTCATCTTGGTAAGATTAAAATTTTAGATTTTATTGTTATTCCCAATGAACTGAAAGTATTTTATATTATTAGTCTATTTATAATATTTCTATATAATAATACTTAAATGATATGTTTTTTATTAAGCTGAAGCCCATTTGCAAAACTGGTTAAATGCAACTTTAATGTGTTGCATTTTGGAGTTGTCAAAAAAAAAAAAAATAGAAGTTTTTCAAACAAGTCAATTGACCCTGAAAGCTTTTTAATGTGTGATGGTCAAGAACCTCTGAGAAAACATAATTCTCCGCTGAGAGATCTAAGGGAAGCATTTCAGAACTTCATTAGGTGTTTCAGCCAGTTCAAACAACATCCATCTCCAAATATGTTCATGTCCACCTGCTCCACAACAGATATTAGTGTCTAATTTGGTCCTCAATTAAAGGCTATTAAAATGTGAGGCAGGAGAATTGGGGACATGTACAAGGGTAATTCCACTCATTACTTCCATTAGTCTAATTCACTTTCTTTGTTTGCTTTTTTCTTTGTTGTCTCTCGAGTATTTCTTCCACTGTGTTGCTTTTCAAATTTGAGATTTTGCTTCTCGTTTTTCCTTTCTGCTGTCCATTCGTCTTCCATAGCCTGTCCCAAGCCCATCTTTGCCAGCTCACGGTGGCAGAGAGACAGGCCCTGCCAGGGTGGTGGGCCCTGCTTGCTTGGTAAGAGCACAACCTGAAGTGTTATGACAAATATACAGGGTTATGCTGCCTTGTGAGTAGCAAATACTCGCCAACGTGTGGTGTGGTTGTTTTGAAACCCCTAAGATGTGCGTGATTTGCTTCATCGAGTGACATCAAGCGCATCTGAAATTGATTTTTAAGGCATTTAGATGTTCAGTTTGCTGTGCTTTCACCCTCTCCACGCCGCTCTTTTCTCTCGTCTGTCATCTGCTGTAGTTGTTGTAGTCGCTGTGATTGTCTGGTTTTGATGTCTGTTCTTCCCGGTTATTCCTCCCTTTTTAGGATTAGAGTTGGTTAGAAGTGGAAAGTAAAGATTCTCTTGTCTCCGACTACGTGAGATGAGAGCAGATGTTGCTGTGTGTATGCGTGTGTGTGCTTCCACACTCTGCTGAATTGTGTGTTGTGGAGGAAGGTGTTGTGCACGGTGCAGACACTAACTGTGTGCCTGTATGATTTCTACAGTATGAGTCATCAGGTCTGGGCCTTATCAGCAGCAGACTGAGAACCACACTGAACCGGATCCAGGAGAGCCTCATTGACATGGTAAGACTGGAATCCTTCTTCTGTCCTCCTCACCCTCTTTCCCGCTCGCTGTCTTTCTCCCTGTTTCTCTTCTACCCAAGCTTGGTACCTAATCGCCCGTCTCATTTT
Organism: Acanthochromis polyacanthus; assembly: GCF_021347895.1. Taxonomy (NCBI): domain Eukaryota; kingdom Metazoa; phylum Chordata; class Actinopteri; family Pomacentridae; genus Acanthochromis; species Acanthochromis polyacanthus. The sequence goes on along the minus strand of NC_067123.1, from coordinate 28,584,083 downwards.
CTGACACAAACATGCTCTCTCCACTGTACACCTCCTATCCGTATGCACCTCTTTATGGTTCTCCTTTTAGTTTCTATCCATCTGCTTCATCCATCCTGACCATACCATAGAATGTGTGGTCTTACTGTTGAGAGAGCCCACACCCGGTGTCGCCACAAAATGCAATAGGGGTCGTCATTATCTGGCCAGTGGTCACCCCCACACACACTGACACACACCTCTCTCTGTTATAGTGGGCAGACCGGGGTGGAGGTGTGTGTTATTCCATTAGGGCTCTCAATCACTACTTCCTATTAGTGTCGCACAGTCCACACTCTTCACTTTCTGTGTGATAGTGGATCTTTCTGCAGCCTGTCTCCCTCTGTTACATGATGATACAAGTGTCATCCCTCACTACTGCCTTTAATCTGGTGCCACATCTGGCAGCCTTCATGGACTGTTGCTACAGTAATGGTGTTGGAATTTTGCCTTGTTCATATTGTTTGTAGTGAGGAAAAACAGCAAATTGCATCCCCTAAGTCTTACTGCATGGAAAGTGTGACTAAATGGCTCACTTAACTCATATTTTAATCATTCTGCTTTAAATGTAAATGCGAACACCAAAGGTTGACCAGAAATCCGTTCACACACCAGAACAGGTCTGTTTTAGCAGCTCAGGAAGTTATGAGTTGAGAATTAGAAGATCTGGGGAAACTGGAGGTCAAGTCAGGATCTAATACCTACGAAACAAAAATATGAGTACAGACTGGAATATTTGATTAAAATCTATTCATTCTTATTAACTTAAGGGGACAAGTGTTTGTTGTTTCAACAACAGAATGGGCATTATGAAACAATTACATTTTCTATTAGAAATGACAGTATTATGCAGATAGAGAGTGAGGTCATAGACCAGACATTACAAGTCAGTAAAGAGTCACACATCTGCAACACATAGAGGTAATAAAGCTGTTCATGCTGGTTTTTGGGACATTGTCCTACTCCTTCTGAAGAGGAGTCATTGTTGGTGAAATTGGCAGAAATGTGAGGGACATGATCACACCTCCATCTAGAGCTCTCTGAAACAATTCCTGAGATGACAAAAAGAGTTTTTGACATTCGAGTGATCAGCGACGGCAGCATCCCGCGTGCCAACCGCCTGAACAAGCTGAACAGCCCAAAAACTTAATGAGCACAACTGATTAAATACAACCTTAACACTACAAATACAATTTTTAACATTGGCGTGCTGTTCATGTTTTTCTTCAGTGCATTTGTCATGTTCTTCCAACCATTTCTGAGTAATGTTTGCAGTGCTGAAAGAGGCTACTGCTATTATGGAATATAGCTGCAACAAAGGGATGTGTGTGTTCTGCATCAAAGTGTAGGTTGATGCTACATGTCAAAGTAACACCCACTTAAATGCCAGAACATATCAGAGCAACACAGTGCCTCTGCTGGCATCAGTCCAGCTCTGATGCTCACGTGCTCACTGTAGGAGCTTTCAGCGGTTGACAGGGGTCAACGTGGCCTGACCAGTCTCCCATATGCTGCAAGCTGTGATGCCTGTGTAGTCTGACACCTCTCTATCATAACCAGCAATAAGGGTTTTAGTAGCAGGCAGCTCTTCTTTGAGATGGGGCCAACCTTTTCTCTCCATGTTTGTGTGCATGTCAGTTTGCATTACTATTCAGGAGGGTCCGGTTGTGCAGCTCTGTAAATAGAGAACGTTAGCTCATCTTTATTTCAAACAAATATGAATCCTGGAGCTGCTGTATGGGACAACAAAGACATCAATATTGTTTTTGCATGGCTAAATTTTTATCATATGTCACAAATAGTGACTCACAATACTCCATCAGCTCTGAAAATGACGACAAAAATATATTATTTCCCCAGTGGCTGAATCCTGAATAACATTATTTTTTTTCATTTTCTGAGAACCTGCAGGGTTTTTTTGTCTGTTTGTATCAAATAATCTTTCATCTGTTTATTCATGTAGCACCACAGATCAGGAAAAGCTATTATCCTGTAGCTGTAAAAGTTTGAGCTGGCACTTCCCTTATTCATGGGTTTATGTTAAGTTATAAGTTTACAGTATGCATAATGTACGACATCAGAGTGTGTCAGGTGACTTTTACTGCCAATAACAACCTAATGACAAGCTATTGTGACAGCCATCAGTTCCGTCTCATCTTTAATGTATATCATATCAGAATATAAAGGAAGGCATTCTGAGTGAATTGTTTTGCAAACAGCATCCCCTTGGCATGCAGGAATGCTCAGCAGGGAGCACACATCATCTAAAGCATCTTTTTAAAACAAAGCATTGATTTTAAAGCGCAGCATAATGGTATTTTGCTGTGATAGCAGTGCTAGCAACTTGGCTGTAATGTTTATAGCTCAGCAGTTTGGGGGTGACCTAAGGAGAAAAACGAAACACAAAAAAGCAAAACAATCATGAAGGCAGACGGAATTAAACGGATAAAAGTCAAAGACACCAGAAAAGAATAATGAAATATCAAAACTTTAAATTGTGTTACACAGCAACATGTTTTCTACCCTCAGGGGGCAGTGCAGCAGCTATTTACACCAAGGTAATTTTCTGAATAAATTGTGAGCTGTTTTTTAAATGTCAGACAGGCTGCTGCTGACATGCTCGGTGCTCAGCAGCTGTCTTTGGAGAGTTTGTGTACCCTCTGAACTGATCAAATGGAAGCAGACGGACAGACAGACTAGATGTAGAGAGAACAAGACAACAGAAGAGTGTAATGCACCGAGGCATGTTTGGGTTTGTTTGAGAGACCATGAGTTCTCTCAGTAGACAAAACAGCGCTAAAACTAATCCCCGTGCTTGTGCATTTCGGATTAGCATAATCATATCACTTTGTGGCTGATTAAGAGCTATTTCAAACCACCTCAGAGGAAAGGCACAGCCGCGCTCTAACTACACCTATTCGCTTTCTCTAATGTATTGGCAAATGCTTTTAGTCTGTCCTTTCTCATATGCAAAACTATTTTAGCTCATCTCAATAAATCATTTAATGTTGGAAAAATGCCCTATTTTCCAAACTAACATAGCACTCCCTATTTTTCTTAGCTTTTTTTCATCTTTATCTTGCTTTCCTCTTGCTCTTCTGCGTTTCACATCAAGACCTGCACACATAAATCTTGCAAACTCACACACAAGAGTTAATGCATATTGTCATTACACTTTATTCCTTGTTTATCTTAGATGTGGGGGGATGATGAATCCTTCTTTTTTTCGTGTCGACAGTTTGCCTGAATATGAAAATGCACACGTATTCGGTACCGAAACTCCTCCACTTGCATATGAATACACACACCCACACACTCCAGAGATTGCGACAGGGTAGACCTCATTTGTAAACAGATTATAAAGTTAATTGCACACTGCATGTCAATTGAGCTGTCGAATCCTAGCGGCTTTGCTCCCCTGATTTGCCGTCACAACTGTTTGATTCAAAAACCAATGCACTGGTAATGACTCCGAGTCCCATATGAACACCAGTGACATTCCATCTCATCTGGTCTCAGGTACAATGTGATTTCAGTTTAAATTGGGAGCCCCACAGGGAAACGGTTAAAGGTGATCCACTAGTTTATGTTGTATTTTTCTGCCTCCTGTAGTCCTGATTACCTTTCTGAAACTCTTGTCGATTGCCTCGCTTTGAGTTTCCATTTCCAGTTCACTACGTGCAGACTTATTTCATTTAGTGTTTGGGACAGAAACTTTGGAGAAAGGCACAGAAGTGTTTTCATGTTCCACAAAACATTGTGCTGCCATCCAGACCAGTTTCATGTTGAGATTTGTTGTCATTACCTGAACTTGAAGAAGCTCTGGATTATTTTACTGAGAGGAAATCAGCTGCCAGGCAACGTAATCATTTACTTAAGATCTTTACTTAACAGAACTGGAATCCTTCAATGATCTTGCTTGGGTCAGGTTAAATGTCTGTGCCATATCAGGATAATGCCATGAACACCATCTGTGGCCATGTGGGTGCTGCCAGAAAGTTCAGCTGTGACAGCTGTTGAGAGCCGTTGCTGGAGGCAACATTGTGAGGAGAGCTGACAAAGGCCAACATTTGCAATGAAATGATTAGAAAGCCACCTCTGGTTCACTTATGTTTTACTTCTCTCCTTACTCAAGCCACTGGTATTTAATCTTTCAATCCATTTTTCTCACTCGTTCTTTCATATTTACCTCCATTTTTCCTCCTTCTGGCTTATCTCTTTGTGTTTTCGCCTCCTTCTTTTCAGCAGATTTGTGCCAGTGATTACATGCCTCTCAACTTTCAGCACAAACAACTGCGTGTATTGTTCCACAGCACATTGGTGCTTCTGACTGAATACACAATAGTGTGTTTGTGTGTGTCTTTATTTTACTGCTCACCATCAGCGCAGGCATTACGATAAGGAAATACCGCTTGAGATTACATTTGATTTGTTAATTTGATTTCGTTTTTCTGTTTGATTTCACTGTTAGAGATGATGAAATCAACCCACAATTGTGCGATGAGTTGTTTAGATGTGTGCATGTGTTTGTGTGTCCATGTGCCTCCTCATGGGTACTTTACTTTTGCGCAGAGTGGAGCTTTTTCAAACTTGGCACTGGAACAGCAGCGAGAAGTCGGGTAATTTCTGTGCTGGCACCAGTAATCTGGCAGTGAGGGCGCCTGCAGATATGTACACAAAGAGACACACTGACAGGCAACAAAACACACACACATATACCGGGATATTCTGTGTTACAATAGACAAATTGACGCATTCACACATTTGTAGTCCAACTGCATGACAGTGCGACATTGAACTCTGGCTGTCCAAGTCACTTTTTATGCTGTCTCCCAGCATCAGAGTGATAATCCCTAAGCATGTGTTGCGGTTTGCTACACTATCTTGGCACAGCCAACACATGCTGGCTCGTTACTTCTCATAAGAGGCACACACACACACATGCTACGTTTTCTTTCACGCACACACTGCACACTGAGCTCAGTCATTTGTTCTGCGTCTCTCACGAGAGCACATCACTGTCCACACTGGTCTCTTTGTTGTGGCCTGCTATCGTGCTCTGCGAATGGTGCAACATTCCAGAGGGGGTGTCCATTTGACAGGGATTATAGATCATAATTAAGCTCCATGGTGTGGCTGTTTATACTGTAGCTGTCAGGATATCACAAGAATTGACATTTGATTGGGATTTCAGAACACATGCACACACTGTGTTGATAGGCCCAGCTGCAGGTCACGCTCCTCAGCTTTAATGAGGAGACAGTTCATCCCCATGGATACAGTAACTCAGTTTGCTGTCTGCAACTTCTCGTCAATTTCTGCCAGTGACTCATCACATCTCCCACTGTGGCAGACACAGTGATGAGCAAAATCAGACACTTTTATGCACAGTTATGCTGGAAAGTTTGCGAACCCTTGAGAATAGTTTTTGTAATTTCTGTATTAATTTTACCTAAAACATCATCAGATTTCACCCAAGGCCTAGAAATAGACAAAAGAAACCCACTGAACAAATGAGACCCAAATAGTTTACTGTGTAATTTGTTTGTTGCCAAAATTGAATTAACTTTGTATATCTATGAGTGGCTAAAACCTGTGAACTAGGATTAGTGGTTAATTTAAAGCTGAAAAAGACTTTTCAGTCAGTGTGACAATAACGTTGAGGTGTGAATGGGCTGCCAGGCATTTATCAAAATCTCATTTTCACTGCATGCTTGTGGAAATGTATCATAGCATGAACAGAGAAGTTTTGAAGACCTCAGGCAAAGATTAGCTGATGCCCATCACCTTGAAAACGATTATAAAACCATCTCTTGCATGAGAGGTGAAACTTTTCCCAGTTGCTTTTTGCTGAGGCTCTGTGGATCACCTCTGTAAAGTCTGAACTCTACTGATCCTTTGCCAGATAAATTTTGTATGAATGGAGGAAACTGAAGACCCTTCTTACCCTTCAGAAGTGATCAGCCACCAAAAATCACTCCAAGAACAAAGCATGTAAGTCACAGGGGTCCCAGGGTAACTCCTAAGCAACTGAAGGCCTACCTTATACTGGCCAATGTTCATGTTTTTGAATCTACTATTAGGAGAATGCCGAATAACCATGTTGTGATCGCAAAGTTGGAAAGAGAAAGCCACAGTTCTCCAATAAAGAAGATTGCTGCCTGACTGCAGTTTGCTACAGATCATGTGGACAAGCCAGAAGCCTACTAAATAATGCTTTGTTGGCAGATGAGACCAAAATAGATAGTTTAGTTAAAATGAAAGATGTTCTATTTGGAGAAAGAAAAATAATGAATTCTTCATTTTCCATAAGAATCTGTGAAACACGGCGGTGGTGGTAGTATCATGGTTTGGGCCAGGATGGCTCACTGTCACAGATGGAGCAATGAATTGTGAATTATACCATCCATATTCCAAAGAAAATGTGTCCATGAAATGATTCTTAAAATAAAATGTCTCTAACAGCAAGATGACAACCTTATGCACACAAGTCTTTCTATAAAAGAATGGCTAAAGAAGATTTAAGTGAATGTTTCTGAATGGCCGAGTCAAAGTCCTGACCTTCATCCCTTCATCCAACAGAAATCTTGTGGTAGGACCTTAAGTGAGGAATTCATGTGAGGAAACCCACCAGTATCCCAGAACTGTTCTGTACACAGAAACTAAAATTTCTCCCAAATGACATGCAGGACTGAAACACTTAACCTTTAGGTGCAGTTATTGCCACATGAAGGGGTCACACTTGATACTGAAACCAAGGTTTGCATGCTTTTACAACTCAGAGATGTAATATTGGATCATTTTCCTCAGTAAATAACTGAACAAGTATAATATTTTTGTCCTATAATTTAAATCATTCTCCTTGTGTATTCTTAAGACTCTGATGATGTTTTAGACTATATTTATACAGAAGCATAGAATATTCTTAAGGGTTCACTAACTTTCAAGCACCACTCTAAATCTTTTAATAAGTATTCTGCTTTCTCTTTACTCCCCACTTCTGCTCCACACGCTTCGTTTGAATGAGTTCATGTTCAGATTTCTTAAACCAAGAGCTATTTCTTCCTGTGTCATGGTTGTTTTGTCATTCCAAAGCAGGTGAGCAGACCAACAGCTGTGGGGGAAGAAGTTGCCAGAAATAGGCTCATGTCATGCAAAATAAATGAAAGCCCTAATTCCATTTGACATTTATCTAATGAGAACCAAATTTCTAGTATTAGAGTGACAAAGAGATGCAATAGGATCCACTTGACAGTAATTGCCTGGCAGCCCGTCCATTCCACTTAGCCATAAATCTCTATGGAATGGATTGGAGAGGAGTAAGCAGTCAATCACGATAGATTGAGATACTTCAGCTGAGAGCTCACTTTTCAACTCCCAGCTTGAAGCTTTCTTCATGACAAGTGTGATTAAAGAATTAGCAAGTGGAGAGAATTTACTGAACCTTTCAATTTAAGGATTTTTTTTCTTTTTTGCTTGGAAAAATCATTTAAAAGTTATCAAGCACTTTTAAGTGTTTGTGTGCGAACACCTGTTTTCATAAGACCACAAATTATTAGGGACGTGCCTTTAACCAATCAATTTTACATTTTTGGAGGGCGCAGGAGATGTATTTGTTTTGTTTAGTTTCAGTATAATCACTGTGACAACTAACTCTTGGTCTTAGCCTTGTTTGTTGGCTCCACAAGCCAAATGCACTTGAAAACCACACTGCCTGTCCAAAAAAAAGTCACACACTCTATTATTTCACTGGACCGCTTTTAGTTTTCAGGACGACACACATTTCCTGTGGCGTCGTTTTGATAAGCTTCTGCAATATCACAGCATTTATTTCTGTCCAGAGTTGCATTAATTTTGTACCAAGATCTTATATTGATGATTATAGCGTCGGACCGCTGCATAAAGTCTTCTCCAGCACATCCCAAAGATTCTCAATGGGGCTGAGGTCTGGACTCTGTGGAGGTCAATCCATCTGTGAAAATTATGTCTCCCTGAACCATTCATTCACAATGTGTGCCCCATGAATCCTGGCATTGTCATCTTGGAACATGGGCATGCCATCAGTGAAGAAAAACTCCATAGATGGAAGACCTGGTCATTCAGTATATTCAGGTAGTCAGCTGACCTCATTCTTTGGGAACATAATGGTGCTGAACCTGACCAATCCCAGATCATAACCCTAACCCCCACAGGCTTGTAGGAACTAACCATGATGAGTGCATTCCTTCATCTGCCTCTCTTCTTACCCTGATGTGCCCATCACTTTGGAACAGGGTAAATCTGGACTCATCAGACCACATCACCTTCATTCAGTGCTCCAGAATCCAATCTTCATGCCACCTAGCAAACTGAAGCCTTTTTTTCTGATTAGCTTCGCTGATCAGTGGTTTTCTTACGGCTACACAGCTGTTTAGTCCCAATCATTTGAGTTCCCTTTCACTATTAAACATAGCTGTAAAGTCATCTGTTGATTTCCTACAGTCATCTAAGAGTTTGTTACAATCACATTTGTTCTTTGAAGATGATGGTTCACCACCATCCTTCCAGATTTTCATAATACGTTGGATGGTTCTTACCCTGATTTTAGTAGTTTCAGAAATCTCCTTAGTTATTTTTGTTGCTTGATGCAGGCCAATAATTTGAGCCTTCTGAAACTGATTATCTTTTCCACAACCACGGGATATGTCTTCCGAAACGGTTGTTTAAGAAATGAGAAATTACTCACTGTATCAGCTAAGGTTAAATAAATTGTTGCCTGTTTAAACATATTTATCTCTGCAGTAATTATCCAATGGAAGGCTCTTACCTATTTGCTTAGTTTCAATCTAAGAGGCATCTTTATTTATTTTTTGTTGGACAGACAGGGTATTGTAAAAGGAGAAAATTATCAAGTATGTGACAACTGAAACCAGCCACTTATTTATTTTTTGGAATTTCTGTTTAAAAATGACCAAAAGGATAAGTTATGCAAAAATGTTGCCAGCCTCTCATAAACCTAATGTAATGACAGGCACAAATGTAGGTGGTTTGTTAGAGTTTAATTAAATTTATCAGTCTGTCCCCTGATAGAAAATTAACTGGCAAAATTTTTATAATGAACCAGTTGTTAAAGTAATTTTCACAGCAAAACTTCCAGGGCAATGCACTGCCTCAGGTTTCTTAAATGTGTGAATTTGTTAGTTCTTGATGTCTGCTGTGACAGGAAAGTGAGTGCCTTTGGGTTATGAATGTTTTTTGTGTGTCCATTGCTGCTGACAGAGCCTAAAGCACTCACCTGAAAACTAGCTCGGACCGCTACCCAAAATCATGCTGCTCAACAAATCACCCAGTGGACCTGCAGGGAAAACCTGAGAAAAATACAGATGCTTGAGCAGAGGTGGGCCCTGACTCAGCACTTGAGAAAAACTGAGAATTTGTTGGAGCCAACTGAAACCCATCACCTGCATTGCAGTGACCTCGGGGAGTCAGGAGCTACAGTTTGTTTCCAGGGTGGGTTTTCTGCATTAGTTATGTTTGCAAGCTGCTGGATCCGAGATCTTGAGCAGTTTTGCATTCAGTAGCAGGCATGTTATGTAGAGTTGTAAGTTCAAGCAGGAGGTGAAGCTGTAAGATGAGAGGAGGCTTATAGGATGTTTCCCTGTGGGGCTGCAATCCTTTTCCTGAGAAGAACTGTTCATCCTGATTGATATAAAGCTTTAGTGCCATTGCTCCCTAGGGAATTAGGGAAGGGGAATTACATGTCTCATGTGAATATCATTAAACACAGCAGAATCTCATTATACTTGAGCTGAACACACAGAAATTGAACATATACTCACAGATTGATCTGTTTTAACTGCTTGTCCTTTTTAAGAATAACTTTCAGCAGGGTAAATATCTCAGATCTCTTCTCTTTGATCTGTTTGAGAAAAAACAGCAGGGGCCGATCATCATCAAACTACCACTGTTTTTTAGTGGTATTCAAAGCTTTGCTCTTATCTGTTTTGAAATCCCTCCTTGGATGTTCAATTTTATAAGTTTCCTTTTCATTGGGCATTCCAGAGCTTGATTTCTAATCATTACGCAAGACAGAGAAGCATCCCTGTCTTTGATGCTTGATGTCTTTATACTTAATAATGCTGTAGGTCCACATGGGGAAACCGTTTTGGCTGTAATACCTCGTAGTCAGAAACAAAACTTGTTTTCCCTTTTGCCTCTCCACAGAATACAAAAGTCCTCAAGGACACCGAAGTGGACATTTAGGCAAGCTGTTCTATCTCAACTACTCCATGTTAGCAAAGCTCACAGAAATAAGTAAAGAATTTCCTCCCAAAGGCTCTAGGGTGTTTCTGCTGCCAAAATGCGAATCAAATTATAGTTCAGCTTCAAATCACTGCAGTGAAGTATCTATTGGCGTGAGGCTTTTCTGGCACACATTGGATTTTCTATAAATCCCAGAAATAATTTTTAAATATATGAACTCTTGTTGAAAGGTGCCTTTCTTACTTATTGATCTGTTTTGTACCGCTGATATGTATTATTGATTATCCCTGAAGTCTTATCAGTGTCTGGTGATAAGGACCAGGAGAAGGAAACTGCAGCATCTGCACTGCAAGCACAAAAAATGACTACTAAAAAATTAAACGGAGAGCAGAAAGAAGACCATATGCAAAAAGAAACACTATCGGATGTGTTTAAATATATAAACGGAGGCACTTGATGTCAAGTTATTATCTCTGACCATCATTAACTTAAAAAAAGCTGTCAGATATTTTAGGATCAATAAAGAGACAAATCAAGAATGTATTGTATTGAACGTAATGTGTAATTATCTTAAATTAATAGACTTCTATTTAGTTTGAATATTTGATGCTTGATGTACAGTACATCATAATAATAATGTTTCTTTTCATGTGGTTAAACAGTTTAACTTCTGTGATGAATTTGAGAGCATTAAATAGGTGCAGAAATCTGTCTTTCATACCTTAGCATTTAGGTTTCTGAATTATTTTAAGGGTTGTCATTAGACTTTGAACAATTGATTGCTCAGTCAGTTTGTCAGAAAAGTAATTGCCAGCTATTTAAAAAAAAATAATATATATACCGGGCTTTGCAAAAGTTCTGTTACACTCGGTTTCGTGATCTTTAGAGACGTTTACATGTCGGAGTGAAAAATTCCATTAAATAAACTGAAAGTTCTACCTTATAGGCAGGTGTCCTTAATACAATTTTTTTCTCCGGTGAAGTTTTATCAAAGTGGAAGTCAAAAGAGTTGAGATATCTGCTCTCCTTTGTGCTGAACATCAGCCGGATGACCGTCCACAGAGTCGCGGAGAGGCTAAAGAATGGTGAAGATCTTTCAGGTCTACACCTGATACAACTTCACCGGAGAAAAAAATTGTATTAAGGACACCTGCCTATAAGGTAGAACTTTCAGTTTATTTAATGGAATTTTTCACTCCGACATGTAAACGTCTCTAAAGATCATGAAACCGTGTAACAGAACTTTTGCAAAGCCTGGTATATATATATATATATATATATATATATATATATGTGTGTGTGTGTGTGTGTGTGTGTGTGTGTGTGTGTGTGTGTGTGTATGTCTTCAATGATAGAACAGTGAATGGGAAACAATAAGCAATTTGAAGATCTCAGCTTGGGCTATAGATGCCCCTGTAGTCATAGCTATCGCTGAATAATATTAATGTCTTATAACTCAAAGGTTTGAATTTCTTTAGTACGCTTTGCCTATTATTAAGACTCATCTGGGGGCAGAATGGTCTCATTTAAAATAAAAAAAAAACTAACAAAAGGCTGAATCTATCTGTCAGAAGTTTTAGTCTTTTTTTACTCATCGTTTAGCAAAACGGTCTTAAAGTGGTTCATTAACTTGAGGGCCACTTCACAATGCCAGAGCCAGACAGATAATTAAAACGTGGTGAGCTCACAAAGACAGGAATTGTTCTCTCCCACCCAGCCCTGCTTTTTGGCTAAATTGTGTTACTTCAGATTATGCTGAGCGGTCCGACTCCCACACAGATATTTCCTTTTCGATAATGCAATGAGCAGAGGTGAATTTTTTCTGTTCTGACCTTGCCAGCGAACTCTTTTTCTAGATGGTAAAGTATCTGAAGTGTAGTCAAATGGAAGACTCTTGGTATTGATGTTGGTATGACAAAGCTGAAGTAGGAAAAGCTAACTAGCTGCTGCTTGGCCATGCTGGCAAAGGGCTTACAGTTAGCACAAGAGAAAATAAAAAAAACTATCCTTAATGCTGCTATTAAAAACTCCACTACTGCAGCTAAATATGGTGGGTGTATTTATGTTTTTCTCTACGATGAAAGCAGGAATCGTTCATTTTTTTTATGGTATTTTTTGGCATGTTAGCTTTTATGGAACTGGAGTACACTGAGCAGAGACAAATGTGGGGAAAGAAAGAAATAAGACCTTGTAAACATAAATAATTAATAAAATTACTGCTGTTGTTTCTTGTCCCTAAATGCGTGCAACTCTTTCTTTGGAGACACTTACATGCTGCTATTTGATGCTAGATATTTAATAAACTCAGAGAAAACAGCTGGAAGCAACAAGGTAAACTTCAACTCCTGTTAAAGTTTTGTCTAAACAATGATTGCATTCATTATGAGTGAGTTTCATAAATCTGTTCTGTCCTCACCACAGGTAAATTAGATTATTTGGAACGATTCAATTTGTAGCCTAATAGTAGCGTAATTTAAGGGCAAAATGAATGAACAAGGATATTTTTGTGTGGTTTCGGCACACAAACTGTATCGTTTAGGCTCTCTGTGATGTTTTTGGGCTAATATTGGTGCTAAAATGTGGAAAAAGGCTTCAAATTGGCATAGGTTCTGACTTGTTTCATGCTGAAAATGATCCGTTTTACTAGGTCAAACCTAATAAAATTTACAGATTATTTTCAGCATCATTTTGCACAGTAAGGCTCAAACATCAAAGAGAGGTAACAATGACCAAAACACATTTTTGTAGTATTTTATCTGATGATATTTAGGTAATGTTGCAGAGTACTGGACTGTGAAATGATGGTGATGACAGTAGTGGGAAATTCTGTCCGACTTGCTCCAGGTGTTATTGAAGGAAAATCTTAATTATCATGTTATCAGTGAATACCTCCTATTACAGCTGTTCTAGTTACATAATATAAATCATCGCAGAGAATGCTCCCAAGCTGTTGCATGAAAATATTCACTGTTCATTAATCAGACAGGCTGCTCTACAGTAGATTCAATTAATGGCACCCATTTGAAGGATGTGTATTGAATAACTTAGTGGAGAATTTGGACGGATCACATCTGCTTTTTTTTTCCTTTTTGAAAATGCTCTAGTGGACATCAGTGGACTGCTTATTGTCCATCTGCACCAGTGTTGGACAAAATGTACTCTGCAATACAGCCTACTCAGAGGAAGCCAACCTTGTTTATTGCCTTCAGGGCTTCAAATCTACTTTTGGCCTCAGTTGCTAATGTGCCTGTTGGCCTGTTGAGTAATGAGCCGTTCATAAATTTCCCAAACCAAATCATGTAGTGATGAAATGGAATCAAAATGTCTAGAACAGCATCTCAACAACGTTTTATTACAGAATAAGCATATTCCGTATCATTTCCCAGTTAATATTGTTCTCTATTTTCCTACTAAGTAGACAAAATTGAACCTTTTAGTCAGAGGGTAAAGAAGCCTTACTTTTTGTATTTTATGTGTCTAAATGACTTTCAAAATAAAGGCCAGTTTTACATCCAGTTTTTGTCAAGCATCAACCTTTGGTGCTGAAAATAGAAGCCAACATTAGTGCCAAAAACTGCATTTCCTTGAGTTGTCACTTGATCATGGGTACAAAAGTGAGTCAAACCCTGAAGATCCCAATGTTAAAATGTCCAACTTTCCAGCAGAAACATATTTACACCCTGGTACAAAAAACTACTTACCTGTTAATGACAACTGTACGGGGAAGTTTTTATACAACTCACTTGTTTACATTGCAGTAGGGCTTAAAATTATACATTATTAGGATTTGAGTGACAGTGATTTTCAGATTTAGGGGAAACAAGTCGAATACTGCCAAAGTAAGGATCACCAGATTTACCTTGAAGCCTCATTATTCAAAATGTTTCAACCATTTTAAGATACCAGTGCCACAGCACCAATAGCAGCAGCAGACACAACAATGGCTTCTTACGTTAGAATTAGAATGTGAACACAGTAAAATTGCAGCTTTTTACCCTCTTCTCTTGTCTATAGAGGCATATACTCATTGAATAACAACTATGTGCTGCACACAGTTTTCATTGTAATTGTTCAACAAACGAAATGCTTCCCAGCTTTTAGTGTGTTTTAGTAAAAATGCGGTGAATGTTAGAGCGGTAACACACCATTAAATTGCTTCATGGGGCGATAACAGTGTTAAATTTGGTGTTTTTATTTTTAGGAGTCGGGCTGCCATTGTGTTTAGATCACAGATTGTGCCTTTATGTCATTCGGATACAGTGTTCCTGAGTGAGTTGTGATATGAGTCAGAGATGTCTGAATCTCTGCAGTTCGGTAATGCAGACCGGCCAGTAGTAGATGAAGTGCTTACAGTGGTCATGGGGGCAAAATGGTCCAGACATCTAGTAGAAATAGTTTAACTTTCCATAAAAATATTCTCTCATTGTTTGCCATGGCTCACTAGGCTCCTTGATGATATATTTTGGTCTTCATTTCTTGTGTTTTCGCAGAAATCACTCACTGCCAGCGCCTCAGGTTAAACTGAGTCAAAACCTGATGATCATTTACATTAGCACACTGTGAGGTGAGCGTCTTCTCAGTGAGAAATGAAAACAAGAATATTTTCCTTGCAATCACCTGCCAAATTGATGTCAGTTCTATATATAAGAAACTGCCTCTGGGAATTTGTAAAATTTCCTCTGAGAAGTTGTGTGATTTGTGAATATCTTCTGAGTGAACAATGTGTACTCAGTTTTTGGCTCCGACTCTGAGACTGCTGTGGCAAATGCAGCAAATGCAATTTGAAAGTGTTTCACAGTTTTACTGTGCTTGGATGCACATGATGCATTTTTTCAAAGACAAAATAATTCAAATGGCTTTCATAACGAACTCCAAGCAGCGTCTCATAACCACTAACACTGGATTTGTGTTAATTTGGCCTTCATTTCTTTTCATTTTCTCTTTGTGAGTTGGAAACTGACAGTGAATCGACTCATTATTGGCTTCAGTGTCACTCTAACAAAATCAAAGCTTAATCTTGTCATCATTTATCACTTTAAGGCATTTATTTTCCAAAAATGCAACAAGAAAGAATTGTTTTTGTAACCAATTAAACCTCTGAACCCCAAGTAGTGTCTGGGCGGGACAGGGTGGAGTTCTGACTAGTCCCAGAATTGCTGCTATGTGGCTCACAGCTCAGTCAGTAATGGTCTTAGAATTGGGCTGGAGAGCGTAGTAATTTTAGTTTTTCATAAAATCTGACTTGTGCAAATAATATATTTTTGGTGAATTATTAAATGAGGTGTTTAGAATAAAGTGATTTGGATAAAATATCACAATTTTAAACTTCGAGTTGTTCAAGTTTCCAAAGTATCGAAATGCCACAGACAAGTAGTTCAAGGAATGAAACAAATGTGAAAATCTCAAAAAATCCTTTCTTTTCTCATAATTTGTGGTTCTGGTAAATGTTGATTTATTAAGGTTGATTTATTAGGATGATATGCATTGTAATCCTGCTGGTGGTTTTAAGGGTTCAGATGGTTAAATTAAGCTGGGCAACTCATCAATAAATTACAATTTTATCGCTAATGTGCTGTGGGAATTAACTTTTATTTTATTAAAATACCTGAGCGCAATGCTACGCCTCACATTTTAGCAACAGATAGACCCTCTGCACACATACACTGTTTGCACTAGACCTTTAAAATGCAGTTTCATTATTTATCTCAGTGGGACAGCACAGAAAAATTTAAACTCCTTCTAAATATCTTCAGCAGCTGTGGGATATAAATCACATGAATGTATGATCTCTTCACTGTAAGTCATGCTATATGGAAATGTCTACCTCATCCTCCCTTTTTCAGGCCCATGTATGTCTGTGAAGTATCTATCTCTGACTCCTCATTGCTCCAGTATGACATTCTTTTGCACGTACTTGGCGATGCAGCAGGCACATGGTGTTAGTTTGCTTTCATCACACTAAAGCCATCTCTCATTTGGATTGATTGTCATCATAAAACGTAATTGTTTGTGGGGTTGTATCTTTCAGGATATTAAGTAACAAACAAGCAACACTAAAGATAATTTCAGTCAGTCCGTAAAGATGAGTGAAGCTGATGTCTTTATATCTAAATCTGAATCATGAAGTAAAATTTTTTTTTCCTGTTTTCTGGTAAATAAGAGACCTCCAGCAGCTGCAGCTCGTTGCACACCAACAGCATCATACATTTTAGTTCTTGAGTCATAACTGTGTCACAAACTGGCTTTCATCACTGAGAGGTATTCTGGAAGTAAACAAACAGTTGCTACAGGATTAAAAAGACAAATGAACAAAGAAGTGTAATCTCTCCTTTGTGTGAATTAATTTATGGGAACAAATAAGCGTCCTGATCTCAGGCATGCTAAAAGCATTTAAATTGTATTCAAGTACGTGTATCCATTCTATTAACATGCTAGATGTTTCCTAAAGTGTCAGACATCATTTGCATGTTTATGACCAAAAATCACTTAAAATATGCAGGGCAGCAGCAAATTATGTTAATGATATTATAGACTATCAAATTATGTTTGCTGTTGTGAGCATGTAGTAGTGGTAGATCAAGCATCTCATAAACTAATAAACATGGAGTTGGCACTCGGGGCTGAGGGTATATCAGCAAAGAGGAAAAGCTCTGTTGAAAGCTGTCGAATATTGCGTTTGCACTCTCCTTCTGGCTTCAAAATAGAAAAAGTCGACGCATAAAATCTTAAATGTCATGGATGTTGTTTGTTTTTTCCTCTTGTCTTTTTTTAAAATAAATTGTGTTTTTTGTGTAGCTGTTGCTTTTATCGGAAGAATCCCTGCAGAGTTTTGTGCATTTTTGAAAAGAAACGCAACTTTTCTCCCAAAAGTCTTACCGAAGCCTGTGTTTATGCTGAAAGAGCACACAGTCAATGAAAGGTCAAGCCTCATGTGGAGTGATTAAAAATAGACCAAACCACACTTTGCTGTAATGTCAGACTGACACAGCTGAAGCTTTAGTGATTTGATTAATATAAAGCAGAATTTCCAAAGACTGTCACGACTTTCAGACTTAAAACCCAAGGACAGAAGTCAGTATAATATCAGATTATTAAATTTAACACCCAGTAATGTTCTTTTTTTGATTAACTGTTAAATATCTTAAATGAATGAATGTTTTTTTAACTGACGGGTAAAAGTCTTCTCATATTGCTTCCTTCCCTTGAGTGTACTTGGAGGCTGGCTTACATATAAAGAGGTGTTTTTCCTCTGATGGCATGTTGTTGCTTCATACTGAAAACCCCTTGTTTTTGTACCCCCTGCAAGCACCGTGTTCCCAGCAGATGCGGATCTGAAAGAAACTAGTCAAAGACATACTTTTTGAAATCAAAGTTTTGACACCGTAAAGAGACTACAGCTACGTTTACAATACAAGTGCAGGTGCATGTCTTGACCATAGTGTGGCACCAAAAGAAAAACAGCAGAAATAATATTCAAGTTGTCTGCAATCTTTCTGCAAGTTTCCGCTCTCCTGTGACGTCACCCTCACAAATGGCCACCAGACGCTGCTACACAACAGTTTGTCCTGGTCCAAATCTTAAATCTCTTGTTGTTAGAAGTGGGTACTAATGGCCTTTCTGGATTAACTCCATTACCACAGCACATTTGTCATGTTGATGCGCAGTAACGTGTTTGAAATGTTGGGGTCTGTCCTTATTTTTACCATGTTTGGTGATCTAGCTGATATACTTCAATCTGTATATAGATTTTTGGATAAGAATAAACATTCGCTTTGGCAGACTAAAACTGTTTTGAGATACAGAAAATAGTAAAGTTGCTATTTATTAAGGACCTTCTTCTAAAGCTTTATTTTCCCCCATAAAAATCATGACATTTGAAAGTGTCAGACATTAACATATTAGTGCTGTACCTTCATGCTGCAGCACGTTTGTGAGCATAAACATACATACTTGAAACAATAGGCAGACTACATTAAGTATCTTTATCCTTTAGTGATTAAATTCTTAAGTAAAAAAAAGGGCATCTTTAACTCGGAGCTGCAGTGGTTCTGCCTTTCCCTGAATTTAGAATAATTACAATCTCAGCAAGTTCAGCTGTGCACAAGCCAGGGTGCTTTGGTGAATGCTGTCAAAGGAAAGAAAGCTGCAGTCACAGTTAGCAAAGAATCAGTGTATAATTTTTATTGATTCATTTTTTCATTGAGCACATTGCAGAAGACGTAAATGTGTTCTGAGTGAATCATACAGTAACAGTGGGCAAGATTTTAAATCTTGTTTCATAGTCATAGAAGATCCTAATGCTTTAAATCCAGACAATATTGTAATGAGTAACTTGTATTCAAAGCTAAAAATAATATTTAATTTTACCATCTGTGCCGCTGAGGAGTGTTACATTTCATTTTAATGTCTTGTTTTATTCATGCTCCTGAGTTTAAAATAGTAATACTAATTTATACTTTTGCAGAGCGTTGTTCTTGGGAGAGATATATTGCATTCTCTATTGGGAAGCCATCTGATTCTCACCACTGTAAAAGTAATATGGTGCAAGTTGTAATCTTCTCTATGATTTTCAGACCGATGATGATTTCTGCAACACCCAAGGTTTGAGTGAATGCTGTGAGATAAGTCAGGGGTTCTGGAGAGGCTGCAGTTATCACACAAGAGGCGACGATAGTTCAAGGCAGGCCTGAACCATAAATCGTCTCCAGAGCTGCATACTGTGCATTTTTGTAGCGCTATGTAAGCTGGGCTGTTTATACGTCTTCTTTTAGTGAATAGACGGCTGTTAGAGGCACACAAGGTGTCATCTTTTTAAAACTGTGCACATCACTGTCTGTTTTATGTTTCACCTTTAGCGCAGATAATTTGTTCATTGAATGAACTTTCTGTCTTGCTTTCAGTGATGATCAACTCAAGGCGTGAGGGTCTTTCATCAGACAAATGTTTTTTTTGGATGAATATGGAGTGATGTCACCATTCATGTGTACATTATGCTTTGATTTACACCTTAATCCTTCTTTTAAAATAGCTCTTTGGCTATGTGGTGTAAAAGCTTTCCACAGCTCATCTGGAATTAGTGCTTGTACACAGTATTACATCCAGGTTCCACTGGACTGCAGTGAGTAAGTGGACGATATGGTCCAGCATTAATAGCTCCCATTTGTTCATTACCTGCGTAATAGCTATTGATCTGCCAGGGGCTGTTTCAGAGGGCTGTACAGCTGCAGAGTGCAAAGCTCCATGTGCCAATATGATACATTATGCCACCAAGACATGCTTCATAGAAAATAATATGATCTGCCCTCCTGTA
Source organism: Acanthochromis polyacanthus (assembly GCF_021347895.1). NCBI lineage: Eukaryota > Metazoa > Chordata > Actinopteri > Pomacentridae > Acanthochromis > Acanthochromis polyacanthus. Next base: position 28,564,513 of record NC_067123.1, on the reverse strand, counting down.
TGGAATCTCAATGACTTTTTATGCAGATACAGATTATTGTGATTGATGGGAAGGGAGTTGGGCTAAAATATTTCTTTTTCTGTTTCAATTGTTTTTCAAATGAAGGGATAAAAGGATTGCTGGATGGTAGGTTGTATTAGAATATATCAAAAGGAAGATAAATGCTGCCATTTGGGGAGTGTTTGGTCAGCAGAATTTGTTTGAGTATGTGTGCTTTGGATGTGACTGAGTTCCACAAGGGTGATTGAATTTCAGATTATGCTTACATCTACATCGCTGTTCTGTCAGGTTAACTGGAAAAGGACAACGCTCTTACACAGCAGCACTTCAGACAAAAGCAGAACAGAAATTCACGAATAACACCGATAAAACAAAAAATACATTTGTTCACGTCTCTGTGCTACTTCAAATACTATTAACCCTCTGATCCCCAACCAGTTTGTGGGCTACTTTTGCTGCTGTCACATTTATTTCTACTGCAGGCTCATTTTTCACTGTGATAGAAAGTCCTGCACCTCTTTGGAAACAAAGCACCCATGGCTGGAAGTATAACGGGTTCAAGAATATCTTTGTGGCCATAACATTGTTAAAAAAAATTTTTTGCAAATACTGGACAAAAGGTGACTCTGCATACTAGATATTTTACTGCTTACATTCTTGATTTGTTTCTATCCTTGTCTCCTATCTGTTCTGTGTAATCACAGCCTGCAGTTCAGCCTAGTTTAAAAAAAAAAATCACTGAATTTTTCTGAGGTGACTGTTGGTCACAAATGATTTCACATTTGCACAATGATTTTTTTTGTCTCTTACAGAATCTGTTTAGAGGAAATTGTTATTTTTTTTGGCAAAATTTAAATAAGAGATGTGCAATACAGTGATTTTGTTGAAAAATCACAACTTTAAGCTTCTGATGTGAGAAAGTTAAATGTTGTAATTTTGATGACTTTTCAAAAGATTATCTGTCTTTTAAGATCACAGATGTGTTTTGGGGTTTATATGAGTTAATAAATAGATTTGCAAGCAACCATAATGCAGGTATTATATGTATAATTCACTTTATCAAGTATGTCTTAGTTTTACTTCTCCCAAAACTGAAAAGGCAGGAACGTAATGTCCATTTCTGACTCGGCATCCTCACTTACCTGTCCATCTGGGCTTCTTTCAGGAGGCTGGCGGGGAGAATGCAGGAGTCCATGGTCCAACAGAGGACAGGAAGGAGAAGGTTCCCAGCCCCCACCTCAGCCAAATGGTGGTCCTCACTAGCAGTGGGACTCTGTATGGACTGGCACAGAGGGTTGTGGCCACTGAGTCCCTGTAAGTAGTCTCTACACAGCACTGGAAATATTTTTACTCAGAATCAAAATATTCTGCAAACGAGTCAACTATGTGAACATGCAATACACAATTTAGTGTCCATGAAGTAAGAAAGTTAATGCCACATTAATACAAGTCCAATCAATTTTGGACATTATTCATCTGATATGGACAAAAATGCATCACTGCTATATTTGTGCTTGTTTTATGTACTTACCATGCAATATGTGTTGCCCTCTCTCAGATAACAGAAGCTATAGACATTAAAATTCATTGTGTTAATCAAAGCTTCTCCCTGATCAAGTTAAAGAGGCTGATTGGTACTCACTGCACCATCTCAGGATGATCATAATGTCATTAGACGGCATCATGCAGTCTTGCCCTTAAAGATTTGCACAACCTGCTTTGTGTGTTGTGTGTGAACGAAGATATTTTACCTCGAAAGTTTTCTTCTCGTAGCCTTTTCTTTGTGTTAAACCTTCATAGTCAATCATGCACTAACAAATGCATTTTCTTTCTCTTGTTCTGTCTGTATGGTTTTTCTCCCTCTCTATCTTTGTCTATTACATCTCTACTCTCTACCCAGTGATGCCCGTACATAATTAGGTTAAGCTATGTGCTGACAACTTTTAGACCCTGAGAGGTCTGCAGTGTACGAGAGCTTCATAATGAAAGACTTTAAACCGGAGGTTCAGACACCACCACTGCAAAAACGCTGAAAGGGCTCCATTCTTCTGCAAAAAGTTTTTCTCGTTTTTGAAGCAGGCAACAAGCTTGGAAGAATAATGAAAGTAAAAGAGCTAAAGTGCAGAGGTGAAGCTAATTCATGGGTGAAATTTGAAAGAAATGATTCTCTGCGGAGAACAAGTACTTCTGACTAATTCTGGGCAGAATTGCAAGTAAAGTTTTTCTGTTTTAAAAAGTTTTATTAGAAAAGGCAGCTAACCTTTGTGTCTATTCTGAGGGCGTCTGACGTCTTCAGCATGCGTCCTTTTAAAAATCATCTCTGGAGGTAGAAGCTTTTACAGAGTGTTCAACAGTTACATGCACATATCAATAATGTGTCAGAAACTTCTGAGCACCAATGAGCTCTAACAGCATCTGACCATTTTGCTTTGTTTCATCCTTCTAGTTGTTGTTCAGGTGCCGTATTTATAGAAGCGTGATCAAATCCAATTTTTTTTCCTCCCTGCACACTGCACTGCTGCTGAGGTAAACACAAGCTGTTCCAGCAAACCCTAATTTGATTTTATCTGCTCCATGAAAAGAGCAAAAGTGCAGCGGACTCATTCATGGGCTTCTGGTTGTATTTAATGTGGTGCTTTTAGATCTAGTGTTAACTAGATTGCACTTACTGTTATTAGATTTTGTTTTTAATATAAAGGTCTTTGGGTTTCCAGCATTAAGTGTTGCTTCCTTACGAATCGTCCGTGGAGCGTCTGCGTATCCCGCTTTTGAGCTGATTCATCTGGAAATTGCGTACACCAAAAGATTATTTCACATAAAAACATCCTACCACTTAGAATAATAATCATTTATCTGTTTAAAACAAATGCCTTCAGACGGAGTTTGCTGCAAGACGACACCAATAATTCGAGAGGTTTCGAAGTGTAGACAGAAATATAGAGAAAATTAGCTGATTGTTAATTAAAATTGTTCATCGGTACTTATTTATATCCTCATATCCTTACATTACAAACCCTCAGACTCTTATATTTCAAACCTTTGCTCCCGTATACGTATATACCCTCAATGTTTAAAATAAATATGTAATAAGCTGAAAGTTTCTATCAGTCTTCTGTTATTTACATAAACACAGGTTGCAGTTTAGCTTAGTGTTGTAAATAGCATTTTAAATATTGCATATGTCATTTGATATGTAATGAGAAACTGCAGTGGAAAAGTGGAAAAGGAAGGTTTTTAATTTATTTAAGTACTAATAAGCCCACTCTATATATTGAGGTCAGAGTTCTGTAGGGAAGTTATGGGCTTTTCCTAAAAGGCTGATGATGATTGGATATTATTGTTCATAAATTTGGAATAAGCAACATTTCTCTAATTGTTGCTTTTGTTCTACGAAATCTGTGTGATTAGTTTTTGTGTTTTTATTAGTGTGGTTTATTTTTATGGTCTATTAGTCTGAGTGTCTTGTAGTGTTCTTTTTTTTTTTCTCAGCACCAGCATCTTTTTTTCAGTTGCAGTGAACAGAGAATGCAACCGCCTGAATACAAGCACTGTGTCTTTACCGAGCTGCTTTAGTGGAGCCACTCGGTTCAAAATCTGAACTTTTTGGAGAGGCGCTGGTATCATCACTGTTACTCCTTTATAGGAAACCAATCATATGGGTGGAACCCATCACCCTGGTGAACAAAAAAATGAGAAATGAGCTCACTTTGGTCATGTTTATCTATCCTGAAACAGTAGTGATCACAACAAGGGGTAATGCTCGTCTATTATACAACTGCACTTAGATTCGTGATATGTTGTCAAGCTGCTGTTGTCATAGAAACAAACCCAAGCACTTTTTTGCTGAAGTGCTGGGATGAAGTGCTCCCCATCACCCTGCCAGAGAAAAACACTACATGGAAATGCACCCCAAGTGGTCTGATCTTTGTTCTGATCTCTGCAATCCTGTTTGCTCATCAGCGGGTTAAGGAACACATAAATATGCTGTTCTGGTGCCTCTAAAGAAGATGCTGTCGTTCACTTCATTGCTGAATGAATTCAAACCAGAACTGGGTTCAAGGGCCAGTACAGCGTGTGAAGGCCGCTCATGAAGCTTGTTGAGTTGTTTTCGTCTCATAAATTGCATTCTCCAATCTTTGTTCCTGACCTGAAACTGTAATGAAATCGCTTCTCTGAGCGTTGCTTGCCGTCCTCGTTAAACTCTGGGCTCAACTCTGAACTTCAGCCCTGTCAAAGCTGCTCCCTCAGTTTTTATTTAGTGTACGGTAACTTCAGTGCCATCGATCAGCCCGAGTCAAAAGGTCTTTGTTTAGTCAGTGCTGGATACACAGTGGAGCGAGGGTATTAGTTCTATCCTCATTGATTTATTTATTTCCTCCATCCTGTATTTCTCACTCTGCTGCGTCGCTTGGTCTCAGTATTTTTCAAGGATAATTGAAATTCATTCATTGTAAAAAAAAACTGCAGCTTGATTTGTTTGACATTAACAGTATTTTTTCCTTGGGAAGTGAGACTTGAAGAGACTTGGAATTCAGAGGTAGTTTTCAGAACAAAGTGACATCAGATCCAAGGGACTAGAGGATCATTTGTCTCAAGACAACACTCGAGTCTGTTCAACTTAATTATTGCATTAAACTGTAATGATCATGTGGAGAAAATATAGATTGTTGGAACAGCAGCGAAGACGGTTTACAGAAAATGCCCAAAAAGTTTAAAGTTGGCTTCACTGAAGGTAAAGATTTGCAGCACTGATACAGAAATCAGGCTGTAGACTTGAATGTTTCCAGTCTAATCGCCGAAGACTTTTCTTTACTTTAAGGTTTACGACAAACTCTAAGCTTTAATGTATTGGTTGAATGTTAAAGATTCATAGGAAGAGGATATTTCATTAACAACCACTTCAATTGTCAGTTCAGGCCATCAAACCAAAATTAAGTCAGTAGTAATATAGAATTTTGTAAATAAGGATAGCGCTCTTGAATAATCAAAAACAAGACACATTTCGCAGGTAATTGCGTTTCTGTCACAAAACGCAATTACCTGCTGTTTTGTAACATATTATACCATATTATATGTATATAATGTCCTCTCTTGCTTTATTTTAATTTTAGCTGCCTAGTTCTTTGATGTGATTTCGTCTCTCTAATTCTTTAATTCTCTGCTTTATTTTCATTTCTAACTTTAACCCTCAATCTTTTTCTTTAATTTTTGAACTGTCTAGTTCCCTTGCTTGATTTGAGTGCTAATCCGGATAATTATTGATTTAATTCATTGTAATTATAGTTTTTACTATTTATTTTAACTGACTGCTCTGGCTTGTCTCCTATATCTTGTTTGATTGTCTGTGATGCATGTTTTGACTGTCAAAACACTTTGAACGTTGTTCTTAAGGGTGCTATTTAAATGAAGTTATTATTATTATTATTATATTGTACCACCACTCTGCTAAATTAAATGCATGTTCCTCTGTTTTTTTATTGTTTCTCAGTGTGTTTCTGGCTGAACAGTTTGAGTCTCTCCAGTCCCACTTGGACACAATGATGCCTGCAGCCAAGAAGCCCTTCCTACAGCAGTTTTATTCCCAGGTTTTGTATATTTTGCACATCTTATTTCTAAAGGCACCTGCCTGAATACATACAATAACTGTTAATTATGTCATCACTGTCAGCTACATCTCCCCATAGTGCTGTTAAAACTTCCATTTAATCTGTTATAGGATCATGTTTGCTCTATCGTTTGTCATTAGTTAATTTGTCTTTGCCTACATTAGTGTAATAACCAGGAGACATGTATAAGTTGATTATGTTGCAAGCTTGTCATGTGCTTGCTTCTGAGGTTTAGACAGCATGAAATTTAAATGACTGATCACAGCTTGCATCACTTTTTTATGAATTAATCTCACAGAGTCATTTAAAAAGAGACACATCCAGAAGGTGATTTGTTAACCTTCCTGGATGTGCGTTTTTGTTGGTTTTGTGGGAAAAGGGAGGTTCTCTCACTGGGCTGTCCTCCCTGTCAACAAACAACAAATCACCCCCTGAACACCTGCAGTTCTGTAGTAACTAAGACTTAGTATAACATCTGCAACGTGCCCTGCAGTTCCTGTGCTCCATGTAAATATTCAATCGTTGCTTTATTTGTCACCACTCTTCTGCTTTTTCATTTGTTTTTCAAGTGTTTCTCCTTAGAAACAGATGACTTTGTGGCCACAACTCAGTATTCAGTCCTGTACTCGATCTGTAAAGGACAACTTTGTCTGTCACTCTCACCCACGCAAGCTGCTCTTTATTTTATTTTATTTTCTTTTTTCTTTTTGTCCTCTTGACATTTGAAATGTTCAGGTGTACAAACAGGTCTGTTCACCCTAAACATCGACTGAATGTCATTTCCTATGAATTCACTCCAGCAAATGTTACGGCAGTTTTCTTTTGCACAGTCCATGACATTATGGTGCCTGCACAATACATTAGTCCCACAAGACACTTTGTCGTCACGTCTGCCTCGTCGCTGTTATTGCTTACATAACGTTGAAGAACATGTTGCATGTAACACGCCACTAACACGGGAACATTTTATTCCCTTCCCACACTCAGACGGTGTCTACAGCCAGCGAACTGCGGAAACCGATATACTGGATTGTGGCAGCCAAGGCCATCGACTACGAACAGATGTTGCTCATGATGGCTGGAGTTAAATGGGACATTAGGGAGATAATGTCACAGCATAACGTGTACGTGGACGTCCTATTAAAGGTAACATTCCCTCGGAAATGACAACGGTGAATGTTGATGTTAAATGTCAGGTGGTACACTGAAGGTTAGCTGACCAGAGTTTCAATCAGGATTTTGACACTGTTTCAAATAATGCAAATGGAATCATTGAAGCAGCATCTATTAACATTTTAGACTCCCTGGAGCCAACAGAACAAGCTGTACATTTATTGTTGTGAGTATTTAACCCTCCTGTTGTCCTCATTTATGGGCACCAAAAAATATTTTCCTTTTCTGAAAAAAAAATCCAAAAATTCAGCAAAAAAATTCCCCAAATTTCTGAAAATTTGCAAAACCTTCATGAAGAAAATTTCAATAATTCCTTAAAAGTTTTATTTTTAAAAAATCCCCCAAATTTGGCTAGAAAATTCTTGTAATTTTTTTAAAAAATCAATAAAAATCTTCCAAAAAAATCCTAAAATATCTAAAGTGATTACATATATATCATTAAAACTTCTAATATTTTCTTTAAGAGCATTCACAAAAAAATGTTCAAAGATTTCCAAAAAATTTTAAAAATGTGGACATCAGAAGTTTCACTGTGAAAATAAATTTTTTCCCACATTTTCAAACTTTAAAATGTGCCAATTTTGACCCGCAGGACGACACAAGGGTGAAGAAGCAGTAATCTCTTCATACATCTAGCAGGACATGGAGCAGCATGAGCATTCACATGCAGGGCTCCAGCCACTTTGTCCACACATGCGATCAAAAATCAGTCAAATGCGACACAACATTTTCATTGGTCGCACCGGTGCGCCTGACATTTAGCAGGTCTGCTTATGTGTGTCTCAAGGTGGAACGCCCAGGTAGATAAAACCTCTTGGTGTTAAGTGAAATACGGCTGACATTAGGACGCTCATTTCACTCTTTCAAACTAAACAATTTTTGTCTGAGTTGTTGTGCTGCAGTATATAAATAACTGAATTCTCCTCTGTGCCCAGCCGCCTAGTCATATCTATCGATCCATGTGAGGTGTGAAGAGAACATCTGTAAATTACACTTTGGAAAACAAACCCGGGCTACACTCCTCCGCTGATAAACTGAGTCTCGGCATGCGCATCAGTCACGCCGTGCCACCCACGGCCACAATTAGAATTCCACCCTGTAGGAAACACTGACATATGATGAAATGGCCAAAGTTATTCATTGCATTTATTGCAAAGAGTGCAGCCACAGCATGGCTAGAACTGTGCCTTTGCTGTGTCAGCATCAGTGTTGACATGTCCAGGGTGTTACAGCACCAGACAACCGCAAATTCAAGCAATGAGGGGTCAGAAATAATAATATAATGTAAAAATGTTTACAATATAATCTAAGAAGAGCTCCCTTTCACTAACATGAAAACTGCATTCGACAGAAATCTGCAAAAAGTGGAAAAAAAAGCGGAATCAGAATTGGAGAATATACAGTCCTGCCTGCCTCCTCTCTTTTCTGACCTTCTCCTACCACACTGGCACACAATTCAACTAAAAGTCAACATTCATTCATGGATTCAAACCGCAAACTCCCAAGCGAAAGTCCTCTGTATGACCCATTGTACCACCATATTCTGCTCTTATAGTGTAATGCAAAACAAAATACAGCCTGCCTGATCTTGAAGTGCCAAGGTCATCCTTATGAAAAGAACAGAATATTTATCTGCACCTTTGTTCCTCTTTACAATCATTTCCATAATCTGTTACGGAATAATTAACATAGGAACTGATGGCCAATAATACTTAAAATGCATTATTCAGTGCACTTTCTGTACCGGTGCACCTAAAAGTTAGTGTTCAGAGTTCTGATTCATTTACTCTGTTCACCAGCTAGTTACTAACTCCATTAGCTTACTGGAGCTTTTTCACTCAAACAAGAGTGATGAGAGCATTGAAAGTAAGTCAAACTAGTGAAGTTGCTGCACTGAAACCCAAAAGACTGAGCTAAAAGACTCTAAAGTGTTCTGCAAAGCTGGTGTGACCTAGTGTCATTTGTGGCTACCAGTGACTCTCACATATATGTACTCATTTAATATAAAATTACTGATTAATGTATCTTTAAAGTTTCCAAGGCAAAAGTAAAGTGGTCACAGTGTTGTATGTTTGTTTCTATTTTGGGCTGCAGTCAACTAAAAAAAATCAAGATATAAAATGCGGACATGTCCTCATTAGGATCATTTATTCATTTTGCTACATGAATATAAACGCTGACGCCAAAACTTCAAAACTTGTATTTTTTTTTAGGTAATTTTACATGACAAAAAACTTATCCCAGTGTTTAATACTTTTCCTAAACAAATAGTGACTGTGTCAGTGTCATGTTGTGTCTACAGGATGCTAAAGTAAAACACCAAAAAACAGATGTGTCAGAGCTGCCTTAATTTAATAGGTGTTTTCCCTCACACGGTGTTTTTGCAGTACTCATGAAATCCAATCTGGGTTATCCCTCTCACATTTGTCATTTACATTAACATCGAGCATCTATTCTACTTAAAACCCAGAGCTGTGAAGTTCATTTTTGGCCCGCGTGAGTTTAAAATTCATTCTGGGACCTTTAGTATAAATTATTTGAGATGGGTGAATAATTTATTACTTGGGTGAGCTGTTGAGAGCCAAATGCAGATCTCTCCTGAAGTTTCAGCTTTGTTAAAGACATCTGAGCTCGTCGGTCCCAGAAGTATTTTTGGAATTAGAAGTTTTCCACTAAATGTGCGTCTTTATGCATGCTGGCCACTTACACCATTGTAAATTTTGCATGGAGGGAGAGGACACACAGCTCCAGATTCCTTGCTTCTGACGCTTCGAGGCAGGAAGGTCTGAAGGGCTCGCTGTGGTGTGAAATCATGAACAGACAGGCGCCAAGCCAAGACAAATCCCCTTATTTGCATCAGTATGTCTTAGACAGTTGTTGGTTAAATGGCACTTTAAATCACAGATGTTGTTGAAATGGATGAATTAATACAACATCCCGTCACGGTGAAAAGTTATCTGCTTGTGGAAGAACAACTCAAACTTACCCTTTTTATATTCCTAGATGCCTCATAGATCTTTGTCCAGTGCTGGCCTCACTAAATTAGCTTCTGAGCCAACTTGCCTGCAGGGAAATCTCTTTCGCCGTGGTTTAAACCCCCTAACAGTGAGAAAACCTTCCAGCTGATGGGCTGACATTGCGTATATTACAACTAGCATGTACTTTTCCCCATCAGGTGCTAATAGCCTCCCCTGTCAACTTGTCAGACGCTGGTAATCCATACGGGCTGTGTTATGTGCACTGATTGAAAGGAGTGCGCTATGTTTTGTTGCACTGCACTCACGAATATTTTATTCATGAATTCAGGTTGATCACTGGCGTTTGACAATGGCACTGATTTGCATATAAAGTGGCACAGAAATGCAGAAGCCTCAGAATGACTTCACTGACAAAATGTTAAAGTCAGAAACTATTAGGAGACTGTTAGTGAGTGAACACCATTTCAGTCTTGGGAGTAAAATGAATGGGAACGCATGTGTCAACATTCAGGTTCTTTTATTTTTCATATCATGCAATTTGAATTGCCACATTCTCCTCTGGGATGCATCCATCACAGTCCTAATGTGCTGCTTCTGATAAGCAGCAACATAAGATTATAATTGTATAATTTCATCCATAATTGAACGTTCCAGAGTGCAGCGAGTGCACAACTGGAATTCCTGCCTGTGTGAGTTTTTATGGCCACAAGCAAGTAGCATCAAAACACTGCACACGTAGCTGTGGGCCTCTTGTGACCAAAACTATGCTGTACAACTTTGTGTCCTGCAGCCTGCATCCTCCTCTGAGAGGTTTCCTGCTTTAGTCTCGAGTTAAAGCATAAAAGCGAGAACATTCAGAGGCTAGTTGTTACAAGACCTTCTTAACCGGAGATCTCTTTGTAGCTGGGATTTTGCCAGGGTTGTGCTTTATAGCGATGGTGAGACATTACTTCAGAGACTACAGTTCACACAAGATACGGATTTAAAGCATGCTGCAAATTTAAAATGCAGAGGAGATTTGGTCAATATTAACATGCTGGAAGAGTTTACGTTTTTTTTTATGATGTTGCCAAATCTGACTCTGGTATTTAGAAGAAAGGAAAAACAAGAAGAGAAGGAGAGAGAAAGACAGAAGTGGGTAAAAGAAGAATGGGAGAATTAGGAAAAGAAAAGTGGAAAAAGAGGAGAGTGAGTAACATAAGGAGGAGACAGAAAGAAAGGAAAGCAAAGACAATTAAGAGAGAAAAGGGCAAAAAAAAGAGAAGGAAATAAAGCAAAAAAAAAGAAGTATGACAAGCAACCAAAACAGTAGAGAATTCTCTGCTCCGTCAGTTTTCACTATATCAGGATTAAAATGATTAAACTAGCTTCCTTAAGAGATTTAGATACAGTAAATAATGTGCACATGCTCTACTATGGCAAGAATTAATTAAATGTGTGCATCTGATGAACTTAAATCAGTTTTGAGTATATAGTGTGTGTTGAATGGCCAAAATATGCATGAACAGAGATTCGTAATACAGTTTCTTCTTCTTCACAGTTATTAATTGGGTTGTGTAATTCACAGCAAAAGGTGGTTTTATAACACCGTTCCAAGATGAGTACCCGAGACAGAGGCAGAGAAAATGCATGCATGGTGGGATTCATGAGGACTTAATATTAATATTTTCTCATCGGGAAACCATCGATCCCATGTTCCCTGTTTGGAGTTGTGTAGGGATGTTTTACATAGGTCACATAAATACTTAACACAAACCCATAGTCTGCTTTTAGCTTCATATTTTATTAATACGTCCTTTGTGTTTGTAGTAATTTAATCTGATGATACGTTTCCCTTTGAAGAAATCCACCTCCTTATTACCACCTCTGCTTTCTCCTCCACCCTCACAGGAGTTTGAACAGTTCAACAAGCGGCTGGGTGACGTTTCCAGACATGTGCGCATCCCCCTGCCGGTGTCCAACGTCCTGTGGGAGCACTGCATCCGCCTGGCCAACAGGACTCTAGTCGAGGGGTAAGAAAGTCAGAGCACACCTCCTCGGCATGAAGGGGACACGTGCAGCCTCGGGCCATTTTGGTGAAACTGTGGCCAGAGCTGCACTGAATTTTTGTCATACCTTGAGCAGAGAAACACCATTTTATCATGTGTAACATTTCCCCTCGTCCCTTTTTGAATGAAATAGTGACTCAGAGCAGTGTGTTGCAGGCTTCAGATTGTTGAACTCGCAAGTTAGTATTTGAGAATAAAAGTAAGAACTGAGGTTAGCCGTGGCACATGTTGATGGAAAGCCTATTCTCTCTCTTGCCTGAGAGCCACAGTGACTTATCGCATTTATTAATTCATTGCTGCTTGCAAGTAGAAGTCATGTGGACTCACGAGTGGCTCAGTTATTGGACAAAGATTTTATAAAACATCAAATTAACCTTTTATATATTTTAGTAGGACTGTGTGGCAGCAGGAGTTGAGTCTGATTGAAGTTTTATTTACTTCAGCTAAGAGCATAACAGACTGGAGTTTGTCCTTGCTTTATGTTGTCACCCTACGCGTCCCCCACGCAAGTAACATCTTTCTCCTTTTATCCATAGAAACGGGTGCAAATGCAATATGACTCGGGCTATAGCGAGAAAGCTGTGGAGGTCAAATGTCCTGTAAACATCTTAGTATAAATGCGTTTTTGCTGTACCAGAAATATCTTTTCTATGTGGAATTCTGTGAAAGATGTGTCTGCTGGGTAGTAATTTCTTTAGTATTGTTAAAAACCATCATCAAAATATCAGTACTTGTAACAAATATAGATTATCAGTGCAGGAAAAGCCCCGGTAAGTAGAAGGTTTTGTGTGTTCAATAATTATTTTGAATTTCTCAGGAGCTGTTCAAGGCGGCACTCTGAGCAGCAGCAGTTCTGCAAGGTGAAATGAAATGTTGAAAGAACACAAACACTGCTCCATCCACGATTTAGAATTATGAATTATTCAGTGTAACAAAGCTGAACACAGGGCACACCTGCGGTTTTCCAGAATGTAAGAGTGCTGCCTTCTCCGCCGCTTTAAAAGATCTCTTTTGCTGTCAGATTGCAGTCGGTGCATAAATAGCGTCACTGAGCTTGTTTCGTGAACAGATACCAAACAGCATGTCTGAGTTATTGCATCAGATTTGTTTGAGGTCCCTCAGTCTCACTCTTTCTTCTCCTCTCTGTGTCTTACTTTCTTTAATTCTGTCTGTGTTTATCCCTCAATTTCAACATCTGCGTGTTATACATTAAAATGGAAAAAATCTTTTTAAAGTATTTATCAAGCAACGTGAAGAGCAGAAGAAAACTACCAACAGTATATAAAGATATGTTTAAAGGTTCCCTTGGCGTTATCAGCCCAAGAAAACCACTCTAACTTCCTGCCATCTCCTCCTTCCCTCACGCCTGCACCTGCGCCAATCGCATCTCTTCAGCTTGACCAAACGCCCATCAGAGAATTGCCTGACACAGGCCACTCTCACAAACTGCAAAATGCTCTTGACACATCCCTTGTAATGCATTTCACCACTTTCTCCCTTGTAAGCGAGAGATGTGGGTTGTGATAGTCAACACGACATCAGAGCGCTTTTTTCCCCTCAGCACCTGCATTCCCACTGTCTCTGTACTCCAAGTGCGTGTGTTGAGTGTTCGTGTGAAGTAGGTTTTTTGATCAAAGGTGCGATACATCCCTCCGATCAGACACACTCGGCGCACGGCGACTGTGAGTCAGACCGACCGGATGGTGACGGAAGCGAGAAGTTAGCTGCAGGCAGTTTTCGTGAGGTTGCACACATTTTATTGGGAGCAAAATGGGAGGCTGATGTTGACGCAGAAGTCATCCTGTGCTACCGATTTAAAACGGGTTGCAGGCTTCTTCGCTTGATATTGTAACCTGGAATGTTAAAGGCCTGAACCATCCAGTAAAAAGGAAGAAAGTTCTTACACATTTGAAAAATTTGGGTGCTGATATAGCATTTATTCAGGAATCGCATCTTAAAACCGCAGACAGTGCTCATTTGAAATGCGGGTGGGTGGGGCAGCTCTTCCACTCAAATTTTGGAGGAAAGGCCCGAGGTGTGGCCATATTGATAAACAAGAAAATTCCTTTTGCCCCCTCTTCAGTTCTAGCAGATGCTAACGGAAGATATGTCATAGTAACCGGTTCACTCTTTAATCTTAATGTTACATTAGTTAATATATATGCCCCAAACTTTGATGACCCTCAGTTTTTTTCACACGTGTTTGGTTTGATACCTTTCTCAAATTCTCATATGCTGATCATGGGGGGTGATTTTAACCTTTGCCTAGATCCTGCAGCGGATAGATCCTCAGTTAAAACTGGATATACAACTTCAAAATCTGCTTCCTATTTACAGTCCTTCCTCTCTGCCTACGGTATTCTTGATATTTGGCGATTTCTACACCCACAAGACAGACAGTACTCTTTCTTTTCAAATGCACATCGCACTTATAGCAGAATTGACTATTTTTTTTACAGATAATAAATTAACTACCAATGTAAAGTCATGTGACTATCAGGCGATTGTAATATCTGACCATGCCCCTCTTTTGTTAAAAATGTGTATACCAGGTGTAAACTCTCCCAGACGACTCTGGAGATTGAACTCCCTTTTATTAAGCGACGATAATTTTATCAAGTTCATTTCTGATCAAATTTCTATGTTCTTAGAAATCAATATGACATCAGATGTTGCGATTGCCTCAGTGTGGGAAGCTTTAAAAGCTTATCTCAGGGGCCAAATAATTTCATATGCGGTCAAAAAAAAGCGTGATTCTATTCAAAAACAAAACGAATTGGAAAAACAAATAATCGACTTGGACATTAGGAATTCTCAAAACCCTTCTCCAAATTTGTATAAAGAACGGTTAAAACTTCGTATGGAACATGATTTACTTGCCTCACACTCTGTAGAATACTTGCTGTTGAAGAACCGAACTAATAGTTATGAACACGGAGAAAAAACTGGTGAACTTTTGGCAAGACAAATAAAAACTACAAGGGCCAAACAAACTATTAATGGCATTACATTACAAGATGGAACTACTATTACAGATCAACAAGGAATCAATGATGCATTTCAGCGATATTATAGTGACCTGTATACCTCTGACAATGTTAATATCTCTGAATCTCTCTCTGAATTTTTTAGAGGCCTTCAAATTCCAACATTGTCTTCCGATGATACCGTCGCTTTAGATGCACCCATTTTGCAAAGTGAAATTGTTCTGGCAATTAAATCATTGCGGCCTCACAAATCACCAGGTCCGGATGGTATACCGAATGAGTTCTATGCTACGTTTGCTGATGTATTGACCCCTGTCTTAGCCAAATTATTTACAGATTCTTTTAACAACGGTATCCTGCCTAGTAGCTTGAATCAGGCCTGTATCACGCTGCTACAAAAGAAGGACAAGAACCCTTTGGAATGTGGGTCGTACAGACCAATTTCACTTCTGAATTCAGATTATAAAATCCTAGCCAAGATTTTGGCTAATCGATTAGAAAGAGTTCTGCCCAAAATCATATCCCCCGACCAGACAGGCTTTATTAAAAGCAGGCGCTTTTTTTTTAACATCCGTCGCTTACTTAATATAATGTATACTCCATCCCAAACAGATTCTGAATGCATCCTCTCTATGGATGCAGAAAAGGCGTTCGACAGAGTCGAGTGGGATTATTTATTTGAGGCTTTATGTAGATTTGGGATTCGAGGTCCCTTTCTTACTTGGGTCAAACTTTTGTATGCTTGCCCATCAGCTATGGTGCTTACTAATAATCATTATTCCAAACCTTTCAGTCTTCACCGTGGTACGCGCCAGGGCTGCCCTCTTAGTCCGCTGTTGTTTGTTTTGGCTATCGAGCCACTGGCTATAGCTATAAGGAATAACAACTCAATCCGTGGCATAATGAGGTATGGCATTGAGAACAAATTGTCTTTGTATGCTGATGATCTTCTGCTGTTTTTATCCAAGGCGGAGGAGACTATTCCTTCTGTCCTGGAGCTTTGTAAGAAATTTGGAAGTGTGTCTGGTTACAAAGTAAACCTACACAAGAGTGAATTAGTTCCATTAAACATGTCTGATTTAGTAGTAGCACAAATTAATGCTCCATTTAAAATTTCAAAATACAGTTTTGTTTATCTCGGTATAACTGTGACTACAAACCTTTGTGATCTTTTTAAAGAAAACTTTGTTAAACTACAACTTAAAACGCAACAAGATTTGTCTACCTGGTCACCTCTTTACCTCTCACTAGTTGGAAGAGTGAATGTGGTTAAAATGTCAGTTTTGCCCAAATACCTTTACTTATTTCAGAGCCTCCCCCTAAACATTGCCAATACCTACTTTAAAAAATTGGATTCAATTATTTCATCATTTCTTTGGAATGGAAAAAAGCCACGTTTACGCAGAGAGCATTTGCAGAAATCTAAACGAGATGGTGGCCTTGCTTTGCCAAATTTCCGTTATTACTACTGGGCTGTAAATTTGTGCTGTTTATCCTATTTGGTATATTACCAATACGATGATATGGGGCCTTCATGGGTGGTACTGGAGAAACGGTCTCTTGGTTCTATTTCTTTGTCATCTCTCATTGGGGCAACCATTCCATTATCAAAAAATGTAGGAATTGAAAATCCCATAGTTAGTAACTCAATTAAAATCGCTACCCAATTTCGAAAACATTTTAAACTTTTGCGGATGAGTCTGCATAGTCCTATAGCGGCCAATGGTTTTTTCTCCCCTTCTTTACAGGACGTCACATTTAAAGGATGGCAGAAGCAAGGTCTACAGTCTTTTAAGGATTTATATATCGAAAGCCAATTTGCCTCTTTTGAAAAATTGCAGAATAAATATAACCTTCCAGCATCTCATTTTTTTAGGTACTTACAGGTGCAGCATTTTGTTGCCAAATCCATCCCTGGGTTCCCAAACAAACCTCCTGATGATGCTATAGATGAGGTAATGTCTTTTAACCCTACAAAGAAAAAGGCTATTTCTTTTATGTTAGGGGTGATTGCCCATCTGGTCTCCCCTAAAATGGTAGCAATTAAACAGATGTGGGAACAGGATCTTCAAATCAATATTTCGGAATCTTATTGGGAAGATATTTTGAAAAAAATTCACTCATCGTCAATATGTGCAAGACACTGTCTGATTCAATTTAAAATAATACATAAAGTGCACTTAAGCAAATCCAAATTGTCGAAGATTTACCCGTCAGTAGACCCCATCTGTGATCGTTGTAAATTAGCGGAGGCTACTTTGATTCACATGTTTTGGTTCTGTTCCCAAATACAACAGTTTTGGGGAGGTGTATGCGAGGCCTTTTCAGCTGTATTTGGAATTACTGTGGTTCCTCACCCATTTTTACTTCTTTTTGGGGTTAAAGTGGAGGGTTTGATTTTGCCCCTTGGTGGTCAACAGATTGTTGCCTTTTCAACCCTCTTGGCAAGACGCTTGATACTTTTGAAGTGGAGGGATGCTGCCCCACCCACAGTGTCACACTGGATCAAGGATGTTTTATTTCACCTTAAGCTTGAGAAAACTAGATGTGTTCTTAAGGGCTCTGAAAGGAAATTCTATAAGATCTGGAAGCCTTTTTTGCTTTATTTTGATCAAGCATCGACTCAGGTGCAAGAATGACTTTGATTTATAAATTACGCTGGCTAAACTGACTCCCCCTTTTTTTTTATCTTATTTTTTTTCTAACTAATTGTGTGTGCACTTTATTTTTATTGTTTATTTATTTCTAAGTGTTTTCATAACTGAGTGACTGTAAACGCATGTTTTTAGTGGGTGGGTTTTTATTTTTATTTTATGTTATATGTTTTTTTTCTTTTTTTTCTCATGTTAAAATCATAATAAAAATATTAAACACTAAAACGGGTTGCAGCGAAAGTGTTGTTGGGATTGTAATGGCAGTCGCAGAATATGGCGGAGGTTAAAAACAGCTATTTGCTAAGTGGTTTTGTGTTTTACAAGTATTTTAAGGAGTAGAGAGAGCAATGGATGTGAAACACAGATGGAAGGTCAGATCTTACCCACTGAAAAACGGGGCTATGTTTGCTTTCCTACACATTTGCTGAGCACTGTTCCTCTCATTGTGTAGGAGAACTTTTGAACCCTTTCCAATGACCAAATGGCCCATTACTACTGTGATGCTCTGCAAATTTAAGCTGCTGTTACAGACCTACACTGCCTGACTGGTTCTCCCAGTACACTCAGTTCACACACACACACACACACATCTGCCACCCCTCTGGCACACCAAGATAGAGTGGTCATATTTGTTTGTTTGTACGCCGACTCCCTCAGTCTGTTATTCAATTTCTCTGTCCAGCGCTCGTCTCCCTTCAGAGACTCGCAAAAAGCGGCTGTGTTTGCATTCTGAGCCGGAGCTCAAACACTCAGCACCAAACTCTGGCAGGCCTGACAAGCAAAAGGGAGAGAGAGAGAGGAGATGACGGGGAGAGGTGATGAAAAAGTGAGAGAAGGTGAGGTAGAAAATGGAAACAGAAGAGAGAAAAGCTGAAGTGTGAGACGGGGAGAGTTGACAGAGTGGGGCCTCTCTGTGTGGTGTGTTAATGTACTGGAGATGTCACAGACTGTGACCTGCCAACGGACAGCAGTCCCTCCCTGCCAAACACATGGAACACAAACAGAAAAACATGCGCTCTGGCCCACACACATGCTCAACTGACACAACATGGAGAGCTTTGTGCAGCAACCGGACTCACTGTAATACTGTAGAAAGGACACAAATGTACACACATTTACATAGATAGACATGGAAATTCTGCTACAACAGACACTTGTGCTCCAAACAAGAAAGATGTGCATTCAATGAAGGACCGAGGATCCATGATCTATCACTATACACACCAGTGAGCAGTGATTCCTAACACGCCTATTTAGTCCCACAACACCTCCAGGAGGCTCGGTGCTGAACTCAGGTGTCGCAGATTCATTTTTCTTCTTTTTTTTTTGACATTGCAAGGCACTTTCTAGTACAGTGAAATATTTTGGTAAGTTGAAAAAGTAGAAGTTCGGTCAGACCGGCCAGCTTTTTAGAAAAATGCACGGCAGGATTGCAATATTAATAATATTCAGTTGGCTGGTAAATGTCAAAGTATTTAAGGGTCAAATGATGTATGCTAACCCTGAGGCCAGGTTACAAGTTTCATGACTCAAAATGAAACACTACTCTGAGTTTACCTGTGTAAATACTAATCTGTCTGCTCTTCACTGTAGTTATGCTAATGTGAAGAAATGCAGCAACGAGGGTCGGGCCCTGATGCAGCTGGACTTTCAACAGTTCCTGATGAAGCTGGAGAAGCTGACTGACCTGCGGCCCATCCCTGATAAAGAGTTTGTCGAAACCTACATCAAGGCCTATTACCTGACTGAGAATGACATGGAGCAGTTCATCAAGAATCACCGAGTGAGACAGTGAAACAAGCCGGTAGAGGATCGTAGCTCAGATTCTTTGACTTTGTGTCTGATTTTTCTCTCTGTGTTCTTGCGCAGGAATACTCCATGAAGCAGCTAGCCAACTTGGTCAACGTCTGTCTGGGTTCACATATAAACAAGAAGGCTCGTCAGAAACTTCTGGCAGCTATCGACGACATCGACAGACCCAAGAGATAGACTGAATGACGGATCAAAACCCAAACGTACCAACCGACCCACAGAGAGGGATACTCCCACAGAGCTGCGCATGAGGTGGAGCTCAGCATCGAATGTCTTCATTTTCAGTTCAGTAGAAATGTATAAAGATGTGTTCAACAAGATGAACAGTGTGTGCACTAGTCGAGCTCCTCTATACACAAATTTTTGAAAAAAAGGCAACCAAATGCTAATTATCTGCTAATTTAGTCTTCATATGGTCAAAATCACAGCACCTCCTGACATGCTGACGGACATAAGCCTGTTTCACGCTCGAGCTTGCTGCAGTTATTCTATGCATTGGCGGACCATAATGCATGCTCTCATGTTATAAATTTGCAAACATGCTGCTTAGGAAGTTTTCCGCGAGCTTTCTGCAACCACACATCTCTTCAGTGACTGTGAGGAAATTATGTTGAGTTTGTTGTTTGAGACAGACAGCTGCAAATACAGAATCCAGCAGTGTAACGTGACGTGACGTGTCGCTCAACCTCGTGGCTGTTTGACATTCCGTCTAGTGTTTACCAAACGTGCTGAATCTCTGACACATCTCCTACCTTCACGTTCAAGAAAACAAAAAGTGAACATGGACGAGTTTAAATTTGAGTCGCGTAATGTTGTTTTGCTTTGTGGAAAAATACGAGAAGATTTTATTACTTGTACCTCTCTGCTGTCTGAATGTGCTCATATACGGAGAAACTGTGGATCTGGTTTCTTGTTTTCCTTAATCATTTTTTTGTATAATTTCTTCCAGCCTGCGTGTTTGCTATATATTACTTCACTTCAGGGTATTTCTTGCGCTTGACTGGACTCTCTGCTTCCGTGTTCTGTTTGTTTAATCCACGAATAAGATAAATCTAATATAATGATGATTCTGAAAGTAATATAAAATTCTGTAGTTAGCATTGACATAGTTAGATCATATCTGCACCAGCTGCACTTCTTTGTCTAGCATCTGTCTTATCGGAGAAGGGAATTATTTGATTGTCCTGTGTTTTCCTCGGACTTCAGTCTTTGACCTGAGTGGTAAAATTGCAGCCTAATTCTGTTTTGTAGGTTTGTCAGTGTATTGTAGTTAGTTTACAAACTACAGCAGCTTTCCTCCGAGGTGCCCCCCACGAGTCCTTTCCATTAGTTTAACCTGAGCAGGCCTGCAGAGAGGTTTGCCAGATGAACTTAATGTGAAATGGGGGGGGGGGAAATGAAGTCACATTTTTTGATACTGCTTCATATACACTTTGTGTGCAACTATTCCAAGACGAACACTGTAAATGTGAATGTTTTGAACAATGTCTGTATTTATTTCTGGCTTTGTGTCTCCTTTGGGTTTTTATATGGTAACTGCTGGAAGCGTGTGTCATTTATCACTTCTCAGCTTCTTGTCATCCAAATACAAATATTTAAAATTGTCAAATTATGTTAAGGGTCAAGTGCACTATAGTAAAAATCTGTAATCAGTGTTGGAGTTGTAGGTTGAACCAGATGATTATTCTAACACAATAAACACACTAACAATACTTACTGTCTGTTAATGCTACTCAGTTTATCCTTTTGGCATTCTGAATAAACTCCATAACCTGTGTATTATTTTCAACCTTTAAAATCTCCATGCCACAGCAGTTTTAGCCGAGTAGCTGCAGCTTTTCATCAGAATTTATGAGTGTTACCTTTGAGCAGCACCACTGTCCATCCTAATGATGTTTAACTCAGCCAGGAGCAGGACGCTGTCAGACTAATTAATGTGGTTTCCTGTGTGGTTTCAAGCCCTCAGCCTTCCAATTTGGGGGAGACTGCTGATGAGGTTGAACAGGCAGATCTTTGAGGTACTCATTAACACTTTGATGACTCATTGTTTCATATAATGCACTATTTATAACGCTTACCTTTTCCTGTTATAGGATCTTGGTGGGTTTGATATGAAAGATGCTACTAGTTTAATTTTAATGAAACCTGAAGGAATGGAATTAAAGACTACACTTATTTAAAAGAGGGTTGAATAAATATGTGACTCTGAACAAGCTGAAAGCTGCAGTTCCATAAATGACCACTTGAGGCTCCCTCCAGAAGTGAGTCATTCCCCATAGACGCTAATGTTAAAATACACAACTTTGCAGCAAAATTAATCACGCTTACAGCCCGGTACATAAAAGAATTTTGGTCTTTATGGTTAAATTCCTTGGTTATGACTAATTAACAGAGACAATATTTCAAAATAACTCACATGTTGAAATTGTATTAAGGCTTGAAGTCTCACTTGTGCCCCACATTGCTCATTTTTGGATTACCTGGGAATTAGGGGCACCACACTGAACTTTAAAACCGCTATTCAAAAAATCTATCGATGATGTCGCAGAGGGTTTGTCTGTGGTTTAATCACATACACTAAGATGACTTCTGTTAATGCTGCTTTCTGTATACTGTAAATGTCCACATACTATAAGTGTCTGTTGCCTCAATGCACACAACCTAATCAAGTCTCTAATAAAGTTTCTTCCAGATCACATCCAACAGGGAGAGAGCAAACTGAAAGGTTTAATTCTTTCCTGCTGCTGTCAGCAACATCCATCCTCCTTCCTTTCGCCTGCCTTAAACGACGCCACTGGGGAGTGGCAACTAACAGAGCAGTGACCAAAAAATGGAACTAGTCATTATTCATAATTATTGCAATTACAGCAATTCTCAGACCACAAGTCTCACTAATGTTCGCTGTGATGTTTTTTCATTTTGTGCAGTCACTCCTCATCACTAATCCACCGTTCATTTCTTGTGTGGCGCCTTTCTCTTGCAGACTTTTCTTCACTCTCCCACCCTCAAACACTTTGATTCATGACCTGTCTGACACCACTGTTCTTTCCGCCCTTGTGTGACACGTTGGGGTGCCCAGCTGGATCGTACCCCTCCTGCGATGCCATGGCCCACTTACACTTTCAGATAAAAGAGACTCTGCCACTCTGCCAAATTCCATGAGCCAAGCTTGCAGAAATCGCTATCAGTGACCTACATGGCCTCTGTTCACTCGCCGTCTGCTGACATGTTTTCACAACAACTTCATTCATGTCTTTTCATACGTATTTTACTGAGAACAATTGCTAGCGGAGCCTGTTAGTATTGTTTGCTTTGCCTGATGATTGATAAGACAAATTGTGGCGGTGGAGGAGAAATGACTAAAAGTACATGTGGCAACCAGAGGAGATGAGCTGCGCTGGTTGCACATGTAAGAGAAAGTTGAGTAGGAGGTGACCAGATGAAGAGCGGATTGCATAGAAAGTTGTTTTTTTTTATCACTGGTCATCTATGTAAAAAAAATTCTAAATTTTCTGAGGCTTTGGGAAAGTCTTTGATAATCAAAGCTCTTTGAAATCTTTAGCTTAGGAACGCTGATTAAAAATCTCCTGAACTTACCCAAGTGAAACTTGACAGGAAACCAAAGCTGATTGGGCTATTTTTAAAATGCGTGAGTGTCTATTAAATAGTGAGTCATGAAGGTTATAACCCCCCCAAAGCTAGAGGCTTCTGGATTTAAAAAACCTGGTCGATGGACCTCTTGCAGTGTGGGTTTAGTGGTCCAGATGCCATGCACTTTAAAAATAAATAAGTCTGTAATTTTCAGATGTTTTTACCTCCTCCTTTGACAGATTTTGCATGTGTTTTTGAAATACACAATATATGAATAAATCAACAAAAACAGACTTTAAATCTAATTTAAGTCTAATGTAAAATTTTTAAAAAATGTTAAACACTTCCCCGTACCCGTAAATAACCATAAAAGTTCCTCTTTACATTTGTAAATGCACATTTTTTAAAAATTAAATAAGAGGACATTTTTCACAAATATTTCTTGTTTATTTAAGAGGTAAAACTTTTACATTCAGGTTTAATAGTGCATATATATTAATAAAATTTGATACACTTGGTGACAATTTCCACAAAAAATATAGGTATATGTATTTGTTAAAGAAGTGATATTTTGAATTACGTAAATTTAACAAAAGTCTTTTGAATGTACTTTCATCACTGAATAATTTGACATGAGATTTCATGTACTTCTTTTGCTTTTTCTATTGTTAAATGTAATTTAATCCAGCCTCCTAGAAACCTTTACAGGATACAGCAGGTATAGAAAACAGATGGATTACCGTAATAGTTATGTCAGCAGGAGTTCCGGTGACCTTTTCAACCCTCTGAACATGTAAATAAATAGGAATAAATATTAAAATAAAGTCTCTAAAGACCTGTTGGAGCGAAGTGGCTCAATGTCTTGTCCTCCCATCAGGTCTGCTGGCACTTGACTGACAGAGAAGAAAAAGATAAAGCGTTCGACTGAAGAGTAGGCTCCGAAAACAATTAGGCGTGTCAGCTAAAGTGGAAGTCTAAATACACAGATGAAGACTTTTTTTTTTTTTTTTTTTTTTTTTTCAAATATATTTTTATTGAACTTTTTGCAAGACATTAGCAAACAGTTACAAAAATTCAATTAAGCTTTTTTTTTCCACAACAAAATGTGCATATATTGTAGACAAAAAGAGGAAAGAAAAAAAGAAAAAGAAAGTTGTATGAAAAACATTGTGTTAAAAAGGCAGCATAAAGCAAAATGTTCTCATACCAGAATCAAGCAAATAAAACAAATTAAAATGTTGAACCGTAAACATAACTACATATGCATGTATTTTAAGAGCGACATACTGCCTTTTTCCAGAACATTAGATGCGGATAAAATGAGTCTACACCATATCACACAAAACAAAAATAAACAGGAACATGGTCTCCTAGAAAAAAAAAATGCTTAAATTATGTTGGTTCGGGTCAAATAATCTCTTCAGTGAACAAAACAAGCAATAGTACAAGGCAATAGTAAGAAATAAATAAATAAATAATAAGGTAAACAAATATAGAATGAAGTACAAACAGTTGTAATATTGGTCAGTTCAGGGAGGTATGCTTCGGGATTGCAAAGTCTGAACACAGTCAAAAAATGGTTGCCATATTTTTAAGAATTTGTTTGTGGATCCATGAATAGTGAACTTGATTTTTTCGAGTCTACTAAAATGTAAGACGTCTCTGATCCAAGCCTCGCATAATGGAGGTAATGGGGATTTCCAACAAAGTAATATTCTGCGTCTCGCCAGTAGCGTGAGGAAAGCAATAAAATCTGATTTAAACTTGGGCAAGGTTAGAGTAATAGGTACAATGCCAAACAAAGCAAGTAGTGGGTCAAGGTGGAGGTCTAAGTTGAGGACAGCTGACAGGATTGCAAAGACTTCAGTCCAGTATTGTTGGAGAGAAGGACATGACCAAAACATATGAGCTGAGTTGGCAGGAGCCTGATGACAGCGATTACAGTCGGGAGTTACATTTGGAAAGATTCGAGAGAGCTTTAATTTTGTCCAGTGAGTTTGGTGCAAAATCTTACATTGAATTAGCCTGTGTCTTGCACACAATGAAGACTTGTGTACTCTAAATAAAATTTTTTCCCAGGCGTCATCTTGAATAGTAAATCCTAAGTCCTGCTCCCATGTTATTCTTACCATCCTAATTGAAGAGTCACGAAAAGAGTGTATCCTCTCATAGATATAAGAAATAAGACCTTTGGATGGTGGGGGCAGCGACAGAATCATATCAACACCCTGACTAGGAGGTCTAGTTGGAAAGTGGGACGTTTTTTCTTTAATAAAGCTTCGAATCTGTAAATACCGAAAAAAGTTGCTTTTTGGGAGACAGAATTTGGAAGATAGCTGCTGAAATGAGGCAAATGTGTCATCAATATAGAGGTCATTGAATGACTTTATACCAAGCATAGACCAAAGTTTAAAAGCTGCATCACCAATAGAAGGGGGAAAGGCAGGATTTTTAGAAATGGGGGCCCTCAATGAGAAAGTGTAAAGTTTAAAATATTGTCTGAATTGGTACCAAATTTTAAGTGTATTTTTTATTATTATATTATTGTAGTACTCTTTACTAGGCAGTTGTTTAGGAGCATATATTAAAGAGGGCAAAGTTGATTGAATGCATGAGGAGATCTCCAAATGTAACCACGCTGGCTGAGTACAAGAGCCATCTGCCCGTAGCCAATAATGAAGGATCCGAATATTGCATGCCCAGTAATAAAACAAAAAATTTGGTAAGGCCATCCCACCAGTAATTTTTGGGCGCTGAAGATATGCCTTCCGGATTCTAGGTGTTTTGTTACTCCAGACAAATTTAGAAATAATCCCGTCGAGTTTCTGAAAAAAGGAAACTGGAATGAATATAGGAACACATTGAAAAAGGAAAGAAAACCTTGGGAGAACATTCATCTTAACTGTATTAATACGTCCTGCAACAGACAGGTGAAGAAGTGACCACCTGTCCAAATCCTGACAGACCTTCTCTAGGAGGGTCGTAAAGTTAAATTTAAAAAGATCTTTAAATTTTTCTGTTACTTTAACTCCTAAATATGTAAAATTGTCCGAAACTATTTGAAATGGTAGTGTGTTAAGTGGGTGATGACGTGCAGCCAAATTTAAGGGAAAAAGCTCACTTTTACTAAGGTTTAGTTTATATCCAGAAATACAGCCATATTTATGAAGAATGGAAAGCACAGAGGGAACTGAGATATTAGGTTTGGAAATGTAAAGAAGCAGATCATCTGCATAAAGTGAAACTCTCTGTTCAATACCCTTTCTTGTAATGCCGATAATCTGTGTGCTGGATCTAAGTGAGATAGCAAGGGGTTCTATGGCTAAGGCGAAAAGCAAAGGGGACATTGGGCAGCCCTGCCTTGTGCCTCTAAAGAGCGGAAAATAGTCAGAATGTGTATTGTTTGTTTTGACAGAGGCAAGCGGGGAAGTATACAAGAGCTTGACCCATAAAATGAAATTTCTACCAAATCCAAATTTCTGTAGCACATAAAAAAGAAATCCCCACTCAACTCTGTCAAAAGCCTTCTCAGCATCCAAACTGATGACACATTCTGGGTCACCTGATTGGGAAGAATTGTACACAACGTTAAACAGGCGTCTGAGGTTGGAGAAGGCATACCTTCCCTTGATAAACCCCGTCTGGTCGGGACTAATCACTCCCGGCAGAACAGTTTCCAATCTTATAGCCAGCAGCTTTGCTAGAATTTTGTAATCAACATTCAATAGTGAGATTGGGCGGTACGAGTTACAAGAGAGAGGGTCTTTATCCTTTTTCAAGATCAGAGATATTGAAGCCTGTAAGAGCGAAGGAGGAAGAGATCCAATCTCAAAAGAATGTGTGAACATGTTTAACAAAAGGGGAGCCAATTTATGTATAAATTTTTTATAAAATTCAACAGGGAATCCATCAGGGCCAGGACATTTTGAGGACTGCATTGAGCCAATAGCCCGAATTACCTCTTCAGGTGTGATAGATTCTTCTATTTGGCCCTTAGTTAATTGATCAATCGTGGGGACATTTAAATTATCAAAAAATGAGTCAAATGATGCACTGTCAGGAGTATATTCAGAAGTATAAAGTGTTGAATAGAATTTCTTGAACTGATCATTGATAATTTGGGGGTCAGAAGATATCCCATTAGAGGTTTGAATCTGAGGGATAAGATGAGACATGGCTGTGCTTCGAAGCTGGTGAGAGAGTAACTTTGTAGCCTTCTCACCATATTCGTACTGGGCATATTGGGCTTTGAGTAACATTTCCTCAGCTTCCACAGATGACAGGCAATCAAATTCTGCTTGCAAGGATAGTCTGTTGTTATATACTGTAGGAGAGGGGGAAGTTGCATATAGGCTGTCAAGCTGCGAGATCCGAGTCATGAGTTCAGACTTTTTCCTTCGCCTTTCCCTGCTTTCAAAGCTGGAATATGATATAATATGTCCTCTAATAAAAGCTTTGAAGGTCTCCCATAAAAGAGAAGGTGAAACAGAAGGTGTCTCATTAGTGGCGACAAAAAGGTCAATTTTGGATGTCACAAAGGTAACAAATTTTTCGTCTGACAATAAACGAGTGTTGAAGCGCCAGGGTTTAGAGGGGCGAGGTCCTCCCAAAACTAAATCCAGTGTGAGTGGAGAGTGATCCGATATGACAATAGCACCATGGGAGCAGGAGCGAATATTTGGAATAAGCCTTCTATCCAACAGGAAATAATCAATGCGTGTATAGGTATGGTGGACGGGAGAGAAAAATGTGTATTCTTGTCGTGAGGGGTTGAGAAAGCGCCAAGCATCTATTACTGAAAATTCCTGGAGAAAGGTATTAACAACTTTAGAAGAGTTTGACTGTCTGGCAGGTCTGTTTGATGAACGATCCAGATGACTGAGCCAGCAGTTAAAGTCCCCACCGAGAACAAGATAGTGGGAGGACATATCGGGAATCTTTTTGAAAAAAGACGTGAAAAATGTTTGGTCATCCCAATTGGGGGCGTATATATTGCAAGAATAAGTTTGGTATTGAAAATGTTGCCAATGACAATAATGTATCTCCCATTAGGATCTGCAATAATATTGGACGAAACAAATGGAACTGATTTGTGTATTAGAATAGCACTTCCCCGAGCCTTACCCTGAAAAGTAGAATGATATACTTGACCCACCCAGCCTTTACGCAATCTAGAGTGATCTGTTACCTTTAAATGGGTCTCTTGTAAAAAGGCAATCTGGGCACCTAAGTGCTGTAAATGGTGGAGCACTTTACTCCTTTTAATTGGCTGATTCAGACCTTTACAATTCCAACTGCAAAACTTGAAGGAAATACCCATGTGTTGACCACTATTTGTCTGTGAGGTCATTTTATATTAAGAATAAAAATAAATACATTGACTAAGAAACCATGTATGAGGAGACCAAAAAACAGAAAACAAAGAACACTTGAACTTACCCTTAACTGCTGAAGCATCTTCCCAAACAAGATGCGCGCTTCCCCCTTAATACAAACCACCAGGTACCTCTTACCAAACATTAGAAGTCCTAGTAGCGACAGGCACCTAACAAACCAAAGTAGCGACAAAAAAACTGTATAAAAGTTACAAAGCACATATCAATCTAGTTATTCAGTTCGAGTAAACAGTTCTCCTTAGCTGAACCTCAAAAACCGAGGCAGTCAATATTTTTGAATACAAAGCAAAAGCTAAGGATCAGTACAATCAATGACATCACAGTTATGAGACTGAAGTACAAGAGTCTTTCAGATCCCTGGTTACAAAATCATTTGCAACCAGCGGATCAGTAAACTTGCGCACGACTCCATCAGGCAGAGTAATCCTCAGCTCCGCAGGGTAGAACAGGCCAAACTTGATCCCAGGGCAATTGTGGAGGAGACGTTTAACACCAGAAAACTGTGAGCGCTTTTTAGCAACTGCAGGAGGAAAGTCAGGAAAAATTGACAGCTTCTTGCCCTGGAAAAGGAGGGGGGCAGCATCTCCAGCTTGACGCAGTATTTGCTCTTTCACATGGAAGTAGTGCACTCTGATGATCAGTGGACGTGGTGGTGCTCCAGTCTTGGGTCTTTCTCTGAGGGATCTGTGAACTCTGTCCAGCAGAGGTGCCTCATCCAGTTGCAAAATGTCTTTTAAGAGTTGAGACACAAACTCTCTAGCACGAGGTGTTTCGACGCCTTCTGGGACCCCAACTAATCGTATATTATTGCGCCGTGATCTCCCCTCAAGGTCTTCACACTTGGCTTTAAGAGTGTTTACCTCATCCTTTAGAACATTCACCGTGGATTGAAGAGAGGATATATCGTCACAGCAGGTGGTGGCAGATTTCTCCAGGTCTTTTATAGTGTCCTGATGAGCATCCACAGTTTTCTGAAGAGTTAGCACTGTAGCTTTCAGCTCAGTCTTCACCATGGACATTTCAGATCGCAGTGTTTGAGTCACAGTGTCTATCTTGGAGTCCAATTTGTCACAGATGTCCTGTCTTAAACTCTCAAGTGCCTTAGTAAACACACTTTCACTTAGCGGTGCCTCTCCTGAGTCGTTGTCGGAGCTCTCCACTCCTCTCACCGTAGAAACATCCCGCCGTAACCCCGAGCTTTTAGAGCTAGCAGGGGTAATATCAGAGTCTGTGGGGCTACGGCGAATAGGTCTCTTCTTGTCAGCCATTGTAACAGTTTGCAACACACCAAGGAGGTTACAGAAGTAGATATAAAGTCGAAGTTAGCCGTGACTTATGTAGCCGTAGCGCCGCCGCTATAGCTAAACATAGCTAGCTAACGTAGCTGTAGCTCACAGAAAAATGCCGAAAAATGCCTTTATTTGCGCTCACGTGGCGAATAGGATGTCCTCTGCGGAGCGAGTGCAGGAAGCGTCCACGTCAAGTGCTGAATTAGTGAAGCATATGGCAAAATTCAGGTCTCGGTTGTCTCAGAGCTCACAGTGATCGTAGCTGCTAGCGGAGCTAGTTGAGCAGGAAATCCCCAGGCTTCGTTAGCGGCCTACCTCGATGGTAAACAATGAGAGGCTTGTAGAAGTACTACAATAGCAGGTGGACTGTGAATATCATCCAGTTAGTACACCAAGTCACTTAGCTTACTAAAGGAAAAATAAATTGTGCTTTTTAAAATAAAATTTGCCACTACTTAGCGGAGCCCCGAAAGACACGTCTTCACGCCATGATGTCCGACAGCGCCCCCCGACTTTTTTAATCTCAGGGTCTCAGTCTGTAAGAGCAGAAAATCGAAAAACTGTAACCAGGGAACTGTGCACGGTTTAGACAAACCCATTTGCTCTCTCGTAATGACAGCCAAGCGCTCACCGAGCTTTTCATTAAAGCAGTCTTATTGATTTAGCCCTATCACTAAACAGACCTGCGAGGAACTGGAGATGTCAGTTTCCCTACAGAAATGGCAGACATATTTATTTATGTGCAGAGACGGGAGTTCAGAAATGTTCGTGTCGTCTGCTTCAAAATGAGCGCGCCATTTATTGCACTGTGCAATTTTGTTTAGCATGAAGAAATACAGTTGGCCGACTGCAAATATGAGCTGTTAAGAAATAATTTTATATGCTTTGCAAACCTGTTGAAAGTGACTCCTCAGTAATTCACACTTGTTTTGTAGTATTTAAAGAACATAATGGCAACATTTTTACAACGTACTGACTGGCATCAGTTAAATGGATGCTGCAAAAAACTTCCACAACAAGCCCTCTGAGAATCCTGCTCTGCCGTCGCTGTTAATTTGTTGCTTGACTAGCTGTGCTCGGATGGGAACAAATGTTGTGTGTGGTCGTAAACATGGACAAGGCAGGGAAACCTCTCAAGAAACATTAAGGCTCTGTTTACAGGAGGCAGAACAAGGCAGGGAAGCTGCTTCCCTGGTACAGACCATCATTCAAAGTTTAATTTGAAGTGAAAGCATCCGGGAAGTTTGCTAGGATGCGCTCATATTTTAGGTCAACAGACTGTATAGAAGAAGATGAAAATCTATCCTTCAAAAACAGACAAGTCATTGACTTTGTGTTAAGAACATGGTGTATACAATTAGCCTATATATTTTTGTGAAATCAAAAAAATTTGCACTTAGACACCTCCACTAGCCTCTTACTTCACTTCACCTACATCTTATCAACAGGAAATACCTTCACACAAAATACAAACTCAATACACTTTCGTTTGGGGAATGAATATTGATTTTTCTCCTCTGGACTTCTACTGTGAACTGCCAGTTTTCATACAGTTTAAAAAGAGGGGGAGGTAAATCATAGACATCTCATTTCAAAGTAGGTTTATTTTTCCACAGCTCAGATGTGACTGATGAGAAAGATGTTCCAGGTCAGTTTGCTTGCAGCAGAAGTTACTTCCTGCGCATATGTTTGTTTCATAATCTTGGTTCCGGGCAAATCACCTCTTATCGCAATCTGTGCAATGCCAGCTAATGACATTCTCATTCAGAGGGCATCGCAGATTAACATATCTTAATAGTTACTGCCGGAGTGCTTAAGCAGTGAAAAGGACGACCTTACCTTGCCGAGGATTTATCGCTGGAAGCAAATGAGTCAACATACATTACATTTAACAAGCGTATCGCATCACTTAGTTGCTTTTCTTTGGTTGTATAAACTGTCCTTAGGATCCTTTTTCTTCCGAATTAACAGGCGAAAGAGGCTCTGGGACGTTACTGCAGTGTAGACTTCTCTTTGTAATGAGCAGAAAACCCAGACTACTCCTTTTATTTTCAGTTAGCTGTGTATTGGTCAAGGGTTGAAGGTCAAGTTGTTTTTCTGTGTGGGGATTGGTTGGGAATGAGGAAGAGAATGATAGGGGGCGGGAAAAACGAGAGACGTATGTTGGAAGGAGAGGTATTCCAGAAGTTAAACAAGTTGTTTAAAGTCAAACAGTTTAAAATCTTATTAATTTTGCCTTGCTAGCTGTGGACCGCATATGCACAGATGTTGTTTTTCTGAGTTGCAGAACCTTTTACTCTTAAACTGTCAGTTGCAAAGGTCCAACTGAAACTACAGATCAAAGAAAAGAGTATACAAGTGATAATATTGTGCACTTTAAATTGGTTTGAGTTGCTTTTCTGTGTGTCCTTGTTTTTCCATCTTTTTCATGTATTTGTTTAATGGCCTTTTTCTTCCACAAACCAGAACACTGGTGCCCCAAGGCTGCTTCGCAAAACACAGAATATTCATTGAATTTTAATATTCTTGCATAGGCATGATTTCACAGCTCTGACAACAAATGATTCATTTCCACCAGGCCGAATAAAGCAGCCATGAATGAGATCCATGGAAGTACAGTAGAAGAGTGTGAATCACACAAATAGGCTGAATATTTACTGGTAAACAAACAAGGATTACAAAAGATATTCCAGGTTAATTTCATGGGTCTTGGCCTCTCTTTCACAACACCGCAGACGGACTGATGGCTTTTGCGTTGTGAGTCAGATAACAAATAAGAGACTGTGTATTTCATCAGCTAGAGAGTCTCCCTAATCTGATTGTGTCTGCGGTTTATACATGGACTCACAATATGCAAATATTCTAATGAATGTGTGTGTGGACTCGGATGTATTGTTGACTTAAAAGAGACTGTGTTATTTTTGAACTTCCTGTTTACACAACCAGTAATGTCGTATTACATCCCATGGATGTATTGTGACGATAATTTAATATACTCTATAAGTCAATATTTAACATTATTAACATGTCGGTGCAGATTCTCCGTCTGCTTCTTTAACTGGGCTGTCCGCATTGAAGAGGTCTCAACATTGAAGCTTATAGGAAGGCTACACATGCAGACTGTTTGACTCCAACCGCCAACTGGAAAAAAGCCAGAGGCTTTGCAGAACCTGACAGTCCTGGACTGAGAATGGCCCTACCAAGACATAGGGAAAAGCAAACATAGTAAAAAAGCACTTACAACCTGTGGCTATCCCAAAAACAGCACATCAAACTGAGAAAAAAAGAACAGACTGAACAACACTGCCATTCGTTATGTAGTCGGTGTGTCTGTAAATCTTACAGGAACCCAACATCCTGTTGCACTTTTCACCGAGCAAAATTGTTAGAAAAAAACTAGGCCACCCTGACGATAAACCCAAACACAATCTGAGCAACAGTGTAGATGCTGTACAATGCAGCTAGAAGTGTATGGATCTATATATTGAGGAGAATAACAACCGCTCAGTCAAGCAAGTCCACCTGCATCTAAACAATAAAGGACACTTATCTAATGACAGGGGTCTAAAACACCACTTATCAGGTACTTACAATGCAGTGCTGAAATCTCTTCCCAGACATTTTTAAATCCATCCATTAGGCAGAATCTATCCCAGCTGACTCAGTGTGAAGGTAGGACTCACCTGGACATGTCACCAGCCTACCGCATAGAGACACATAATTTGGAATCACCAGTCAACCTCAGCATGTTTTTGGACTTTGGGAGGAAGTCAGAGCACTGGTGAGAAGGCAACAAACTCCACACAGAAAGATCCCAGGCCGGGACACGATCTACAAGCTGTGAAGCAACAGCTAACCACCATGCTACCGTGCCACCCCATTTTTATAGTTTTATAACCATTCATATCCTGAATCATGGGAATCTTTATTCATTAATTGGCTATGAGCGCTGTTATTTAGGGGTGAAAATAAATCTGTGGGAGTCTCCATCAGTCAGTTAAAACTGAAGAAGCCTGTTGGGTGAGAGGTGAAATGTCTTCAAGCATCAAAAACAAAAGTCCACATGTGATTTAGAAACATGTTGGTAACTACAGGTCCGACAGACAGACTGTTACCACATACTAGGATTAGATCAACTTTGTACCTCATGATGTCGGAGCTCACAAGTCAAAGATGCAACAAATTTTTCTGATCAACATAATGGAATCTCATTTTCACTGGTGCTGACAGAATGCCACTAAAGGTCACTGATGCTGTAGAGGATTGCAGGCTGTCTGTTTTACTAATAGTACTAATAGTAAAATGACACTATGTGAATGGTTGAAATGGTTGGCAAAGAGTACATTCACCTGTATTAAAGGAGAAAATCAAACATTATCACATTTCACAAAAATTGTCACAGAAGCCCTTTATTGTGTTTGTCCATTGCTCTTCAGTGCTGCATGTGACACTGATAGGAGAGCCTCCAAACAGTGACTGAAAAGCGATTACACTATTATTATTTTTACTGGATGGCAAAGTAATGAAAGCAATGCATCACACAAGGGAAAGTAGGCCTGCTCATACTCTCTGTCCTCTGTGGAAAATGCATTTCACAGCCACCATTACCATATGGACCAATATTTCACGCACCAATTTGTCAAAAGCTCCTCAGCATTGGTTTTAGTAATACAGTCTGTGTACTGTAGCTTCCATTTCAATCACGGGGTTATCATGAGGCCCCAGCATGTTCCTCTTGGCTTTCTCTGTTTCTCATTACTCAGAGGAAAGCTGTGGCCTACAGATCAGGGGGTTTAAACAAGTCAGATTGAAGGAAACGCTAAATGAAGGTTTAACAGGACCTGAGCTGACCTCACACTGTGACAGCTTTTCTGCTAATGGCAATTACACACAGTCTGTAACCTGATTACATAATGACATTGTGTGTGTCAAGAAGATTCAAAGAGAGAGAGGAAGCCATAGAACACATTATATAAAATTATACAGTCTCTAATGATAGTATATAACATCCATCCATCCATTCTCTATACACCGCTTTATCCTCACTAGGGTCGCTGGAGCATATCTCAGATGACTCTGGGGAAGGCAGGGGACACCCTGGACAGGTCACCAGTCTGTCGCAGGGCTACATATACAGACACACAATCACTCACATTCACACCTACGGGCAATTTACAAGAACCAATTAACCTCAGCATATTTTTGGACTGTGGGAAGAAACCGGAGTACCCGGAGAAAACCCACGCATGCACAGGGAGAACATGCAAACTCCATGCAGAAAGATCCCACGCCCACCCCGGGATTCGAACCTGGGATGTTCTTGCTGCAAGGCAAAAGTGCTAACCAGTACACCACTGTATATAACATAAACTGTATAATATATGTTCTATATGATGTGAATACTAAAGTGTCAATCCTTTGTTCCTTTGTCCTCTTACATGAAAAAGAAACATTAAAGGATAATTTCTTCCAATTACAATGTGACCCCCCCCCACATCAAAACACTTTTTGTTGGAGGTGAAACCACAAATGAGCGCACCCAAAATACTGAAAACACAGGAAAGCCTTTGCATACACGACTACAGAAGCTTGATCTGCAAAAGATTTTGCTGTTGATCCCACTTTTCGCAGTCTTTTTCATATCTTTCATATTAATTTGGCTGATCTGTCTGTATGATAGTGGTATTTTCAGGTATTGCTGATGAGATTTAACGTTCTTGCATGTGTTTTATGGTGGTTAGTAGTCTGACAGAGCTCACACAGCTACTGCTGTTCAAAGAAAAAGCATCTCCGAGGAATTCAGTGGAGTTACTAATGCACAGCTCAGCAGGTTGGCAGATATAATGTGTTACCTCAGGTGAGACTGAAGCTAACCAATAATACATAAAATGCTTCTCACCATTAATGCAAAGGTGAATTCTTCTATCCATTTGTGCTGAAATGTATGGTACTCTTCATCTTTTTTCTTTTTGTCGTCTTCTTCATCAAAAGGGTTTGCTCTACAAAAACTAGCTATCTGATTTTTTTGATTAAAAGGAGGGAAATTTACTTCTTGACCTCACAACGACCTGTGTAGGTTACCGCATTATCTAATAAAAACAGAGTTTTTGTGTTGGACCCTCCTGTACCCTGATGGACAGATTGGCTAGAGCCACCTGTGACACCCTGGACAGGGCCGGTAGAAAATGGATGAATGATGCATGAGAATGTTTTATATTTTGAACACTGTGATTTCTGTAACGTTTTACTTTAAAATGTCCATGGAATTATTCATTACTTACCGTGTTAAGAAATGTCAGCTAAGACTTACCTGCGAGCCACATGCAATCATCAAAAGAGCCACATCTGGCTCATGAGACATAGGTTGATGACCCCGACATACAGTATTATTCTGGCTGCTTTTATCATGAGGGAGACATCAAATATGATGCTTTCAAATGTGCACATTCACTGGTGCAAAAACTACTTTACCTTAGATGTAAAACATGTCATATCTATTTTTATGTAACAATTCCAAACAAAGTTGTGAGCTTTTAGTCTCAGAGCCATTATTTGTCTGCCAGTGTTCAATGTTCTGGGTGGATGCTGACAGGCCTCTAACATGTTAATATCAGCATCACCTGCAGTTAACACAATTAGAGACAGCAGTGCAGTTGTTCATGCTGACTTCAAGGTTTCAATTGTCAACAGCTGTTTTAAAGGTGAAAAATAGACCTTAACTGTGGAGTTAAAATCCAAGTTAAACTAGGATTTATCCTTTGATAGCAGAACAGAACAGTTCAGTAAACATCCATCCAGCAGCACACCTGAAGACACACAGGGTGCTTTAACATGTTGAGTGCAGTCTGTTGACACTGCCTTTGGCAAAAACTTATATCCCAATAGATTTGCAGGAGATCTAGTTTTGTGGCCCACTAGACTCCTTTCATCCTCTCTTCCCTCTGTCTGGAAGCTCTTTGAAGGGGATGACCATCAGCCCTCTTGATTACCTTTTAGTGTGTGTGTGATTGTGGA
The DNA here is from genome assembly GCF_021347895.1 of Acanthochromis polyacanthus. Taxonomy (NCBI): domain Eukaryota; kingdom Metazoa; phylum Chordata; class Actinopteri; family Pomacentridae; genus Acanthochromis; species Acanthochromis polyacanthus. Next base: position 28,527,965 of record NC_067123.1, on the reverse strand, counting down.
TTTGCCATTTTTGATCTAGATGTCGACAATCCCGAAGGGTTTAGATGTGAGGGAAGAAGCTTGCAGACTGTAGAGTGAGTTCAGCACCGGTTAAGTGAAAGCTGACAGATTTTTCAGGATCTCCCAATGGATACATCAAGTCTGATAGAAACTACAGACAGGGGGCTGACAGACCTGCATCAGAAAAATCAACCTTCCCAATCCCAGCTGGGTTTCATCCAATATTATTTACATATTCAAATTCTCCGCTGGATTAACTCGAGGTTTGCGTCATGAACTCACTAAAGCAGATGCATTATGCATCTGTCTTGTGCATGTGCTTGAAATTTTCACAATTATTAAATTATTTGCAGCGTTGACAGTCTACTCTGCCTTTCAAGTAAAAAAGGCAAAAAAAAAAAAAAGCAAGCTTCTCTTTCTGCTTTGCTTCTGCTTTTTTAGCCTCCTCCACTATATTTATTTCTCTCTCAATCTTCCTCCAGTCGTTCATCATCAGAATTGCAATTTATTATGCTGTCAGGGTAAGCAAATTGCTTGCATGCACACAACCTATTATACTATTTAAGCAAAACTAAAGGGAAGGATTTCATAAATACGGGGAAGATCTGATCCTGCTTAACTGCCACAGAATTGTCTGGACTAATGCTTCAGGATGCTCCCGTCTGTCGTCTTTGCCGCTCATTTTTCATGCTGGAGTGTTGCTGTGTTTTGCGTGTAGGCGCTCACTGATGTTAATCTTCCACTTCGGCAGATGTCTTAAGACCTTTGGAGAGAGACTGATTGGTGCTATCTGGGCGTGATTCAAGCCTGAAAGGTGATATGGGATGTGTGTCGGCCATGGTGCCACAGGCGGCTTTGAATCACAGTAAACAATGTCTTAGCGTGTGTGGAAAGTGGTCATCTGTCCCATCCTAACCAGGTGTAGTCTGATACCCCCGGGGGGCGGAACACACTCTTCTTTTTAAGTGTGTGGCTAACAGCCTGAGCACATAACATACCTGGTAGTCTTTGGGGCTGTTTGTGTTCAAGAGATCTGTTTGTGTTGAAAGGGGCCAGGTTTTCGCTCTGATTTCATCCAATAGTTGACCTTTTTCTTAGGATAAGACAGAATAAGATAAGATAAGCATTTATTAATCCATTTTTGGTTTTAAAAAGACAGTTAATAAGGATGTTTTCCAAAAATGTACAACTATTTCTTCAAGAGCTTTTTTCACCATGTGACTACAGTGTGAGAAATGAGGGGAAAATTACAGGATTATCTTTATCCAAAAATGCCTTTTAAAGCATTAAGTTAATAAAAGGGCTTCAGCAGTCTGAGTTAGCATCGAGTTACAGTCAGTTTAGAAGAGAAGTCTGTCTTTGTGTTTCCACCGTGGATGTATTAATAAAGCTGGATAAGCCTCAGCTCCTCAGCCTCGCTGCCAATCTTGCAGGATCCTAAGCTTAATATTAAACTTAGGCATGTAAATTAGTATTATATTTAACACTGTAGAGGATTAACTTCCTTATTTATTTTGGTCAGGAAGATTTATATGATATTTATTCATTTTCTGCTGTTTTTTGGGATTCAGTCGTGGTGGCAGCAGACTAACCAGGTCATGCCAGGTGTGTTTCTCCCCAACTACATTTTCCAGCTTCTCCTGGAGGATCAAACACATTCCCAGGCCAGATGAGATATGTTACCCTTCCAGCAAGTTCTGGGTCTCCTCACAGCTGGATGTGCATGAAAAGCCTCCAAAGCAACGAGCCCAGGAGACACCCAAATCAGATGTCCAAACCACCTCATTTGGCTCCTTTTAATGCAAAGGAGCAACAGCTAAAGCAGGAAATGGCAATACCTACAAAGTGTGCAAATGTGCAGATATGCCAAGTTCGTGCAAAAATGCAGCCAGAAGGCTAATTTTTATTAGGCACATCTATAGCAGTAGGGATGGAAGACACATGGAGTCTTTTAGCCGTCCAAACAGGTGCCCAGAACAGCAGTCCAATACAGCATTCACTCTTCTGTGAATCTGCCTGAAATAAATGACCAAAAACTTTGTATACTCTTCTCAGAGAACTTCCTGGCCGTTCTACCAAGAAGTCCAAGTCTCCTGGACAGTGAGAGGTTTCTAAATCAAGTAGTAAGACAAAAGGTTCAAAGAGATTCAATAGAACCAATGTAAAACAGACTCCTTTGGTTTCACACTACAAATGAAATGTGAATAGGCCAGCTAGAAGGAGACTGAAAACTTTTTTCAAGTGACAAAGAAAACAAGATAAGGGATTGTACCAAACAAGCAGTGTGGTCTGAATCTTTGTTGCATTTGATCCGTATTTGTCAAGTCGTGTCCTTTGCATATTTTTCCTCTTCTTTCTTCTTGTTTCATCGTACCAGTGAGGTAAGAATTTACAAGAATATCACCTGTCGCTCATTTCCAGAAAGCTGTTCAAACCTCTCTCAAGTTCGCACTGCAGGGATAGTAAAACAGAAATAAGTTAGTGCTGCTCCTGCTGTGCTGAGACCCCTCATAAAATGCTTTGAGTACCGTGGAAAATCCGAGAGCACGGCCTGTGCATGGAAGGGGAAATTTGGCCACTAACCCAGCATTTAACAAGGCTCTGTGGTCTCTTAACTTTAAGCACTTTGGTTTTTTGGCCGTGCCACCATACGATTTTTGTGTCAGAGAATTACGACACTGGTGCGTATCCGTGTTTCTGAACAGCAAATGTTGAAATTTGTGGCTCAGAGGTAAAAGGATACTTGTATTTTAGCCGAGTGGGATCAGCTTGTTCTCCTCTGTACAGATTCAGCCCGACCAAATGTTACACCCTGTTGTTTTAATGCAGCTTCGGTCAGCTGTATTGTGATGGAATTCTGAGGACAACATGATCCGAAAGGCAAACGACCGTTTTAGAGGTGCGATTAAACTTAACAACGTCCTTCAGTTTCATTTCTAGATCAAATTGTGCTCGAAAAACCCCGTTTAGGGTCTCCTCTTGTGTTTCAAAAAAGGAATAATAAAAAAGCTGTGTTCCTGGTTTGTGTAAATGCCCACTAAATGTTTATACTGAACATGCATTCCACATCACTGAGTTCCTGCATTTTCAGACCATCTGAGGATAGACAGAAATGTACAAACAAGACTTTCAGCAGTGTCAGCAAGGAATAAATTAGCTAATTTGTTCTACACTCTGCCGGCGTACAAGTAAACACAAAAGTCAAAGTGTACAGAAGTGCTCTGCCTCGCCAGGATCTACAAAATGGAATTGTTTGTGCCTGCATAATTATTTTGACACTGAATTGAATAGTTGCACTTTTGCTGTCATGAATACAAAAATATCTGGCAGGAGTGAACCTAGGCAGAGACCGAGCACACGGCAGCGGATATAAATTGTTGTTCATTGGGAAAACCTCTCCAAGCGCTGCAGCATGTACTCTATCAAATGCCATGATAATTAATAATTTGCCTCACAGATCTCATTAGTGCATAATGAGGGAACAAGTGCTGTTAGAAAGACATAACCGAGGCGGTTATCTTCTAAAGCATATTGTGGGCCCTGGGCAGACAGACAGGCGAGATGTAAACGGAAGTCTTCGCCTCATGTTGTTTGATGCACTCAGGAGGTGATATCAACCCCACGCTGTCGGCTTTTTCGTCGCATGTGACTGATCAGTTCTCTGCTGCTTCTTGTCGGGGTTTCTTTTCGCCGTAGCGTGACTCACTTGTTTGGTGAGGTTTGGGCAAAATGTGCAGCAGCAGCCTTGAGTACATGCAGATGAATCCTCCTTCGCCGCTGCTTTCCTCCCTCGAAGGTTAGAATAATATACTTTTTTGCAAATGCTCGCCTTCTCCTTACTCATTTCTGGAACTCTACAAATTACAGCCACCACAATGCCTCCGGTGTCTCCCTCCTCTGCTTCACTAGAAAATAACACACTGAGATGAATGTGGCAGTAAATATTGTTACACAAGTGGATCAGAGATGTGCTACAGGGCATCACTGTGGCACTTAGGGCTTGAATCAAGAGGGCTTAGAACATTATTATGCAGTGAGCGTTGTCTTTCAATAATATATCAAAGGAGTTGAAAATGCAGAGCTCATTTAAGATTATAATTTCTAAGTGCTGCATTGTAATCTTGAAGGAGGAGTTATTTCATTAGGTAATCTCCACTCCTCTCCTCTCTCCACACACTGCTGGGTGGGTGCTTATTTCCTGAAGGGGCAAACACTATCAAGTGGAATTTAAAAATGCAATAAAAGTCTTGATTGTTCTGGGCTTTGTGCATAAATTGGCTTCGCCTTTCAGATGTGGAATAGTGTGCATCGTGCTGAAAACAGAGCACAGAAGACGACACATCGGATTCTGAAATTAGTCAGTCAGTAAACTAATTTTTACGACTGCAGACAATTGAAATTAATGATGATCCTTCAGTGCAGCCCAGAGTTGAGTTTTGCCGTGCCTGAATGCAGCCACCACTGTAAAATCCCAGCACGACTCCAGAGTCCTATCTTTCATGAGCAGATAGAGACGATGGTGCAGATTAGTCTGACTGAGAGGAGATTTTTGATGGTTTGATTCGTCTTCTTTGAGGCATCGGGGCTGAACGCAGTAGGGGTTCCTTTCTCTCCCGTTATGCTCTCAACACAATAGCCGGCTCACAAAGGCATACGCTGGTTTATATGGATATGAGCACACTAGCGAGACTGAGACGATGACCCAGAAGCATGACTCAAGACTGCGATGTGCAAAAGCAAAGAATTGAGTTTCACTTGAAATAGTAGGTTCAAGTCTACAAGAAAAAGAAAGGCAGACAAGTAAAGCACAGGGGGCAGACTGAGGAAAAATACAGGCTAGGTTCAACATAGATGCAGGAACTAAGGCGCAAAGACTTTTAGGGAAATGAGGGGTGGCAGGCTGGGAGTGTATACACTGCAGGGATGATTAGCTAGAGGGCAGGTCAGGTGGCTCCACTGGTGGGAAAGAGCAGCCGGGTGGAGCGGCAGCGTCTGAAACGACAACAGAGTAAATGCAAGGAAGCGGCAAACAACCAGACTGAATGGATGACTGAAAAAAAAAGAAAAAACACGAGAAAAAAGTCAGCGTAAAGTCACACACATTCAGATGGAGCAAGAAACTTTGCACAGGCCCACAGACACACACACTCAGGCCTTATGACGCATCTCTTCCTCCATGAGACACCAAACAAACACAGAAATAAGCAACACTTGAAAGAAACCCAGAAACATTTTATGGTCGGCCCCTCTGGGACATCTTCAGCGAGCAGCCAACATGCACACATGTAGAAAACATTACACACCAGCAGCATGATCTATTGGTCTGCCCAGACTCAAATATCTCAGCAACTGCTGACTGGGAATTCGCTTCAAACATTCCTGCTCCCCAGCAAATGAAGCCTGATGAGGTTTCCTATAGTTCTGGTGGCATTTACTTCTTTTTTTGTTTTATTTGTTTGTTATTCTCGACATTTTTATTTCTTGATAAAAGAATGAATAGGTGTCTTTTCTAAAAATTTGGATGTGCTGTTTCTTTCCATTTGTTTTTACACTACAAAAAGTAATGTGAAATAAAATAAAGTGAAATAATGCAACCATTTTCATCAGTCTTTTTCAGTTAGGGCAACTTCCAATGCTTCCGATGTTCAGCCAACAAACTAACCGCTATTTAATTACCATAAAAACACATTAAGTTCTGAAATTTGTATTCTTTTTTAAATGAACAATTCTATTAGATATTCTTCAGTAGTTTTGGGCCTTTTTGTGTTTTTGGCAATTCAGTGGTGAGTCAGTTGTTGGGACCTGGTTTTATTTTGCAGTGTAATTGGTATTTCAACATACAATTTTTAAATCTTGAAAGCCAAAACAACACAAATTTAAATTGCTCCACAAATTTTAAACACACGTGTAAAATCCTCTAAAATTGACCAGATTTATCAAATAACACTTTACCAATATTTCCCACTGGTTTGATAAACTGAAAGGGACAAATGTCAATGTTAAATTAAGTATTAGCTAAATGTCTTCCACCAACTGTATTAGTATGTGTGATCTAAACTTCATATACATTTTAAAATCTCATTATTTAAACTCTGCCCAAAAAGATATTTGCAACTGAAACGTTGATCTAAATCGATAATTTTTATTTGCATATCTTGATGGGAATAGCTCCTTTGAATTAATTGTCTTTGTGAGTATACAATCTTAAAAATGATGGGGGAAAATGACAGATTTTTTCTCTTCATCAGAAAATGCCTTCTGAAGCATTAAACGAACAGGGATTCAGCAGTGTCAGTTAGCATCAAGCAACAGTCATTTTAGAGCAGGAAGTCCCTCTTTGTGTGTCTACCATGGATGCATTCGTACAGTTAGATTCATCAGCACCAGTCGACCCTGCTGCCAGTCTATCCCAGTGATCACTCATGAGACTGCAACAAAAACAACTCGCATTTCCCCCATATACCACCATTACCAAAGCGATGTAGAGGCCTCAGAAAGTAAACCCGTTTGTTGCTAATTAATGAATGTATCATCCAAAGGGCTTCTGTATTTGCAGTAGTGTAGTGAGTTTTATTTTAATGATATCATCTTCAAGAAATCTCGGTGTATGATTACAAGAAAACCAATCAATGTCGCTTGGCTCCAACGCTGGATCTTTTAAAACCTCTCTTAAATTCATGCTGCAGGGATAGTAAAAGAGGAATAACACCTAATTTCTTCTTTTGTGAGACACCAAACAAACAGAGATATTGATAATAGCAACAGATAATTCCTCTGGGACACCCTGAATGATGTAGACAACAGCACTGATCCAGCATGTGTCAGCTGGGATACTGGACCACCATGAAATATCTCACAAATAGGAATATGTTACAGCCATTCCTGCTCCCCAGAGGATGAAACCTAGATGTTTCCTAGAGTTAGCATGTGGGTTTTGAGTTAAAGCTGGGTCGGCAGTGTTTTTTTTTCTACATTATTGTGCAAAAATTCCTTACTAACCATTCGGTATATCGCATTGCAAGTGGTCTGAGAGGGAAGACGAGTTCTCCAGAAAGACGACAGCCAATTACGGGGCTGATAAAGTGAAACCAAGTCTGCAGTAAGTGCAGGATGTGAGATTGACCCCTTAGCTTATCTTTTTGTGCTTTTGAAGCAGAAGGAGGGCCTTAAATAACTGCATGAGAAGGGCTGTTTTTTCACATTCTTTCAAATCTTAATTTCTGATTTTGCGTTTTTTCGTTTCCACATTTCTGCGTATCCCAGCTTTAAAGGACTCATCTGTAGGATTAGACTGAGTCCTGTATATCTACATAAAGAGCGAATCCTCTTCCAGAGTCGGCCATGTTGTGTTGCCGTCCTCAGAACAGACAAAGAAACCAGATACTAGCTCCCTGGGAAGACATTTTGCATGTTTTCTAGGCCACCATTGTTTCTCCTACATGCTTGACGAATGGGGGTGAGGTGAAAGGTTTTCAGCTGGAATCAATCTGGAACCTCAGTACCAGATGCAACTCAATCCTACACAATGGCCCTTTAGGTCTGAACAGCTGTTCGACAGAAACTAACACGGTGACCTTTGTACACACTGTCACCTGGTAAACATCAGCATGTTAGCATCCGTCAATGTGAACTGCTAGTTTTACTGGCAGAGCTGCTGCTTTATACAAAGTTTTGTGGATGAGTTGGTATCAAGTTTATTTTTTACATTCTGATGCCAAATTGGTCAGATTTTGCTATTCAGGTATATAATGAATAATTTCAGTGCAGTTTTATACTAATACTGCAGTGATTGTGCATGGAAAGAGCCATGTAAGCGAGCTGCTATGGGTTAATGCAATTTTGTTTGAATTTTGAACAAAAATACACGTTATAAATGTTGAAGTTTTTAGTGTGAAATTCTAAGTTTGGCGATAATGGATTACACACTGAATCAGGATTATATGAACAAATGACTCCAAGCAAGTAACTATAATCGACCCAGAATAATTTTGCAATGATGTCACGGTTACAAAATCAAGGATTATTTGATTCCATTTATTTTTAAATGTAATTTTATAATCATGAAAAGTGCGTCTGACATGTGGAGTCTCTTGGACGAGTGCTTTACTTTGTGGCAGAGAATAGTCAAGATGGAAAGTTCAAGCAGCAGCAGCCCCTTGAAAACAGCCATCCATTCCTGGAAATATCGCAGTCTGTTTGACGTCAGAGATGTGCATCACGAGAACATCTATGTCCAGTGCAATTTGTACAAGCCAAACAATCAATTTACTGTCATCTTCAAAGAGCTTTCTTTTCATTTACATCGAAAGTGGAAGATGCTGCCCGATGACTGAGAGCTTTTGTTGTGCTTCAAGAGCAAAGTCTCCCACGTGGCCTTTGATGAATAAACAGCAGCAATGGAAATTTGCACAAAGAAGCAGCATCTCACGTTATCGAACATACAGAGTCCACCTGTAGCTTGTTCCAGTGCTGTGTTTGTAAGGTTTGTTTGAACTTCTGTAAATGAAACATACATTTTATTTGTACTGACAATGTTTGGGGATGTTTAAAGGTTAAACTTTACTAAATTTATTTAGTATTAAGTGTAACAGTTTTTGTGTTTGATCTAGAATTAATCCAAAAAGAATCCAGAACTATTTAGCTTTTTTTTTTTTACTATAACTAATTCCAAAATTGGCATGCAATTTCTAATAACTGACTGCATATTTGATCCAACCCTGTTCTTGATAGAAATGAATAAGAAGAAACGCCCATCTCTTCTCAAGGCCTATGCACAGTCCATGCAACCACGTGTTACCACCTTCATTGCCATATAGAGTAAGATGCAGCATATTTTTGTCAATCCAAAATTCTGTTCTGTTTATCTCTGCACACCACTTACCTATAGTTTACTCTCTGAGACGTACTGCCTCACTATCCAGCTGATTAAACACAAGAAGCTAGTGCTACATCTCAACAATCTTTGGTTTCTGCGTTCTCCAGGCATGTTTGCTCATGAACCGTGACTGTGAGTTTGGGGCTGAGAGCTGCAGTGCACCGTAGCCGAGGATGAAAAGAGAAACAGGAAAGCCGCTTTAACACCTCAACTGAATAAAATGGACACCTGAGCATTTCTGTGCAAACCCAATAGAATCTGGGTAAAACACGTCCTTTCTTCGCTGCCCTCCTACCTACTGCAGTGAGGCTCGACTGTAATGAGTTTCTGGCCGCAAAAGCTGAAAACGCTCCACATCTCGGGTGGAAGTGTGGGTCAGTGCACCGTCGGTACACTTGGGCTGGAATGAGCGGACATGAATATGCGTGCCATGGGAGAGGGGAGGGAAGAAAAGTGACCTTCCATGAAAACAGCGATGCGAGCGGATCCGATAGTTTCAAGTGACCTTGAAACATGAAGATCTTTCGAGGACGTTCCAACTCACGGATGAAGATGTAGCCGTGAAGCCCTGTCATCACCGCTGAGCAAAACCCCACACATCATCGCTTTTACTGACGGTTTCCGAAGCCCACACGGCATATTTTGGGTCTGGTCCAGCGTACTGTGAGATTGCCGCCGTCAGGGAACATTCTGAAACGCCTGAAATAGCCGGCTGCTGACATTTTCCTGAAGCTTCGCAGGCCAACATGCTCCCCAAGTCGGAAACTTTTCAAAGTAATTTACGGCTTCCTCCTCCATCTTTCTTCTTTATTGTTCCATTGAATCAAACGAGGAAGAGCCAATAACAGGAGGTTCTATGACAATTATGGAGATTTCATCCTCATTGTGTCTTGATTATTGCAGAGCTTCTCCATCTCTGCATTCAGTACAGTTTGCATAGAATTTCATACTCTGCATTGGATATTTCCACGGGGGTATTTATCAGAGGAAGCAGCTCCATCTTCATCATATTATTATCATTATTATTTTACAGACTCAGATGAGCTGTGCATGAGGGCAGCACATCTTCTTTCGGCTGTGCCATTAGGATTCGTCAGAGCTTGAAATTGTAAATTATACAGTAGCTGCCTATGTAAAATCAGAAAACATCCACATAAGAGGAGATGTAATAGAGTGATAACAACCTCAATGCATTGCGGGAGTCTGAGCAAACATCCGTCCTGTAGACAAACTGCTGATTTTGTCCACGCGTCAAATACTGGCATGTGGTTCAAGCTGTACCTTTAGAGATCACAAAGCAAGACGCCAAATGGAGGAAGACTTCCTTTGTTTTCCCTGTGCACACATACAAAATCTCTCCACCCTGAAAAATCGACAAGAAAAGCTGTCGAAGGAGAAGCAGCTCGGTCATCAGAGAAAGCTCGAAAACAAGAATTTGGAAAAAGAACTTACTTTGGAATCCATTCTGCCATTAAATAATTGTTCTGAAAAAAACCAACAAACTCAGACATACCTTTCATCGTCAAATCATTAAGTGCTGCAAATTGTCCATTTTTTCCACTTTCATCTTTCTTCTCCCTTCACAAACACATTCCAGGGTTGTTGTTTTTTTCAGATTTATTTTTACTGAACACTAAAAGGTGTTTCATGTGTGTATTCTTGTGCTAAATGGGTTGGAGATAAAGAAAAACGCTAATCAGTTTGGCTTTAACAAAATGCAGTTTTTATCAGCTTTTGAGATGATGCCAAGTCCAAGCTGAGAGGGAGAAAGAGACAAACACAAGGCAAAATCAATGACAGGAAGGTAACAAAAATAGTCAGATTATTTCACAGTGCAAAAATCTATTATGTACACAGTGTCTGCTTGTATGTACATGGCTACCGACATATAAAATATTTAGAATCCAGGACGCACAAGACTCATAATACGTCTTACAGTGTGCACCAGATCCAAGACCAATCTCCGTAATGAAGATGAATGGTGAATTTCATACTAAAATAAATATACATTTTTTTTTTAATTTCTCATTTGTAGCATTAAAACCTTCTGCCATCATGATTGTCACTCTCTGTTCTTTTCTTAAACCTGACACACAATAAACAAACCCAAAAAAATGTCACTGATATGCGTTACTGCAACAGGTTGGTGGATTTTATTCTACGGGGAACTGCAGCAAGAATAAATGGAGCCAAGATTCACTGCATTCAGCTTATGCAGCTCACAAATGTTATTTTGCTAAACTGCACCATGGCGGCTAGTGAAGAGCTGCATCTCTGACTTCAATGATATGATCGATGCGATTGGGTTTGATGACTTTATTAATGACATTAAATTAGTCTGCAGTGGTGGGCCTTCAGATTCCTACTTGGATAAATCTCCAATATCTCTTTGCAAAGACTATATTGACCAGATTATCTGACTTTTACAGGAAGTACATGTTTACAATTTAATGATTATTCATAAGTATTACAGTTCTTACAATATGAATATGTGCATAATGTAAATATCATCATATTCTGTGTGGTTAAATGTGTAAATTCTGTCTGAGCTTCACTATAAATGTCCATAGGAAGTGTACATTTTCAACAGTTCTGTACTGTATTGTAACCCTCTAATATCTTATACAAGAGTTATCCAGCTGCAGCGCACACATGAATACCAGACATTCAGCATGTAATAACAGCAGCACTGTGTAGACAAACTGTAGTGAGTCTGACAGTAAAAATGCAACCAAGTCTCAGCAAGGATCTTAAGGTAGATTCAAAGAATGATTTCAACAAATCCCAAATATGCATTAAAGGACAAATAACAAATGCACTACTTCTGCCTCTTTGAGTAACATTTTTCAAAAACATATGGGACTTTGATGTTTTTTTAAAACTACCCAACCCTTATTAAAATCGAACTGTTTGTATAATTTGAAGACATGTTTGCAGATTTACATTAACGTGGACTAATGATTGCGTTTTTAGATTTATGCCTTCATTAGAAAATAAAGAGCCTGGTGCAGAGGAAAGTCAAAAATTGACATTCTGCATTGTTGTTGTTTGTTTTTGTGTTCTACCAGCCTTATCCTTTAAGATGCTCATGTTTCACAAAGAATTTCATTAAACTCAGAGCAGAAAGTGCCAATTTTCTGTTAAGCAGTCAAAAACCAATCACAGTGTGAGCAGCCAGAGGCTTTAATGGCTATTGGTTATACGCTCCAGCGTTATAAATGATTTGCTCCGTCTGAATTTAAATTGGAGACATCAGAGTTTAGAAACTTATCGGGCTTTTAAGTAACTTTCACAGGAAAATGCAAGCCATGGAATTTATTCATGTTCTACCAAAACTCTGACGCTACGCTCTGAACCCTTCAGACACATCAACAATGATAAGACAGTGGAGTAATATGAAGGGGTTTCTTCGTGTTTAGGACAACAAGAAGATGAATTTATATTTGATGTCGATGCAAGATGGTGAGAAAGATGTGTGAGCGTGCCTTTAAGACAATTAATTTAGTGTGTGCATACAGTTTGGATATAAACTCAATATTTCATCTTTAGGGAGCCATTCTCCTGCCCTGGATGCTCATTCATACAAAAGGCTACAAAATAAATGAATAAATACGCATGAAGAACAGAATATTATGCTTATAAAAGCAGTATAGGCATCATGAGGAGACAAAGGATGATTGAGAGTTAAATCTTTGTCAGAATCATTGGCACAGCTGACACAGTGAAACAACTCTTGTGGCTGTTTTACCTCAAAATAAGTCTTTTTTTTTTTTTGCATTTTTGCTTCTCAGTCCTGTGATCTTCGGCACAAAAATAGCAACTGCAAAAACAACAAAAGCAGTCGGGAAATGCAGCATCACAGGACGTACACTAAGCATATACTTAGGAATCGGCAAGAAACGAAACATTAATAGGAAATGAAAATAAAGTCTTCTTTAAAAAAAACATTTAAACACTGTTTTCAAATGAAACATGGTGAACATACATATTATGTACACAGTTCCAGAGCTTTAAGCACAGAGGGTCTGTTGCTGTTGGACCTCTACCATGGCACGTATGATTGGGTTGGTGAAGTTTGTGGATGTGTGTGTCTTTTGCTTCACGTGTGTTTAGCTGGACTTAGTGCACCATCATAGCTATGACTAACAAACAGTACCCTTTGGTATAGGTGAGGTAAGGAATGATTGTTTCTTCTACTTCACCTTGATAATCGTCACAGTCATTATTCACCTCACGTCCAGCCATAACCTTCATCACAGTCAGCACCGTCATCTCAAACACCGCCACGCAAACCTCCGTCCCTGCACACGCAGTTTAGCAGCTTGAGGAAATTGACACATGTCAAAAGCAGCTCTTGTCTCATACCACAAGTTCTCGACATCAAAGTTCTGAAAAAGCAGCTGCAACAGCAATGTAAAGTTAAACGTAAAAAGTGTCCACCTCGGAGCTAATCCAACTCCGTCTCCATGAGCTCTTTGTTTTTCCTGACCCGTATTATCCTTCCTGGGCTGCACTAACCAGCATTAGCCTCTGAGATTTAATCACCGGGATGTGCCAGGCTGTACATTTCCGTGGCTCTGTTGCTGTCCTTCGGTTGTTAACCCTTGCAACACTCTTTGTCCTCAAGCGTATGTGTCTCCTGATTTCAGTGCCACAAGTTCAGAGTCGTCCGTGTGGCGTCCATTCAAGTGTTCAGTGTTGCAGTCGTGATGGTACATGAAGGCGGGTACCTCAGTGATGGACGTTGCTGTGTAGGACGTGGAGCGCATTGAGCAGTGGTCCTTTCGCCTCTGACCCCACTGGGTTTTATACTGCATCCACTGTCTCTTCAGAGCAGCCTGCACCTAAACAAACACATAATAAAAGAAAGATGTTTCAGTGTCGTGATTAGCGATTGGTCACTCCATAAAACCATAGCTGTGTTTGCATTGTCCACAAACGTGCAATGCTCTATATAGTCCACTAACTGGTGAATCGACGTGATGGTGCAGTGGCTCATCTTCTCCTTTGCTTGAACAGCAGCAGTTATTAAAACACCTGCAGGAACCATAATTGAGGCTTTAGTTCCTCAGTTTAAACTTTCAGTATGTTTTACGTTGTTATGAAGTATTTGCAGCAAACTTCGGTGGGGCTAGTACTGCTTTATTTTAATGTATTTACCTTCTGTCCATGGATAATTAATATTTTTAAGAATGGTCCATAATAACATAAGGCTGTTTTCCACTGCAGGAATTTGCGAATGGTTTTATGGTGGCCTCAACCTTGTGTGTTTTCCAACCACAGAAAACCACTCATGTAGAACCTCTTCAGGGCCATTTTCAGACGAGAAAAAAGTAAAAAGTATGTGCTCCAAGGTCCACAGAGAGTAGAGTGGCACTGAAATACAGTTAAGTAGGTATTAACAGTGATTGTTTAAGTTTAGAAAAGACAAATGCTGACTGGTTAAACGTGGAGAGGACAACAAGCAGCATTGAATATCCTGATGAAGTAGTAGCTATCTCCTCTCAAACATCACCATCAACAATGCAAAATTCAGCATAAAAACTAACCAAACTTCATTACATTTGGAGTTGAGTTAACATCACGGTTGAAGCTGAATTCCTGTGAGTTACAGCTGCAGTCACCATGATGTACATGTAGATGAATAAACTGCAGCCAAACTATATAAATGAAGCTTCCTGTGAACAGATGTGTTACAGTTACTGAAAGTGCACAATGTGTGTTTATCTAAAGAAAAGCAGCAATGTGGTGACCAAATGTGGTCTAAATGTTCAGGCATTTGTTTGCACAACAGGGAAAAATTACAAAAATCCGATGCAGAACCGTGTCGCTGCGTTACATCCAAGTAGTGTCCGAAATGTGAGAACAGCTGTCTACTCTGATCCTCTAGCGAGTCTCCATGTTGGAAACACTCGTAAACAGTCCAGCCACAGATGTCTCAGTGCAAATGACATCATTTTGAGGTGTTTTTGTATTTTTTAGTTGGAGAAGGTGCACAGTAAATACATTTCTCCAATTTTTCCTCAAAAGCACCTCTTTCTGTTTGGCTTGTCTGTCCACCAAATCATTCCACCAGACACCCAAACTCATATGTAACTCAAAATGCGGTTGCAGATCAATGTGAGTGAGGCAGCGCCTATGTAAACCCCATCATGTGACAATATTATTCCAACTGACAGTGATCCTAACCGATGCATGTGTAATTGCTGCAGCACATGTGGATCACTCAAATTACAATCACATTAACAGACGCCAGTTAGGAATCTGAGGCACGTTTCTTGAAATGCAGCCAAATGTGAATCATCGCATTATATGAAGGGAAAAATATGTAATCCATATTGAGCTTTACGTTACCCATCATTGCTTGTAGCGTGTATGACATTTTTCCTTTAAAGCCGTTTGGTATCAAGTCATTTGACACATCATCATGATTTTCTTTATCCTATCTTGACTGAAACTGTGCAATATGTTAATCAGCGACAAACTAAAGTGGCTTCTTTCTCCTCACTGTTCAGCACAAATCAACTAATAAGAATATTATACAACTTCAGTAATTATACAAGCAACAGATCTTCATGCAGTCGTGATGATGTCTTGCTGCAACCATTTGACGCAGTAAACACATTAATAAGCATGTGAACCAAATCCATTCATCACAAAATCCATTACGATCCAAATGACTTACTGTAAGTAGCCCTTCATAATCCTTCTATTTAGTCCTTAATGTGATCATCAGTCATGGTGTTATATACAGAAACTTATTTCACAAAACTCAAAAAGGAGGTTGGACCGACAAAAAATATGAAATCTTATATGTCTATACATAAAAACCACAACTGATATGCTTCAGATCATCTCAGATCATAGAAATCCAAGCATCCAATACTTTCAAAAACTCCAGCTCTCCTCACTATAACAACAACAAACTTTGACTTTTCGTCCTGCAGATGCCTTCATACCTGAGAGAAGTCAATGCTCCAAAATATACACTTTACCGCACCAATCTCACATCTGTATAAATGGAAACAACTCCTCATGACTTCCTGCTGAGTTTTCAATAACTGAACAAATGCAACATCAAGGTGCACTATTCACAGCCAAATGTTAAAAACACGCACAGAAACTGGAATAATTTACTTAATTTACTGCTATATTCCTGAACTTCTAAATCAAATCAAGATCCAACAAACCTGTGTTGGGGCCTATAGCTCATTTTGCCTGGACACTGCTACAATAGCAAGTTGACGGCTGCATGAATGAATGCTTCTACTGCCAGTCATATTGAGAACTGATCTTTTAATTATTCTAAATAAGTATACATACAACCTATCTAACTCGTTACATGGTTCCTTTGCTCAAATTCTCCAAGACTATGGGGGCTGCTTGCTGTAGTTATGCTGACAACACCCACATCTATCTAGCACTTTCACCAAATTGCTATAATCCAGTACACCTGCCATGTCTGTGCTTTATAGGCACTAAACACCTGGCTGCAACCAAACTTCCCCCAATTGAATAAAGATGAGACTGAAATATTTGTTATTATAATGAGGAAGGAAGGTTTAGTGGACAAATTGTGGCGCATCAAGCTCCATCAAGATTCTTGGTGTGATCATTAACAATTAGCTAGACTTCAGAGGCAACATCAAAGCTATGATTAAGTCATCATTGTGGCCTCTTAAACACAGCCAAACGAGAAACTTGTCCAAGCAAGACAACTCATTCACTCACTGGATTCCCCACTAAGACCATGAGGAATTTGTGAACCAGTCTGCTAGATACTAACAAACATCCAAAAGAAAGATCATATTCTACAATTCTTAGATCATTTCACTGGCTTTCAGACACATATAGAGTTGAATTCAAGTCCCTTCTTATTGCCAACAAGTCTTTTAATGATTTAGGCTCAAAGTATATCAGACATATTGAGGACAAGTCTGGAAGGTCTCAGATCAGCACAGACTCATCAGCTAGAGGTGCCCAGAGTTCAAACCAAACATGGTGAAATGGCATTTAGTCATCATGCTGCCCACTGCTGGAACCAGCTGCCCTTGGAACATTTAATTTTTTTCAAATTTAATAACCAACCGAAAGACTGCTCATTTTCTCCACTGCTTTTAAACAACAAGACACTTTTCCTTATTCTAATTTTATCTTTAAATCTTCTTCTAGTCCGAATTTCAATACAGTTGTTGAATGTTTTTCTACCTCTTTGTACATTTTAACGCAAAGCACTTGCAGTTACCTTTGTCTATGAAATATCCATGTAAAAATAAACACGTCTTCCTTTTTATTTGTTTAGTCTATAAAATGTTTTTATGAATGGTGAAAAAATGGTAGGGTTAGTTTCCAGAACACAAAGTAACACCATCAAATTGCTCATTTTATCCAACCAACACTCCAAAGACTACGAAATAGAGAAAAGCAGCAAATCTTCACGTCTGAGGAACTGGAAGCAAGGAGTGTTTGGTATTTTTCCCTCATTCAAATGTTTACAGCAACAAGTTTTGAACCCGTGGAGTAAGCACGTTCT
Organism: Acanthochromis polyacanthus; assembly: GCF_021347895.1. NCBI lineage: Eukaryota > Metazoa > Chordata > Actinopteri > Pomacentridae > Acanthochromis > Acanthochromis polyacanthus. The sequence goes on along the minus strand of NC_067123.1, from coordinate 28,510,557 downwards.
CCCAGGGCCGATGTGGGTTTTCTCCCTCAGTGCAAGCGCATGCATGTTAGGTAAACTGATGATTCTAAATTGGCTGTGAACATGAGCATAAATGGCCATCTGTCTCTCTGTCAGTCTTTACATCAATGACAGATTAGCGACCTAACCATGTGTGCACCGCCTCCCGTCTCTAATAGCACGGTAACATACATCTCTTCAGCCCTACCTCCATGTTTACTGGTTGACTGAACAAGAGTGAAGAATGCTCCTAAAAACAGAAACCAGATTCATGTTATCATTTAACTCTATAACGTCGTTCCACTGCGATCACTGCGAGTGCAGCAACACAAAAAGATCTAATGATATAAATTATGCCACTAATTGTCATAATGTGACAAAAGAGCAGCTGAGGCTTACAGTCTTCATGTAGGACATCTTGCTTGATGTCACAAATACAGCTTGAAGCCTGTTTGTCTCACTGACCCATCCAAACAACAGCGCCATTGTAGAAACAAGGCAGGCCTGTGCAGGTTGGCCTTGATATCAAAACCAGACTTGAACTCAGTCCCAGAGACCCGTGTCCTAATTAAGGCAGCATGAATTGGTCATTATGTGAGTGAAGCAAACAAACCCTTTCATTCCCTTGTGACAGTTTAGTGTTTTCGCCCTTCAAACATGCTCTACACATTGTTTCTATTCCGTAAATACATTGCATCGATTAAGATGATGCTGCTGCGTTCTGACTGCTCATGTATGAGTTAGTAGATGACTGTTTACCAGGCTGAATGCATAAAACTCCTCACCAGGCTGCCAGCAAAATGCTTCATGCAGAGTATTTAAATCTGCTTCTCTTGCAGTTTATGCATCTCTGCCCTGTTTTCCTCTCATGCAATGAAATACCTCATAACAACATCATTGTCTCTTTGGCTAACAGAACCTCACAGACCTATTTTCATGATTTTAACTTCACAAACATTACTCACAGAGAAATATCTGTGTGTAATTATCGACTTCCTCACACTGCCGTGAACTCTAACAACCTGCTAAAAATGTCCAGTTCAACTGTACAACTCGTATTTTTTGTGAACACCTCGAGCTTGAAAGCGTCTTTCACACAATGAGTCTACAGAGCCGCAAGGTCTCCACAACGCCATTAACCCCCGGATCTCAGCTTAAAATGGAAACCGATCACGTTGGTTTGGTGAATCGAGTTAAGGGTGCTCGCAGTCAAACAGCTGCAGACAGACTTAGAAAGGCTGACAGGAGAACTTGAAAGGAGAGTCAATTTCCAGCCGAGCTTGGAAACCGCACAGTCATTTATAAACTGTGTCTTACTCTTCACCTGACATGACCCTTCTGCTTTTGCTGCTGCCGCACCAGATCGGTCTCAGAGGAGACAAGAAGAGCAATGCTTTATACAACTGAACTAACGTTAAGGTACAACTATTTTACTAAAGCATTCAATGCCAAACCCCAACTTTGAGTCTGTTTTTGATATTCACGGGTCACTTGTGCTGTCAGATGCGGATGTAAGATGGCAAAGATCTGACCTGAAAAACAACATATGAAAATGTTTTACCTGATGGAGTCTGATGTCTCATACATAATGTCACAAGCAATGAGCAGTTTTACTGCTTCATGACTGAACAGCTCCCAGAGTAACATGTGCACGGTGACCTTTAGAAAAGGGCAATTGCTCTAACTACAGCAATAGTATGTCAAACAGGGCGCCAGGGTGCAATATTTTTTAAAGGAACAGATGCATATTTTGGGACTTTCTTGCCATGAGTGAGCTGAATAGATATCTGCCCATTCATATTGGCGCTGGAGAAGACAGGACATCTTAGTTTTATTTGGCTTAGAGCAAAGATTGGAAACCGCGAGCGTTTCTTTGTCCAAAGGTAATAAAATCTCCCTACGAGCTCCTCAAAAGCCGACTAATTAAACAAATACAACTTGTTGATAGCTGCCTCTTTGTCTCAGCTTACAGAGACTGGTACCAATCTGAATTGTGGCAATAAAAAGTAAGTGCATAATTCCTACAGAGTTGAACTCTTCTGCAACGTTAACCATCTGAACCCCAAGCTGTGTCGAGGCAGTTTTTGCTCGTCACATTTTTCACATCAATACAAAGTCCTGCACCTCCATGGAAACAGCACCATTACAGCTAGACATAGAAAGAAGATGACACAGCTGTAAGCCATGAATCCTAACAAATGAAAGTGGATTTTTTTTCTTTTACCATTTATTTTACCGATTTATTGAAAAAAAAATGGAATATACCTATTTTCCAAGTCCCCACAGGTGTTACCAATACTTTAAAAAAAAATTATGATTCTAGCTATTTTACTGCTTACATTTTAAATTTGATTCTGTAGTATCTGTTCTGTGTTTGCACTGTCTGCAGTTCAGCCAAAAAAAAAAAAATCATCAAATTTCTTTCATGTGACTGTTCTTCACAGCTCAGTTGTAATTTCTTAGGTGTGCCAAAAGGCGCAGAATTTAAAAACTGATGTTTGGTTAAGTTTTTGCGTTACAGATGAGTTGTTCACCGACTGTTGGAAATTTTAAAATCAGATTAGTCCTTCTGTTTTTACGATGTATAGCTCTGATAAATAGTGGAATTTTGGTGATTTTTTTAATGCTGCTCACGGTAAGGAAGCCAAAGTGCCAATATGTGTACATGCATGACCAATTTTACCTCTCCATTGAAGAAGCAGAATATTGTTGCCACCAGTAAACCCTTGAGAAAGAAAAACAAGCAAAAAGTTAGTCTTTCTTACCCTCTTTGTTTTCATCACATTAACAAGATTTAAATATAACTCTCCAGCAGTGTGACAACTTTTTTCAAGAGAGAACAAAAACAGTATTGGTGGAGCTATTGTTAAAATACCATCCAAGTGAATAAATGGACTGCCTACCTAAATATTTCATTAGCTGCCGGTCTGTGGTTTAATTAAGTGCGTAACTGGTAGTAAAACAGAGTTAATGGGGTGCCTAACTGGTTCTTTAAATGGTAATTCAACATTGAATCACATCAATCAATCACTACAGCTACAAGGTAGAAAACAGGGTTTGTGAGGGTAGAGAGAGACTTTCCATCATGCAACATTAAATATCTAAATCTGGAACCTGACGGTACTGACAAATCTGTGTTGGATTGTGAATCAATTTTGCATGCACACTGAGCTTTCAGGGCTAAAATAAAAGTATTACAAATGTTAGATTTAAAAACATTTAAAGCTCATCGATTGCAACGCTTAGTCATTATTTTTCCTTCACTACTGAAAGGATTTAGCCGGGAGGTGAGAAACGTCTCGATCCACAGAGGTACTATCCTGCTCCACTATCCTGCTTTTTCACCCATTGTTGAATTGCCTTTGAACTCGTAGCTGGCCCTTTAGTGGGGATTTTGATTAATCTCGTGGCTTGCTCTCAGCTCAGCGCCTACCTGGTAGTGCATGAGAATGTGCATGATGTATTCGTAGACTTCGCCAGCGAGCCGGTTCTCTGGCCTCCAGGGGAAAATGACAAACTGTATTCCCAGCAGGGGCACCAGAATCAGAGTGGCTCTCACTGCCTTCATGTACATGTTGGACTCAGCCCGGTGCGTGTCTCTCAACTTGGTAACCAACACTCTTATAATATTTAGCAGGAAGAAGAGGTTCACCTGCAGAAAATGAAGAAATGATTAATGAAACAAAAGAAAGAGCATTTTTCTCCCCTTATTTGCGTGTTTTGAGAATGCTGCTGTGAACATTACAAATAATAATTATATGCTTCACTTTGGGGATCCGTGTTTTTCTGTGGTAAGACAGTGGATTAGCAGACTTACAAGCAGTGCTGCCACTATAGGCCCATGGACCGCGTAGAGCAGATGGGTGTCTACGCTCATCCAACAGCTACAGAGGGAAAAAACATATCAGTCAGTGCCGTCTGCTGCCCAAAATACACACACGCATACAAAAATATGCATGTGTACGGATCTGCACGCTCTCACTCGCTGCCACACACGGCTGAGCACATATGCAAACATCTCCTGTTTATTTGCAGAAGTTTCTGGAACATTACTCACTTGTCATCAAAATACTTTCTCCTTGCCACGGCGTGGATGGATACAGGCACTAGAGGAAAGCCTTGGACAGGGAAGAAATGGCAGCCAGATGAGGTCTTGAGTGAATTTTGTGAAATTCATTCGTCATTTATGCAACAGTAAAAGCACAGTTTGCTTTGTTTGTTGGTCTTAAACCTCCTCATCAGTTAAATTGTTGCTTTGCAATTATCACTTTCTTGGAAAAGCCCAAACTTCGACATTTCCACAAACTTTCCGGTTGTAATTTTACTGCTGCACTCCGAACGCTTGGGGAATTTTCTGTCTAATTTGACATTCTGTCTGTGAAACACCCACTAGAGACTGGGCTCACATTTTTACTTTTATTACGGACATAAACAAAAGAATCCATGTTCGGTCCATTTTCAGATGCCAATGAGGCGCTGCAGCGTATCAGCCACAGATGGACCAAACTAACTGGCTTTATTTCATCCACACACACACAAACACAAAGCCTTGGCAAAGACAGGCCTCAGGGTTATCCTAACATTTTTAATGATGACCATCCATTTCGTTCCATCGCCAACTTGTTTGACAGACTGCACCCATTATTCCTTGTTTTGAACAGGGTGAAAAACAGGACAGGAGCGGTACTAAGCAACAGGAGGGCCAATAAAGCTGTCAGCATGTCCGCAATGACATACTGTACAAGGATCGGGCGGTTAAAAGTAAATTGTGTCCAATCTTGTTGAACTGCTTTTCTGGGAGTTTTCAAGCTGTGATCGAGTCCAGTGCGCACTTGCAAAAATAGCTCCTTAAAGATACACGGTATACAAGAAGACGACACAGGAAATGGGGCAGATGACTCACCCCAGCCCAGGAGGTAGTACCAGTGCAGATGCTGCTCCTCTGCAAACACTGCCACCACGATGAGCGTGTGCAGGTAGATGCCTTCGCACAGCATCCAGAAATAGTTGCAGCCCAACATATACATGTGGAAGAAGTGCAAGACCTTACAGCCAACCTGAAGACACAGCAAAAACAGGATTTTCTGTCATTTGTTTTGGATTTCTAATATTAAAAGATAGCTATTAAACCACAATTCAATTTAAACACTCCCTGACATCAACTCAGCAGGAGACAAAAAAAAAAAAAACAACAACATGTAATGGGATGTTTCAGCACTCGTTGCACAGATTCATTAGCCGCTATTATCCTTTCCACACTGAGAGGATGCTTATTCATTTACCCCCATTGGAGGTGAGCCGGGTTAGAAATGATGATTTTTCTTTGTATTCGGAGGGTATCTGATTGTGTTTGTCTCACATTGCACAAAGAAGTGGAATCACAGCCATGTTGTGAGAGTGTATATATTAGCATCTTATACTGGACTCTGCAATTTCCTATTTGTGCATCCGGTGTAGTGTGAGAACATGACAGCATGTCCCATTATGTCCCTTTGATTGAGTCGCTGATGACGACAGATGATGACTTTGATGGCATATTATTATTATGTCAATCTTGTCTAACCACAGCCTACCAAAGCTGTAATTATCAAGACACTTATGGACGCGCCATAAGTTATAATTCTCCTAATGACTCCCAGAGAACCGGGCTACACTGTAAATATACTCAAGAACTTTTCTATTAAAACGTCAACAAAAGTAAATAGTTGTGCATTTTATTGTGAGGCTTGCTGGTGATTTAGGAACTCATTTATGCATTTTATCAGATTTGTCAAGGAAATGTGTTTTTGGACTATTTTGACAGGCATCTCTGCCAATTTTATCGGCTTTGTTTTCTTCTGTTTGTCCAAACTCAGATTGCCTCTTCGTCCCTCAAGCATAAATTTGGACTAGCGGTGGATGTGGTGGTAAGATGTGACCCTAGAGAAAGGCAAAATGGCAGCAGGAGGTAAAAAAAAAAAAACTAATCAGACAATTATGCAAAATGTTCATGCTAATGTCACAAAGTGCCACCATCACTTCAATGCAACAAAGTTTCTCTTCAGTTTGTGATTACTAGTCCAAAAGCACCAAACTACAGTATACACACATTTAACTATAAATAAGTTGCTTTTCGTACATTTTATTGAATCTGCTCACTGCTGATTTAAATAGTACATTTCTAAACTTTTGGATCAAAATCAAGTTGCCAAACAGATTGTAATGTGTCTGACAAGGATACAGGAATACCAACAAATTGATTTCTTTACTTTATATATGAACAATAATATTCAATTTCCAACTCAAAGTTGCAGTGTGTTTTCACGCTGATGCTATATTTACAGAAACTTTCCTTCATATTGTACCTCCATATTTTATAACAAAAATACAAAAACAGATTGTGAATTTAACATTGAACTTGCTACTGTGAATAAGTACATTTTCAGTTTTTAAGGAAAACCTTTTACATTAAAACACTTCAAATATCGTGCTCATGTTTAATACTGTAAGCATATATTTCTAAAATGAGATGCAATTACTGAGAATTTGCAGAACAACAACATTGGTCCTGTAGTTTTCATGGATGTAGAAGTGAGGCTACAAAATGCATTTATAAGTACAGAAAATTCCAGTATTTTTATGAGATGCTTATTGTCATTTTACATTTTTTGTGGGATCATAGCTGCTGAAACATCACACCCTTTTTACATTTTTTTTTCCATAGTGCAAAAAAAGATGTACTTGGATAGCAGATCGTTTTGCAAAACTCGAGGGTTACTTGATTTATTGCTCATTATAGCTATCAAACCTACCTCTCTGAGTTACATTAGAAGATCGGTTGATTATCACTGACATTATACCAGTCATTTAATTTATGGTATCTACGTATTTAATATTCTAAGTGGAGATCAGGACACAAGAACAGGTTCAGTTCACTTTTAAAAGGTAAAACTTGCTCCTTATTGTTTAACCTCTTAGGACCTGAAGTCCACATATGTGGACATCTTTAGTTTCCCCAAAAAAAGATTTTATTGATCATCATAATGACAATAAAAATAACAATAATAAAATTTTGAATAACAGCAACAATAATAGCAACAACTACACACGTGGACAAAATTGTTGGTACCCCTCAGTTAAAGAAGGAAAAACCCACAATTCTCACTGAAATCACTTGAAACTTACAAAAGTAACAATAAATAAAAATTTATTGAAAATTAAATAATCAAAATCAGCCATCACTTTTGAATTGTTGATTAACATAATTATTTAAAAAAAAACTAATGAAATAGGGCTGGACAAAAATGATGGTACCCATAACTTAATATTTTGTTGCACAACCTTTTGAGGCAATCACTGCAATTAAACGATTTCTGTATTTGTCAATGAGCGTTCTGCAGCTGTCAACAGGTATTTTGGCCCACTCCTCATGAGCAAACAGCTCCAGTTGTCTCAGGTTTGATGGGTGTCTTCTCCAAATGGCATGTTTCAGCTCCTTCCACATATGTTCAATGGGATTCAGATCTGGGCTCATAGAAGGCCACTTTAGAATAGTCCAACGCTTTTCTCTCAGCCATTCTTGGGTGTTTTTGGCTGTGTGTTTTGGATCGTTGTCCTGTTGGAAGACCCATGACCTGCGACTGAGACCAAGCTTTCTGACACTAGGCAGCACATTTCTCTCCAGAATGCCTTGATAGTCTTCAGATTTCATCGTACCTTGCACACTTTCAAGACACCCTGTGCCAGATGCAGCAAAGCAGCCCCAAAACATTACTGAGCCTCCTCCATGTTTCACCGTAGGGACAGTGTTCTTTTCTTCGTATGCTTGGTTTTTGAGTCTATGAACATAGAGTTGATGTGCCTTACCAAAAAGCTCCAGTTTGGTCTCATCTGTCCAAAGGACATTCTCCCAGAAGCTTTGTGGCTTGTCAACATGCATTTTTGCAAATTCCAGTCTGGCTTTTTCATGAGTTTTTTTCAGCAGTGGTGTCCTCCTTGGTCGTCTCCCATGAAGTCCACTTTGGCTCAAACAACGACGAATGGTGCGATCCGACACTGATGTACCTTGGCCTTGGAGTTCACCTTTAATTTCTTTGGAGGTTGCTCTGGGCTCTTTGGATACAATTCCAACGATCCGTCTCTTCAATTTGTCATCAATTTTCCTCTTGCGGTCACGTCCAGGGAGGTTGGCTACTGTCCCGTGGGTCTTGAACTTCTGAATAATATGAGCCACTGTTGTCACAGGAACTTCAAGCTGTTTAGAGATGGTCTTATAGCCTTTACCTTTAAGATGTTTGTCTATAATTTTTTTTTGGGATGTCCTGGGACAATTCTCTCCTTCGCTTTCTGTTGTCCATGTTCAGTGTGGTACACACCTTTTCACCAAACAGCAGGGTGACTACTTGTCTCCCTTTAAATAGGCAGACTGACTGATTATGAGTTTGGAAACACCTGTGATGTCAATTAAATGACACACCTGAGTTAATCATGTCACTCTGGTCAAATAGTTTTCAATCTTTTATAGAGGTACCATCATTTTTGTCCAGGCCTGTTTCATTAGTTTGTTTTTTTAAAATAATTATGTTAATCAACAATTCAAAAGTAATGGCTGTTTTTGATTATTTAATTTTCAATAAATTTTTATTTATTGTTACTTTTGTGAGTTTCAAGTGATTTCAGTGAGAATTGTGGGTTTTTCCTTCTTTAACTGAGGGGTACCAACAATTTTGTCCACGTGTGTATATAAATGTATACATATAAGGTAAATATAAAAATATAAACAATCACATATTAGATTTCATCCATTTATTATGTTTATTGGTTACTCCTTATCCGAAATAACTAGAAGAAATCTAAAACGCAAGCCCAACCAAAGCTCAGGTCTGAAGAGGTTAAAAGAAACATCCTGAATTCACTGGTTTCCCTCAACATAAACATAGATTTTTAATATTCACATTGGGGTTTCTGGTTCACAGTCTTGAGTTAAATGAGCATGCGTGCAGCCACAGAGATGCTGGCATCGCTAGAAACTGCTCCTCTCAGGGGTCTTCTTAGTTCCAAACATGCTGCAGTCATTCACCTCTAAACATTAAACCATATGTCTCACTTTCCTACATTTTCCTTTCCGCTGGAGGAAGTGTAACAGACGCCGGCTTGTATCGGTACCTGAGAGTTAGATCACGTACGTTTCCTTCATTCAGGACTGATGTAAACCAAAGTTTGTCTTACCAACAACATTCTGGTGAACAAATCAAGCTGCTATAGATCATGTAGATGTTTCTCATGTTTTCAGCCTCCTCCCTGGTTTGACATAAGCTTTGGGGATTCACTCCCCCACAGTGCTGGCGGGCCAAACCAGACTATCACCACACCAGAGAGCATAAAAAGGGCTTGTTTTGTTAACGAGAGCAAATCGCAACTACTATCCACCATTCCTAAATCAGCAGCACTGAAAACAGCCCTGTAAGTCTCACTTTGGCAGCGGTAAATTTCAAAATGTTTCCCAGCAGACATGCATGAATCCCGACCAGTGACGCTTATGATTTCTTTTTTTTTTTTTTCTGCTTCCTCTCAAGAAACAGAGCCACGGTAACTAATTTTATTTTTGACAAACTGCAGCAAGTTAGCACAACTTGACTGTGCTACATCAGAGAGTAACAGACTCAACACAAACCTGCTTGATAAATGACGGGGAAGTTTGAAAGTGAGCCACTGCACAAAGATATATAGGTTTCCTCACATTGACAATGATGGTTGTTATTCCTGTCTGCTTCTTGGATACATTTAGCTCAGCAGGAGCCTGACAGATCTGGTGGATGCAAATGAAGACGCAGCAGGACGCAAGAATCAAACCCAAACCCAGCTGATGCATCTGCTGTGTCCTCAGTGTTTCCACTACTTTGTCACGCAGGAGACGCTCCAGCTGAGAGCAGGCTGAGGCTGATGGGATTGTGTGAAATAAGCGCCAACTTCCACAATCCTATCTGCTGTCTTTGTTGCTCTTGTGAGGCACTTTGATCATCTGAAGCTCTTTTTCTTTTCAGTAGCTCAATTTTTATGCATTTGCATAGCGGACAGATGCGCATTTATTTTTTAAATGTGTTGTTTAAGCAATATTTTGTCCAGTTTTATTAATGCTGAGAGGCTGAATGCGTTTAATTTTATTTGGGTCTACATAAAAGCAAAGAAGACGTGATCCTTTTTTGGAGTTTGAGACGTTCTGCAAAAACAACTTTTAAGAAGGAGCAAGCACCGAGTTTAAGGCTTTCATTATTTTTATTTCCAAAAAGGAGGAACACACAAATTTATGTTCAGTCCTGATAGTGAGACATTCCTACAAGACAGATTTACTACTTCTACCTAAGAAGACCTCAGGGTTTAAAAGAATTCACATAAGGCATTCAGTGTGGCTGCAAAACGCTAACAGGAGAATGTGGAAGAGAGCAAAAATTGTCTGTTGATGGTGTGACCCCAGCAAGACATGGCACAGTGAGATGAAATATGACTGAGGACACAGTTAAAAGTCTGTTATACCAACTTTTAAATATAGCGCACACTTATTTAAATCTTGCTTCCACACATTGCAAACTTCTTATTCCTTGCATTTTTATTAGGTTTAGCATAAATTATTTGTATCTAATTTCAAGGCAGTGCAGCTAACCTTCCCCTCACACTGTATTCTGCTACATGGCTTTTTTTTTTTTGGCACGCGACATTAACATTGGGCTTTAGTAATGCCAATTGTGTCAGTCGAATGCCACTGTGATCCACATGGAAACATCTAGAGAAATACTTCAAACTTGATACAGACACCCATATCCTCTTTAAGAGAACTCTAATAACTACAGTCATACTATATATCGTTGATCTTATTTAAAGGAGCAATATAGCAGACTTTGAATGTAAATATAGCTGTAAAAAATTATCTGCTATGTGAAGATATCGTGGAATAATAGCTTCCCTAGCAGAAAATGAAGTCACACTTCCTCTGTGTATGTTGTAAATCTTCTTTGTTCTGTAAGTAAGTGTATGCGAGTCCCTTCCTTTGAAACCGTTGGATCAGTTGCCATATAGACTGAGAGCGAACTCCCATACCGCATCTAAATCCAAAAGAGCAGTTCAGCCAAAAACAAAGAACGTAAAAGCTAATTTATGTGCCCTCGTTTGGTTTCAGCTCAGAGTCTCCACCATTGTATTTTGAGTCTCTCCTGCTACTACTCCTCCAATTGTATCTGTTGTGCTCCAGTCATTATGTGTCTGTTTCCACTCACAGGTCTGCTCCAGTCTGACAGTACATGGAAACAGATGCACTTGAGGTTAGAAAAATATACAACCAGAGAGAAAAGATATTTCAAGTGAAGACAACATTGCTTAAGTTGACATCGTCTTGATTTGGCCATTTAGTGTATTTTACAATGCTAGCATGTGCTAATGGTTGTGGCTGCATTCTTCTTCATTGGCTCTCGTGTATACAACCTTTCTGATTCTAAATTAAAATGAAAGTCTGGAGGAGGTGTTGCTCACATGCCTGTTCGTTTTGGTCTTAATGTTGCAAACTGAACAGTAAATATTAACATATCTGCAAAACTAGCAAATGTTTGCACATTAACGTGCTAAGCAAACATGAACAAAGTCAACAATATAAATGTTTAGGATGTTCACATTTTTATCGTGATAGTATGCTAGGATGCCAACATCAGCACTTAGCCAGTCTTGGATCTGGGTAACTTTCATTCATATAGTTTTAATGTCATATTAATGCTAATGTTCTGTTAAACTGGTTCACTATCAATGTGCAATTTGGTCAACAAAAGCCTGTTTAAAATCTAATAAGTAACTCAATGCTTTGGATCTATGCTAGCCTTAAAAAAACAGCAAGATGTAGGAACTGTGTAGTTCATTCTGCACATTTAAATGTTGATTGCAAGTCTTACGATCATTGTATTAATGAACAATGTTATTCCACATAACAGATATTTCCTGTAATTGTACAGGCCTACGCCACAGACTCTTATTTCTCATTGGAGGTAAACATTCCACATCGGATCTACTCACTGGGTTCCTGGCCACCAGGTGGGGATTGTTGACCACACCTACGAGGTAGATGATGGTGAGGGCAGAGTTGAGCACGTAGGAGCAGAAGAGGTTCTTGTGGAGCGTGATCCTTTGGCAGCTCAGGCTCCTGTGTGCCATGATTGATTTTGTAACATGCTGACATTGCAGGACATGATGTGATAATTCAAAACAAAAAAAAAAAACACCTACAAATATACAATAAATACTCTAATGACACATCAAAATAAAGCGCTAAAGAAGACATGAGAAACAGTAACTAATGACTGGCAGGCAAATATACCAATGAGGCTGTCAGACGTTGCTAAAATTATGTAAAATATCAAATAATTGAGATTCATTCATATCAGACTACTTTTTTTTCTGGTTGCTAAAAAAACTCCCCAGGATCAACAAGCTGGATTGCCTCTAAATGGTTGTACTGTACACGTTAGAAGTGCTGTTAAATAATGCATAATGGATCCCAAGGGTGCTTTCTCATTAGCTTGGCTGGCCACTCAGAATTAATAGCATAATAAAATGCATGGCTGGCAAAGTGAACGCAACTGTTAGAATCAGAATGGAAACAAGTCATTCATATTAGCACCATTATTGACAATAATGGTTAAATAACGTTTTAATTTCACAGTAGCAATCAAACTGACTGCAGCTCAGGGAGGGTTTGAAGCTGAGTGTAACCATGGAGCAAATAGACTTTTACAGAATATAGCCTCCTATAAATATGCCCGCTACATTTAAAGAGGTTATATTCATATACCGCTCGTGGTCTGTTTTATCTTTGGTGAGTCATAAACCCTCCTGAGACCGATGAAAACAGGAAGAGCACTAAATTTCCTCAAGCCGGGATAAAATATCACAACTTCACTGTCTCACTCAGAGGCTATGGTTTCTTCAAACAGACATCTAGACATAAAAGGAGCGGCAGGAGCTGATGAATGCTTATAAACTGTGAGTTTTTATCTAGAAGGAGCTGTCAAAACACAGACTGAGTCCTTATGGCAACGTTGTTTGAGCCGTCATGGAGTCCTAATGTCTTTGGATCACACTTCCAACCTTCCTCTATTTTTCCACAGCAAACTGGAGTATTTTTATCTCGGAATCCTGACAGTGTTGATGCACAGTTGTAAATAACAGAGCAGTGCAGCGATACACCATCACATACCACTGTAAAGCTTCACATCTGGATCCTGTAATGAAAAATCAAGCCTCCAGTATGTTAAGTGTTTTGACTATAAATACACTAAGTTATGGTTTAAAAGAAAACAGAAATGATCTTCTGAGCCAATATCTTTTTATTTATTGCAACATTAATTTGTGAGGATTTTAATCATGATGAATTGTGAGTGGTGTATTAAACTGCTGTGGAGCCGAGTTAAGAGTCTGACTCTCAGCGGGGCGCAAGATTTTTGTGATTTTGCACCTGCCCCAAACATGGCCTTCAGATTTATGAGTGTGTATAAAACTCTGCAGAGCGCTGATGGCTTCTTACAAGATCTGTTCTGGATAACAGCTGTGTTTAGGAGGTCAGAAACCTTCGGCACGTCAAAATTTATAACCGCAGAAATCGCCAGCTACAGAGCCAACAAAGCAGCATTTCTAAATATTGTTATAGAGCATTTATTTTCTCTCCTATGCTACATGTCCAGGGTTTTTCACAGATGCCTGCTTCAGTCAAACTACTATAAAAACATTATTGTGCCATTAAAAGTAATGCTCATTAAGTTCCATTCTTCCTAAAAGATAAACTTACAGTTAAAGTTATAACGACATGCAGACTTCTCCACAGTCTGCTAACTTTTCTCAGGCCTCATCATTTCTAAATTATACATACATTAACTGAATATTATACCTCCCTTTTGCCTTATCCACTTGGTAATTCTGAACTCTTATCTAATTGAATTTCAACAGAAGTATCTCACTTAATTGTTCTCTCTTTCCCTCTGGGATTGAGCAGTACATTGGGATGAACATCCATAATGAGCAATGCACTCAGGTGCACACGTTTCTAATAAGAGCAGAGCACCAACGCATTCATTGGACATCACAGCTCTTCAATCTGGAATCCTAAATATCCATGAAATAAATGTGCTTCACATGGAAGCCAAGTTGGCATGAAATTAGCTACGTTGCGTATAAATTACATCCAGCGAAGCAGCAGACCTATTTTCAGGTCGATAGCTTGCAATAATTTGTGACAGTGAAGATATTAATAATTTTCTTGTTACAGTCTTTAGTGTTAATTTAATACTCTCGCTATCTTTCACCAGTGGAGCTCTTTAACACTAAACATTCATCTCAGTGAACAAACAGTTAACACTGAAAACTCTTGCGTGGCTCTGATTTATGAAGTTTACTCTGCTAGTTTGGGCAGAAGCAGAGGGAGGATTTTGCTGACTCTAAATAATACAGAGACTAGAATAGTGCTCATGATGAGTAAGCCTGACACCATCTGTGTGCCTGTCAGATGCACTTTTGATAGTGAAGATGGCTGTGCCCGAAAGGACTACCAGCGATTAATCATCATTGCATCATCAAATCAGTATCTGCAGCTGCAGCTACATTTTCAGACTGTTAAAACTGTATATGCAGGGCAGGAACATCATAGTGAATTCATTACCTGAAGTAGAAGAAGATGGCCAGAGAAATCAGCAGGGAAGCGATGGATAGAGCATGACCCACAATAGCCATGTAAAATAGGATGTATGCTGACTGGAAAAGAAACACAAACAAGATTTTAGGCATATGCTGTACTGGGACCATGGAAAAAGTGCCTAGAAAGTGAATTTCGTTCCACTCACGTGGATCTACATGAACTCTGCTTTATAAGATACATCTATTGCTAATTAGTACCCAAAAAAAGTTTCTACTCACCGTTTCCAGTCATTTTTTAATAATTAGCGTTTTTGTGTCGGTCTTTTTTTTTTTACTATGGTGTAGTGATATTTACACGGGCGGACTAGGATTTGCAGTGCCTGCAGCGGTTTTTGGTCACGTGGACCAATAGGAGCAGAGTCCTGTTGCCGTGGTATCAGATAAACACACAACATGGCGTCCACTGTATCTAGCACAGATACCAGCGAAGATGACAAAAAGACAGACAAGGAAACCGCCTTCAAAAGTTACTAAAAAAGGATCGAAACGATGCTATATGCATCTCACAGATGTCCAGGGTGAAGACGTGCAGGACTTTACACGGAAACGGTGGGAAACTTACGGAACCTGCGTTAGACAGTGGCTTTCTCTGCAGGGTGTGTAAGGACCTTGCTGAAAATTATAAACCTTGCGTCGATGTTGATTTTGACAATGTTCCCGAGGACGCTGGTTTCCATAAGACATGCTACATGCGATTTACTTGTAAAAGGCGTTTGAGTTTGGCCGAGAAAAAAACGTGAAACGACAGAAGGACAACTTTCACAAGCTGAGACATTGACTGCAGGTAAGCCATACACACTCCTTTTGTTGTGAATAATAATGGCGGGTGGGGGAGGGGGACTTCTGGTCAGATCACAGATGAAGTTAACACTTACAATGTAAATTCTGGGCTGCAACTGTGATGTATTGGTCATTTGTTTAAGACAGATGTACAAATAGAGACCAAGTCTGGGGTCATTTGATGAAGTCAATTGACATATTAAATTGTGTTACATTGAGCAAAAAGTTTAGTTTGAGACTGATAAGAGTGGAATGCAAGGCTTTCAGGTCAACAGGTCACTACTGCCAGCCCAGGCCAGATTTATGGCTGTGCAAGAGAGAGAGGTCTTGTGTGCTCATCATGGCAAAACAAACCTCTTGTCACTGTTATTTATCCCCCCCTCCCACACACACACACACACTTAGCATTGATTTTGTCTATATATTTTATTAAAGGCCGGTTGCAGAAGGCTGCTGAGCTGAAGGAGGACACCAGCGTGCTTTTGCACATTAAAGAAAAAGACTGTGACCCTGGAGGTGTGGTACCAAAGGACCTGTTACGCACAGTACACAGTTTTTGTTAAGGCGTATGGAAACAAGTACTGCAACCCCAGATGAAGCGTGAGTTATTACAATGCATTAACATTTTATTACACATTGTACATTTCAAAATGAGGCATTGACAAACAACATAGTCTTTAGTTTGTTTAAAAAAACAAAAAAAACCCATTTGATAATTTTATTCAGGAAAAATTGGCGGAATAGACAAGCTTAGATAATCTTGATTGGATGATTATGTAAATATGGCATGGCTGCAACAGTTTACACATGGTGTGTGTGTGTGTGTGTGTGTGTGTGTGTGTGTGTGTGTGTGTGTGTGTGTGTGTGTGTGTGTGTGTGTGTGTGTGTGTGTGTGTGTGTGTGTGTGTGTGTGTGTGTGTGTGTGTGTGTGTGTGTGTCAGAACTTAAACACCATTCACTGACAGCTACAATTCCTCCTGTGAGACTGTCATCTGTCAAAGGATTATAGTTGACCAGGAAGTGCTGCGAATGGACAAGCTACGAAAGACATTCGTGGACATAGTGAAGAATCAAGAGGGTCTTGATGCTTCAGAATACAGGTAACAGAAATATCATGTGTCTCTCTCACGGTTCTTGTAAACAAAAAAAGTAAATACTACAAGGTTAATTGTTATTGACTTATTCTCACAAAAAAGGGTATGCGCGTATGTTTATGTAAACACACACGTGCATGCGCACACATATACTCATCTTTCCCCATATTTTTTGGGTTTCAGGCAGGATCTACTGAAGAGGCGGCTGACACGTGACTTCCCGCAGCTCACTTTCCACTGCCCTGCCAAGAGAAACATCAGTGAACTTGTTTTTGTTGAGACACTGTCAGCTGATAGACTATTACAAAAGATACCTCCACAGTCAAGTACATCTACTGAGTCCACTGAGGTAAGCCAAGCTGAAAGCCAAACTGAAAGTGACAGGGAACACATGGCTAGCACAACATCTGGACAGAATACTACTGATGTCACAAGGACACTGTACAGTGCAGGCTTGATCTTAAAGAGGGTTCTCAGTGACTCTCCTGGTATGACATGCCCCTGGCCTCCCACCGCTGACAATTTAAATGTGTCTGATGCTCAATCTGTTGTGCCAGAAGGACTATATAATCTAATTGCATGGATTATAGGGGCATCAGAAGAGGCAACAGGAGTGGGCTATGTTGATATTACCGATGATGTTAGGCTAAAAGTTCTGTTTGTCAAGACATTGTTTACCTTGCATCTAAATGTCAAAAGCAGACACCAAAGTCATTGTGCCTTGGGCTAACTGTACGCCATTTAACAGGATCATCTAATCTTGTCATTGCTGAGTAGACTAGGACATTGTGCTTCATGGAACACAGTACTCAGTCTAGACACTAGCCAAGCTGAACTA
Organism: Acanthochromis polyacanthus; assembly: GCF_021347895.1. NCBI lineage: Eukaryota > Metazoa > Chordata > Actinopteri > Pomacentridae > Acanthochromis > Acanthochromis polyacanthus. The sequence goes on along the minus strand of NC_067123.1, from coordinate 28,493,145 downwards.
CAACTGCTAGAGAATAGAGACAAAATCCCAAAGGGTTTCTCAAGAAGGTGCCTACAATACTGGTGTGGGACAACATTGATTTTGGGGAGGAGACACTGTCTGCTGGTGGAACCACTCACCATACAAATGGCATTATGCTCCAAAGTTCTGTCACTGAAACTGAGTCAGGATCAGACAGACCGCTGCTACAGAAGGCAGTTTACACATTCAAAGCACCTCCTAGCATCCCTGTAGAACACTACCAACAGTCTAAAAGACAAGGGCCACAGAGCTTGTCTCACAAGGAAAGTGTTCCATTGCAGACAGAAACATACAGGTTGAATACTGTGTCGGCTGCCAAAACTGAACTGGCATATGTTTTATTGAAGTATGTAGATGCTGAAGCATGCACAGTGCCAAGCTGGACAGGTTTCCATACAATGCTTCAATGTAATGCGACTTTGCAAAAGTCAGCATTGTATTATCTTCCAGTCATTGAGGCTTCACCGACAGAGATGTCAACTGTTAACACAATTCTGAAGAGAAGTGTTGCAGTTGCTGATCAGCTAGAACTGGACCAGGTAGTATTAGTTTTTGACCAAGCTATATATGCTAAAGCTCAACAAATCCGCTGGAAAAATGACGATTTCATGAAGCGGCTAGTGATTCGACTAGGTGAATTTCATACATGCATGTCTTTCCTAGGTATTTTAGGAAAAAGGTTTGTTGATGCAGGATTGCAAGATATACTCATTGAGTCAGAAGTTGTTGCCTCAGGATCCATCAATGGGGTGATCAGTGGTCATCAGTACAACCGCAGCATGAGGGCACACAAACTTATGCATGAGTCTGCAACGTATTTGTATGTGTATTAATCTATATTTTCATATTCAGAGACACCGTCATATTTGAATAAATGTTTTATACCCTACTTGTGAATGACTGACCTTTTGTGTATTTATTTTTTTGTCTTATTCCATTTTTGCCATTCTTCCGATTTAGGAGGGTGTGGTAGCAATTCAGTTGATTTTCAGCCATTTATGGCCATGGTGTGCATTTTTTATTTGTATCTTTCATTACACAGTAGGTTGTGATTTTTTAATATGTGCATAAGCTTTTAGCTAAATGTACTATATATTTCATTGTTCTGGGTGAAAATCACTTAAGTTGAAGCGTTTTTTTCAAGAAATTAGCTACATTTCTCACTCTGAATTCACCTATGTGTACACTAAGGCACCAGTACTTGTTTCAAATGTTTGGTAGATGCGTTTATGACATGTGATAAAGATTTTGTGTTGCCAAAATTAACATAGCACTTAAAACAAGCAAAAACAGCAGCACCAGATTTTCGTTTTTTGGGTATTCTCATAAAGATACATTTCTGGCTGGTGACAAAGTTCGGACAAATATTCTGAGTAGAACTTTTAACCCAGAGTCTAGAAGGGTATTGTCTATGAAAAATGCATTGAACAGGTAGATCCAGCGTAGTGGAGCGAAATTCACTTTCTAGGCACTTTTTCCATGGTCCCAATACAGCCTAAATGGAAGTTCTGTAAGTTTCCCACCGTTTCTGTGTAAAGTCCTGCACGTCTTCGCCCTGGACATCTGTGAGATGCATATAGCATTGTTTCGATCCTTTTTTAGTAACTTTTGAAGGCGGTTTCCTTGTCTCTCTTTTCTTTTCGTCATCTTCGCTGGTATCTGTGCTAGATACAGTGGACACCATGTGTGTTTATCTGATACCACAGCAACAGGACTCGGCTCCTATTGGTCCACGTGACCAAAAACCGCTGCACGCACTGCAAATCCTAGTCCGCCTGTGTAAATATCACTACACCACAGTAAAAAAAAGACCGACACAAAAACGCTAATCATTAAAAGATGACTGGAAACGGTGAGTAGAAACTTTTTTGGGTACCAATTAGCAATAGATATATTTTATAAAGCAGAGTTCATGTAGATCCACTTGAGTGGAACGAACCAACACAATCTCGTTCAGCCAATACAGCCGAGCAACGTGTGGCATTACTACAAGCAAAAGCTCACAATGAATGTGACTGAAATAAATTACATGTGCAGTATTTCACTAGCAAGGACCACACCATTGATTCAAAACTTGTTTATTGGATGCAAATTATTGTTCTGTTGGTGATGACTGAGTTGAGCTGATATGGTGTGGGGGGGGAAAGCTCAGTCGGAGATCAGCAGCAGCTCCCAGGCCAGTGGACCAAAAGCCTCCCATAAGAAAGAAAAGAGTGGATGTAACTTAAGTCTCGAGGATTGGAGCGGATGAGAAGTGGATACACTCGAGGCCTGTGGCCTTGATTATATGGCCCGGAAACCCCCCCCCCCCAGCTTTAAGCTGCATCAATATGGAAGAAGTGACCAGAGAATATGCAAGGATTCTGGATGCTGTCAGAATTTGCTCGAAGTGGAAGAAGAATCGGTATAAAATTGTGACTTGACCAGTCTCGGTAGCGAATTGAGGGTCGGAAGGCAAAGCATCCTGAGATTTTTCTGGTTTGTGTATATAGTGCAGGGAGATTGGCAAGGACTTAGGCATGTATCTAGTTTGAAGTACATGATGGGCATGGATTACTCACTTGGTTGTTTCAGCTTTGTTTGAGTGAATAGACTGGGTGATCTTCGGAGATGGAGGAAAGTTGAGACAAGATGCACAGTTCAAATTATGATGTGGATTAAATTTATCTTGTCAGTTAATGATGCAATGGACTGTGTGTCGCAGGAACAAAGGAGAGTCAACGGACCATAGAGGTTGAGGGGATAGAGGTTAGGAAGTAGGACGCTGAAATGTATTGACTTCGGAGAACAGATGTCCGGTGGAAGATGACCACGATTAATCAATTATGCTGCAGAGCTACTGTGGGAATTTTGAGTCCCAGATGGAGGTGACCAATAAGAGGTGGAGCTGGAACTGGATAATGTAGCTACATTGAAGGAAAGGAGGAACAGAATCTATTACAGGGGAGAGAAGGGAGGCAGTGGTTTTGTTGCAGTAGCTGGGAAGTGTTTGACGTGGAGGAGGAATAGGCTGGAAACTGACCGCCATGCGAGTTGTTGCACAAAAGACATGACTGTGGGAGAGTAGCTTCAACTTTTGTTTACAAAGACAATGAGCATGAGGTTTTCAGAGTGGATGAGGATGGAGTTTTACTTGACCATTCGTGGCTCTATGAGAGGGTAGCTATTATGATGGGTAGATTTTGAATACTTCTGAAGATGACTGGAGAGGTTTTTAAAGAACCTGTGAAAACTCAGGATTTTTACGGCATGGAGATCATCGTTGACCAAGAAACCCCCAAAACCAGCAGAAGGAGCATGACTGAAGAGCTGACTTGCTTGGGTATCTTGTTCCTCAGTGACAAAATAATGGAGCATGAAATGGACAGGCAGCTGGTGCAGCATCAGCAGTTGTACGGAACCATCATGATGAGGATCGAGCTGAGCTGGAAGACGTTTCAAAGTTTTTGATTTACCGGTCAATCTGCATTTCAAACCTAACCTATGATGAGGAGCTCTACATGGTGACGGAATGAAATTGTGGGTAGAAGAGGTCAAAATGAGTTTCCTCCGTAGGTGGGCTGAGATAGGGCAAGGAGCTCACCACCTGGCCAACTAGTAGGTTAAGACAGAACACCTTGTTTTCCTTTAGGTCAACACCTTGTGGCAAGAGCATGAGAGTGGTCATCCTTGGGTACACGGTCGTGTTGTCTGTAGGAGAAGACTGTTGCAGTTTGTCCTGTGTTGAAAGCTCCAGGAGTTTGTCAGACATTGAAGTAGTTTGACTTTGCTGTTAGTGAGGTGGCAGATCAAGACTTTCTCTTAAGCTGCCTGAACACAAACGCTGATCTAATTGGAGATTTCATGTGGAGGGACATCGCTAGGAGAACCGTCAGGGACGTGGAAATGTGAGGAGTGGTTCTGGGTGCACTGAGAGAGTGATTCAGCTACTCTGGAGACTTGCTTGCTTCAGGCATCAGTGTTGTCTTTTGTTTTTTTTAAAACTGGCAGAGCTACAGGTAGTCACACTTTGGCACACAGTTTAGGAGTCTGCCTGATGCTGGATTATTGTGGTTTATCACATGATCTAAGCTCTGGGGGTTTGAAAGAAGTTGGAATAGTTTAACTTCGTTTTCAGTGCGGTGGCAGGTAAAGTTTTCCTCTTTGCTTTCTGAAAACCTGTGTTGGTCCGGTCAGAGATTTCATGTAGAGGGATGTCATCTGTCAGGAGTGGGGGAGCGTGACAATCGTTTCTGGATGACGGCTTCTCTGGACGATTGCCTGGTTCAGACATCAATACTGGAGTGAGTGGAAGCTAAGGAGAGAGTACTTATGTTTTGGTCTTCCCTGAGAAAAGCCTCTCTTGCTGTAGCTGGGATCGGATGAGGAGTTTCTGATGTGCGAGAATGGAGAGAAGAGTTCTGATTGGGGTTGTCTCTTTGGGATGGACGACACAGTTAATGGCATTTCGGAGTGACGCCGATCCCCTCGTCTCTGGGACCTCGTTGTGGATTAAGCTGATCTGAAGCTGGGCTGAACGTTTCCTTCTGGAGGGCCGACGGGATGAGCAGTTCATGGTAAGGCAGAGTTTTCTAAAACTTTCAGATGTTCAGCGTGGCTCAGCAATGCCATGTGTTGCTCCGTGCACGAGAAGCAAGAACGAATAAGTGGGAATCAGTTGTGAGTATAGACATGACAGGAAGGGGAGTGACTGATGTGTGGTCCTGCTCCTGAACGTCAGCTAAAGATTTTATCTCCATTATGTGAAAAAGCAAATAACAAATTTAATGGACCAAATGCACTCTGTATCTTGTAGAAAAAGAAACCTTGTAAATTTTTTTGTAACTTCAGTTATACTGTATATTTATACCTGTGAGCATCATTATCGGTATCAAATTTTACTTATTTTTTCAAATAGAAGAAATGCAGAACCATTATGATAATCAGGCAGATTTTAATGTAACAGTGTCTGTATTAACTGAATTTACTAAAAAAAATGTTTCAATGTGGAAAAGAAGTAAAAATAGTCATCCACTGAAATACAAAACTGCTTTTTTCCCCCCAAACAATTTTAAGCTAATTTATTAGAAAATATCCGACCACAGTCTGTTTCACAAAGTAGATAAAATGCTATGTTAGAATAAGACCCAGAGGTAAAACATATTGTCAATGCTTTTTACAGTAAAGGGCAAATAAGCTGACCTGTAGGAATAAAATCATACCACAAGTATTTTAAGGAATGCATAATTCCTTGAGCACATACTGAGCTATAGGTTTTGTAAGCAACTGTCTGATAAATGATATGATGAAACAAAAGAGATTATTTTGACACCAGAAAAGGCAAAAGATTAATAAATGAGTGGAATGAAAATAATGATAAACTGCTTTTGGTGGTAATAGAATGAGATAATGAAAACTCAAGCAATCCATTCCTTAAAAGCACAAGAGTACATTGCTATTTATGAATGTTAGTGTGAAGCTTGCTTGTTAAAGAATGAATAAGAGGTACAACTAATATCTGGACATTTGGAATACATTTAACTTGTAGTCCAAGTTTTGTGTTTCTGATGTCTCCTTTAGCAAATTCTGAATGAGCTCTGTAGTATTCTGGTCCTGTGTTGATGTAGGAAATGCTGTTAGCAGCTTGGTGCTGCAGCCTGGTGCTGTTAGAGATAAGAAGATTATAAATATGTGATGATGTCTACACAGAGCTGTTCATAGAGAGACTCCTCCTGGCTGTGTGGTCTGAGGGATTTGAATAGTTTGATGGTTTTGTTCCAATAAATGCAAAGTCTGTTTGACCAGAGAAACAAAACCTGCTTTACTGGGCCTTCTTTGCCATAAGATGTAGTTATTTTAATAAAATGTAAATTATAACTCTGTGCAGGTAATCAGTAACTTTTTACCAAACGTACATTGTTAAGCTTTCTTTTCTTTCATCAAACGGCTATGTGCCATGAAATGTTACTTTATATCAGTGTGGGAGAGCAGTGCATCTTGGCAATCTTTAAAGGTAACCTAATCTCAACCGCACACAATTTCCACTTTTCACATTTACTCCCATCTGCCCCCAGCACAAAAGATGCAATTATGCTGACCCATCACACTGTGGCCACCATGCAGCAGTTTTATGATGGATACTTTATCTTAAAGAAAATTACCTTCAGCTTTGCCTGAGTGTTTTCATTGCAGAGTGTGTAGTTGGACCAAGTCCTGTTGGTGTCTGGGTGGCGAAACCACTGCCCATCCTCTCCACAGTACTTAGTCGCCTTTTCTGAAAAGAAATAATCGTGGAATAAATCTATTTCTTCAAAACAGCAGACCTTTAATAGAGCAACACTCCTGAGTTTCATCGTTTACCTGTGGGATCGAAGTCATCGAAATAGTTTGGGCAGTTTTGGGAGGTGTAAGTTCCAGCCGGAGTGTCGTCCCAACACAGCCAGCCGTCCCAGTTACGACTGCAGTGCAAACCTCAAGAAACCGACAAAAACAACAAGTAGAGCTGAACATTGAGACAGGAGAAGCACAACAACAGGGAACCACAATGAGTCCCATGAGATATTCTCTTTACCTGATTTGTTATAAGGTGGATCTCGGTTCATTTTCTCGAAGCATTTGTACTGGCTGTCAAGGATTTTTTTCCTCACTACTTCCTTCTCCTCTCGGTTAACCAGCGGACTGACAGTCGCCTCGTTGGTGGACTCGACCTCGGCATCCCTGGAAAACTGGGCGGCTGCCTTCATGTCATTCACAGACACACACACAGACACACACACACACAGACAGACACACAGCCATGATCAACCAGACTAAACCATGACTCAGGAGGGTTCAAGTGTTGCATAACATTGTCACAAGGAGAAATCAGTCATGCTTTCCACAATAACAGCATCCTAACAGATGAGTTTTGTTGTAATTTGCTGCTTTATTGAGGTAGTCACTGCTTAAATTAAGGCCTGCTGACAGAGCTCTGACATTCAATGATGGATATTATTGTTGGGGGGACAGTAGAATTGTTCAGCCTTTTTGACACTAAACTGCCTGCTCCATGATGAAGAATAAATAACACATTACCTTCAACCTTTCCTTAGTGTTGAAAGCGCAGAGTGTATAGTTGGTCCACGTCATGTTGCTCTCTGGATGGCGAAACCATTGCCCATCCTCTCCACAGTACTTAGTTGCCTTTTCTGAAATTACACAATAAATATATCCACATTGTACAATGTAAAACTCTTGCATAGTTAATTTTATGAGAATACATTTAGCAGAAAATTAAAAGAGGTTAAAAGGATATTAGCAGGTCTTACTACAATCATATTACCAGTGGAGTCGAGGTCAGAAGGAGAATCAGGGCAGTTCTGAGAAACCAAGTTCCCCGCTGGAGTCTCGTCCCAACACAGCCAGCCATCCCAGTTGCGGCTGCAGCGCAGTTCTGTAACACCAACAAAGCCGCAAAAACATGACAACATAACATACACAGGTCACGTTTACAGTGAAATCACATCACAACCTCATACCAGTGGTGGAAGAAGTACTCAGATGTTGTACTTAAGCAAAAGTATCAATATACTGTAAAAAATATTGTTAGGTATCAATTCAAGTAAATGTACAAAAGTCTTAGCAGCAGAATATGCCTAAAGTACCCATAGTGAAAGTATTTATTCTGTGCATTGGCCCCAAGTTCAGAATAATGAATATTATAATATTGGATTATAATTATTAGTGCATGAACTTTATTGTTGCAGCTGGTAAAGGTGAAACTTATTTTAATGACTTTTACTCTTTGGTAGTGTGTTGTAAAGTTTTACTCAACCCTCTGAACCTCGAGCAGTTTCTGGGTGGTTTTGTTCCTGACACATCTGTCACTGATTGTGGGCTAATTCTTCACAACAATATAAAGTCCTGCACCTCTACGGATACAGCACAACCATGTGTAGAAGCAGAGAGAAGTGAAAAATGAGGTTTCTGCATACTTTCTTATAAGGTCCTAAATCATAAGTATAAACAAAAGTTGTATTTTTTTAGATTGTTTCAAAAAAATTAAATAAGCCTGGAATCAACATGTACAACATTTTCAAAGTCCCCCAGAGATGTTACTAATACCAAAAAAGGTTACTCTATGTGTTATAGATATGTTGCTATTGTGTTCATACTGGTCTACTACTGCTCTGTGTAAACACAACCTGCTGTTCAGCCCAGTTTAGATAAAAGCTCCATGAATTTATGTCACTGTTGGTGATAGCTGAGTATTAATGGCTTCATGATCGTGCTGAGAAACATGAGAAGCATCTGGTTAACATCAATTTTAAATTTTTGGCAATTCATTAAAAAAAAAAAAGACATGCCTTTCAAACCCGCTGTGAGTTCTGAAGTTCATGGGTTTAATGTATAAAGCATCAGTGTGATCTTTCCTGCAATAATAAATCATTTATTTGTTGATTAGGTTTTGTATCATTAATCTGAATATGCAAAGGACCTATTTATTGAAGTTATCAAAGAAATGGAGTGAAGGAAAAGGAACAATATTTTCCTCTGAATTGTGCGTAGAACAGAACTACAAAATGGAAATAGTCAAGTAAAGTACAAAATTGAAAACTTGAGTCAAAGTAATGGGTTACTTTATAACACAGTCAGATACAATAAAAGCATTTGTTGGCATACAACATTACACAATGAGTTTTGGAGGACAGAATCCGTTTACCTCCTTTGTTTAAAGGTGGGTCTTTGTTTATTTTCAGGAGACATTTGTATTCATTCTCAAGCATCTTTGGCTTCTGTGGAGAAAAGAGAAGTTTTAACATTACAACATACGGTACAGACAAACTATTGATTAACCAGATGTGTAGCTTAACAAATGCCACCTTTACCTGCACAAGAAATATACATAAAAACTGTTCGGTACATTCATACAACACCAAAAATAATGTTTTTTGCCCAAGAGCAAGAAATAATGAAAAACTTAACAGTTTGCATCAATCTTTTTGAGTTAGGACAATTTTAAAATCAAATTACAGTCAACCAACAAACTATATTGTTCCTTGTTCCTCTACAATGAAAGTTTTTTTTTTTTAATTCTTCTGAAGTCTTCCAAAGTTTAAACTTCTAGAGAATTAAAAATTAGGGCTGGACCCGAATATCCGAATATTCGTTCGCTACGGCGGTATCCGGATATTAATTTTGGTATCCAAATATTCGCCACCCCCCTCCCCCACCCGTCGGACATTACCGGGCTGAAGGAATATGCGGCGCTACTGTCTTCCCTCCGCCTTCGGTCCACATCGGCTCATCTCGTGGTGTGATCACAAACATATACACATATGTCTATGTGATCACCCCCTCCTCCCCCCAGACAAAAATATTCGGAGCTTGTCTCTGCCCTGCGCCTTTGGCTCATCCCGCCGTGTTCTTCGGCTCATCTCGGCTCCTCCATTCGTGTTTGTAAACACCACCTGAATGGCCGTGTGGCTGCCGACTCTGACGTCACGCTTCACTTTGTTGCATAAACACATGCTGAAGACCTCCACTGTTTGGACCCGGTAGACCAGACGAACGGCCGTCTCTGGTTTCTGGCCTCCGAATATTCGGGCCCTATTAAAGGGGAACTTCGGTTTCTTTCAACCTGGGGTCTGTTTTCATATGTCATTTCATACATGTGAGTGATGGAGAAATGAATTTGACATAGCTCCAGTATTTAGCCAGGCAGGCAGCTTTGCAGCTCAGCTAGCAGCTCAGCTAGGGAAAAGTATGGGGCAATTTGCCCCCCGTGTCAAAGTCCGCCCCAACGTGCTTTTTGCGATAGCTCGCGTGATTTCGGAACGAGATTTGCTTTCTAGCGTCCTGAGATTTGGATATAGACCACAACAAATAGCGATCGCCAGGTAATGTGGAGGTTTTCGTTCACTTCTCATCTCTAGTATGTTGTGGGACACTCAAGACTATCCGAGTGGGTCAGTGTGGGGGAAAAAAAAGCACGTTGGGGCGGACTTTGACGCGGGGGGGCCAGTTGCCCCATACTTTTCGCTAGCTGAGCTGCTAGCTGAGCTGCTAAGCTGCCTGCCTGGCTAAATACAGGAGCTATGTCAAATTCATTTCTCCATCACTCACATGTATGAAATGACAAATGAAAACAGACCCCAGGCTGAAAAAAACCGAAGTTCCCCTTTAATAGGGCCCGAATATTCGGAGGCCAGAAACCATTATTCAGGCCAGCCCTATTAAAAATACAATGAAAATTATCCAGTTATTTTTAAGGAGAGGAGGGGATTTTAAATTCTAAACTCAACATGAAGAAAACTAAGTTTTAAAACCAAATTTATTCAGTTACTTCAACTTGAATTTTGCTTTAAATCAGCTTATGAAGGCATTGGAATTTTAAATTACATATTATTAATTTGTGTTTTGTCAACCCAACCATCAAAATAATGTTTGCAACTTAAAAGGTCTGAATCAATAAATCAAATTTTTCAAAATATTGCTTTTAATTAAGTCTTAGCAATAGGTCCCTTAAAATTTTCAGTGCACATTACATTCAGCCTCATCTCATGGGTGGTTGCACAGAGCGTATAGTTGGTCCAAATCTTGTTGCTCCCCGGATGGTGAAACCATTGGCCATCTGCTCTGCAATATTTAGTCGCCTTTTCTGTAAAGAATAATTGTGATAAAGTCCACTTCCTTTAAATAAAGTAAAAATATTAACTGCTGAGAAGGAAACGAGACATCAGGAGAGCAGAGCAGTGCTCACCTGTGGAGTCAAAGTCGACAAAATAATCGGGACAGTTCTGGGAGGCGTATGTTTCTGCTGGAGTGTCATCCCAGCACAGCCAGCCATCCCAGGTACGACTGCAGTACAAACCTGCAACACAAAAAAAACAAAAACCTCTTGTTTTCAAGTTTCAAAGTCAATCATGTAGGAAACATATTGATATAAAAACGCCAACCGATTGAAAGACAAATGGAGTTGCATGATGCATTTCAGTACCAGACTTATTATAAGGTGGATCAGTCTTCATTTTCTCAAGGCATTTCTTCTCATTTTCAAGGATATTTTGTTCTGTGCTGACCCTCATGGCCTCTGTGGTGTGCTCTCCTGCAGCATCTCTTAACAAATCAGGGATTTCCTTCTGAAAACAACAATGAAAGATTAACTTAATTGTGTAGCTAGAAGCCAATATAAGCTTTGCTTTGTTCAGCCAATGAACACACACCTCTGATTTGTCCTTTAAAGCTGGTTTACAGGTGGAGCCAATCTGGACCCAGTTACCTGATATGTCACAATATTTGGTCACTTTTTCTGTAGAAAAAAAACACACACACACACACACTGGCAGGTTGACAACAGCATAATCCATCAACAACTTTCCTGAGAGATTCATATACGGTATTAAATTACTTCCAGGCATGGATTGCTGCTTCTGTTTATTTAGTGGAGAGTTCAGGAGCAAATTGTTGTATTCTTTGGCTTTGTCTTTCAGCAGTAGTATGTTGGCATAATCCAAACACATAAATCGGACCCTGAATCTTGGCATTTCCAAACAACAGCGATTAATTTTACTTGGCACAAGACATTAAAAGTAATGTCAAACTGAAATTTCCACCTTCGTTTTTTTTTTCCCCCCTTGTCTGGCAAATTCTCAAATGTCAGGCTTAAAACCACATGTACTGGAGGAGCCACGACTGGGCTAAGAATGAGATCACATCATTCCCGACAACAACAGCAGTAGGCCGACTGCTTAGTCCTCGCCGACAGCTCATCAACCGTTCAACAGCCACCTCCAGCTGTACGTCTCCCCAGAGGCCTCATAGCAGCAGCAGCTTTTAAAGCAGCCATAGGGGGACTTTTAGCGTCGCAGACATTTTGGGAAGATCCTTTATGAGCCATCTCTAACAAAAACACCTTCTCTGTTCCCCATCCATCTCTGACTCCAGCTTCCCTGCATTTTTTTCCTGAATCCTCTTTTTGCTTCTCTTTCCCCCTCCACATACTCCTTATTCATCTGTCCTCTCCCTCACCTCCCCTCTTCATCATATTGCATCTCCTAAATCAGACATGACTTGACTCTGGATTTCTTCAACTAGACATTGCTGAGAGTTGCATTACTCACAATGTAAAAACTGCACATACTGTGGAAAATAGTTATGCAGCAATCCAAAAATGAAGTGTCCTTACATAATCAAAGCCCACGGTCAATTTCAATGCTAATGAATGTCTGTTTTCATTTTCTCTGGCTGATGTGATAGCAAGAGAAAATCATTTAGCTTTTATTCAGTGTATGAATCTTTGCGTACTTGCCCATGTTACAGGTATGATGTTTACCATGTTCACAGTCTATACTAATACTAACCCCAAATTACAGCCGAGTCTTTAGTTTTGCACGCGTTTTGTAAGTAAGTGTGCACCTTGAAATACTGATTGCTGTAACTGAAAAGTCAAAGCCAACGCAGTTCATACAGAGGCAGAAATGAATATCTCAACCAAATTTTACCGCAATTACTCCAGTAATTTTTAAGACATTTCACTATAGACCACAATTGTTAACCTTGTGACACTGAAAGAAAAGTGAAGGAATCGCCAAACTTAAGTTACATCTTTAAGGAAATTTGATGCGTTGAAGAAATTTCACTCCAAGTCCTTCGAAGTTTGCTGAAGTGGGGTGTTTATCAGTATTCTGAAATATGTGTAAGCTGACCCAGGATATTTGCAGAGCACAGTGTATAGGGATGTCAGAGGGTAGGGAGAGGGCTATATGGAAAGACCAAGGTGAATAGTGGTTAATTTGTGTGGTGCCTGTCAATCCAGTAGATATATAGAAATTTCATTGGATTGGAAGGGAAAGTTTTGACATGTGCTGAATTAAGCCATAAAGATTCATGCTATGGGTTCACCCTGTCTCCCAAAATCTGCAATCCTTTACAAAAGAACTGCATTCTCGATCATTCTAGGAAATAAACATGTTTTCTCCCAGAAAGGTAACAGTATGATCGAGTAGGAAACTTTTCCACAGACACAAAGTCTGCATTAGGAGGTTGGAGACTTTCACCAAGGAGAACAAAGGTTTATGTCCTGTGTTAAACCAAAGCTCACATGCCTCAATTCAAGGTGTTAAGCGTGGTAAAACTATCAGTGGAGAGCGATCAAGACTGCACTGTAAGTATCTGATAAGTGGCATTACGGACCCCCTCTCTGTCTGGCTGTTAATTATAGATTAAGTGAAATGGACCCGTCTTACTCTCTTGCTCCGTAGCTAACACTGTGCTTTCAGTACTGTCTGCTCTGCTCTATGACCTTTGACAGTGCAGCCAAGGTGGAAGCAGTTTTATCTGTGTTGTTTATATCTCAGGTTATAATGGAGGCATTTCCTGTCCTCTGCAAGCTTTCTCGATATCTCTTAACACTCCTGCATCTTCCCCAAGGTGTTAAGTGCAAAACAATATGTCAGTGTAGATTCTCAGTCATCCAGGTCAATCCTGCCTGAGCCCTATCAGGTACTTATGATGCAGTCCTGAAACTGCTTCGCAGACGGTCTCACCAACATTAACACCTCAGGTCATCTTTGACCTGATATTTTCACAGCCATTCACTCCTGGAGGCATGCGAGTCTAACATGCCATTAGTCATGGGATTTAAGGGTTACAGTATATATATCTGGGGCTGACTGATGGGGATCAGACAGTTAGAACTGAGGAAGTCTGTTGGATTAGAGGTGAAGTGTCTTTAAGAACCAAAAAGAGCTGAAGTATTTCGGATTAGCCAGTTACCATGAAGCCTGAATGAAAAAGCTGATGATAATCACTTAATGCAAGTTCAGTCTGTGCTATTTATTTCCTTTTTAAAGTGAGGAGACTCATGATATTAAAAGAATTCTGTTCTAATCTGTAATATCGTATAATAGTTGCTACTATTTACGTGTCCCTTTAATTACAAGCTGCTAAAAGACTCAGAGTACAGACTAAGAAAACCATTTTCCTTTAACTTTCTCCATCATACATATGTTTACATCATTTCCATGTGTTGCCAGCTGATTTAAGAGTTATGCAGAAAACCCTCTCAGGTTCCTACAAGTCTTAGTTCAGTTAGTTTATCACTGTAGCCTGATGAGAAAAGTTAAAGCTTCCTTACCAGCTGATTCCAGGTCGGACTGATCTGGACAGTTCTGTGTTACAGATGTCCCAGCTGGTGCCTCCTCCCAGCACAACAAATCATCCCACATATGAGCACAGAACACACCTCAAGACAGGAAAAATGAAAATGTGAAGGATTATACATTCTTCATCTGCAGACATGTCAGTGTATGTCAGATTGAAATAATCTGGCTACCCTCAGCCTCTACTCAAAAATCTATGTAAAGTCAGTTGTGCTTGAACCTCAGCTGACAAACCTACAATTATCTTTAACAAGAGCGTCAGCAGTTTCCTTATCCTGCTTACAGCCTCACTACATCTTTGATGCTCTCACAGAGGTAATCGATTTGGACTTAAGAAGCCTGGAAATCATTTGGGCCTCTCACCGGTTCTGTTTTCTTGTTGATCTTTCTTGGACAGCTCAAGACATTTGTATTGACCCTGGCTCATCGCCTGCTCGCTCTGTCCCTCTGTAATGCCCTGTCCGGGGCTGAACGATGGGTTTGAAATTGGCTCAGTGCCTGCTGCTGCCCTGCACTGTGGAGACAACATGACGTTAGAGATGAGAGAAGGGACAAAAACATGATCCACAACGAGTTGTAAATGCAAGTGTAACAGAGAATTGTTACGGTGTGTGTATTGTGGGTGGTGCTCTGGTCTGACTCTGATAACAGTCAAAAAATAGGTGGAAATATCTTGGATTGTGATCTTAGCTGAAATGACAGTTTTATCATGCTTAGATAACCACATGCATCCTTCATTGTGATAAAAATTTCAAAGAAACATGCATGGAAACTTTTTGAAACATCTTCAAAGCTCATCTGATGAAGCTTTCACTCTCAATTCATTTAACTCATCAAAGTGGGAACTCACAAAAGAAGTTAAGCAGCTGATTTTTTCCAATTGAATCCTATCGCTGCTCTATTGTTTGTATTTGGAGGTACCATTAAAACGATGAGGCCTGCTGTGTGAAATGCTGATTTTGATAATGCTGCTCACTGAAGGATAAAGAGACCATTTCGCTCTGACTTCTTTCTTTTTTGGGGGGCTGAAAATTAAGCCTCTCAGAGTGCCAGGCTCATGCACTTGCATTTTCTGAAGTATCTGAGGAATTTTAATGCATTTCCAGGGAAGTTCGGTCCACAGGCCTTATCACAACTGAGATGCTCGCCCACATTCCCCCTGAATGTTTGCAGGGAAATTCTCGTTAGTTCAAAATATCATTCTTACCTGCCTAATAAAAACAAGTAAAAGAAAAACACTTTAAAAAGTCATTTCTGTAAGAACGCTGATGTCCCATGTAGCAGTTTAGCAGCCGTACATATGATGTCACTCCAAGCATTGAAGTAAATGACGTCATACATACGACCACCAGGCCACCACCAATATCAACAGCTGAGCTGAATGAGAGAAAAAAAAAAAAAAAAAAAAATCTAGTTTTCACCAAAAACTCACATCATCCCCACCTCATCTGTCACAGTTCTTTAATTTTTCTGAATAAACAAGATAATTTTAAAAGCAAAGCACAGAAACTTAAGACAGATCAGCAGAGATTCAGTATATCATGCATGCAATCTGTAGAAATGCCTCATTGTCCAGCGTGATGCTGCAAAGCAAAGGAGAGTGAAACAGTAAACTTATTAATTCCACAGTGACACTGAAAACTAGTAAACCAAATGTTTTTGTTTTCTTTTCATATTGTCCAATGACTCATGACAACAAAAACTTTCTAAAGTTCTTTTAGCCAGTTGGTTAATGAGCTTCAGGAAATTTAGAGCCATGTGTTATAAATACATCTTATTATAAAGGCTTTCATTAAATCAACTGCAGCAATTTGTTAGGAGAACTATCAGGACTGACATCACTTTAAAGTTTGATGTGCTTAATTGTAATACCTTCAGCAGGCAAATTATGACAGAACACAATGCCACAATGCGTCACCCCTACATGATTCATAGAAGACATCACGTTTGTGTTATGATCTTTGACTGATGATTACAGCGGCCCCATTAAGCTAATTGATGCCATTTCTCAGTCACATTGTGATTATGACTCAACCCTCCAAGCTGCAATGAAATCAGATCATGAGTTTAAGAAGAAGCTCAGATCGAGAGTCGAGGTCTTTAAGATCTTTATGCTGTAGACCACTAACGAGATGCAAACAATGTGAAACTTAATACTTTATGCTTATGTTTGTGTGGATATTTGTCATATACGTGTAACGATTTGAATGTACCATAGTGTGACTGCTGTGACCAGTATGAAGTGTGAATTATAAATGCCAGTCAGACCCTACATGGATTAGGAAGAGACTTTTATACAAAAACAAGTTCTTCTTTCCTTATGCCTGTTAACAATTACAAATAACACATGGTTCATACGTTTCATCAGAGTAATTATATTGTATTGCACAAATTCCTTGCTTTTTTGAAATAAATGGCAATGTTTTGTGTATAGTTTGAGAGTGGAAAGAGACAGGAAATGTGGGGAGAAGAGTGAGTTAAGGACATTCAGCAAATGGCCATTGGTCGGACTCGAGCCCACGACCGCTGCGTTGGGGACTTTAGAACCTATTCATGGGTCGCCCGCTCAACCAGTTGAGCTACAGGTGCGCCCATTTAACAAAGTTGAAATCTAATTTGTTTTGACACTTTATGCGAGTCTAATTTGTTCTGCTAGGGTACACATTTCTACTCCATTTACTCTTTTTTCCTGCAGACGGGTGACAAAATGAAGGAAAAACCAACACAAGGTGTCTCAGCAAAGTGTTGGACCACCATGTCCTGCCAGAACAGCTTCAGTGTTTCTTGGCATCGATTCTCCAAGTCCCTGGAACTCTACTGGAGGGATGAAACATCATTTTTCTAAAATATATTCCCTCATTTGGTGTTTTAATGATGGTGGTAGAGAGCAGTGTCTAACATGTTGGTCCATTGTCTGACAGGTGTTCAAATGGGTTTGTATCTGGTGACGACAAAGACTGTAAACTGTCATTCACATCATTTTCATACTCAAAGCATTCAGTGAGCCCTCCTCATTGAAGACACCACTTCTATCAAGATGTTTTATCAGAGGCTATTGTACTGATTTGGAGTGATTTTCCCTCTAAGGGGTCAAGTGGAAGCAAATCATGGCAGCAAAATTCCCCCCACAGCATCACACAATCATCAGATCCTCACTTTAGTTTGCTAATAGTCTGTACATTTATAAATCTAATCGTTTTGCTTTGCATTTGCGTCCCTTGTTCTCTATAGTTGCAGGGATGTTATGCTGTGGATATGTGTAGTGACTTGTAATAAAGTGCCAAAAATGTGAGCATCTACAACTGCAGTGATATAGAACAGAATTCCATTTACATTTTGTATTTAGAGCTCAGCTTACACCGAGATGATGAATTGTGATCATCTGCATAAAAGTGCAAGAACACAGTGAGAAGGTGGCACAAAGAAACAAAACAGTCATGGTCCAATTATCTTTTAACAAACAAGCCGAGCTAATTGCAAATTATAATTTGCACGAGTGAAAATTAATCATGGGATTTGGAGATTTTCACTGATTAAAGAAAACCACGAGATATTACAAGTTAGTTTAATGAAAACTGATTCCCATGTACAGCATACATAACAGGGGGGAAAAAAAAAAAAAAAAGAAACGAGCCCTTCAGACATTCAAGCTTAAAGTGCATCCATCAGTGAATAGAAAAGCGAAAGCTTACCACCAGTAGAAACCAAAAGATCCAAAAGGAGTCGGCTAACCTCATATCTTCCTCTCACAGGCAAATCTCTAGAGAGAAGAGAACAACAAGGTAAACCTATCAGAAAAAATAAATTCTTTGTCTACCATGAAAGTGAATGAGTAAACAAACATTTGGTTGTTTCAAATCAGGATTACGGCTTCTCAGGAGAAAACAGCCACAGCAATCATTCATCTGAAATGCAAAACACTGCAGCAGAAGCCCTGCGGTTTGTGACATTTCACACTCCTCTTCTTTGTGTGTGTCAGAGATAGTGAGACCGTGTCCTCATTAATATGTGAAACAATAGCATGAAACAGAAATGTTACATTATGTGAGCAAAAGGATGAAGAAAAACAGACTAAAATAGTTGACCGTCATGAATCATCTTGCGCTGAGCCTGAACTCCTGCAGGAGAAGATCTGCCAGGTTAGTAACTGAGTAGATGCGAGATCAGAATTCATTTCAGCTCTCTTTGCTTTGGCTTGCAGAGTCCTTGTTGGAAACCGATCACTCCGCACTTTGAACAGTTGGGACGACCTACTGGTTGTCCTCCACACCTCACAGCAGCCCAGGAGGCAGCTGATAGACATGCATGAGCAAGACCTATAAGTCGCTGTGAAAGGTTAGCAGGATTAATGGTGTTTGTTTTGGCCTCAGAGATGCACTGATGGTAGGCTACTTAGCTGTAGATGACAAATAAACTCATCTGGCAAGAATTTTACAGAGGGAGTGATGATCTTTGACAAGGAATCCCTTGAAGTTCATTCAACTTTCTCATTGCTTTTTCAGGCTTTCCTGAAATACAAACTGTTCAGGTAGATACCATGTTAGATATAATATCCTAAGATGTCCTAACTCTGGAATAAAAGCATTTCTAAAATGTCACTACAAGGCCCAAATACAGAATGAAACATCTGCTTATGGCACAGTTGAGATAAAAATAAAAGTCTATTGACTGAAAATGTATCCGCAGCTACACTGTAAAAACAAAATTCTGTCTATTGAGAATAAATATGTAAAAATCTGGCAGCAAGGGTGCTAGTAAAAAAAAAATTATCAAAGAAGTGGTGAAATACAGTATAAATAATGGCCAATATCTGTTAAATAATATTTTATTAAATACTGTAAGTTCACGGTCAATGGTTGGAAAAGCCATGAGCAAAAATACAAATTTTGATGAGACATTCTATCAGTTTTCATGTGTTGTTTTTAACAGGTAACATGCATACTAATACTTTATGTCTTTGGTTTTGCTAGTTGTCATTAACAAAACTGGAAAAATCTATAAAATTATAAATTGATCAAAAAATACAGCTAACAATTGTCCAAAACAATCTTTTAAAGCAAAATATGACAAGGATTACATTTTTCTAGTTCCCAAATTATGAAGGTTTGATTAAATGTTTTGCGTAGTTTACAGCTGGTAAATTTTAAACAATGTGCTGAAGTTTTATAGACCAATGATATACAATCATTGGCCTACAAAACTTATAGACCAATAGTGTACTATATATATTTACAATTCAGAATAAATTTTGCTGATGAGCACAAAATTTCCACACTGCAAATCTAGTTCGAGCTTCTCAAAAAACAAACAAAAAAAATTGTTCCTAATAAATTTGAAATTGGTGGTTATGTTTCAAGGACACAAAATGTTGAAAAAGTTTGTTGATAACTATTATTTTGTCCAGAGCCGAAGTTGGTGACTTCAAATATCTTGTTAGACTGTGAATCTTTGGTATTTTTTCCTCAGAAAATGACTAACAGGAACCCAAATATTAAAATGGCCATTAATTTTATTGTTAAGATTGAGCGACTGACTATAAATCTTTTTAGTCCAAATCTTAACTCTGCTTTTGCAGTACAGTACACTACAATATAATTGACATCTTTCTGGATCGAGCATGCTGAAAAGCTCCGTGAAGGTCACAGCGACAAACCGCTTTACACCTCTGCTTTGAAAAGAAGCAGCAGAAGAATACAAAGAAGCACACAAAAACACCAATCAAGGGCAACGGGATGAGAGAAGACTGGCGAGGGAAAAGTATGGATCCCAAAGTTGCGCCGAGGAAGAGAAGATCTATAAAAAGAATCATGATGTCAGCGCAGAGGATCCACATCAGTCAATTATCAGCTAATCGGGTCTGGGCGCTCATGATCATGTGAATTTGTCTAAAAGTGGATTAACTGGGATACTCTCTGATGTTACAGTCAAATAACAGCACAGATGCACCAGAACAATCAAAATTACAGACTAGAAAACATCATTTCAAAGATATTGACAGTGACTGACTATCGGGTCGTTTCACTGCAATGATGCAAATATGTGACTGAAAAAATGTTCTCAGCAAAAAAATCCTAAAAAATGACTGAAAAGAATATTCTCTGAAACATGTGCTTGCTGTCTTGCAAAATGTCACATGAAAGGAAATTCAATACCATTTTCATGCAAAATACAAATTTAGCAGCACTCGCTCTTTAGCCTGGTCCTTTCAAAGTCTTAACTTCACTGTGAACATCAGATTTATAATACAGATAATAAAGTATTACAACATTTTAACATTTAATAAACTTGATATGTAATACAGATATCTGTAAGTCAGTTCTTCCTGGTCAAAAGGAACATTTCAGACATCCACAGTTGTCATTTCAGTTCTCCACACCATCACTCTTTACAGGACAAATCATTTCTTAATCATTACAGACATTTCCTATTGTGGATATCTGCAGCTAGATTATGACTAGTATTAATTCCAAATCCACAGTCATACTTTTTATTCAAAATATCTTCAATTTCAAAATATTCGCATTGTCCCCTTTAGATATCAGTTTGAGGTTGAAGATTTCCCAAGAGGTAATTCTGCTTAGTCAAGATGTTAGAGAAGTCGTTAATTTGAGTTTTGATAAGGTCAATTGCTGCTGCAAATGTCTGTAGTTGACGCTATGACAAGTTGGAGGCAGTTTCCTTATAAAACAAACAGTATGACAAGACATTTTCCCACCATGTCAGAGTGGCCTTCTGGTTAATTTCAACCACAAGTCTCTAATCAACAAAGTTCTCACATTCCATAAACTGCAGGCTGATAAGCTCTTCCTATTTCACAGCACGCTCTAATGATCTTATCCACTGCAGCAGCCGCCATTACTTCCACTAACACCGGACTGATAGAGGCATCACATGAGCAACAATTTGGACAAGTCTTAATGATGTTAGAGATGTCTGTAACCACAGTGAAATCTGAATCATTGAGACCTTTAACTGTTGCTATGACTAATCAGAAACACTATAGATATGTTGATAAAAATTCTGACAAATAACGATGTAATTACGACCAATCAAAATGAGGTGCTGATATCTGTCATTTCAGTTCTACCTCAGCCACCAAAGGTTAATCATACGATAGTGGTATCAATATTCTTATCCAACTGAAATCAATTAATTCATGCTAATTTAAAAAGACACATTGTCACCTAATAGGAATTTTAAGACATGCCCTTAGGCTTCATTTTTATTGCTGAGAGTTTAAAAAAGAAGGTATCACTCATCTGTGTCTGTTAAATAATAATGAGTAACAGAATCAGGAGAATGTTAGCTTAGCATTGATACTGAAAGCAGCAGGAAGAGTTGGCAACAAGACTCCAAATGCATTAAAAAAAAAAAAAAAACACTATTATGGATAGTTTTAAAGGCTTCTATGTGGGAATTTGTTAAACCTTTAGAGTTCTATCTATCTAGAGGAATTTCATGTGTCCAGCCAGAGGTGAGAGCTTTGATTTCTAAGACATCAATAATTCCTGAAACATTTCAACATTATACCACACTTTCTGTTCATGAATAATAAATTTGCCAACAGCACATTTCACTTCTGCTTCACATGTGATGGTCAAATTCAGATCTCCATTTGACTTTCAGCAGGAGGATGTTGAGTTTTGCTTTCCCCCCCCCCCCATCTGTGTCTGCCTCACCCATTAGCTCTATATCCATCTGTTAACATTGACAGTATTCTACAGATGAAAAATCCAATGTGATATGAATAGCAAAGAACATTTGTTGCCAATTAAAGACTCAAACCTTGAGAAGACGAGGAAAAGCTCTCAAAAGGTTGAGAGGGAGCGTCATGCAAACAGGATAACAATGCAATTCAGCACTAAAAGCTGCTGTAGATCAGATGAAGGTCAAACAGTTACAGCACGGATTCGTAAGAACCTTTTGCAACATTAATTACCAGTTTGATTCCAAATTTAGTTCTTAACTAGTTATGCTCAAGGTTAAAATCTTGAATTTGTACCCTTGAACAGAAAAGATGTAGTTTGAAGTTTATTTTTAATGAGTTTTTTTGTTCTTAATCACAACAAATTCAAACTTATGATGTCCTCTGCCTCAATTATCGCTGTTCTGTTTGATTATCAACACTAATAACATCCTTTAAAAGCTGACACAAATGGATTTGTGCTTCTACTGATGCCACAAAAGTTTGAGGAATGTGTTTGGATTTTTAATTGGACTTTTTATGGCAGCAGTTATGTGGTTCTGGGATTTTTTTTTTGTATCCTGACTGTGATATACACATTTATTTAATGTGTGCTGATTCTTATTAGGATTATTATTGATGCGTTTTCCCTTTTCTTCCTCTCCTCTTCAGTTTTTCCCCCCCATCACCTCCCTTTTTTTCTCCCTCTCTTTATGTCGCCCTTATATCACTCTGACAGCAGCAGACAGAGCCGCCCATCCCTTCTCCTTCCTCTCGCAGCGAGCAGTCACAGGCACAGTGACAACACAGATTTGTGCTGACATCACATGGGTGATGGAGGATGCGGCCGCTCGATCTGCCTTCCCCCCCCGACTCCTCACCACCTCAGACCCCATCACTCAGTCTGAAGGCAGCAGCCACACAGACGTGATTTGGCGTCCGAGTCCAGGGCTGCAACAAATGAGCCGGATTACGCTGCGAGCTCCGGTGGATTAATGTGATAAACGGACAGATTGTGGACGTTAACCACAAAACTGCCATATAATTCTTATTCCAAGAGAGCAAAAATATTTTTACTGCTGCATGATCTACAAGCCAAGGGTTCTCCTTAGTGCTTACTGCCGCTGAGGTTGAATAACCGCAACATCCATAATCACTGTTCCCATGAAGCTGTGTTTTATGTACAAGTCCCAGCCACCTGACTGCACTGTCAGCGAGAGTTATAGATAATGGTGGAAGCATCAGGTGAAATAAATATCTGATGGGCCTTCTCTGCATGCTCACTTTGAACAAATGTCTACCCTGCATTGAGGTAGAGCAATATATGGTGCACACAAAGGGTTTATACGCAATTTTCATCTTACACTAAAGCTATTATGTACTTCGTATCATTCAAGTCATTTTATGCGTCTATGATTTGCACATTCTCCAACAGTCCTTAAACTACTTGTCTCTGACATCGTCTTGAGGAACTTAACCAATCTATACACTATACTCTACAAGTCTCATTTTAAAATTTTCCAAAAATGATGCACGCGATTTAAACCGTTTCTTTAAAAATTATAAAATTCGACGCCAATAATTCCACTGCAACCAACAGTCATGTGACAAAAAAGTCAGACTTTTTGGCTGAAGTAGGTTGAGCTCCAAGATATGTTTCCACAGAGCAAATAGAACACAGGTATGGAAACAAATTAAAAATGTAAGTAGCAAAATATGTATACTGTGTAGAGTCACCACTTCTTTTCCAATGCACTCAATGTCTACGGACACTTTATGGCACAGCTTTTTCAAGATTAAAAAAAACAACAACAACAACAAAAAAGGATTATGTTTAAATTGCATTATAAACTTTGTCAGAAGACGTTTTTAAATTCTCTTTAATTCTGTTTCCATAAAGGGTGCAGGACTTTAATTGCAGTGAAAAATGAATCCATAGTGCTTTAAAGTGTGGCATGAGCAAACTCCAACTTTGAATGGCAGTATCTGTATTCACCATGATATGGATTGATGGGGAACTCCATACACTGTTGGATGATATTATATATACAAATCCTAAATTGACTTAAAAAGCAGCATTTCCCACAATGGCTTAACACAACCCAATTTAGCAAAAAACGCAACCGTCACATTTTTCCTACACAGATTTGAATATAAAATATTTCTTCTTAGTATGCAATAATTAGAATGGCAAAGGGCACAGTTGCAAGAAGTGTCAAAGACACGCTCACTGTTTAATTTTTTTGACTCAAGCATATCACTGTAAGTCAAAGTACTGAATTAAATTCAAAAAGCTTGGATTTCAGAGCCGTCTGATGCACTAACAAGGAAAATTTTTCAGCCGTCTCCTGCGCTAAACTGCATTACCATCCAAGAAAAAAAAATCCCCGTCATGAATAATCACACAAGTGCTGCAAGTCTCTTGAAGCGGATTCTCAAACAACAGTCAAATAAATGGAAATCTGTGGATTTTTTTTGGTGGTTTGTTTGCTTAGAGACAAAAATAAGATGAGCATGTATAAAAGAAAGAAGTAGTGAGGTAAAGTAAAAGCCTGACTCTGCCAGTTCTAACATTTTGCCCTCAGTCACATGCTGAAGCTGCTGTATTTCTGTGTTGAGGGGAGGCAGGTAAATGGTGAAAGCTCAGCCGCTTGACTTGTTCATGTTTTTTAGACTTGATCATCTCTCTAAAAATATATCAAATGCCGGTGTCTCCAATTAAGGGAAAAAGAACAAGCTTGCGTCGTTTCCTCCCCGTGAATTTCACCTCCTCCTCATCCGAATCCCACTTTTCTCTGCATTCTCATTTCCTCTCTGGCCTCTTTTTGCTTCCACGTATCTTCTGCTCCTCTAATCTATTTCCCCCCACCTCGTTGCTCTGTCTCGCTCTCATCCACCCCCTCCTGTCTGTTACAATCTCCCCCTCAAAAAAGCTCTGCCTGCCGCCGTCCTTCCTGCTCCGGCTTGCCTTTTTCTCCCTTTTCCTACATTTTCAAGGCTTTTACTCTGACTCTCAGGGCAGATCCAAGAGATTCATCAGCTGGAAAAGCCTTTAAACATTAAACACTCTCCTGTTATGGTGACACATCACCTATTTTCAACTCATCTCTACATTCCAAAGAATACACTTCAGCAAAGTCCAACATTTCTTAAGTGACTAAGAAATCAGACAAGATGCAGACCTAAATACTTAAGTTACTTCAAAGTAAGAATGCACATTTGGTTCTCTAATGGATTTATATGAGTTTTTTGCCTAAATAAGGGAATTTCTGAAGAGATTCTGACTCTGGTGAGTAAATAAGTACCAGTGTGTGATTAACTAGACTGGAATCATGACGTGCCAACTTCTAAAGAAAGCAATTTTTCGAACACGGTGAGCTGTATTCCAGTGTATAGACAAGATTGTGCTGCTGGGAATCACATGCTGGAATGTTTGAGTTTAGTGATGTGAAAATCACTTGTGTGCAGTGAAACAGAAGTGTCCACATCCTTTACTAAAGCACCAATACTGAACTGTAAACATACTGCATTACAAGCAAAATCCCTGCATGAAAACTCCACTTCAGTAAAATACAAACATATTAAAAGGAAAATTGAAAGCATTAATGTAAGTGTACAGGTTTGCTTGCTCTAATATTTTATATCAGTCTTAATACTGAAGAATCACTGTATCAGCACCATGTTACTGTTGTATTTGCCGGAGGGAAGACCAAAGAGGAAAAAGGTTATTTCTGATATGCAAAGCTGTTTTCAGTTTTTTAGGTTTCTCTCTAGTCATCGAGTCCTGGTGCAATACTGGATTATTCAAGCATTTATCAAAATAGGCATAGAGGGAAAAAAAAGTCACTACTTGGCGGGGCTAGTGACAACTCGTATACTGCTTTTTGTCAGACGTCAGAAGCCAAAAAGTTTGAGAAACGCTGATTTAATCATTTAAAAATATGCATGTTATGATGTCCATTGTCCAAAATCTTCATCTTACGAGTTACTAAAGCTGTCAGACCAATGTCAAAGATTGGAAAGTACAATATTTTCTGTTGAAATGTAGTGGAAAGTGTAAAATGGCACAAAAAACTGAAACATTCAAGTAGAAAAGTAAGTACATCAAATTTGCATAATTGAGTAACAGTACTTAGTAAGTTTATGTGACCACCTGTCAGTAATGTGGAAGGATAACAGTGATTCATAAGAGTCACAAATCTCGATTTGGGTGTTACATAAGGAATAGTAAATGAAGGTGTGATTTCAGACACACCGCACCGCAAGTGTTAAATGCTAAACACCTGCTTCAATTCAGTCAATTAAAAACATCCCACTTGGTTGACAGCAGTGACTGTCTATGCAAATACAGATTTTTAATTAACAGGAATGCGTTTTTCTCGTAAAGTTCTCCAAATCCTTTATTATTTTTTATTAATTACAACTCAGTCTGTCATGATCTCAACAGTGTTTTTCTAAGGATACGTCTCATTTGTTGATGCCGCCGGTGCAGTGTAGGACACTTGAGGCCTGATTTACCGTCTACATCTCAAATAACACCCAGAATGTGGGGGCGGCTGACCAGTGGAAGACCAAACAGATGGTGACAGGGAAATTCATCTCCATGATGAGTAAACAAATTAAGATGCAACCGAATACATGAAGGCCTCATGGTGTGGATTGATTGGACGGTTATCTCCTCCAGCATAATGCAGTTTATCTCCAGCAGGTCAATGTATTTAATTAATACAATTTTCTCAGCTTTGTCTTTTTGGATTATTAAAAAATAAAATAAAATAAATATATATATATATATATATATATATATATATATATATATATATATATATACACACACACACACACATATATATATATATACACACACATATATATTTATTATTTTCCATATACGTACAAAACTGATTTTTATCTCAAGTCCTCTTCACTCGGTTGTCTGTATTCAAGTCCCAAGCGAAATCCAGCCTGTTCAGACTGTAAGAATATGTGCTGATGAAGCAGGAAAGCGTTGTGTGCTGTAGTGTTCCCGCTGTCCAAAACGAGTCTCCTGTAAGAAGAGGCCTCTCACTGGCTCAGTGTTCACACATGATTTATACCTGATCTCCAACGCCACGACATCCCACACACACTTCCTCTCCAGAATTAAACGGGCAGACATGGGAAGAGATGAGGGATTGTAAAGCCACATTAATAAAGGAAACATGGATGACAGAGCAAGAAGCTCCTCTCTGACCATCATTTCATCAGTCTGGACTTCCAGATGCATTAGCTTAATCCACTGCCCTTGTTGCTGCTCCAAAGCATGTTGCCTCCCTTTTTCATTTTTCTTCTAACTGGCATCGACTCCCTCTGAGCACTAGAAGCAGACATATGTAAATAGGACGCATTTAGAGTTTACCAGGCAGACCGATGGGAGCCATCTTAGCATTTCCCTCTAAGTATGACTACATGGAACAGGTTGGAGGCTCCTGAACCACTCTTCAACTCCAACAGCTAATAACTCAACTGTAGAGAACAGCCTAAGGTGTACCCATACATCTTAAGGATAACCTTTTTTTTTTTTTTTTTTTTTTTTACTGTGAGGTAAACTGAACATGATTTTTCCATTTCTGGTACATCCCTAAATTAGACTAAATTGGGCTTTACAGTAGTTGAAGCAATCCGTCTGGAACATGTCTGGGAAAAGTTCCTGTTTCGTGCTATATTTTGCCTGCCATAGAAGTATGAATCTCTGCTTCTCTGCTGGGTGCCATCTGAAGGAAAACAAATTATTTACACCCAAAACCTGTGCTCCCAAGCCTCACATCAAAGAAAGATCAGAGGGTAAAAGCAGAACAGCAATGTGGAAGCGAGTCAGAGAGCATCACAGAGCTTTCTCATGGACAACACTACAAATGCTTGGCTACATAAAATCAACCCATCTGGTTTGAGAATGCTACCTATTGGTCCGTTTTTAGTTTGATTTGGAAGACTTGTAAGCTAGTTACCCATTTATAGATTCAGCAGATATTTAGCATTATCATTTACTTGTAGCTGTGTTTCTGGCTGATTATCTTTAGAATAAATCTCCTTTTACTGTTTTGTTGTCTGCCAGCTCCAGAAGGAAATATCTGTGCTTTTAGCTGCTAAACTATGTTCACTATTTAGGCCTGAGCTTTATCAGTTGCTGCAGTGCCAGAAAACAGTGCTTTTAGATTAGTGAGAATGAAGCAAACTACAGTGAGGGCAGTG